>NW_011494785.1:1499701-1503339 GCF_000754665.1 Bison bison bison | reverse complement strand
GGGGGGTGCAAGTGCGGGAAGTGGGGGAGGGCAGGGGGGCGGGCCAGAGCCGAGCGAGAAAACCAGGACCCAGCAGCGCCCGCCCAGTCCAAACCTTCATGGTGCCGCGCGCCGGCTGGAGGGGACAGCTCGGCAGCCTAGTCTGGCCCGGAGGAGGACCCGATCCTATTGGCGCGAGGGAGGCACTGAAGCGAGACCCTCCCTTCCCCAGGGACCGCACGAGGTGACGCCCCTGGGCCTCAGTGGGCGCTTCCGGCCGTTTTCGATGTGGCAGCCAGCAGCCAGCAAAATGATGAGGCAGGTACAATCTATCTAGTACGCAGACCCCAAGCTCCCCATCCCTTCCACCTCCCCTCGGACCGGCGGCTCACTCCGCGGCGGGTTCGGCCTGATCTGGTAGGTGTAGCCCTTCGTACTTCTTGGTGTCTGACCAAATGCTCCAACAAGTCAAAGGAATTTGGAGATATATATATATATATATAGGAACCTGGACCCCAGCGGAAACATAGAGTGTGCTGCTTAAGGCAGGGCGCGGGGAGAAGTGACACCTACTGACTCCCCTCCCCCAATGGCGCGCGAGTCCAGAGGTCCTGGCAAGAGATGGCGTGAGGGGTCGCGGAGATGGCACGGAAGAAGAAGTTGGGGGGGGACATGGAGATAAGGATCCCCACACCACAACCCGGGGACTGGAGGGCGAAACACTGAGACTCTGAGTTAACTCATTGACCCCTAAGTGACATTTCCCCGCCCCCCACCACTTCTCTTGATGGCAAATGGGCCAAAGCAAGATGACTTAAGTTGGTAAATTTAGAGACCGAGCTCGCCGCAAGAGGGGTCTAATGGGCAGCTAAAATTATCTCGAAATAAGAGATTTTTACCCCCTGTCCTTCCATTCCTCGAATAATCGCCTGGTGGGGAAGTGGACGTCACTGCTTTCGGAGCGCTTAGAAAAGTCGGTCTGTCGCCGGCCTTCCCGCGCGGTTCCCGCCTGCAGACGGGTGGGTGCTGGAAGGGCGCAAGGCTGCAGGGGCAGACCCTCGTTTGGATGGAAGGGGCTTAAGAGGAGCTGAAGGTTTCGTGGAGTGGGAGCCTCCAATTCATCACCCCATCCCTTCCAAGCTCAGGCTCACACAAACATACACGGGCGCACACACAACCGCGGGTCCCTGGGTGCCATGACTCCCACCCCACACCTCTCTGGCTTGATCCCCCTGCACCGCCGGCTGCGCCCTAGGAGCTGGTCCCTAAGCGGCGAGCACCCTGGGGAGCGGTACCCGGGGCACGCTCGGGTGGCGGGGAGAGGGTAGGACCCTCCTTGGGCTTGGTAGCGGGTGGGAAGAGGTCTGGAGCGGGAAGGTTCTGAGGTGTTTGCATATTAGACTCCCAGCCGCCTTGGGGAAGGGGGCAAGAAAGATCCTTCCGCTTTGTAAAGAAAAACCTTAAATAAAAAGCAAAAAGAAGATCAAAAAGAATTTTTTCAAGAAAAGGAACAAATAAGACAAGCTGAAGGCATGAACGTGTGAAGTGTAGTGAAAAGTTGAATATCTCGTTTTTGTTTTTTTCCTGGATATCTAAAAGGGAGATCGAGGGGGCAAACCTAAGCATACATTCCTTGAAAGTTGGGGGTATTTTTCTTTAAGAGCGGCTATGGGAAATGACCCAGTCCTCTCACTGGCCCCGGACCCCAGCTGGAGGGGCGCTGGGGCGCAGGCGTGCGCGGCGGGCGGCGCGCGGGGGCGGGCGGCGCGGCGCCGAAGGGGTTAAGGCGCTGAGCGCGGAGCCATCTGGCCGGGTTGGCTGGTTATAACCGCGCAGATTATGTTCGCGGGACTCAGAGTTGAAGGCTCCTCTCCCTACCGAGCAGCTCCGCGCGCGGCCCCCGAGTGAGCCCGGCGCAACTACTTTCTTCCCTCGCCTTTCTTTCTCCTGGTCTTTTTGTCCCCTGCTGGGGGGTGGCGGCAGCGGAGTGGGGGAGACTTTGGATGACCGAGCTCGCGTCCACCTTTCTCTTCATGTCGACGTCCCTGGAAACAGTCACACGGATGCCATGGTTACTTCTGCCACGGTAAGGGGAGGCGGGCGCGCTGGGTGGGCAGGTTCAGGGGCCCGGGGGCCCGGTAGGGGGATGGACTGGGGGACCCGCGCGGGGCCCCGGCTCCGCACCCCGCCCCCACCCCATTGCGCTGCGCTCCCGCACTTTCCCTCGCTCTGGTCTTCCCGAAGTTTACGCCGGGATCTGCCCAGGCCATGGCGAGATCACAGCTACCCTTGCGCGCACACACACATACACACACTCAAACACACACACACACACACACATACACACTCACACACACTCACACACACTCACTCTTCCCCACCTCCTCTCTCCCGTCCCTCGGCTGCCGCCGGAGAAACCGCCCAATATCTGGGAAAGTGATCAGGTTTAAGGGACCAGGATTGGAAATGGGGGGCGGAGGCGAGGGGAAAGGGAGACGACGGAAGGGCAAGGAAGGGCTTCGGCAGAACCGCCAGCCCCTCATCATCACACCCGTCTGTTCGCGCAGAGGAGCTCCCCGCGCACCCCGTAACAAAGGGGGTGGCAGGCGGATCCAGGGAGGCTAGGGAGCAGCCGCCGTTCCCCGCACGCGCCCCCGGCGCCGGGTTTGCCGCGGCGCAGGGCTCTCGACTCTCCTCCCTCTCTGGGCCCCGGCGGGGCTGGGGGAGGGGATGTGGAGCTCCGGACCTGGAGAGACGCTTCTCAGTTTGGGGAGTTGAGACTCCTCGAGGCGCGGCTACCTGCCGGAGTCCCCCTACCTCCGCTCAGAGCTTCCTGGGAAACAAGCCTGCACCCCGGGGCTCGTGCAGGCCGGTGGCCACCCCACCCTGGGTCTCTGCGCCGCCGATGTCGGAGTTGCGCGCGCGGCCCGCGCCTCTGGGTCCCCGCCGGGGAGCGGAGGGCGCGGGGGGCCTGGCGATCCTTGGGGAGTCCGTCCGGTTCCTCCCGGCCAGCTCTAGGAATCGGAGGTGCGGGGAGGCTGGGGGGCCCGGGGCGCGACGCATCTAGGTCGGACTTCAGAACTCCCCCACCCCCACCCCTACCAAGGACCAAAGCGCTCCGTGGCCCCAGAGCTCCAAGTCACACTCCGAAGGAAATTTGGGAGGTTTGGGAGTTGAAGGTTCGGGAAAGGAGGGGCTGGGTGGGGGAGGGGACAGTCCTGGTGGCTTTCGGGCGCGAGTGGGTGCGCGGAGGAGACCCTGCTTCTTTGGGGGAGTTGGGCGGCTGCGTTCCTCAAAGGCACGGAGACCCGTGCGCCGAACTGGGTGGGGGCTGTTGACTAGTTAGGATCCCTCTCGCTGGATCCCTGGCATGGAGCTTCCAGGTGCAGGAAACTCCGAACTAGGCCTCCTGGTCTCGACCTCTGGCGGCAGGTTCAGAGGTCTGAGTGCAGGCAGCTGCCGGGAGGCATCCGGAGCGCAGAGCTCCGAGCTGGAGAGCTGGCGACTGCGCGCCTTGGACTTGTTTATGTGCGCGACGAGCAGGGGGCGGGGGCTCAGGGGTGGGTGGGGTGGGGTGGGGTGGGGGCGGGCTAAAAGGGGGTGGGTGTCACCCCAGGACTCAGCCGCTTACCGACTGTGCTGGGAGACCTGCTTTTTAC
>NW_011494785.1:1497260-1499548 GCF_000754665.1 Bison bison bison | reverse complement strand
ACAAAGAAGGTGGAGGGGTAGGATTCAGGGGAGAAAATCCAACAGCTTCTGCGTTGGCCTTTAACGCTCAGGACTGACTATGGCTTTAGAAGAGGGGGAGATGGTAAGAAAGGGACTCTGAATAGTGTTGGGGGACAGAAGGAAGTCTGCGGGGCTGCAGTAGGAGCGCGCACGGGTTTGTGCAGCTGTGGACTGTTTTGTAGCTGGAAGTGGAGGGTTTGGCTCTGGGCTAACAGGATCTGGGTCCTATGGAGGGCCATCGGGGAACCCTGGGCACTGTTTGGTCAGGGAAGGAGGTTGTTTGGAAAATCAGAGTGCTGGCGCTCCCTCTACTCAGTGTGCAGGTGGAGATATTTGTTTCTGAGGGTCTCTTTCACTGGCACACGGCTGCCAAGCAGCAGGTGAGAGCATGTGAGCACATAGGTGTACTAATGAGAAATCTGTGCCCGCTAAGAGTGTCAGAGCAGAAAGAGAGGTACGGTGTGTTACAGCAGATGGCTTGTGCGTGCCTGCGCAGACACACGGAGTGGGTGTGGTATGGGAGGGCGGCCGGGGTTGGGGGGAGATGCGACGTGTGTGGAAGGTTGGGCTAGGCGCTTTCCGGTTACCAAAGGGATGGGGAGTGGGGTATTATCTGCGAAGATCAGAGTATGAACTTGGTGAATGAGTCCTGGGGAATTTGGCTGGAATGGCACTGGGGTCTGTGGGGAACAGGAAAGTGTGGGCTCAAACACTTATTCTAGAGAGATGGGGCATCTGCAGAAAAAATGCCTGGAGTGGTTTTCGCTTTCTCCTCGTCTGCATCCCTCACCCCAGACTGGAGGGGACTGGAGAAGGCTTAGGGTGAGGGATGCACATTTAAGGGGAAAAGTCTTCTGTGTGTTGGCACAAGGTGGGGACGTGCGTGCAAGATTGGAGTGAGCAGAGAAATGTGCTTTGCATGCCTAGTGGTGGGGATGCATGTTGTATGATGGTTATAATGGGTTTTTCAGTTTAATAAAGGAATTCACCATCACCAATTATTATTGATCATCAATTAAAATGTATGAAATGTCCGCTGGAGGCTCAGCCCATTCCTGGGCTCTGGGGCATGGCATGGTGCCCCAGAGCCATGAAAAATTCTTCCCAGGGCTCAGCCAACTCCTGAAGTTTTGCCAGGAGGAACCAGGAGAGCTCGGTGCTAGAGGTTTCTTCAAGAACTGTAATTCAGTTTCGAGCGATGTTTATGGATCTCGGAGGTCTGAGAAGGGAAGCTGACTTGAAATATAATCTGTGGTTTTGTAGAAAGATAGGGATGATGGATAGTTTTGTGTGTTGAGAAGGCAGCTGAGGGCTGTTACCGTTTCTTGCAGGGAGTGTGGGCTGGGAATGGGAGAGGGTAGCAAGCTCTGTCAGAATGCAGGTCCTAATACACCTGAGGGTGGAGTCTCTGAGAGCACAGCAGGGATGAGGCTTCCTGTGTATGGCTGCATAAGGGTGAGGCAGTGATCAGGAGGAAGATGCAAGGAAAATGCAGCTTGGGAGTGTTAGTCTCGGCTGACTTCTGAGCTGAGTGGAAAGCTGACGGTGCACACACACTGCAGGGCTGGAGTGAAGAACCTGGGAGGAGCCTAGCCTGGAGGACCAGAAGGGTGTATGTTCTGGCTCTGCTGAGGGTGGTGGGATGTATGTTTTTGCAGGAATTCTTTGGGTCCGAGGAAGGATGCAAATCATCTCAGACGTTCAGATGTGTATCGTGTGGATCAAAGTTTGAAAGGTACAGTTAAAAGAAGGGTTGCATCCATCCGAGGAAGGATGCAAATCATCTCGGATGTTCAGATGTGTATCGTGTGGATCAAAGTTTGAAAGGTACAGTTAAAAGGAGGGTTTGGAAGCATTTGGGGAGGGCAGGGAGTGTGATGTTGGTTGGGTTCATACCAGCAGGAGCTGGGGAGGTAACTGGGATGGAGCAGGGTGAGGGGTGTGCTCTAGCTGCACACCTGCTGACCTAGAACCTCCTTTTTAAAGTCTGTTGCTGAAAGGGCATAATATTAGACTCAAGACATTTTTGAATTCCTGAAATGACAGGTGTGCCATTTTGAGGTTCTACCTTATCCGTAGAGGAAATTACTCTTTGGAAGAGGATTGATACAGAGTCTGAGCCTTGGGCAAAGGCTCTCGCAGCGGTGAGAGGATGGTGTGGTGGAGATGGAAGGCTTCCCATTGGGAATGCCTCGGTTCCAATCCAGTTCTGCCACTTTGGAGCAGGGTGATTTCAGGAAAGTTCTCTAATCTCTCTGATCCTTTCT
>NW_011494785.1:1472543-1497140 GCF_000754665.1 Bison bison bison | reverse complement strand
GCTCCCACCCGCCCCGCCCCCGCCGGCCACCGCCCGCCACGTCAAACCTTGGTGTGTTTAGCGGTACAGAGCCTTACTTGGAAATGACACTGATTTGAATACAGGCGAGAGCATGGATGTGAACCATTGCAAAGACGGGTCCTGAACCTCTTTCTCTTTACAGTACATGTTATGTCCACTGAGTGTCTGCTGTTCATCCACTGTGCAAACAGAACTTTCTGTGGCCGCCTCAGTTTACTCATCCGTAAAATGGAGATAGCCAAGCCTAGAAGATTATTGATGGTGAGCTGTATTCCTAAAAGGTCTTTGGAGGATTCAGAAGAAAGGTGGTCCACAAATCAACGTTAGTAATGATCTGAGACAGACGTTTTCCTTTGCTGCGGACCATGACGCCAAAAGAAATGTGATTTTGAGAACATAGAAAGTAGTCGTTGTTTTTTAGCATGTTAGAATTAAAGAGGAGCAAAGTCCAGGCGTCCTGGGTTGCCGTGAAGGGCAGTTTTTCTCTGGGCTGTGGATCTGCAATACGGCAGACACCCAGTTCAGCAAGTTGGCGTGGCCCACTTTCCCCAGAGACAAAAATGGAGACCAGAGAAAGAGGGGCCAGAAAACCCACTCAAGCCTCCGAGTCCTCCCAGAAGTCAGCACACGCTGTCAACTGCTGGCGCAGAGTCAGGCTCCCATCCTTGAGTTCAGTGGCCATAAATAGTCAGGAGCTAAGCTATTTCCATGAGGCACTAAACCAATTCCGTTGCTTTTCTTGGCGAGATTGGGCCAATTAAGTTGATTGGAAGAGGTCACTGCTGATGGTGCTCACATTCCCCAGGCGGGACAGGCCAGCAGAGTTTAATTACATAACATTTCCCATCTCCGCAGCTCCCCGCCCCAATGGATCAGATGTGCAGGCCTCCCCCTCGGCCCCTCCATCCAGGAGAGCTAATGGAGCAGGCGGTTTCTGCTCCAGGCTTCTCCAGACCCTTCCCAGAGCAGTTACAGCACTCCCTCCCTAACTGCGAGGAATGTAAATCCACGTGTTGGCTGGAATGAGCCCACCACCCTGCTTCCCAACCTTCCCCAGCTGCTGTTTTACTCTTTAATGAGGCAGGCAGTTTCTGGCGGTGGGGACATTGAGCTAGTGATCGTTGCTAGGGTTTTTGATTTAGCTTTCTTTAAAATTGGGTCTGTTGGAGAAGGATCAGATCAACTGGAGACCAGCCTAAGACCCAGGGGCGCTGATGATAAGGGCTCTGGATGTACTTTGTACGTGGATAGGCATGAGCAAAAAGAGAGGAGGATAGGGCTGTGCATGGGGTGGGGGCATGGGGGCATAGGAGGGGCCCTGGGTGGGCAGGAAGCATTCCTAGAGCTTGTGATGTGGGTGGCAGGCATGTGGGTGCCTGGCTCAGATTGAATGGGCATCGTATTGTGTCTTGCAGAAGAGCCAGCTTGTGGAAGAAGCTGGGAGCAGCTTTATTTTTTTTTTTCCAGATCATTTGTATCTGGGGATGGAGGATGTGTGAGCTTTTAGGAAGTATGAGGTCGGTACAGATGGAGCCTCATTCTTGCCTGAACAGATTTCTATTAAGATCGAGGCTGGACAAAGGAAATCTTCCAGAAGACTCGCTTTAGAACCTATGAAAGCATATGTAGATGGACCAAGATCTTAAAAGTCTTTTCTTGTTGTTGCTGATAGTTTTCCATACATCAGCCTTTCCTTCTACCTAAAAACACCAAGGGACTAAGTGTGCACCCACTCCTGGGTGGTGAAAACGCATGGGCTGTTTTGTGTCCACATCTGTGTCATGGTCCTTTTCAAGCAGTCTTAACTGGAAACCCCCAAAGGCTGTCTGTCTCTGGGTATCCTCCCAGGACTGACCTCTGGCTGGCTGTATGGTTTCCCTGAAGAAGGATCTTGAAGTGAAATTTGGTGTGGTCTGTTGTGATGGCTCACTTTTCAGCAGCATCTCCAGAAAAGGTGTCTGTTGAATCCCAGACCTCCTGCGGGTTTGTTTGGTCGGGGATTTTTGTAAGGATTGAGGTTCTTGCTTATCCAAGACCATACTGATCTCAAAGACTCCCAGGCCAAGGTCATCTTAAGCAGCCCAGGGTAGCAGAAAGCCTGCTGACTTGGAGGTAGGGGACCAGCTTGCTGCCAGTCACTAGTCAGCTGTTGCTTTGTGACCCAGGCCTGGATGTACCCATCTGTCAATGGAGAGCTTGAACTAGAGGATCGCAAAGTCCATCCCAGCTGCACCATCGGAGGATTTTACAGTAGCTTCAAGCTCTTCCTTCATCGGCACTACTGTGCTTTGGTTGGAGTGCATCTTGGCGAATCCTCAATGAGCTCCCTTTTTTTTTTTTTTAATCTTTGGGAAATGGCTGAGTCAAAGGCAGAAAAGCTTGCGGAGAATTTGTCATAGCATCTTGTTTTGGCCAAGAACGTTCTTGAAGTTGGCTCTGCATGCACAGTGTGTACAGAGCTGGAAGGGGTGGGGTTTGGCTTTCTGGTAGACCGGATGCTACTCGTCCAGCATCCATGTGAATGCCTGTTAGAATCAGTGATTTTGCCTATGAGAAGTACCCACTTTGAGAATGATTGATGAGGGTGATAGTTAATGTTTAAGTACTTGCTGGACACCAGGCATCACTGCAAATATCGCATGGTGTTATCTCAGAGCCCAAAATAATCTCTTTTGCAGCTAGGGAGACTGAGGTTATGTGAGGTTAAGGGGTCTGCTTAAGATCTCCATGTGCTGACTTTGTAGCCTGAAACCAGTGGCCATTTCAAGTCCGTCACCTGCCACTCAGATTCTGTTTCTGCATTCCATGATGTCATCCAGGTGGGGGTTGCTTGATATCCCCTGCAAAGCCTGTCACCCCACAGGGTAGCCTGATCCACAGGAAGGTTCATTTTCACCTGCAAGACAAATGTTGAGGCTTTCTGGCCACCTGCTGGAAAGCGTGTTGGGTCTGTCTGAGCTCCTTTCGCCCTCTCCCTGCACTTTCCATCCTGCTGACAAGGGAATCTGCCCTTCCAGAATGGGGGTATTGATTTAAGCCACAATTGCCTCCTTGCAAACTCTATAAGATTGGAGTCAGACATCTGGTTTTGATCTACTCTCCCATGAGAGGTGGTGGGTCCCAGCGTCCTTGAGACCTGTGATGAGGGTTACACAAAGTCAGAGTGAAAGAGGATAAAGAACAACATGAGAGCTCTTCAGAATTTGGAGACCCCGCAGTCCCTGAAGGGCTGGGGAATTCCCTCCATGTATACTGGGACCAAACATAGATTTCTTGCTGAGAGGTTGAAGGCAGAAGTTGCTGCCAAAGACTGGGGTCCCCAGGCTCTGCTTGATGCAAAGCAGAGCAGTTGTAGGGTCCCCCATCCCTGGCACTTGCTTGCTGCATGCCCTTCTCTGGGCAGTCACAAAAGTAGGGGAGCCAAAGAGGTTCTCAGGGTGCATATGGCCATCCCTGGAGGGTGTGACTTTAGGCTCTTGTCTTTTCTCCCTCCACTGACTTTCCCGTCACGATTACCATACACACGTTTTCAAAGTGATGAATGAGAATGACTTTGTTCTGTTGCTGAAAGGTGTTTACAATGTGCTTGTAAATATACAGCATTCACCTAATGCCTGTGCAATTGTGGGTGCTCAAAAGATTCGTGTTCGCTTTGTTTAAAACGATGTTCCATGTGTAGGGGGATGCTTTCTTCTTTGTAATAGCCCTATTATTATCATTTTTATGACAGAGAGCTGGGTCTTGCGCCCCCTCCCCCACTCTGTGTTCTCTCTGTTTTTAGGCCTGAACCCCTGGCATTTAAAAATATCCTCCCCCTCTGGCTCCAGATCGTCCCTTAGGGAATAAAGTTCAAGTTCTTAGTCTGGGATTATTTCCATTCTGTGTCTAGTGGACCTCCTCCTGATGGGGCTCATCCATCCCGTGCTTTCACTGGGTCCAGGAGGGAAAATACAGCTCTGGGAACCACTTGTTTCCCAACACGTGTGTCCCAGGATAGGAAGGACCCCAGCCCTCCTGATACCCACCTTGTTCCTCCTTGAACAGCTCATCTCATCTCTTATTGCATGCAGCTCCATCACATCTGACTCTCACATCTGACTCTCTGTGACTGCATGGACTGTAGCCCATCAGGCTCCTCTGTCTGTGGGATTTCCCAGGCTAGAATACTCAAGTAGAGTGCCATTTCCTCCTCCAGGGCACCTCTCCTTGAGAAGGGCTCAAACTAGCCGTGCAACCTTGAGCAAACCATCGTCCCTCCATGGGCCTCTGTTTCCTCTTGCAGAAAAAGAAGGAGTTGGATTCACTGGAAGGTCAAAAGGCCCCTGCCAATCGTGACAGTTCACACGTTCCGTGACTCTGCTGCTCCCCAAGCCTCCCCGTGGCCTCTGCCTGGGGATTTCTGGGTATCCCTGGTGCTCTTGGAGGACTTATGTGCAGAGATGCGGAGGGGGTGGAGGAGGAAATGAAGTTATGTGACGCCAGATAAGTTCTTGAACATATGGAGGAGAGCATGTTTATAAAGTGCTGAAGAGCAAGCTTGCCAGTTTTGTGGCAGGTCTTGGATTGGAAGTTGGAAGCATCAGGAGAGGTTTATGTGGGATAAAATGGGCAACTGATTTAGGTGAGCAAAATCAGAAAGATCCTGAACCATGAGCAGGGACCCCAGACTCTGCCTCTGACAGTTTGGGGAGTCTCTGCTCTACATCAGGTCCCACTTTCCTCCTGTGCTCCGTGGAGACTGAAGGGCCCGGAGGCTTCGATGATCCTCTAAACCTTTCCTGGCACGTCACTAATGATGGGAACTGAGGTTTACTAGAAAGGCCTGGATGGATGGATTAATGAGTATGGCTTCAGTGTAGAATGAAACGTCCTCAGATCACAAGAGGATATCGGTGGCAGAAATATACCTCTGTTCTTGAATTTGCGATGGCTGTGGAGGGTAATTCTGTGTGTGTGTTGGACGTAAAAGGCTCTCCCTTCCCCACCAGGGATATTGAAAGCATTCTTCAACCTTTCATTTTTCGAACAACTAACACTTTCATTCTGGGGCTTCCCTGGTGGCTCAGACCATGTAAAGAATCTGCCAGCAATGCAGGAGACCTGGGTTCAATCCCTGGGTTGGGAAGATCCCCTGGAGAAGGGAATGGTAACCCTCTCCAGTATTCTTGCTTGGAGAATACTATGGAGCCTGGTGGGCTACAGTCCATGGGGTTGCGAAGAGTCAGACATGACTGAAATACTAACACTAACACTTTTCACATCTTTGATTCACCATTCCTTTCTCCTGGCATCCTTCCTACACCCCTGTCTTCTCGCTAGAAGATGAACGCTGCAAAGTAAGGGATCTGATCTTTTCATCTCTGTGTCCCCAACCCCTTGACATGTGTTGGGTGAGTGAATGCACAACAGGTCATCAGGGAGTCCAGCGGTGAGAGGCCAGGCTCTGAGAGGTGACGTGCCTTTCCATGGGTCCAGAGTCATGTCCTGTGTCCCATTTTGGCCTGTCCCGAGGCTGAGATTGGGAAGCTTACTCCCTACTCACCAGGAAGGGCTGTTCTTGCTCTCTTTAGAGACCCCCTCTGCCCTCCCCTGTCTTAGTCTGCCAAGTCCTTCTGCAAATATGGGTTTTCATGACAGAAGAATTGGGTGTCACTGCACATGAGTTAAGGGGCTTCCCAGGTGGCTCAGCCATAAAGAACCCGCCTGCCAATGCAGGAGACTCAGGTTCAGTTCTTGCGTTGAGAAGATCCCCTGGAGAAGGAAATGGCAACCCACTCCAGTATTCTTTCCCAGAGAATGCCATGGACAGAGGAGCCTGGTGGGCTACAATCCCTGGGATCACAAAGAGTAGGAATTCGCGACTAAACAACAACAACGTCTCTAGACTTAATGAAAACAAGTTCAAAGATTATGCATGGCAGAAGCCAATGCAGCCAATCCGTGTGCTCAATGCTGGAGAAGCTGCAGAGATGCAACACTGCAGCTCTGAGCTCCAGGGTCTGGGAGCTGCTGAGGGCAATGGACCACATGCCATATACTAAACATATTTTGGCTCATATCACTGGGCTCCAGGGAGGGGCGGGCTGAGCATGGACATTCAAACGCAGGGCTCCTGGCTGGAGTGTTGTTTGTTGATGCGAGTAATGATAGGGAATCCTCTTGAGCAGCAGCAGGCTGGAGGATCCATGAGGGTCTTCTCTTCTGTTGTAGGACAGTGGTCTTCTCCTCCCTGAATTCCCTGGGCCAGGCCAAGCCTCAGGTGAGGGATGCTTAGAGCCAGTTGTGATGGGCTCTTGCTTCTTCCCGGGGAGAGCTTGCGGAAGGTGCATGTTGTACAGGCGTTGGGTCTGGGCGGATGTATAGGTGTGCATGCTCACGAGTGTGCTTTCCAGCAGTCACCCTGCTCTTGGCTCTTGTTGGCTCAGGCAGGGGAACTGCGTCCACCTGAAGCTCTTCAGAGCCTCTTCTCAAGGCTGCACTGTGTCCTGTCTGTGACCACTGTTGACACAGGGACAGACTGCCACCTACTGTCCACTCCTGTCCTCTAGGAGTCCCTCCTGCTCAATGAGCTCCTCGGCACTTTTTTTTTTTTTCTTCACATCCTGTTTTTAATCGGTCCAGATACCAGCAGAAAGAGAACAGACATCAGGTCCTTATTAAGTGACTTCTTTTGGAATTTAGAAGGGGGGTTTTAAAAAACATAACACATCTGTTGGATATTTTTCTTATCTGCTTAACAAAAATGTAATTTGAAGGGGGCCTCCTGCCTCTCCTTAATGACCCTGTTGGGTACCTGGGTGCCCTGTAGATTCCCAAGAGGAGGAAGGCTAGGTAGTGCCTTCAAGAGCCTTGTAGTCTAGCTGGGAGTCAGGACAGACCTGCGAAGAAACGGGCCACAGGGTGGGGCAAGCTGTGTTGGTACTTGGCACATGAGTGGCCAGGACCTCGGAGGCTTTGGGGGTTTGGGGGAATGAGGAGTCCTTGTAGGCAGGGTGATGGGGGGAAAACAAGTGTAGACAGCTTGAGCAGGTCTGCTTTTAGCAAGCCCAGGGTTTGGTGAGTGACTCCTGAGACTGCTGCCAACAGGCTCTGAGCCAGGATCCGGGATCTGGCAGCTCCCTGTGACTCGGGTTGTCAGTTTTGATGACACGCGGCATCGCATCCCACGTTTACACGCAGTGGGAGATGGCGCCTCGTCTCCACCTTGTCAAGGACCAGTAGAGCCAGAGTGCCTCTTGCATCCACTGCAGGGAGGACCTCTCAAGGTGTGGTCCTGTCCTGACAGCCCCACACACGGCGAGAGGGGAAGAACTGCCCCAGAGTCACCATGGGTGCTGTACAGTACAAGGAGGTGGTCAGCTTTCAGGAGGCTTCTGGCTGCTGCTTCTCTCCTGGACCATCCTTCCAAAAACACATCTGCATAGTGCTTGAGTCAAGGAGTTTTTCCAAAAGAAACTACATTAGTTTTCTCGTGTAGGTCATAGCTCAGATCTAAGATTCTTTCATGTTAGAATTCATTTTACCATTGCCTTTATGGAGTTGTTTTTAAAGTATCTAAGACTTTTTTTCCCCTTCTTTTTTCTTTCTATTTTCAATTTTATTTATTTACACATTCTATCACGTAAAAGGATACAGAAATCCATTAGTTTTTAGCCAAATAAAAATTACAGTTTTTCAGATTTTAAAAGGTCACCCATTTGTATAGTGGAGAAGGCACTGGCAACCCACTCCAGTACTCTTGCCTGGAAAATCCCATGGACGGAGGAGCCTGGTAGGCTGAAGTCCATGGGGTTGCTAAGAGTCAGACACTACTGAGCGACTTCACTTTCACTTTTCACTTTCATGCATTGGAGAAGGAAATGGCAACCCACTCCGGTGTTCTTGCCTGGAGAATCCCAGGGGTGGAAGAGCCTGGCGGGCTGCTGTCTATGGGGTCGCACAGAGTTGGGCATGGCTGATGTGACTTAGCAGCAGCAGCAGCATTTGTATAGATTTATAGAGAAACAATAATTGTGACTTTCTTTGAATTACTCAGCTGACAATTTACATAGTCATCACATTTTAGCAAATAGAAAATATTCAGACTTGGTAGTAATTTAAAAAATTTCTAACAAGATTAACTATTTTTCTGCTCAATAAAATACCAAGTAATATGTCTCGTTGGGGACAGTCCAGTGAAAAAAACCCTGGCGCAATATAAAGTATCTAAGGCTTTTGATGGCTGTAGATTAAAATGGGGGAAAAGTTGCTTTTCGTAACTCACTCTCCCATTTTTTCTTTTTCTCTTTCTTTCTTAGCATGCCAGTGATCATCCAGGAAACCTTCAGTGTATTTATTCCATGTTCTTGTCTCCCCGTGTGTGTGAGAGAGAGAACAGAGAGAAAGATATTTTAGATTGTGGTCTAATAGCAAGTCTAGGAAATCAAGTTGGATTGGGGTTGAGTTACTGGTAGGGAGACCTCAGCTTGTCACTCTAATCCTCTGGCGTTTCCCGCTAACGTTTTGGCTCTCTATGAATCGGGACTCTCTCTTCCCAGCCCCCCAGCAGTGTTTACATCTGCTTTTGGGACTGCTGTATTACGTTACCGTCTGTCTACAGAAAGTCTGAGTTCTTGGGGGACCTCTCGACAGAGGCACAGTCAAGGATGGAGCCTTAGCGTGGGTCTGAGTTTTGACTGCGAAGGGAAAAAGGGGGGCTTTAGCAGTTGGAGAAGAATTCCCATTGTTTATCATATGTTTTCTGTGGCACAGCGGTGTCTGTGACTCTTACTTGAAGAGAGAGAGTGAGCAGAGACTGAGATAGAAGTTGAAAGGGAGATTCTTCCAAGAGCAGCCAATAGGGAGGCTGAGGCTTGCTCGGGCCCAGCCATGAGCGTGGGAGGTTTTCTGATGGTCTGTGGTGTGATTTGTAGTCGTGAGTAAAAGGAGGAGGAGACGGGGGAGGGGAGAGTTTCAGGTGAGGAGGCAGGTGAAAAGAGGCCCCAGGTGAGGGAAAAAAGTGAAAGTGAGGGTGCTCAGTCGTGTCCAACTCTTTGCAACCCCATGGACTGTAGCCCGCCAGGCTTCTCAGTCCATGGGATTCTCCAGGCAAGAATACTGGAATGGATTGCCATTCCCTTCTCTAGGGGATCTTCCCATCCCAGGGATCGAGCCTGGGTCTCCTGCATTGCAAGTGGATTCTTTACCATCTGAGCCACAGGTGAGGGAAACCAGGGACTAAAAAAGCCAAAAGCAGTCAAGGTCCTAGGGCACACCAGAGCAGCATGGGGTGATGTGTCAAGGGAGGGAGCGGGTAGGATGGAGTGCCAGCACTGAGCTTCCTCCTGACCCCAAGGGCGATGGAGCCAGTGGAGGTGGCCCAAGGGATGGTAGAGTTAGCCTTTTGTTTTTAAAAAAGATCGCTCTGGTGCAATATGGGAGATGGCTCTTCATAAAGGGTTGTTCAGGGGAAGAAGACTGTTGGTTGGATTGATGGAAGCATGAATGAATGAGTGAATAAATGAATGAAAGGCAGAGGGAGCATCAAGCCAGACTTGACTACTGGTCACTCTGACCACTTCTGGCTCCTGGGGAGATGAAGGGCTGGGAGGAGAGGGGACAGGTCATGGATCAGCGTGGCTCTGACTCTGGGGAAATGAGGACCAGTATGGTAACAATGCTGAGAGGTCAGTGGGCCATGGGAGGTTCTCCCGACCTTTTTGGTTTTCTTACATTTCTGTCCTAATTGATTTCATTCCAGATCAGGAAAGAAAGTGGCTTTTTGAGTGGTACCCCAGAAAATCTGAAACTGTAATAGTGACTTTCTCTGGAGGGGATTGCTGGCCCTGCAGACCTTTTCATAGGCTTGGAGGAGCAGGTGGACATATGGTGCAGTTTCTGGGATGTCTAAGGAGTCCTAGATTCTGGACATCAGATCCATCTATTGATGTTTCCTATGGATTAGTGTGTGTGTGTGTATGTGTTTGTGTATTTCAAGCTCCTAAATACCCAATTCCACAAAGCCTCTTTTGCTTACAGTGGATCCATATAGAGAATCACTTGCAATCATGTTGGTTACCACAGAGAAGGAAAGTATTTATGACAGTGGCCTAGACAGACACTCGCATGCCATCCAGTGACTTGGCCTGCAATTATTCAGGAATGCCCCTTGGTGAAGGTGAGGGAACCAAAGAGACTCTCCTGTGTTACCTTGAAGACTCTCCCTTGTGCTTACTGTCCTATTCTTACCTCACACTTTGCTGTTTTATAACTTTGGCCAACTCAAGTTGAATGTCTAGGAATAGGACAGAGGCATCTGTATTTTTAAAAGCTGATCAAGAGAACCAACTCATTGGAAAAGACCCTCATGCTGGGAAGGATTGAAGGCAGGAGGAGAAGGGGACAACACGGGGTGAGATGGTTGGATGGCATCACCAACTTGATGGACATGAGTTTGAGCAAGCTCCAGGAGTTGGTGATGGGCAGGAAAGCCTGGTGTGCTGTAGTCTATGGGGTTGCAAAGAGTTGGACATGACTGAGTGAACTGAACTGAACTGGAAGGTTTCAATGTGCAGCCAAGGTTGAGAACCACTAGCTCAGAGTAGGACTCCCTCTGCCCCTCTGAAGCTTCACTGTGGCATCTGTCCCATTCATTGAGGTCCCCATGAATCCATTATAAGTAGAAAATACAGTAGTTTGAAAATGCACTGAATAATACACCTCAACTATCAAACATGACAACTTAGCCCCGTCTACCTGAAGTGTGCTCAAAACACTTCCATCAGTTTGTATGCATGCGTGTGTGTTCATTCGCTCAGTCATGTCCAACTGTTTATGACCCCATGGACTGTAGGTGTCTCTGTCCATGGGATTTTCCAGGCAAGAATACTGGAGTGGGTTGCCAGGCCCTTCTCCAGGGGATCTTCCTGACCCACGGATCGAACATGGGTCTTCTGTCTTGTAGGCGGATTCTTTACCCTGAGCCACCAGGGAAACCCCATTGAATACTGCACTGCAAGTGAAAAGTTGGATAGATGGCTGGGTAGAGAATGGCTGAAAGTATATTGTGATCAAGGGGTAGCATCATGAGAGAGGATCATGCATACTGCCAACCTGGGAAAAAGAGATCAAAATTCAAAAGTACGGTTTCTACTGAATGCACATCACTTTCACGTCCTCTTAAAGTCCAAAAATTCTAAGTCGAACTGCCCTAAGTCAGGAGTTTGTTGTCTCATTGAGGGATGTTCAGCTTATTTAAGTTGAGCTCTCCTGCTCCCTGCTCATCCGACATCCACCTCAGAAAGTGGAGCTCAGAAGGGCAGATCGCAGGGGCCCAGCCAATTCCAAAGTGACCCCAACCCTATCTTCTGAAGGAGATGTTGGGGGTGAGGCTGGGAAGCAGAGAGAGAGAGAGGAGACTGGCATTCCTAGCACCTAAGAGTTGTGCAGGTACCTTGGTGCTCACCGTCTGGTTAATCCCCCCGGCTGCCCCTCAGAGGCAGCTCTCACCCCACACTGGAGGGCGCGTGGTGTCCACAGTGCTTTCAGAGCGCAGAATGGTTTGTGGTCACTGAATGATCAGATTTCCTGCCCTGCTTCTCCCTGGGAACTTGCACACCAGTCAGAAGCCCCACTCTTCGTATAATTACGGAGCAGGGCTGGCGATTCCAGCATCAGTGGCTCAGCGAGAAAGTTAGCACCTCTCTCCCCTCTCGGGTCTGTGGGATCCACCCACATGCCAGGCTTAGGATGCTGGTGCTCCCAAGAGGTCCACCCTTAGGACTGGCTTTAACCCACGGGCCTCCTGGTCAGAAGGCAATAGTTGTCTTGCCATTTTCCCATGAGGAAAGATGTGCGGAGGGCAAGGGAGCGGAGGGTCCGAGAAGGAAGCTAAAATTCAAGGTCTGAAATGCCAAATGAGGTTACAGTTCCAAAGACATGTTCCTGAGTTGTAAGGTGCACCCTGTGGAGTGGTAGCCATCCTGACGTTTCTAGTTTGCAAGAAGCGCTACCTGTGTCTGCTGGCAGGCAAGGTGGGGCTGGATGTCCAGTGCCCACGGCTAAGTGCATGCTTCTCTAAGCCTCTGGCTTTGGAATTCTCCAGTCCAGACTGTTAAGCTCTGGGTTGTAAAATCACTGTGGATGGTGACTGCAGCCATGAAATTTGAAAGCTATGACAAACCTAGACAGAACATTGAAAAGCAATGGCATCACTTTGCCAACAAGGGTCCGTCTAGTCAAAGCTTTGGTTTTTCCAGTAGTCATGTACAGATTTGAGAGTTGGACCATAAAGAAGGCTGAGTGCTGAAGGATTGATGCTTTTGAACTGTGCTGGAGAAGACTGTTGAGAATCTCTCGGACAGCAAGGAGGTCAAACCAGTCAGTCCTATAGGACATCCGTCCTAAATATTCATTGGAAGGACTGATGCTCAAGCTGAAGCTGCAATACATTGACCACCTGATGCAAAGAGCCGACTCATTGGGAAAGACCCTGATGCTGGGAAAGACTGAAGGCGGAAGAAGAGGGCGGCAGAGGGTGAGACAGTTGGATGGCATCACTGATTCAGTGGACATGAAGTTGGGCAAACTCCAGGAGATAGTGGAGGACAGAGGAGCCTGGCGTGCTGCAGTCCATGGGGTCACAAAGAGCGGAACACAACTTAGCAACCGAACAACAACAACAGATTGCTGAGTGAGCCTGAGTGTAGTCGGGACCTTTGATGGAGTGAGCTGCACCAACCAGATGTTGGGCCCGGGGAGGTGGTTCCTGGGGGGATGCTAGATGGAGGTGGTGGGGTCGAGATCTGCAGCAGAGGGTGAAGAAGGTGTAGGCAGGTGAGGGATCACGTTCTACATGAGGCACTGCTAGGGAATTGCCCATCAGAGACAGAGACAAGCCCTGCAAAAAAAAAAAAACAATGGAAGCAGAAACCCACAGGGCTCTCTGTGTCTATCCTGTGGGTGGAACTGAAGTCATTCTTGGCAATGGGTAGCTTCCACTGCCACCGCCGCCCCCAACCCCAACACACACACCCCACCCCGCATCACACAACCATCACCTTCAGCAATGGCTTTCTGTTTTTAAATCCAGGGACAGTAATGTTTCAAAGAGGAGGCAAGATATGAGCTGAAACATTTATATCTGGGTTCTTTTTAAGAACTTGTATTGAAATACAGTTGATTTCTAATGCTGTTAGTTTCGGGTGTACAGCAAAGGGATTCAGATGTACATATGGTACCTTGTTGTTGTAGTCGATAAGTTGTGTCCGACTCTGCGACCCTATGAACTACAGTTCGCCAGGCTCCTCTGTCCATGGAATTCTCCAGGTAAGAATACTGGAGTGGGTTGTCATTTCCTTCTTCAAGGAATCTCCCCAACCCAGGGATCGAACCCATGTCTCCTGCATTGGCAGGCAGATTCATTCTTTACCATTGAGCCACCTGGGAAGCCCCAGAGATCATGGTGAAGGAATGCAGACTTCAGGACAGTGAACTATATGGAGAACTGATACTTAAGCAAGAGAATCCAGGTTCTAGTCACCAATAGTCACAACCTCTTGGAGCCTTGGTATCCTCTTTTGTAAACTAGGATTATAAACCCCAGGGATTTAGCATATTAGGGTAAAGTTTCAGATGAGATAATGCATAGGAAAGTGCTTTGCAAGCTGTAAATTCCTTTACAAATACATGTTGTGGTTGAAACTGGTGTATTCTGATGTTAATAACATATTGTTCTTTTTGGTAGGCAGCTTTCCTCCAAGTCAGCCTGGGAAAATATTTCTTAAAAGAGATGCTGTAGCACTGAAAGTTGGGGAGAGAGCCTTCAGGGGGCACCATAAGAAATGGGAAGAAACATTACCACTGTGTCTTGGAAGCATCAATGTTATTCCTTGACAATTTTCTGATGATGTCATTTGGGGTGTAAGTTCAGTGAAAGTGGACATGTTAGACACTCAGTTGTGTCTTACTCTGCGATCCCACCAGGCTCCTCTGGACATGGAATCTCCAGAATACTAGAGTGGGTTTCGATTCCATTCTCCAGGGGATCTTCCCGACCCAGGGATTGAACCCAGGTCTCCTGCCTTGTGGGCAAATCCTTTACCATCTGAGCCACCAGGGAAGCCTGTAATCTCAGCGCGCTGACATTCGGGAGGGACGGATGGAACTTCCCATTGGACGCGGACAAGCATGTGGCAGTCGAGATGTGGTCCAGGAAACTTGAGTTCGTGTCAGTGTGGGTTCTTCTTCCCTTCTGCAAGGCCATTCCCTGAGTCTGTCCCCAGCTGCTGCTTCTTGTCATCTTCTCTCTGCACTGTTACCTCTGCATTCTTGAGACAACTTCCATTCCAGCAGCATCATGGGTCTGGTCTCAAAGTTCATAGATGACTTACCCTGCCTTTTTGTTGATTATTTCATCATTATGAAAACCCCCTCGAGACATCCCTGTTCTCGCATTGTGGAGGCACTGCCTTGTATCTGTGAGATTATGAAATATTCAAGGTCCTTTTGTCTTTGCTCTTTTAGCTGCCTCCAGGGGGCTGAGTTTTTCCGGTGGTAGAGTTTGCTGTTTCTTTTCATGGTGCTGGCTTTCCTCGGAGAGTGATTGGTTACTCTTATCGCCGGGCTATCTTATATGGCAGGTTCTTCTACATTCATTGCATGTGGATTCAGTGCTTGGCATCAGCTTCTAGATTCTCTGTGGCTTTCTGAACATGTGCCTTCTTTTAGAGATTCCTTAACAGTTCCTGGTCAATGAAAATTTCCCTTCTTGTTTCCAAGCCTAGACAGTTATAAATGTATTTTTAATGTGTTTTCTGTTATTGTATGGACTTGATACAGTAACACCTGGACCACACCTCAACTGCCCCATGCTTGTCCACTTCCAACAGGCAGTTCCATCCACCCCTCCCGAATGGCAGAATGCTGAGATTACAGGCTCAGATTATAAAGAATCTGCCCGCAAGACAGGAGGATTGCAGTGGGTATGCAATCTGCCATCTTGAAATAGGAATCCCTTCAAAGTTCTTAAGAATCTTAAGTGGAATGTTTAAGCCAAGGTGGAGATAACAGTGATAAAACTTCGACTGCTTCACACAGAGCATATTGTAGATAGACAAAGCTGTTGTGTTAGCTGTGCATTATTATAATTAAAATAGAACATCAGCTGGAACTTTCCTGGTGGTCCAGTGGTTAAGAATCCCACCTTCCAATGCAGGGGATGTGGGTGTGATCACATGGGTTTGATCCCTGATTGGGGAACTAAGATCCCACATGCTGCAGGGCAACTGAGTCAGTGTGCCCCAATCAGAGAGAAGCACGTAAGCTGCAACTAAGACCCAATACAGCCAAAAATAAATAAATGAATAAATTTTAAAAAATAAAATAGAGCATCAGCCTGCTTTTAAAACCCATCTCCAATTCTTAGCTATGAGTTCTTGACAGTATTGCTAATGTTGCCAGTTTCCTTAAGTGTAAAAGGATATTACTTTCTTGAAAAGACTAAATAAGTTCTAGCAGGTAGACTCAGGAAGTCTGGAACATAGTCAGGGTTCAATACATGCTGCTGCTGCTGCTGCTGCTACATCGCTTCAGTCGTGTCCGACTCTGTGCGACCCCATAGACGGCAGCCCACCAGGCTCCCCTGTCCCTGGGATTTTCCAGGCAAGAACACTGGAGTGGGTTGCCATTTCCTTCTCCAGTGCATGAAAATGAAAAGTGAAAGTGAAGTCAGTCAGTCGTGTCCGACTCAGCGACCCCATGGACTGCAGCCTACAAGGCTCCTCTGTCCATGGGATTTTCCAGGCAAGAGTACTGGAGCAATACATGCTAGCTATTTTTATCATGATGTTATTAATTAACCCAAAGGGGGAAATAACCAAATACATTGCTATCTTAGGGAATCCATGAGCAGGAAACTACACACCTTTCTGCAAGAAACACAATTTCACTGGTGAAATTCTTCTCTTATTTTCCTTTCATCTAATTGTTAGATTCATTTTTGAGTTAACTTTACATATTTAACTCCTTTTCATGAACAACTCTGATTTTTAAGAATATTTTCTTTATTATCACACAAAATGAAAGTTGGAAATTCCAAAACAGTGTAGAAACTGGGTTGCCTCTTACTCTTGTCTTTGTCTCCTACATTATCTGGGATTTTTGTGGATGAACAATTTTGTGGGTCATAGAAATCCACACTACCCAACAGGTGTAGGATTGAATAAGGTTTGTGGGAGACTCTCTGTCCCCCATCAAGTACAGTCCATGATACACTTGACCCCATGACCCACTCTCCCTTCCCCCCATGTTAGGCTTGAGTATCCTGCCTCCATTCGTGTTATTCTCAAAGCTCAGGACTTCTCTCCTGACTCTGTCTGCCTGGTTGACCGTTACAACTGCTCACTCAGGAAACCTTCCTGAAGGCCAGAAACACACCTCTAGTACATCATTTGCTACATTATTGATGCTCTTGGGTCTGTCTCCCCCATGAGTCTGTCCGCCCTTTGTAGGTTGCTGCTGCCTCTGCTAAGTCGCTTCAGTCGTGTCCGACTCTGTGTGACCCCATAGACGGCAGCCCATCAGGCTCCCCGGTCCCTGGGATTCTCCAGGCAAGAACACTGGAGTGGGTTGCCATTTCCTTCTCCGATGCATGAAAGTGAAAAGTGAAAGAGAAGTCGCTTAGTCGTGTCTGACTCTTAGCGACCCCATGGACTGCAGCCTACCAGGCTCCTCCATTCATGGGATTTGCCAGGCAAGAGTACTGGAGTGGGGTGCCCTTGCCTTCTTCGCTTTGTAGGTTAGGGCCTTATTATAATTATGTGTGTGTGCTTGCTAAATCACTTCAGTCATGTCTGACCCTTTGTGACACTATGGACTGTAGCCTGCCAAGCTCCTCTGTCCATGGGATTCTCCAGGAGTGGGTTGCCATGCGCTCCTCCAGGGAAATTTCCTGACCCAGGGAATGAACACACATCTCTTATGTCTCCTACATTGGCAGGCAGGTTCTTTACCACTGAAACCACCTGGGAAGCCCATTATAATTATATCCGCCAGCAATTAATACAGCTCATAATAAATGTTGGTTACACTGAACTGAACTACAGCATCACAAGGGGATCCCAGAAATTGGCAAGACTTCTCCAGCACTGATGAATCTGTCTTGGTTGAGTGTATGTTTGTGGTTGTCTTAAAAGCTCTCTTTTTTCCACGGGAAATTTAAACTAGATAACTTAGAAAAAGCAACTGCTTCATTCCTGGCCAGGGCTAAATAAAGTCTTGGCTCTGCTGGCAGGTGATTCCTACGTTAGTGTCCAAAAAAGAGTCTTCTATCCAGAAATATTTATTAACCTCCTGCTATGTGCTGGGACACGGTTCTAGGTACAGGAGACAGAGCATAGAGTGAGAAAAGCCAATCTTCTGTTCTCAAAGAGCTTAGATTCCAGTGCAGACAATCTTTGAACGCAGAAATGAATAAGCAGATAGATGAAAAGGAAGGAAGGAAGGAAGGAGGAAAGAAAGAAAGGGAGAAAGAAAGAATTTCCCTATGGGGATTATCATCAGGATGGATAATAAAGCCAAGTGACGTGATACACAGTGGGAGAGGGCATTTTATTTTATTTTACTTTCCAGGCTGTGAGCCATGCTTCTTGACCAGGAATTGAACCTATGCCCTTTGTGGTGGAAGCATGGAGTCCTAACCACTGGACCACTAGAGAATTCGCAGAATATATTTTAGATCTCTATGTTTGAGACACAGCAGCAGGCTCGAGCAGCTGGGACAGATTGTGAGAGAGGCCGGCTGGATCCTGTAGGGTTTCATGGGCCAGTACAGAGTTTATTTGCGTCACGAGCGGAGGTGTGTAGTTAGAAACCACACCCCCTCCAAATATGGTGGGAAGCCAGAGTCTTTTGCAAAAATGTTGGGAAGTCACTGGAGGCTTTGGAGCAGGAAATAACATCATCTGCTTAATATTTGTAGACAGTCGCTTGACCTGCTTTGTGGGGGACAGGCCTCAGAGGCAGTGCGACAGTGGGCGAGTGAGGATGGTGGCCTGATTTGGGTGGTCTCGAGAGGCATGTTCAGGAACCAGAAGACTTGGGATCTGATTTGGAAGTAAGACTGGAAGGACCCGATGGCCCAGTGAGAGAAGAGAATATGAGAGAAAGAAACTTGTCAATGGAAGAAGGAACAAGCCCAAGTTTGGGCGTGGAGATGCACCACCGACTGTGGTGGCTCCTAAAATCCCCAGATAAGCGGACTTTCCAGCCTGAGTGTTGTATGTGTGTTATGGCAAGGTGCACGAGAGAGAGAAAAATGGAACATTCACTATGCTTCATTTATTTAATCTGGAAGACAAACTCTGCTGGGTGATCTGTTGGGCATAAACTCTGGTGCGGAGAAGCCCACTCATCCAGCCACTAGCTCCTGAGTGCCTGGTGTGGTGAGATGTGTCCTTGCTGGTGGGAAGTAACAAAAAATGCCTGGTTCCTCACCTCCGTGAACTCACAGTGTAGCTGGGGAAGTGTGAGACATCCTTGGATAAACATACTTCATGCTAGAAATGATTAAGGTCATGGGACTGTTACCCATGGAAAGCAGTTGGAGTTCCAAAGAGACTGCTGGTGGGTGATGAGGAGACCCCTGGATCAGGCAAGAGAACTAGGGGGGTAGCTCTGGATGGGGTTTCCCAGGTGGCTCAGTGGTGAAGAATCTGCCTGCCGATGCAGGAGATGCCAGATATGCAGGTTCGATCCCTGGGTTGGGAAGATCCTCTGGAGTAGGACATGGTAACCCACTCCGGTATTCTTGCCTGGAAAATCCTATGGACAGAAGAGCCTAGAGGGCTACAGTCCATGGGGTCGAAAAGAGTTGGACATGACTGAGCACGCACACGTGCTGGATGGTGCAGATGGAGGCATAGAGGTGGGAGAGGCACGGAGTGTTTGGGGCTTGACTGATGCTTGGAAGGTAGGCTATCTACGCAGTACTGAAGCTGCATCTCAGAGCAGCATCCTCATTCCCTTCCCCCACTGCCCACGGCATCGTGGTTTGGGGAAAAGGCCCTGTTATGTCCCCACGTGACTCCTCTTCCCCTTTGACGTTTTTGGTTTGCATTATTTCCCCCTTGGAGTGTTCTTTGAACTTTCTGGAAGCCCCTCTTGGGGGTCTCCACATCTGTTCCTGGTTTAACCCTTTGCTCCATCTCCTGGGTTCTGCTCTGGAGGTTGTAGCATTTGAGATGCTGCCTTTCAGAAGTGTTTCTGTGAATTTGCATCGGGTACCTGTTTCAGTGTTTTGTTGCTTTCCCATTACTGGGGAAAAGAAGGACTCCTTTGGGTGTAGGAGCGGAGCTTAGGAGGAAAAACAAATACTCCCAACTCCTGAACTTACAGGACTCTGCCAAACCTGGCTTTACACAGACGAGGAAAAGCCTCTCAAGTGATCTTCTCTGGTGTCAAGTGCAGACAAACCCTTGAGCCCCTCTGCGGGGTGCCTTGAATAAACCACTGGTTTGTGGAACCCCGGGATAGTCTGTCTGATTAAAGCCCTGAAACCCGTTACTTAAAACATGCTTGCATATGCGTTGGTGGGTACGTGCTCATACAAACTCACAAGTCTATCTCTTCATGCCCTTTTCTAGCCTCCGATGACCTCTCCTCTCCAGGGGGCTGGAGCCCAAGGCTTATAAAGTGTGATTTCTGGAAAGCTATTCTTTTTGCCTGCCAAGATGTCATCTCTTTCCATCTTCCCTTGGGGGATCATTGGCCATTGGACTGTGGTTGGGGCATGGATCAGACATGCCCTTGACTGGTAGGGTTTTATCCCAGAAGCCTGTGTGGGAGGTTGTGCTGTAGTCTGTAACCTGGCTTTGGGAGAACCGTATTTTATTTGAGTCTTTAATTATCCCACAGCTCCCAAATGGCTCTGGGAATTGTGGGCTTAGAGGAGCAGCCAAGCACCTTTCAAAGACAATTTGCTATGGCAGTACTTTGGCCACCTGATGCAAAGAGCTGACTCATTGGAAAAGACCCTGATGCTGGAGAAGACTGAAGGCAAAAGTAGAAGAGGGCATCAGAGGATGAAATGGTTAGATATCATCACTGACTCCATGGACAAGAATTTGAGCAAACTCCTGGAGATAGTGGAGGACAGAAGAGCCTGGCCTGCTGCAGTCTGTGGGGTCACAAAGAGTCAGACATGACTTAGCTATTGAACCACAGCAACAACAATCCTTAGGAGATATGAGAGCAGGGGAAACTGCCCAGTTATTGTGTCTTTCTTAAACTCCATCCTAAAGTAAGAGAAAATCAAAGAGCAGATGTTAACCTTATCAAAAGAAATGAGCAGGGATTCTTCTGATTTCTAAATGAGGCTGGATGCACCAGAAGATGAGGAAAATTTTTGCTCTTTGTTTTTAGCCACGAGGAAACCCAAGACCACAGTGTTGTTGGTTTGATTTTCCCTCATCACATGGAGTTGAACTCTCTTCAACTCTGCAATTTCTGAATGGTCGCAACCCCTTCTCATAATATCCTTGGGTCGTCACTCAGAGTATGAGAGTAACCCTGACTCTTTTAATCTCAAAAGAATGCTGACTGTTAATATTTACTGAAGTGGGAACCATGCTCAGTACTATACATGTAATCTCAGGACATCTCCCAACTATTTGAGGAAATAGCTATTTTATTCCCATTTTGCAGACAAGGCAACTGAGGCTTGGATGAGTTTTTCTACATTGCTTCTAAGATCAATTGAGAAAGTGTATATTTCAGGTGTTTTTCTATTGTATATTCTTATTCTCCTGCTTATAAGCAAATTATGTTGGCGGGGGGCTGGAAGGCTTTTTTGTATCCTGGCTGTGTTGCTATAACTCTGGCACCTGAGATGCCCTGTGGCACGTGGTACTTGCCCAAGTTAATATCTGGAGAATGACCACGTAAGTTATGTAAGGTTGAAGGGTTAAGGAAGTGTGGTAGCCGAGCTTGGAATCACTCTTTGCTGATTACAGAGTCTGTGTCCCTCACCACTGCCCCTCACTGCCCTCTTGTTTATTTATAAATGATTCCCCTTCTCCCACTCTATGCCTCTTTTCAGTGCTTCTCACCCTTCTTGCTGGAATTGAAGGGCACGGTTGTCATTTACGACACACACTCTGCCTGGTATCCTCCCACGCCTCCCCCAAACATGGTGCTACCTCATCCCCTCTTAGTTCAGCAGACTTAGTTCACTTATCTGGTCATTTTGTCTAACCCGAAATGAAAAAATGTTTGCCTCCTTAATCCAAGAGTTTGGGCTTTTCCTAGGTTAAGATCAGCGCCAAAGAAGCACCATGTGACGGCTGGGGTTACCCAAAGGCTCCCCTTTCCTGCATCTGGTCACTGGGAAATGGAAAAGATGACTGCTGAAACTTTGGGGGTCCTTCCAGAAGTAGTTATAACATACAGCATGGCTGTACAATCATGAAATAAATAGCTGTTCTAAGTGTGTCCATCGTGGAGAATTAGCAAAATACCAGAATTAATAGAAGACAGTTACCAGAAATCCCATCAGTATTTTAGAGAATAGCCCCTGATGTTCTTTCTCTCTTTGTGTGTGTTTGCACGTGTACATGTGTGTGCTTCCGTTTTTATTTATTTATTTCGTCTGTGCTGGGTCTTTGTTGCGGTGCATGGACTCTCTAGTTGTGTCACGGGCGCTCAATAGTTGCAGCATGTGGGCTTGGTTGCCCCGTGGCATGGCATCTTAGTTCCCCGACCAGGGATCGAACCTGCATGCCCTGGATTGCAAGGCAGATTCTTATCCACTGGACCACCAGGGAAGTCTCTGTTTCCTATTTTAAAATAAGGGGACTAAGCACAGCACATCATATTGATGAATAATTTTTAACTGAAATTTTCCACATAGTATTGCTTCGTATATCTGGCTCCATGTCTTTAAATTTTCTTGCATATGATCACTTTCACTGCATAATATTCCATCATGCCGCCACTGCTGCTAAGTCGTTTCAGTCGTGTCCAACTCTGTGCGACCCCATAGATGGCCGCCCGCCAGGCTCCCCCATCCCTGGGATTCTCCAGGCAAGAACACTGGAGTGGGTTGCCATTTTCTTCTCCAATGCGTGAAAGTGAAAAGTGAAAGGGAAGTCGCTCAGTCGTGTCCGACTCTTAGCGACCCCATGGACGGCAGCCCACCAGGCTCCTCTGCCCATGGGATTTTCCAGGCAAGAGTACTGGAGTGGGGTGCCATTGCCTTCTCCAACTCCATCATGTGCCACCCTTTAACTGTGTCTTGATTGTGGAGTGCTTGCATTGTGGCCACTGTCTTTGTACTACAGTTAACCATCCTTTTATATCAATGTTTATGCACAGATGTGGTTACTTTCTTAGAGGAGATTTCTAGAAGGTGGCTTTCAGCAAGTGCATGTCTAATATGTTCAGTGGGAAAGCTCTAGGGTATGGGAGCCAGGCCAGCTTGGCTTTGAATCCCAGTTCCTCCACTTACTAGTGGGATGACCTTGAGTCGATTATCTAGGATGCTCAGACCCCTGCGCTAGTGCTAGTGGTGTCGCTCAGTCGTGTCCGACTCCTTGTGACCGCCTGGATTGTGGCCCGCCAGGCTCCTCTGTCCATGGGATTCTCCAGGCAAGAATACTGGAATGGGTGGCCATTTCCTCCTCCAGGGGATCTTCCCAACCCAGGGATCGAACGAACCCGTGTCTCCTGCATCTGCAGATGGATTCTTTACCGCCAAGTCACTGGGAAGCCCAGATTCCTGTGACATGGGAATAAAAATCTAACTCATAAACTGTATGGGAATGAAATGATCAAACCGTGCAGAATGCTTTAAACAGTGCATGGCATGTGGGAAACTTTTAATAAAAGGCAGCTTTAAGGAAATACATTTTCAAGTGGATAAATCAATAACAGATTATTATGATTCTTATCTGTATTCGTATTTTTTTGACGTCTAAGGTCTGCTACATTGGTGGCTGCGCTCTGGTGTGTGTGGACTTTCTGGCCGGATGTTTCCTCCAGTCCAGGACCAGCTCTCTCCCCCTCTCCTGTCCTGCTGAGCCTCCCCTCTCCCCTTCCCTGGGACATTGCTGTTTTATAGAGTGTGGCTTTTGCTCAGGCTCCTTGCTCTTCCCACGTGCGCGCGCTTTGCTCTCCTCCCTCTCAGACTTTCCCTCCTTGTCAGTTTATTAATTCCATTCAGGAGGACTTGGAGCACGGCCTCAGCTTTTCCATTTGGTTTGATCCATTTGCTGCAGCATCAGACTGTTCTCTCTTTGACTTCGAAATGTCTTTAATCCATGTCAAGCTGGTATTTGTGCTCCTAACAGATGTTTGGGGTGGTTGCAGGATTTCTATCCCATTGCCCTGGCCTCCTGCCCCTTCAAGCTGCCCTATTTGCTTGGGATCTTCACTTGGCTGACCACAGACCAGGGCCATCTATCCAGAAGGTCTCCTTTGCCGGGAAACACTGGGAGTAGCATGATGACTGAGACTCACTGGGGTGCCTGCTTAATGGGGAGGAAGTGGGGTCCTGCGGGGTATGGTTTGAGTTTCTAGATGTGGTCCAGGAGCTTGGGGATCTTTGATCCCCAAGATACCTGACACATAACAAGCTCCATGGCTTGTTAACAAAACTCATCCTTCCATCATCGCAGTAGACATTGAGTGAGACCTAGGGTGCGTGTGGCAGATAGCCTAGGGAAGACCATGAGGGTGGGGAAGCCTGTGAATTCCCTGGGGTTTCCGCCACAACCTGGATGCGTGAAAACAACAGGAATTTGTTGTCTCACCTTTCAGAACACCAGAGGTCCAAGATCGAGGTGTTGGCAGGGCTGAGCTCCATCAGAGCACTCTAGTCATCCCATGCCTTTCTCCCGGCTGCTGGTAGCCTGAGGTGTTACTTGGCTTGTAGACGAATCTCTGTAACCTGTTATAACCTGTTATAACCTGGTAACAAATCTCTATAACCTTCACATAGCGCCCTCCCCAAGTGCTTTCACATCGTCTTCCCTCTACGCCTGTCTGTCTTGGCCTACATTTCCCCTTTTCGTAAGGACACCACTCATACAGGATTGGGACTCACCCTTGTTTTAACTTGATCATCTCTGTCAAGATTCGACGTCCAAGTCAGATCACGTTCTGAGGTCCTAGAGGCATTAGAACATCAACATACCTTTTTTGGGGAGACGTGATTCAACCCAGGACAGGAAGGAAAGACATGGGGGTCTGTTACCCCTCCCTACCCAACCCAGGGCAATTCAGGCTGTGTGTCGATACTCGGTCACCTCATTTCAGGGTTGAGCTGAGCAGGGCCAAGATGTCTCCGCCCCAGGAGGATGGTGTCCTGCCCGCTCGCTTCAGCTCTGCCTGCCTCTCTCTCCCAACACAGTGGGAGTTTCCAGGATCCTGGGATCCAGAGAGAAAGCAGCGCAGCCAGAGGCCAGCTGATTGGGAAGGGAGGGAAGATTGGCTGATTGGCCATCTGGGAGGGCAGAGAGTGAAAGGGGTGGCGGGATCAGGAAGAGACATGCTGGAGCCTCAGGGTGGCAGGAGGCTGCAGAGGTCTCCCCAGCCCCCCCCCCA
>NW_011494785.1:1440194-1472429 GCF_000754665.1 Bison bison bison | reverse complement strand
CTCTTTAGGACCCCTTTCCCAGCAGAAGAGAATTAAGAGAGGTCCCGATGTGTGGAGCACAGAGGAGCTCAGGGGCCCGGCCTCTTGCAGGGAGCGCAGCCCCTCTTCCTGTGGAAACATCTTCCTTGGGGCCGCCCTGCCCAGGGTCACCCAGCACACATCTGGCGCCCCTCCTGCCCAGCTTTAAAGGACTCCCGCCTCCACCTCCCAACTCCCATCTCTTCCCACATGGAAGCTGGCTACTCCTTTTCATGATCCCCATTATTCTAGCTGCACACATCTGTCTCCCATCGTTGTCAGCCCAGGAGGCTATGCCAAACTTCTTGAACACAGCCCGAGCCTGCCCAGGCTGGACCCGTGGTAGAGTCAGGCTCGGACACTTGGAGTGCTGCCCTCCCAGTGACATGACCTTTGGGTTGTGATCACTCACAATCACCTTAACACCATACACACACACACACAGACTCACAAAACGCAGACATACACACTCCCCCATGTTTAAAGGAGCCCCAAGCCTTGTTCATGCCATCTGGTTTAGCCTGCCTGCCTGCTTGTGCCCTGGACAGTGGAGGCCCAAGTCTACATTTAAGGGGATGATGAGGAAGGGGAAGGTGGGCGTGGCTCAGAGAAGGGAAGTCTCCCTCAGAGCACGCCCCAGCTAATTTGGGAGCACTCTGCTGACAGAGATGTGGACAGGCAAGAGGCTGGAGATCAGGGGTCAGGTGTGAAGCTGGAGATCACAGTGACCCACCCCAGGCCGGATAAGGCTCATTGTTGCGGAGGTCAGTGGAGGAAAAGAGGGTGGCCGGAGGTCAGTGGAGGAAAAGAGGGTGGCCGAGGGCAGGCAAGCTATTAGCTCATCAGTGATCAATGATAACTTCCTTCAAGCACCTTGCGAATTCCACAGTCACTGGGTGGGCTCAGGTCTTCAGGTAGAGCTGCCTTTTTCTTAGCAGGGCAGCTGTGATCATTTGCACAGGACGGTTCTCAAGAGGGTGAGATGCACTGCAGGCATTGTAACTGCCAATCGCCTCTTCCGGGTCAGTCACCATGACAACCAGGAATACCTGCCCCCCTTTCACGATGGCCTTTAGAGGGGCAGTGCATGTGTGCGTGCATGCTGTCGCTTCAGTTGTGTCAGACTCTTTGCCACCCCATGGACTGTAGCCCACCAAGCTCCTCTGTTCATGGGGTTCTCCAGGCAAGAATACTGGAGTGGGTTGCCATGCCCTCCTCCAGGGGATCTTCCCAGGGGTCAAACCTGCATCTCTTAAGTCTCCTGCATTGGCAGGTGGGTTCTTTACCACCACCTGGGAAGCCCTTTAAAGGGGCAGTACCAGCCCTTTTTGAGAATCCCCTAGACCCACATTGATTAAACAAGTCAAGAACGAATGAAGATATTCTCCTTTTGTGATGTTGCAACAAACTCATTCTAGAAATGTACAGGGAACCTTGACCTCTCCAGCCCCGGGTGGAGCCTGCCCAGCATTATTGAATCCACATCTCCCTGCTGCGGGGATGAAGGGCACCCAGCTGCCCCAGGCGGGGTTGTGCATGCTGTTCAGAGAGCTCGAACGCTGAGCAGATGTGGTCCTTCTGCTTTGGTGTTGGTCTGGAAGCTCTGGGAGCCCATCCCCACCCCTCCCTCTTGGAGTGGTGATTCAGGGTCCGAGCCCCAGCATTGTTGTGCTAATTAAGCGTCTGGCTGTCGGAGGAGAGGACTGTGTGTGATTCCCTTTCAGCAGCTCCACACAGATGGGTTGATGGGGACCAGATTCAGTTTCTGACATTCACCAGGAGTTTTACCAGGCTTCCTGGAACAGACCGGGAAACAGAGTGAGTTCCTTTAGGTCAAGTGATTTGAGCCCAAGTTCCCCCCGAGTCCTCAGATGACTCTGTTAGTAGCTGAATGTTTCGGGCATCCCTGAGGCTGCTGATCTGAGGGACAGGTGTAGGGGGGAGGCTAGGGGGCGGGGGCAGTGGAACGGAGCTGCCTTCCAGCCCTGCCACCCACAGGTCTCCACTGCCTGGGTATGTTGCTGTTTAATCGCTAAGTGGTGTCCAATTCTTTTGCTACCCCATGGGCTGTCCATAGGATTTCCCAAGCAAGAATATTGGAGTGGGTTAGCCATTTCCTTCTTCAGGGGATCTTCCCAACCCAAGAATCGAACCCACCGTTCCTGCCACATCTCTTGCATTGCAGGCTGGTTCTTTACCGCTGAAGCCCAGAAAGTTGTTTGTTGTTTAGTCGCCAAGTGGTGTCCAGCTCTGCCTGGGTTTGCTCACCTGCAAGATGGGAAGAGTGATCATCTTGCTGCCTTAGCTCCACTGGCATGGAATGGGAGCCAGGAGGCAGTATTAATAATGAGAACGTGTTCTGAACTCCAGCGAGGACAGGCGCTGTGCACATCCGTGGCATAATAGGATGTGACGTAGGCACAGTCAGAAGATGGAAACTGACCTAATCCAGCCGTGAGTGTCATTGTCAGGAAGACCCAGGGGTGTGTGATCCAGAGGCTAAGTGGTGTCCCTCTCGCCATCCTGGGAGGCCTCCCTTTCTTGACCCTCTGTCTTCCTCACGACCAAACTTCTCTCATGAGATACCATCTCTGCAGTGTCCCTGCAAGGCTCAGGCACCTTGCAGCCCAGCCCCCCCCCCACATGCCCCAGAGCCTCCTCCACCCATGGCCTCGTCACTGAAGCCATTGAGGCCGGCCTCCTGCTCAGCTTCTGAGCACCCTTACCTCATTGCCATCTTCCTGAAATGCTCTCTTGCCTGGCTTTCCCACATGGTCCTGCTCTCTGCCCTGCCTCTGACAATCTCTTCCCACTATTCTTAGCTGGCTTCTCCTCTGCCTTGGACTCTGCCATCTCTACTCTCTCCTTTCCAATGTCAGGTATTCCAGTGGTGTCGTATCTGTGTGGGGCTGACTGCCGAGCATACAGGGACTGTATCATGAGCTGCAGACCCATCTGCCCTGCTGCCCAGTAGATACCCCACCCAGATGTCTTGTGGGCACCAAAAGCTCAGTGTGTCCCGACTCCACACGGGGTTCACTCTGGGCCACAAACTGCTCTCCTGCCAGGGAGTGTGCCCCGTGGTTCCCCACCTTAGTCAGTGAAACCACCCGCTGCCCCGTTTGGCCACACAGAACCTGGGTGCCATCCTCACCTCGCCCCACTGCTGGTCCCCACGATCAGGCAGCCTCCACATCATTGGAATTCTAACCTCAGAGGTGGCTCTTGAGTTCAACTAAACCCTTTATCTCTACCGCCACGACCCTGATCAAAACCACCTTCATCTCTCACCCCCACTCAGGTCATTTTTCCTACCTGAAATATTATCACATTTTCCTTTGACATAACCTGCATCCTCTCTGTACTTCCTTCTCTCCTGCTCCGATCCTCTCCCCTCCCCGCCTCCCTTGCCACCTCTCTCTCCTCCAGCCTTCCTGGATTGTACAATGGTTTCTGAGGACATGCCACACACCATCTTGCCTCTGAGCCTCCGGACTTGAGCTTTGGTTCCTGCCACCTGGAATAGTCTCTCCACCTGCCGCCCCCATTGCTCTTGCTCTGCTGTTGGCTTCAGCATCCCATCCTCTGGGAGGTTGTCCCTAATCTCCAGTTTTTCACAAGGGCTCCCTGCTCCCAAAGCACCCTTGACTTTCCCTAACACCCCAGGTTTCTTATTCTGACTCCTGGTTCCACACTTTTCTTCCTAGACTACAGACTCCCCGAGGGCAGGAAATCTTCATAGCATCATTTCCATCCATGCCAAACCCAGGGCCTGACTTCAAATGAACACTGAATACACAGTTGTCAAAAGAAGGATGAGTGAATGAAGGGTGTTTGCCCGGCAGAAACTGGAAAGGGATCAGAGAGCAGGCCTGGGATTTAGGCACCAACTTCCTCAGGCTGGCATTAGAAATTCCCAGCACAGGGGACTAAGGCCATTCACTCTGGGAACAGTGCCTCCATGCACACAGGCAGGTGAAAAACTGAATGAGGTTTAATCCCTTCCCACAAGGAGCTTATTCCTTTTTGTGAAAGACTTAAGCTCTGAAATGATTTTGGCAGTAGACAGACTGGTTCCTTCTTTCTCTGTGGCCAATGATGTAGCAAAAGGAACGTACACACATATACACACACAGGTACATACAGGTGTTGTGCCCGCACACGTGGACATGCCCAAACCCTTCCTCTCTTTGGTGAAACGGTGCTCATTTTTCTGATTGGGCTCTTGGCATTCTCAGAACATCCCATCAGCCTGAGAGCTGGGAAGTAGGTGTGGCCTGTGAGGCTCTTGCTTGGGTTTTCTGGTTCGATTTATGCCCCCCACTCCTCATCTGGTGAGCACTGCTCTTACAGTGTCTTTCTCCCTGAAATTAGCACTTGATTTAGTACCTCCTAGGTGGCACAGTGGTAAAGAATCCACCTGCCAATGCAGGAGACACGGGTTCAATTCCCGAGTCAGGAAGATCTCCTGGAGAAGGAAATGGCAACCCACTCCAGTATTCTTGCCTGGGAAATCCCATGGACAGAGGAGCCTGGCGGGCTCTAGGCCATGGGGTCCCAAAGAGATGGACATGACTGAGTACATAATCACATTTGCTCCCCTCTAAATTGGCTTTATCCTTTCTGTGCTTAGAATTCGTCTTCGCTTCCTCTTCTGGATTCTCAGTTGGGATGAAGTCAGAGGATGGAGACTGACCACGCCCTTCCTCCTTGACCCCTGTAAAATTTCTTGGAGGCTCCCCAGAGGCAGCCAGTTCCTGCTGGTGGAGGAGCATCTGACTAGAGGCCCTGGGAAGCCCCCAGGCCTGTTCAGGATGCGCCTTTTCTTCACTCTCCAAGACTTTTGCCGTTATCCCCTGGCTTGAGTGACACCAGGCGCTGGTTCCTGCCTTTCACACCCCAGCAAGCGGCTATTTCCCAGAGGTCTTAGAAGTGATTCCATCCTCTTTGTGGCTGTTTCGTATTTCAGTTATCTTCAGGAAGGAGCATATGTCTGGGATCTTTGCCTGGCTGTGAAATTTCATTTCCATTTCTTTACACCTGCAGTTGCAGCGTGAGTGGAAGACAGAGCCCTGCTGATGTCCCAGACCCAGGTTATCAAGATGCTTTAGCTGTTGTTTCCCAGAAGGGGCTGGGGCCCTAGAGCAGATTTCATCAGCTAGGGCTTTGTGGGGCCATCTTTTTTTTTTCTCTCTCTCTCTTTTATGTGTGTGTATGGTAAATCGCTCAGTCATGTCCATCTCTTTGCAATCCTGTGAATTGTAGCCCGACAGGCACCTCTATCCAAGGGATTTTCCAGGCAAGAATACAGGAGTGGGTTGCCATGCCCTCTTCCAGGGGATCTTCCTGACCCAAGGATTGAACCAGAGTCTCTTTACGTCTCCTGCATTGGCCAGCAGATTCTTTACCACTAGCACCACCTGGGAAGCCCCCTCTCTTTTGTTTCTCAGCCTCTAATTCTTTCTCCTTTGCAGGCATGAGCTCTTGGTTTCCGTCTTTAAGGCTGACATTGAAAGATATTTGTTGTTCCAGATGCTCATTTCAATTTGCAGTTTGTCCTGAGGGGCCAGCTTATCCTCTGACTTTTTCCCTTTTCCTGATCCCACCTGTCAGTCCCCCCTTGGGACCTCCCAAAAGCAAGAGCTTGTCTCCATTGTGTTCTTTTGTCACCACAAAGCCAATGATCAAGGGATTTCTCCAGCTTTCTGTGTTCCTTTCTCCCTCCCCGTGGGCCAGGGCCTGGCACAAAGCAGATGCACATTTAGTGGTCACGACCTGGGCCCCCTTCACAGGGACGACAAGAGAGGGCAAGGTGGATTCCAGTGCCCCAGTTCGGGTTTAACCTCATTCTCCCCTCTTTCTACAGTAAACTGGATCAGAACCAACAGCCCTGTAGTAGTACATTTCTTTGCCTCAAAAGCAGGCCCTGGAGACCATTTGATTCTTTGGCAGAGAGGCATAGGCTTAATTAATTTTTCTCTTTCTCCCTTTGAACCTCTTGGAATACACACACATACTCACATTCATGCACAGTTGGGTGTAGAAGAATTTTAATGGCAGGTGGTGTTAGCAGTTCTTTTCCTCCTGATGCAGACCAGGGTTTTTCCATCTGGACTTTTTAGCAAGACCTAAGAATATTGACTTTCTAACCACTTGGATTTGGGTGGAGTGAGCAGAAGGGGAATGGGGGAGAAGGTTCAAGTTTATATATAAATCACATGTGAAGGCAGTTTTGAAGTCATTATTGCTTCAGGATGTGTGAACCGTAATTATTTTTTAAGGTCTTGATTTGCCCAATGAGCATTTCCCAGGGTTGCCGCTCCAAGCATGACGTCTTTGCTGTCAGGGGGTCCGGCTGGGTCTGATAGGAGTTTAATCGCTTTAAAAGGGGCCCCTGGTGGGATCTGGTTTCTCCCGGTTCTCAGCTGCAGTCAGTTCTGCCCCCGGCGTGATGTCCACGTGACTTCAGCGATTAAGACAATGGCGTTAAAATGAAGAAGAGCCGTTTCCCCCTTCTCTTTTCCTCCTCATGTCTTTTAATGGTTAGCTGCACCAGGCAGTAAGTCATCCTAGGCTGTGTGGCTATTGGTTGTTAAACTTGCCCTCTGCCCTCATCAGCTCCCTGCTCAAAACAGACCCTGCTGTTTCGCCTAAACTCTGAAAGCCACTTTTCCACTGGCCACATTCAGCCTTTTGGCCCCTGAGGCTGATCCTACCTTCTCACCACCCCCTCCCCCTTCTCCATCTGCACACCCACTTTTCAGCCTCCATCCCTCGTGTCCTGGCAGCTGCAGCCCTGCATTGGTAACAGTCGTCCTGGGGAATAGTTGTCAAGGGTCATGTAAAACATCCCCCCTCTGTGAGTTGAGAATGTTTTCCATCCCCAAAGGGCCTTTCTGGATAATGAGGAAGGTTGAACTGGGGCAGCATACAGGAAGAAGCCCGGGAAAGGGAAATCTGTGTCCATAAGCCATGCTGATCCAAGACTTATCTGGGGGGCTGGTCATGTAAAGAGAAATGTGGAGACCTGGGAAAAGAAAATTGAGAGAATGGTGGAAATGTTTGAGGGGTATGTGTGCAGAAACATTTTAAAGGCTATGGTGGAGAATTAGATTTATGACAAAACTCTGTAACAGGGTAACCTGTTCTTTCACTGAAGTGTTCTTTAGTGTGATGGTGACAAATTCAGCACATGTGCTACCATTCTCTGCTTTGCCCATAGCAGGCATCACTAATCAACCACAGCACTCCTTCCCACTGTCATTTCTTTATACATAGTAGACATCATTAATCAATCATAACACTCATTTCCCACTGTCACTTCTTTGCTCACAGCAGACATCACTAATCAAGACATCACTAATCAATCACAGCACTCCTTCTCCCTGTCACTTCTTTGCACATAGTAGACATCATTATCAATCATAACACTCATTCTCACTGTCACTTCTTTGCTCACAGCAGACACCACTAATCAATCACAGCACTCCTTTCCACTGTCACATCTTGGCACATAGTAGACATCCCTAATCAATTATAACACTCGTTCCCACTGAGCTTCACAAGGCCCTCTAATCCTCAGCACAGGTCTCCAGGGAGCCATATATCAATCAATTGGATTTGGAACTTAGATTGAAACCCATTTGGCATCTCTATTTTGTTGGAAAGAATAGTAGGCTTAGAGTCAGAATGCCTGAATTCTAGTCTCCAACCTACTAGTCATTGATGCCTAATTATTCGTAATGATTATCTAATTTCAATTTCTTCCTCTCTAGTAAGAGAACAATGGTTATCACAGAGGTTTGAGGTAAGGGATAAGTGAAGTGAAAGTGTTAGTCACTCAGTCGCATCTGACTCTTTGCAATACCATGGACTATAACCTGCCTGTTACAGTCCATGGAATTTTCCAGGCAGGAATACTGGAGTGGGTAGCCATTCTCTTCTCCAGGGGATCTTCCCCACCCAGGGATTGAATCTGGGTCTCCTGCATTGCAGGCAGATTCTTTACCATCTGAGCCACCAGGGAAACCACGGGTTATAAGTAAGGTAACACATGACGTAGCATTTGTGGTCGTCTAGGACAGAGCCTGGTGCATTGTAGCAGCTCAGCAAGGGTGACCAAATCCACATTTGCAGTGGCACACCCCGCCCACGTGGATAACAGTAGATAGTTCTTCTCTCACCCTTGCTGCTACTTTTAATGTCCTCAGAGAAGGCAGATGGAGACCAGCTGGGGCTGTGTCTGCCTCATTTTAACTTCACAGTGTTAAGACTCTTATTAAATCTCCCTTTCACAAACTAAAAAAATGGTCCCTTGCTACCCTGGGAAGACAGAGTCCACACCCACATGTTGGGACCTGACATACTGCATGTATAGCCATGTGTGGATACCAGGCCTGCATTAGACCTTAGCTGTGCAGGGCAACTTCACCATGACTAAGGAAAGCCCTGCGAGGGATCTTGGTTGAGATGTTTGTGCAGCTTATTGTCCTAGTGGTCCGGCTGGTGGTGATAACAGAGAACTGGGGGCCCATGGAGGCAGGGGGACAGGCTTTTTTGGAAGAGGTTTTACTGTACTTCACCCATTCCAAGGTCAGAAGACTGAGGAGGGGTGTGTGGGGTGTCCCGAGGGCCACTTTCTCCAACGTGTCATCACACTGGCATTGGACACTACCTTCAGACTGGGGAGGCGTTCTTTTCAGAGCAGCAGCCTCAGGGGACATTCTTTGAGCAAACCAAACCCCTGGGGTCATAAATTCACACATCTTGAGATGTCAATGACTTCCAAATGCCTTTCTCATTATATACATATTACACATAGTGCGTTTTACTTCCTGTTCTACTGATCTGCAGTGAAAATAGATCTCTTCCATGTGGCTTCAAATTCTCTTCGGACTTTTCCTTGTTTATCTTTCCACTCAAATGTGGGCAGTTCATACCAAAAATTAATCAAGGCCTTTATGTCCTTTTTTTTTTTTTTTTTTTTTTTTTTTTTGCCTGAAATGAAAGGGGCAGAACCCAGATCAATGCCTCAGGGAAAGATTCATTGTAATTCAACAAATAGGTATTGACTACCTGCCTGTGTGCAAGGCAATATGGGAGGCATTGAAAAGGGTAAAACATGGTCTTTGCCTTTATACAACTTAAAAACTCAATGACACAAAGGATATGGCAAAATAGAAAATCGTGAAAATGCCCTGGGAGTGCAAAGGAGGCAGATCCCCAAAGACTTCGTGGAGGAGGTGGCAAATGTAGCCCCTTGAGATCAGTCCTGCATCAGCTGTAGATGGATGGGCTGGGATGGGGCAAGGGTGGGGCAGTAGAAGTGAGGAGCCACCAGAGTGAGGATGTGGAGATAAGAGCCCTGAAGGGTGCAGGCTGTAGTGAGGATAGCTTTATGTAAGAAGCATGGCCTGAGAAACAAGACTCTATCTTGCGGAGGTTGGGTTTCAGAAGCAGAAATCTTGTGCGTTCCTAAGGCATTAGGACAAGTCCCATGTGGGATCTTGGCAGGTCTGTGGGTACTTGAATAATCGCAGTCCTGGCTCAGTCCACTTTCCATTATGCCACACTGCTACCAAAGCTGAAGCTCCAATACTTTGGCCACCTGATGCAAAGAGCCAACTCATTGGAAAAGACCCTGATGCTGGGAAAGACTGAAGGCAGAAGAGGGCGACAGAGGAGGAGATGGTTAGATAGTATCACCAACTCAGTGGACTTGAATTTGAGCAAACTCTACAAGACAGCAGAGGACAGAGGAGCCTGGCGTGCTACAGTCCATAGGGTTGCAAAGAGTTGGACACGATTGAATGACTGAATAACAACAGTAACAACACCTGCTATGAGGACTTGTCAGGCCACTGCCTTTCTCTGGGCTTCAGTTTCTACACTCAAAATCAGGAAGGTTTTTGCTTGTGTTATTGTTTGCCTACAGAAGCATTTTTTAATTTGATGTAAGTTTGAATAAGAAGATATGTCCAGTGGATTTCATTAAGGAAAAACAGAAGATTGCAATGAATTCCTGAGAGACATGGCACATTGATTTCTTTGGGTCATCCACTTTTCAGGGGGAAAAGGGAAATTTATACGTTAAGTGACCAGATTTTGTATCCAAAAAAAATTATTATATTGTTTCTTCAGTACTATTTTACACATTTTTATTGGAGTATAGTTGGTTTGCAATGTTGTGTTAGTTTCTACTGTACAACATAGTGAATCAGCTGTGTGTGTGTGTTAGTTGCTCAATCATGTCTGAGTCTTTGCAACCCCATGGACTATAACCTGCCAAGCTCCTCTGTGCATGGAATATTCCAGGTAAGAATACTGGAGTGAGTTGCTATTTCCTTCTCCAGGGAATGTTCCCAACCCAGGGCTCAAACCCAAGTCTCTTCCATTGCAGGCAGATTCTTTACTGTCTGAGCTATACGTATACATATATTCCCTCTTTTTTAGATTTCCTTCCAGTTTAGGTCACCACAAAGCACTGAGTAGAGTTCCCTGTGCTTTACAGTAAGTTTTCATTAGTCATCTATTTTATGAATTAACCAATTCTAGGTCTGACATCTATGATTTTGTGATGATAATGGAAAGGCTCTGGGAGTATCTTTCCTTTCTTCGTTCCTTCCTTCGCTCCTTCATCTACCTTTCCTCTTTTAGATGGGGGTAGAAACAAAGTGCGGAGAAGGCAATGGCAAGCCACTCCAGTACTCTTGCCTGGAAAATCCCATGGATGGAGGAGCCTGGTGGGCTGCAGTCCATGGGGTCGCTAGGAGTCGGACACGACTGAAGTGACTTAGCAGCAGCAGCAGCAGAAACAAAGTGACATCCATTTCTGCAAGGAAGTCAGGAGTCCAGTTCTGGGTTTGGTCTGTTTTCTGCTCTGACACAGGTAATCAGCATGAATGCTCCTTCCCAACATGAGATCCCAACAGGCTCCTTATTGCAGACCCATCAATCTGGAACTTCTGCTTAGTTCAGCAGACTCTAACCACTTCCCCAGCTCAGCGTTTTGTGGGGTTGAGTAGGGTAGAGCCTCCTGCTGCTCTCGAGGCAGACACGTCAACCTGGAGGGAACAGCAGGCCAGACCTCATGCTTATCAGAGCCATCGTGGAGGAGTCTTTTTTTAAGTGGAAATTCTTGGGTACATTCATTAATGATGTTGCCTCGGCAAGCCTGGAGTAGATTAACTGCTCCTAGATGACTTTGACCCTGGCCCATGTTTAGGGAGCTCCAATCAAAGGAAGGTGCTCAGCCATCACTACTCAGAGTGACTATTGTTGGCCAGTTGCCTTGTGTCCGACTCTGTGTTGCATGGACTGCAACACGCCAGGCCTCCCTGTCCCTTACCATCTCCCAGAGTTTGCCCAAATTCACGTCCTTTGAATCGGTTATGCCATCCAGCCATCTCATCCTCTGTCACCCTCTTCTCCTTCTGCCTTCAATCTTTCCCATCAGCAGGGTCTTTTCTAATGAGTTGGCTTTTCTCATCAGGTGGCCAAAGAATTGGAGCTTCAGCATCAGTCCTTCCAATGAATAGTCAGGGTTGATTTTCTTTAGGATTGACTGGTTTGATCTCCTTGCCGTCTAGTGCTACAGTTGCTGCTGCTGCTAAGTCGCTTCAGTCGTGTCCGACTCTGTGTGACCCCATAGATGGCAGCTCACCAGGCTCCCCCGTCCCTGGGATTCTCCAGGGAAGAACACTGGAGTGGGTTGCCATTGCTTTCTCCAACGCATGAAAGTGAAAAGTGAAAGTGAAGTCACTCAGTCGTTTCCGACTCTTAGCGACCCCACTGGACTGCAGCCTACCAGGCTCCTCCGTACCTGGGATCTTCCAGGCAAGAGTACTGGAGTGGGGTGCCATTGCCTTCTCCGGTGCTACAGTTAGAAAGCATCAATTCTTCAGCACTCAGCCTTCTTTATGGTCCAACTCTCACATACATGCATGACTACTGGAAAGACCGTAGCTTTGACTAGACGGACCTTTGTCGGCAAAGTGATATCTTTGCTTTTTAATACACTGTCTAGATTTGTCATAGCTTTCCTTTCGAGAAGCAGTCGTCTTCCAATTCCATGGCTGCAGTCACCATCTGCAGTGATTTTGGAGCCTAAGAAGAGGAAATCTGTCGCTACTGTAATTGTATTTATTTGGATGTATTGAGTATTTGTTGGTTTTTTTTCTCTATGTGCTTGATATAGACCTCTATATCCCAGAGGTGGGGGATCTAGGAGGACCCCCTAAGCTGTAATATTATTAGACTTCGACTTCTGAGCACGTGCACAGTGGGCGATCTCATTAGCAGGCAGGTCATCCACATGAAGTGATGTCCTCATTCATGATTCCTACCCGCACCGTTCTCTTAGGTTTTCATTTAAAATTCGCATTGTATCAGCTGAGATTGGAAAGAGCTCCCTAAGATGGACAGGTCAGGTGTTTATCTCTCTTTTCTTTTGGATATGGAGACCAAGGCTCTGAGAGAGGAATCCATATTTTCAAACTCACAGAAGTAGCAAGTGGAAGACCCAAGACGCAAAGCTCAACTCCTCTGTGAGTTCATTCCCACTCCCCCGTCCCCACCGAGAAGCATCCTCGTCCCCCGGAGCCCTGGGACCTTGGAGCTGGGGGAGGCCAACATGGGCTGGGAAGGCTGGGGAGAGCTTCATGGAGAGCTGATTCAAGGTGGCAGAGGACCGCAGCTGGAGCCCGTCCCAGGAGCAGGACGGCTGCCACCACTTTGATCTGGGATAATCCTGTCTGCTGAGAATGACAGCTCCTTACATCTGCCTTGTAAGGCAGTAACACCATGACAACCTGTGTTTATGTTATTTAATCTGCATGGAATTCACGTGAGGCAGAAAGAAGGCAAAGCTGATCACCCCGTTTACCAGTGGGGGAATTTAAGTTGAAGGTAGGAATTTTCCTCAGTGAACGGAAAGACTCTATCCCACGCCTGCCATGTGCCAGGCAGCGTGCCCTCGGCAAGTATGTCATGCAATGCCTCATTGATTCCCCTAACTGCTCTGTGGGGTAGGCGTCGTCAGCCTGATTTTACGGTTGGAAAAACTGAGGCTTACGAAAGTGTGATTTACTCACAGACAGGCGGGGGAAATGGCAGAGCTAGACTCTGAGTGTGGGTCTATCTGAACTCCCAGACCACTCTCTTGCCCCAAAGCCCACTCTGCACTGATCACCAAGTGGAACTGCTATGAGTCCCTGGTCAGTGGCCCCAGTAAGTGCTCCATCAAGCAAACCCTCAAGAGAGCAGCTTCATCAAATGCCCGCTATGTCGTTCACACTGGCGTTCCTGCTTATCTATACATTAGGAACTGTGTCTCAGGTGGGGCTGCTCAAGAAGCCTTGTCCCAAGAAACTTAACTCCCTATTGAGATGACTCAAGTTGCTCAAGACCATCTAACTTATAAGTGGCAGGGCTGGGACTAAAAGGCAGGTCCCTGACTCAACCGTCTGTCCACCGAGTGTGGCTCAGTCTCCCTGAAGGATGTTGAGCATCCCAGGCTATCTTCCAGCCAGGGTAGCCAGAAGCAGGGTCTGGCAGGGATCTGTGGGTGTCATCCCAGGTCATGCCCCAGTCTCCAGACTGAGCTGCCTCTAGCCCACTCCAGGCAGGGGTCGATACTAGAGCTTTTATGTATGTTCTTCTGACTGTCTAGCCCAGCTCTGTCCTGCTGTGGCCAGAGGTGAGATGCATATGGTAAGGCCAGCTCCAGGTATTCTTCCCTGCGGCCCCTTCTGTGCCTCAGAACCCACCCTGCAAGGATGACACCCGAAGAATGCACTGCCAGCCCCAGGGGTGTCTTTGCAACAACTTCTGATTCCCTCGTAATTCTTCTGACAAATTCTCCTTTTGATCAGGACGTTCTTAGCCATCCGTTCATTCCAGAAGTGATGTGTGTGCACACATACGTGCTCAAGGGGGATCTGGGAGAGGGGATGAGAGGAGAAACAGGAGCTCTAAGTCCACTCAGATGCGGTGGAGAGACCTATCCACAGAGCGCTGACTGCTCATCGGAATGTTATTTGCCTTTTTTTTGTTTCCTTTGTAGAATCGCTTGTTCAAACTTGTCCATGGAAATTCCTCCACTTCAAAATGAACAGAGGAGAATGGCTGCAGGTTGGGATTTCCCGGGAGGACTGGCAGCCTTCTGTCTGCCCTCGGATAGAACAGGGGAACTTGAACTCTCTGTACTTGTTCAAGTCCATGGGAAGAGTGGGGACAGGGAAGGAGCAGCAGGACCAGACCACCCCTGCACTTTTCCTCTGTGTCCTTGAGCGGGGCTGCAGGAGCAGGGGGAACCAGCTCCTCTTTATGGAGCATTGGGAAGGGCTAGCCTGGATTTGGGTTCTGTGATCGGCATCAGACCTTGTCTTCTGTGCTTCCCGGTGTTGGGTATAGCAGCATCACAGCCAAAGAGAAAACTGTTGTTCTACAAATGTCAGCATCCTAATGCTTGGGAAGAAGCAGCCTTTCATGTGCTGGTGGGTCTCCTCCGCATTTAACTCGTCTATTCTTATGCTGTATTCCCTTGAGTGTCTTTTATGATTTAATCGATCTATAGAGGGTTGGATCTTCCCTGGTGGCTCAGACACTAAAGCGTCTGCCTACAATGCGGGAGACCTGGGTTCAATCCCTGGATTGGGAAGATCTCCTGGAGAAGAAATAGCAACGCACTCCAGTATTCGTGCCCAGAAAATCCCATGGACAGAGGAACCTGGTTAGGCTACAGTCCATGGGGTCTCAAAGAGTCGGACACGACTGAGCGACTTCACTCACTCACTCATAGAGGGTTGCAAAGTTGTCACAAGAGCAGCACAAAATTTGGGGGAAAAACTAAAAAAAAAAAAAAAGCATAGAAACATCTAAGTGGGGTCATAGACCCCAACTTATACTCCACCGTAAACTTGGGCAGCTGGCAACGCCTTGACTTTGGTTTTTTCATCTGTAAAATGGTCTTTTTTTTAATCCGTCTATAAAATGAAGTCTGGGGGCTTAAATGATTTCCAAGTTCCTCTGAGAGCTGAAATCTTCCTCATAAGGATTTTTTCTTAAATGTCACCATCCCATTTTAAGTCATGTATTTGGGGCAATACCCCAGGTGAGCATGGCCCTGTGTTGTATCTGAGGGAGTTTGTCCTCCGGTCTGACTGTGGTCACCTGTCATGACTGACTAGGGCCTTGCCTCCTTTGGAAGGTAGAATTTTGAATTCTCCAAGGGACTGGCCCAATGCCAGACCCTTACCTCCTCCTCCCTCTTACCCCCTCCCCCAAATGTTCTGTCGAAAAAAATTCTTTTGAAGCTTCCTGCTAGACCTGTCCATTAATCTTGCTTCTTTCAAACCTCCACGTGATGAATGTCCATCCTTGAATTCCGACAGTTCGGGATGAGGTATGTTTCACTGTTCAATCACCAAATTGGAGTGAATTTATTTGCCAGCGCACGAGGCCATGGAGGGACAGACGGCTGGTCCTAATTGTCTGCGTTTCCAGCCCTCCCCCTCCCACACCGCCCAGACTTCCTTTGTCCACCACCCTCTCTGCAGCCTCCATCATGCCAGGTACCCCATACCCCGTGAAAGTGGAGAAAATGCCTCTTCGCTTCCCACTCTTCCAAAATCTGCCCCCTCCTTCCACCCCTGCCCACCTCCCCCACCGCCTCCCCCCCACCAAGATTTTCCTCTGATGAGATTTCCTCTCAGAGGGAATATTTTGGTCCTGTTCTCTGTTCCCAAACAAATTCCCCTGGTTCTTTCAATCTGGTTTCAATCAACATAATCACAGTCTGTTCAGTGATATCAACTCTGCCTTGATTTGTTCATGTAATTCACGCTCTGGCCTCCACCCCTCGGGCTGTTTTATATACACACACTCAAATGCCTATATGTGTGTATATATTACATGTAATGTATGGATACCGTGTATTGAGAGAAGGATACGCTTTCCATCATGCCTGTAATTTCTTTTCATCTTCCTCCAAGTCAGTATCTTAACGCACGTCACCTCCACTGGGCGCATTGTGAGAACCTTGGGGCTCTCTTTATTTTTTTAAGAACAGTTATGTAAATCTGGGTCACAAAGGAGTTATAAACTGCGGGCAGACTTCTTTTATCTCCCAGTGTAAATCCCATGCACCTAATGGAGTTGTGCAGAGTGAGGTGGGCGATTTGTCTGTTTGACACACGCCTTACCCACACTGCGGAGCATTTTCTCCTTGGTCTTTGTTCATTTTCTAAGTCCTTTGTTTTATCTGGAGGAAGAGAGATGAGGCAGCCCTGGGAAGCCCACAGGTAGGAGGCCAGGGTTGGCAGATCAGTGGCAGAATCTCAGTAACCCCCACACACTGAAGACTATTGTTGTTTAATTGCTCAGTCCTGTCTTGACTCTTTGCAACTCCATGGACTGTAGCCCGCCAGGCTCCTCTGTTCGTGGAATTCTCCAGGCAAGAATATTGGAGTGGGTTGCCATTTCCTATTCCAGGGGATCTTCCCGACCCAGGGATCGAACCTGCTTCTCCTGCATTGATAGGTGGATTCTTTACCCCTGAGCCACCAGAGAAGCCCACACTGAATTCTACTAGCCAGTAATTACACTGCCCTGTTTATGCCAGGATACAGCAAAGCAGAAGACTTGTTCAGGTCATGGTGAAGCCCTTCCCCCCACCCAAAACAAAACCTATTGAGTCATTAACACTCATCACCTTAGAGAAGAAGGTGGAGGTCCCCTAGAAAAGAGAAGTCAGCTGAACTACTAAATTGATGTTGTAAATCCGTAACAGACAGTTCCGGCAAGTCATAGATTTCCTGGCCAGAGCAGGCACTTAAGAGAGAAATATTTTCTTGAATTCTGAAAATTTCACTTTACCCTTTCAGAGCCACAGTTCGGAGGACTCGGAGCACAAGGACCTCAGAGTTGCCTTCTCAGACAGCAGGCTGGGAGGAGAGGGACCCAGTTTAGGAGGGGAAGGGCTGGAGGGGACAGAGTCCTGGGGAGAGAGGAAGGATTCACCATGGTGGGGTCAGCAATGTTCCCGAGTGCAGTGGTTCTCTTACAGTGCACAGGACAAGGAGAACCTCGTGCCTGTTCACTGGGTTATGCAAGAACCTAGAATTAGATGGAGTTTTACAACTAGTCTAGAACTAACCCTGACCAGCAAGGCAAAATGTAGAAACACTGGCCGCCCTACCTTGATGGTCACAAATCTTATTGAATGCATGCCTCTTTCACATTCCAGAATAATGTAAAAATAATTTTGGCACCTTGCATTTAATTTTTCTCTCAATTTTGAGATAATTTTAGACCCGAGTCATCCATTATGTTTTTAATTATCCCTGTCTTTGATTTAGTGAGATCCTCGGCAGTTAAAGGGCTTCCCAGATGGCGCTAGTGGTAAAGAACCTGCCTGCCAATGCAGAAGATGCAAGAGATGACCATTCAGTCCCTGAGTTGGAAAGATCCACTGGGGGAGGACATGGCAACCCACTCCAGTATTCTTGCCTGAAAAATCCCGTGGACAGAGGAGCCTGGCAGGCTGTGATCCATAGCATTGCAAAGAGTCAGACACAACTGAAGTGACTTAGCACCCATGCTTGCCAGTATTTAAAAACCAGAATTTAAAAACCTCATTTCCCTTTGGCATTGTCACTGATTCACAAGTTCATTTTAAGGGAGACTTGAGTCATAGAGTTTTCACAGGAAGAATCATAGGGTTGGGATGGTGCCCCTCCTCTGAACTGGGGACAGGTCAGTTCAGTTCAGTTCATTCCCTTAGTCATGTCTCACTCTTTGTGAACCCATAGACTGCAGCACATCAGACCTCCCTATCCATCACCAACTCCCAGGGTTTACTTAAACTCATGTCCACTCAGTCAGTGATGCCATCCAACCATCTCATCCTCTGACGTCCCCTTCTCCTCCCGCCTTCAATCTTTCCCAGCATCAGGGTCTTTTCACATAAGTCTGCTCTTCGCATCAGGTGGCCAAAATATTGGAGTTTCAGCATCAGTCTTTCCCATGAATATTCAGGATTGATTTCCTTTAGGATGAACTGATTGGATCTCCTTACTGTCCAAGGGACTCTCAAGAGTCTTCTCCAACACCACAGTTCAAAAGCATCACTTCTTTGGCACTCAGCTTTCTTTATAGTCCAACTCTCACATCCATACATGATTCCTCATTGGGGACAGGACCTCTGTCTTATTTCTGCTGAGAGTGGGGAGCTGGATGAAGGGCCACAGGCTCCAAGCAGATGTGACAGCATGCCCAGCTTCTAAGTCTAGCGCATTCTAGTTTTGCAGCAGGAAAACACACCCTCAGCCTGAAGTTTAATTCCTAAGTCCTCTGCCACAGTCTGGATGCCGAGGTGGAAGTGAGGACATCTGTGTTTCCCAGGCATTCTTCTTGGTGCCCGAGTGACCACTTGTGCAGGTGGTAAACCTCCTTCACCCACCCACCCTCCCTTGGCTGCAGGGCAGAGGCTATGCCCTCCTCTTTCCCTCCCTCCCTTGAGAACATGCCTTGCCTTCCCCAGGGTCCCCGATACGATGGCTGGAGAAGGGGAACCCAGGACCAGAGATGCCATTTCAACACCATCCTACCTTCTGCCTCTGCCCACCCCGCCTGGTCCAGCAGGGCTGTGCCATCAGAAGCCTTGTCTTCCCTTCCCATGCAAAGCCCCGAGCACCCTGTGGGCATGCCACCCAGCCCGGAGGCTTCTTCCCCAGCAGGCCTGGCTGTGAGATGAGCGTGTCACCCAGATGACTTCCGATAAAGACTATTATTTTGAAATGCACAGTGTCTGTCTCCCAATGCTGGTGTTCACAGAAGCTGGGCATGTTGTCAACACCTGCTCCGAGCCGCTTCCCGTCCCCACCCTTCCTTCTGGCAATGCAGACTGAAGTTCGTTTCCTCCATCACGGGCTCCTCTCCTCCCCGTGACTATGCAGTGGATATTTAAATAGTTGTTCCGTCCGTCCACCAGTGTAGTCTGTGTGAAGACTCACAGACTTGAAAGCACTAAAACTCCCTCTGGTTTTTATAGACTGTTTCACGGGCTATTAATGTGGAGCAGACGGCCTCTGCAAACAGCCATTCTCGAGGGTTCGGGACACCTGGATTCACCCACCAGGGAGTGAACTTGAATGAGTCGCCTTTCTCTTTGGGCCTCCTCATCCATCACACTGTGTGAGTTTGGGAAACTTGTGCAATGGTGTATGGAAATTAGTCGGTCATCCTGAACCACAGAGGCGTGATCTTGTGGGAGCTCTGTACCCACCAAGAACATGCCCAGGGACTTCCCTGGTGGTCCTGTGGTTAAGAATCCGCCTCTCAATGCGGGGGACAAGAGTTCGATCCCTGATCAGAGAACTAAGATCCCACATGCCAGGGGTCAACTATACCCTCTCATCTCAATTAGAGAAAACCCGCATACTCCAACAAAGACCCAGCACAGCCCCCCAAAAACAAACAAACAAAAAAGACCCAAATAAACAAAAAGAAAAATAAAAGAGATTGAAAGTCGCAGTATGAAGATTTGGGGAAGACAGCAGGGGATGGGTATGGTGTATGGGGTGCAGACAGCTAATGAGAGCTGTCGCCCTTCCCAGACGCCTTTCAGAAAGGTCAGCTTTGGTATCAGCTGCTTATTACATGCTCTTCTTCTGTGGCTGAACTGCTCAGGAGCTCTTCTTGGGGACATGGAAGGGGGTCTGGTGGGGGCCAGTGAAAAAGAGCGGGAAGTCTGCATAAAGAGGCATTGGAGAGAAGGGGAGAGCTTTGCATGAGACTTGGATTTGTTCCTCTAGAGCAGGGGTCCCTGACCTCTGGGATCTGATGCCTAATGATCTGAGGTGCATGCAGGCGTGCTCAGTCGCTTACGTCGTGTCCAACTCTTTGTGACCCCATGGACTGTAGCCCGCCAGGCTCCTCTGTCCATGGGATTCTCCAGGCAAGAATACTGGAGTGGGTTGCCATTCCCTTCTCCAGTGGACCTCCCCAACCCAGGGATCCAACTCAGGTCTCCTGCACTGCAGGCAGATTCTTTACCATCTGAGCCATCAGGGAAGCCACCGATCTGAGGTGGAGCTGATGAAATAATAATAGAAATAAAGCGCACGATAAAGGCAATGTGCTTGGTTCATCCTGAAACCGTCCCTTCTCCTCCCGGTCCCTGGAAACATTGTCTTCCATGAAACCAGTGCCTGGTGCCAAAAACCTTGGGGACTGCTGCTCTATAGAATTAAAAATTGGACCTCTTGGTGGGAAAGGCTCTGCTTTCTAGGGGAAGGAAAAAGTGGGTGTTAGCATTCTGTGGGTTGTGTCTTGGTTAGTGGTAGGAAGCTCAAGAGAAATGAGGGACCTCACTCCCCAATGTGGTGCATGGATCCCGCAAATCTGGTACAGGAATGCGTTGTGTACAAGACGGAAAACCGAGTTGGGGGCCTGGACCTCTGTCTGCGTATTGTCAGTGTTCACCTGGTTTCATTTTGATAAATGTGATCTCTGAGATCTGGTCCAGAAAGCATCACCTGGCAGGAGGGATGTGATTTAGCTAAGAGTCAGGGTGCCATCTATATGGAATCAGGCACTAAAGAGGGAATAACTTGAAATTAGTTTTTAATATCATGTAATAGGTTAGAATCCCAGGACTATGTGGATGAAAAGAGGGCTCGGGATTGGTGTGGTGGGGAAGAGAAGATCAGGCATGGAGTGTGGGTAAGTACTGCCATTGTCATTCAGTCGCTAAGTTGTGTCTGACTCTTTGCAACCCCGTGGACTATATAGCCCTCCAGGCTCCTCTGTCCATGGGGTTTTCCAGGCAAGAATACTGGAGTGAGTTGCCATTTCCTTCTCTAGGAGATCTTCCTGACCTAGGGATCAAACCCACGTCTCCTGCATTGGCAGGTGGGTTCTTTACCACTGAGTCACCGGGGAAGCCCAGGCATGAGCATTGAATTGGCCAAAAAGTTCATTCAGATGTTTTCCATAGCATCTTACAGAAAAATCCAAAGGAACTTTTTGGCCGATGGAATATTTAGGAAAAAGATTAAGCGTCAGTGGGTGGAGATGGAGGTCTGGCTCTGTCACTGAGTGGCTTTTTGCCACTGGACAAATTGTTTCGTCTTCCCAGGATTCCGTTTTCTTAAACATAAATATTGATCCTTATATCTCATGGAGCCACCATAACAATCAATTCAAAACTATACTGAACAGTGTATATGTCAGGAACTGTTATGGTGACACTGGGAGCTGCAACTGCCACCACCCTCACTTTTCTGCTTCATGGTTACTTATTTTCTGTCCTTTCTGATCAGTTCATCTGCCCCTGTCGTTTGAACCTGCCTGGGATGGGGGAGGGGAGGCGCTGATCTTCCATGATGCCCAGCAACTGGGCAGGTTTTCAAGGCTTCACCCTCATCGCTGGTCTGTTTTCTCATCTGCACCTGTCTTTTCCCTGCTGGTCCCCGGTTCCTGGAATGCTGAGGGGGAAAGCCACGGCAGTGGGAAGTGGCGGGATCAGAGACCAGGAGCTGGGCTCAGAAGTAGGCTTTTTGTTATATGAAGTAAAGTAAGTCAGAAAGAGAAAAACAAGTATCATATATTAATGCATATATATATAGAGAGAGAATCTAGAACAATGGTACTGATGAAGCTATTTCAGGGGAGGAATGGAGACGCAGATACAGAGAACAGGCTTGTGGACACAGCGGGGGAAGGAGGGGGCGGGGTGAACCGAGAAAATGGCGTTGACACACACGCAGTACGGTGAGTCAAACAGACAGCTAGTGGGAGGCTGCTGCATAGCACAGGGAGCCCAGCCTGGTGCTCTGTGCTGACCGCCAGGGCTGGGGTGGTGGAAGGCGGGGAGGCTCGAGAGGGAGGTGACCGATGTTTAATTATGGCTGATTTGCGTTGTTGTACAGCAGAAGCCAACACGACATTATAAAGCAATTTTCCTCCAATTAAAAAACGAGAAAATGTAAAATGAGAGTGATTAAAAAAAAAGAAGTAGCCTTTTGCTTTCTGTTCTAGAAGATCAGGGATCAGTGACCTCAGATTTCCATGCTAACGGCTGTGTTAATTTACCCCCAGACCTGTTATACAGTGAACTTTTTAAGGGTAAAAAAAATTCTCCAGCGTTACTTGTCTTTGGGTGGGGCGAGCGCTGTGTCTGAGGTCCACTTGTCAGCTGTGTGTATTCCTGGGAGGATCCAGCAGAGATCCTGGCCCATTTGATTCAAATATAGCCTCCTCTCCCCCTCAGAGCTCTTGTGAAGACGTGACCCCAAACCTTCTTTCTGTCACTGAGTTAAGGCTTCTTCCTCTTTACCTTTTACCTGCTCAGCTCTTCCCAGATGCTTGTCCGTCTCCAGCCTGGGAGTAAGTTCTTTCTGATCCACACAAGGCACCCTGCAGCCCACGTTGTTCCAGACTCTGTGTTAGGCACTGAGGCTGCAGGGCTGAGGGAGACGGGCCTTGCCCTCTGGCACATGCAAGCCAGTGGTCATCTAGAGCCACTCAGGGCCCCTGGCCTGACAGGAGGGTTCCATGCCTGGCCCAGGAAGATTCCACATGCTGCGAGACAACTAAGCTTGTACACCACGACTACTGAGCCCACAAGCCTAGAGCCCGTGCTCTGCAGAAAGAGAAGCCACTACAATGAGAAACCCGCACACCACACCTAGAGAAAGCCCGTGCATAGCAATGAAGACCCAGCACATTCAAAAATAATAAACAAATTTATTTTTTTAAAAAAAGAATGTGCTGAAAGGCAGTTTAAGGAGATGGTGTACGATCAAGGTCAGAGGACCAGCTAGTTAAAGGGCAGGGGAGGGATACTGTGCCAGGGAGTCATCAGGGACCCTTGAAGAGGTGAGAGCACTTGGTGGGTTTGTAGAATCTCAGCCCCTGCTGTTGAGAGTAGTACCCAAGGCGGGACCAGGAAGGGCCTCGTGCCAGGTGGAGGAGGTTGGGCTTCACCGTGAAGGCTTTATTAATAGAAGAGAACAGACATTTCATTTCTCCATCTTGGGAGTGACCCCGTAAGGCTCCACTTTAGAAAGATTCTTCAGTTTCAGTGTGGAAAGGAAATGAGAAGGAGTCTGGGAAAGGGTGGAAGCAGGATCTCAGAAACCAACTAAGAGCCCACAGGAGTAACTCCGGCAGGAGAGAGAGCGTGGACTGTAGGGAAAAGAGGTGTGGATTGTCATGAGGCAGAATCAACTGAAATGGAAGAGTAGTGTGTTACGAGTCAGGAAGCTCCCCTGGAGGAGGGCATGGCAACTCACTCTAGGATTCCTGCCTGGAGAATCCCATGGACAGAAGAGCCTGGCGGCTACAGTCCCCGGGGTCACAAAAAGTCAGACACGGCTGAAAGGACTTAGCACGCGTGCACGTGCTATGGTGGGTGGTGTAGGGAAGACAAGGGACTCAAGCATCATCTCTGGTAAATGCTGATCCCCTTACTTACCCTAGAGCATGCAGAGGCGCTGGAAGAGGAAGAGGAGCGGTGGGGGTGGGGTGATGGTGACTTCAGCTTGGGATACATTGCCCTTCAGATGCCCCTGAAACAGTCAAGTAGGGATGTCCAAGAGGAGGTTGGATCTACGGGTTTGGAGTTTAGGAGAGAGGTCTGTGCTGGGGCTGTGAACGTGCACATGACCCCCACACGAGCAGGGGCACAGCCCGAGGTACTTAGGAGAGCCAGAGACAGGATTTGAGGAAACAGCACTGAAAGAGTGCAAAGGTGAACGAACACTGGTAACGATTGGAAACCATGGGAGACTCACAGAGGCTGGAGGAGGTGGGCCGGGAGGCCAAAGAAGGAGGAGCTGCAAGACTTCTGCCTGATTGTCAAGTGAGGTGCCCAGGGCTGTTCTGGGAGGGCCCTGGAGGTGAGCATGGATGGAGGGGACCCTGCCCGAGGCCATGGCAGGTGAAGGGGGTGGAGGTAACTGGCGCAGGTGCTTCTAGATGGATCTGGGCTGGGGCCAGCTTAGGGGAGAACTGTGTTCGTTTCCTTATTTAAGTTGGCAACACATGAGCGTTATGGGCACACCTCGTTTTATGGTGCTGTACCTTAGCACCCTTCCCAGACCTTTTTTCTTTTTAACAAATTGGAGGTTTGTGGCCTTCAGTTTGTAGGCGACCCTACTTCGAGCAAATCCATCAGTGCCATTTTTTCCAATTGCATTTGCTCACTTCATGTCGCTGTGTCACGTTTGGGTCATTCTGTCTTCTTACTATATTTGTGATGGTGATCTGTGATCAGTGATCTTTGCTGTGACTGAAGGCTCGGATGGTAGCATTTTTTAGCAATAAGGTATTTTCTAATTCCGGAGAAGGCAATGGCACCCCACTCCAGTCCTCTTGCCTGGAAAATCCCATGGACGGAGGAGCCTGGTAGGCTGCAGTCCGTGGGGTCGCAAAGGGTTGGACATGACTGAGCAACTTCCCTTTCACTTTTCACTTTTCTAATTAAAGCATGTACAATTTTTGCTGTTTGGATTTTTTATTAATTGGGGTATAGTTAGTTGCTTTACAGTGTTGTACAACAAAGTGAATCAGCTACATGGAAACATATATCCCCTCCCTCTTGAGCCTCCCTGCCCATCCCCCCATCCCACCCTCCTCCGTCTTTACAGAGCGCCAAGCTGAGCGCCCTGTGCTATACATCGGCTTCCCACTAGCTTTCTAATTGATACATGGTGGTGTACATACGTCAATGCTGCTCTCTCAGTTCATCCCACTCTCCCCTTTCACCTCTGTGTCCACAAGTCTCTTCTCTACATCTGCGTCTTTATTCCTGCCCTGCAAATAGGTTCATCTGTACCTTTTTTTAGATTGTATGTAAGTCTGCTTCATCTAGATTTTCTAGATGAAATAGGCAGTAACATTGTGTCTAGAATGTGTTTTTTTTTTTCATAGACACAATACTACTGCCTACTATGTGGACTTAACAGTACAGTGTAAACATAAGTTTTATATGCACTGGGTATGCAAAAAATTAGTGTGACTTCCTTCATTGTCATATTTGCTTTGTTGCAAATGATCTGGAACTGAACAGACAGTGTCTCTGTGCTCGGCCTTTGTCTTCCGAGGAGAGGAAATCTGCAGAGAGAGGCTGGCTGATGATAAGACTGGGAAGGAGGCCCTGATGCAAGGAGGATTCTGAGGGAAACGGAGAGAGTGGGACCAATGATGTCACTGAAGATGCCGTTAGAGAGGAAATGTGACAAGGAGCACTCAGACACTCAGAGGAAATTGTAGCTGGACTCAGGGTGAGCACGGGTCCTGGTTGACCCAGGGAAGGCCTGCAGAGCCACGATTACTCCAAGCAAATGATGAATAGTGTCCCTTTTCACTGGAGAAAGTTGACTGGTCACTTCAGCTGTGTGCATTCAGGGAGATGAAAAGTGAAAGCGAAAGTCGCTCAGTCACGTCAGACTCTTTGTGACCCCGTGGACTCTACAGTCCGTGGAATTCTCCAGGCAAGAATACAGGGAGACCTGAGGGGTGCAGAGTGAGGGGTTCCTACCCGAAGCTTTCCTGTGCTCAAGACTTCAAAACATAAATTCGCTTTTTTCAGTTAATTTTTTTGGAGGTACAGTTGCTTTGCAGTGCTGTGTCAGTGTCTGCTGTGCAGCAAAGTGAATCAGTCGTATATATACATGTATCCCCTCTTTTTTGGATTTCCTTTCTGTTTAGGTCACCACAGAGCACCGAGTAGGGTTCCCTGAGCTACACAGTAGGTTCTCATTAGGTATCTCTTTTATACACAGTATCAACAATGTATCTATGTCAATCCAGATCTCCGGATTCATCCTATCCCACCTTCCCCCCTTGGTATCCATATGTTTGTTCTCTACGTCTGTGTCTCTATTTCTGCTCTGCAGATAAGTTCATCTGTACATTCTTCCAGATTCCACATATAAATGGTATTATACAATATTTGTCTTTCTCTTTCCGGCTTTCTTCACTCTGTGTAATAGGCTCGAGGTTCATCTACCTCATTAGAACTGACTCAGATGTGTTCCTTTTTATGGCTGAGTAATACTCCCTTGCGTGTATGCACAGCATCTTCTTTGTCCGTTCCTCTGCCGATGGACATTTAGGTTGCTTCCTAACTATTGTCAGTAGTGCTGCAATGAGCATTGGGGCGCATGCATCCTTTCAAATTCTGGTATATCTGGATAAATGCAGTTTTGAAAGAGCTGTTGTGAGGAGCAGAAGAAGACCTGATGCAGGAAGAATAGCAACAAACCTGATCTATAGCAAGGGCTAAGCTAAACCTGAGAACATAAATTTGCTCAGCACCAAAGAGTGCCCAAGCCACCCTTCCCCTTTCCCCCCAGCCTAAATGACGGCTGGAGAAATAGATGCTTGATTGACCTGAGGTTGAGGATGTGCAGGGCAGATGTTACCAGAGAGGGAGTAGGAGAGGGACTGAAGCAGAGAAACATGGGAAAAGTCAGACCCAAGGTCAGCCCTATGCAGGAAGACGTATATTGAAGCATTATTTATGAGAGGGCGTGTGTGTGCTAAGTTGCTTCAGTTGTGTCCTGGCGACCCCACAGACTGTAGCCCTTCAGGCTTCTCTGTCCATGGGATTCTCCAGGCAAGAATACTGGGGTGGGTTGCCATGCCCTCCTCCAGGGGAATCTTCCCGACACAGAGATCGAACCCAAGTCTCTTATAACTGCCTGCGTGGCAGGCAGTTTCTTCACCACTAATGCCACCTGGGAAGTCCCATTTATGAGAATGCATGCATCCTTAGTTGATTCAATCATGTCCAGCTCTTTGCGACCCTATAGACTGTAGCCCAGCAGACTCCACTGTCCATGGAATTTCCCAGGCAAGAATACTGGAGTGGGTCGCCATTTCCTTCTCCATGGATGTATGAGAATGGAGACTTGGAGATTATAAACTTCCTACAAAGAAGATATAATCCAGTGAATTGTGTCACATTCCTAGAATGGAATATTATGCAGCCATCAAAACTTTGTTTAGGTAGAATTTTAATATGATGATAGAATGCTTAGATTATAAGATTAAGAAAGCCGAAGAACAATGTACTTTCAATACTCTCAACTTTGTGATGCATAGAAAAATTTTGCATGTTTTTAGAAGAGAGTGGTTTGAATATTCTATCATGATATTTGTGGGAAGTGATAAGTTTCTGTATGTATTTTTGTATTTTTAGAATGTTCTCTAATATGCTCTTAGGACTTTTATAACATGGGAAAAGAATCTCTCTAGGGAAATTTATTCAAGGAAAAAATTCTTTAAACATAGAAAGAGTGTATGCAATCATGGATTAATTTGGCCTCTGCTTTCTCTTGGTCTCTTTGATGGGAAACATCACCCAGAAGATCATGTGGTGTTTGAGAAGTGGGTTGTGGTGTCAGACACACCTGGCTTTAAATCCCAGCTCTAGTATGTCTATGGTATGATCTCAGGCAAGTTGTTTTCTCTGGGGCCCTGTTTCTTTATTTAGGGCTTCCCAGGTGGCTCAGTGGTAGAGAATCTGCCTGCCACTGAAGGAAACGCAAGAGATAGAGGTTCGATCTTTGGGTCAGGAAGATCCCCTGAAGGAGAGCATGGCAAAAAACCTATTCCAGTGTTTTTGCCTGGAAAATTCCATGGACTAGGAGCCTGCTGGGCTGCAGTCCATGGGATCACAAAGAGTCAGACATGAATGAGCCCAGCACAGTATCTTTATTTACCAAATAGGGAGAATAATGCATGCCCTCAGTCTCTTTACATTTACCAAACCCACCAAGCTCTGAAAACCCAGAGTCCTTTCTTAATGTTTCAGCAGATTCATTGGGCTGCAAAATATGACCTGAGTTGACATCATCTTTATTTCCTTTAAGTGAGTATTTATAATTTTGCAACAGAAATACCACCTTGTTTAATCACGGGTACTGTCACAGACCCATTGAGAGTGTTAGGTAATATGGAGTAACATACAAGGTTCCAGATAAACACTGTTGACTATGGGACCTGCCTCGGTTATCGCAGAATTAAATCAGATTGTACAGAATCCAGTCTCAGCGCAGTTTGAGGCAGGAGCCAATGCTCAGTGAGGCTAGCTATCATCCTTATTGATATAATTATTCTTGAGCCTTCAGTGTGTACATAGTGTGTGATTTCTGCTTGCTTTCTTTTCCTTGCATTCCTTTCATTATTGGGATCTTTGAGAAGAAGACAGAAGTGTCATTTATTTTGGGCAATTGTTCAGTCACTAAGTTGTGTCTAACTCTTTGTGACCCGATAGACTGAAGCACGCCAGGCTTCCCTGTCCTTCATCATCTCCCAGAGTTTGCTCAAACTCACCCCTATTAAGTCAGTGATGCCATCCAACCATCTCATCCTCTGTCACCCCCTTTTCCTCCTGCCCTCAGTCTTTCCCACCATCAGGGTCTTTTCCAATGTGTTAGCTCTTCACATCAGGTGGCCAAAGTACTGGGGCTTCAGCTGCAGCATCAGTCCTTCCAGTGAATATTCAGGGTTGATTTTCTTTAGGATTGACTGGTTTGATCTCGTTGCTATCCAAGGGATTCTCAAGAGTCTTCTCCCAACACCACAGTTCGAAAGCATCAATTCTTCAGCACTCAGCCTTCTTTATGGTCCAACTCTCACATCCATGCGTGACTACTGGAAAAACCATGGCTTTGACTAGACACACCTTTGTCAGCAAAGTGATGGCTCTGCTTTTTAATACACTGTCTAGATTTGTCATAGTTTTTCTTAGGGGCACTTAGGTTGATATTGTTTAAAGCACGAGAGTGGAAAATATGGGAAGTTCCAGCAGAAAATTCTCCTGCCTCTTTTCTTCCCAGTTTCTAGTTTCCTAAAGAATAAGCCATAGGGAATCGTGCATGTTAACAGGGCACCCAGATAATTGAAGATCTAATCAAAGAATAAGTCTTATTCCCTTGGTGAAGAATTATATTTCAAAGCACACGTGTTCATTGTGGAATTATAGCATATTTACAGCATATTTGCTCTACATTTAAAGATGCACTTTGCTTCAAGCTAAAAGTAGTGAAATATATGTGTGTGTATGTATACGTATTTGATGAGAAAGTAGTTATTTACTGCTTTCCATAGGAATTCACAATATGATTTTTTTGTTGCAAACCCTCCTAGTATCTTTAACATATAATTCAATTCACAGAAATGTGATTTACACTCAGCCTTTTCAGAGGCGCAAGTAGGGTACAAACTGAGGTCATTCCTTCCTGTTCTTGGATGAGTCCTTGCTTCATAAATTCTGTCAGTGTGGCACTAGCCAACTGTGTTATTAACATCACCAAGGGGAATTCAAACGTATCATGTTGTAGGATCAAAAGTTCCACATTCTGAATCAGCGCCAGTGTATTTCCAGACCCTTCAGTTTGACCAGAGTCTGCAGCCATTTCCATCTCCCCACCATATGACTCACCTACTTCAGGGTGGAGGTCACTCTCTGCTCCCACACATCACCATGGCCCCACCAGTGTCCCCAACAGTTGTGGAGTGTTTTGCCTTCATGGTTTGCCTTCCAGAGCCTCAGGTCTGGAAAGAACTGTTTTGCAATCCTCTCTATGAAATCCAGTTAAGCTAGTCACTTCTATTGCATGCCTGGAAACTCACTAGAACATTCTTTCTAGTAAACCAAAATAGATCTCCCCAAAGTAGAAGGCCTGTAATGCTTTGCAGATTGATCCAGAGGCAGAAGAGCTGATGCCTTGGCCAGGAATGACCTCCTGTCATAAAGCCCTAACGTTCTCCCACTTCAGCTCATCAGGTCTTCGGTGGCCCTTCTACTGTATGCCCAGCACAGGGTTAGGACTCACATTCCTACACATTCTTGGGTTCCAACTTCCCCTCTCTGTTAATCCATTCATTAGCACCAAATTGCAGGGTTCCTTGCCAAGCCCATCAAGCATAATTGGAGCTTCTGAAGTCAGATCCTCCAATTACGTTCGTTCGGGTGTCTCATTAGCCTCGTGTATCATCCAAGCCCATCTTCAGACATGTTTTCCTTCTTGATTCTTGTCATTTTCTTAATGCAGGTATTGTTGAGAAAGATTGTTTTTAACAAACACTTTTGCTTAGCCAGTTGTTTAATCTCCAGAGTACAATAAATCCTCATGAAACGGAGCCGGGAATGGGGGAAGAGGGAGATTGAGGGAGGCTTAGAGAAACGTAGGTGGAGAACTTGAGCCAAGGACCAGCCCAGCCCCTCTCCCCCCACACAATGATGCTCCTGCACTTAGAAATGGCCCCACTTGGGAAATAATCCACTTTGTGTGAATGGGTGCCTCAGAGGCAGCAAAGTACAGTGAGCATTTTGTAGGTATAGGGATTCTCTTCAAGTTTGCCGAGAAATGGAGGAGCTCGGGCTTCCCTGATGGTCCAGTGGTTAAGAATCCTCCTGCCAACGCAGGGGCCATGAGTTCAGTCCCTGATCCGAGAAGATTCTACATGCCGCAGAGTGGCTAAGCCCGTGAGCCACAGCCACTGAGCCTGCACTCTAGAGCCTGTGCTCCGAAACCAGAGAAGCCTGCACACAGCAACCAGAGAGTAACCCCTGCTGGCTGCAACCAGAGAAAGCCTGGTGTGCAGCGACAAAGACCCAGCACAGCTAAAAATAACGTTCATTTTTTTTTAAAGAAATGGAGGTTTTCTGCTTCCTGGACAACTATAGGCATGTGCTCTGTCTTCTGGATTCTTCAAGACTTTGAGAATTAGAGAGGGTTATCTTTTCGAGACTGTAGGATCAGGAGTCAGAGAGCAGGTTTCTGGTTCCGGCTCTGATAGCTTAGAACCCATTGCTTACCTCCTCTTATGCCCTCAATTTCTCAGCTTTAAAATAGCAATGTGTGCTAAGTCGCTTCAGTCCTGTCTGATTCTTTGCAATCACACGGACTGTAGCCCACCAGGCTCCTCTGTCCATGGGATTCTCCAAGAGAAGAGGTTGCCATGCCCTCTCCCAGGGGATCTTCCCCACCCAGAGATTGAATCCTCCTCTCTCATGTCTCCTGCCTTGGCAGGAGGCTTCTTTACCACTGGCACCACCTGGGAACCCCATTAAAACAGCAATACCCTCTCTTTATAATTTTCCTAACTTCACCTCTACTCAAAAAGCTACAAATGGTAGGATGTAAGTTCTGAACTGCAGTCCTTGGCGTATATAGTCCGTACTCCATGTAGCATCCTTCCTTCTTTAACAGAATAGGTAGCTCTGCCATGTCCCCAGTTTCTCTGCCTGCCACCTGTGTCTGTCTTGAAACACCTTCAGCTTCTTGATGGACGCTTTGCCCACTTCTCCTGTCTGTGTTGGTTGGATTAAAGGGCTGCCTCACTGCCTGCCTCACAGCAGCCTCTGTTTGCTCTCTTGAGCACCCATGGACACCTGGAGCCTTTAAGTATAATTGTGCTTTTGAGGAAGAGGCGCTCCACACAGTTCTGTCCCTGGACCTATTCATGGTCATCTTCAGTCCTTCCAACTCAACCCCTCCAGAGCAGCAAAAACCTATCTTCTTGGGTCTTTTGGGAAATCCAGCAAAACTAGTGTGAAGCTGTGCATTGCATTTTTCAAGCTCAGTCCACATAAGATGCAGAGGAGGGGGACAGGGGCGTGGGGTAGAGGTCAAGGGAGGAGAGATGGAAGGTCTGCTCGTGCATCCCTGACCAAAGCATTGGAAGTTGTGTTGGAAAAATCTTCAGCCTTCACCATGGTGGCTAGCCACAGGAGGAGGGGCGGGTGGGCGAGAGAGGAGAACAATAGGGGCTGTGTGCCTTGTGCTCAGCCAGTAACGTGGTGAGCTGGGTCAGCGCAGTTCAGTTGGCCCTGGCGCTTTAAAGAAGGGTCTCCTGCAGCTGTCGGTGGTGGTGGGCTGGGGCCAAGGCAGGCGCTCCCCGGGCACCGGGAGGCAAAGTGGCAGGAACGCCCTGATTCCACGGGCTCCAATCCGATGGAAACCCTCACTGCTTCTTGTGCTATTGAGGGAGAGACTTGAGGGGGGACCACAGAGGAGGTGACCGGGAAAGGGAGCGTGCGTCTCCTGCGGAGAGTGACCGACATATGGAACGTGTTATCCAGAAGGGTTACAGGCTGGGGGAAAGCTCCTAGGCTTTTCCAGGGTGGGATGGGGGAGGGGCCGCCTTCCGAAACTCAAGGAGGTTTCTAAACAAAAGGAATTTGAGAAGGGTTGG
>NW_011494785.1:1434955-1440094 GCF_000754665.1 Bison bison bison | reverse complement strand
GGAGGAATAATGAGAAATGCAAACTTGACCCAGAGTTTCTCTTTTCTGTCTCCCGGGCTCCCTGGCCTGTCCTTACATGTTTCTAATTCCTGGGGACCCCAGAGAGCCCCTGGGGCCATATGCCTTCCTCCCTACATGCAGGAGGTCAGTAGGACCCCAGAGCCATCTCCCACCCTCTGTGTCCACGGGGACCAGACAGAGAGCAGGGAGCCCAGAGCCTTGTCTCAGCCCCCAAGGGTGGGCAGAGCACAGGCCCTGCCAAGATTTATCCTGATTCCCTCACTTTATGGAAGAGCCCGCTGGCTCTGCATCGCCCCTTTGCAGTCAGAGCCTCAGCTGCCTGACCGCTCGCCTGTTTGGTGGGGATTGCCCTGTTCTTCGTGGTTCAGGTTATGATCCTAGAGCTCCGGTTTAGATCTGTCCTCCAGGAATGTTCTCAGATGCCTCTGAGCAAACAATGAAGTGTCATCAGTGACACTAAAAGGTGACACCTCTTGTCCTCTGTATTTTCCCATCATCTTTCACTGTGTAACAACCCACCCTAAGCCTGACAGCATAAAAAAAAAAAAAAAAAAACTCACCATGTATCATTTCTTATGATGTCATGGGTCAGGGATTTGATTAGAGCTGGGTTGGGAGAATCTTCTGTGTCAGGTGGCCTTGACAGGTTGACTGATGGCTTAGCATGGACCACCAAGGCCAGTCCACCTGCAAGATGACTGAGTGCCTCGGCGAGACTGGCTGGAAGACCATGGTAGGGGAGGGTGGGTCTCTAGCATGGGTGGGTCTCCTTGACGGTCAGTGACCCCCATGGTGGCTTGGAGCCCCAAGAGCAGACAGAAGCCACTTGGCCACTTACAGCCTAACCTTGGAAATCAGGAAACCAGAAGGATAGAAAAGGACAGAAGAGCCATCAGGTTGGAGGTGAAGTCATCCAGAGTGCTGGCAGGCTCAGAGATGGAAGGGAAGCAGCATGAAATCCCAAAGCTCTTGAGGCATGCAGATGTCACTAGACAATCGTGCTGATGCTACGTAGATCTATGTAAGAAAGGGGGAAGGGTTCTACATTATGGGCTACCTCTTGGGCTCAGTCAGGCTGCAAGGGCTCCAGCCATCTCACAGTGTGGCATTTCATATGTTGCACTGATCCCGATTCCCCTGTGCCTCCCAGAAGAAGTCCTGCTGGTGCTCACACCTTGTTGGCAGTTTTCCCTCTGAGTATCCTTATATTTACTTTTCTGGTTTGTTCCAGACAGGCAGCACGGCTCTGGGCCTCTAGAGAGTTGGCTCTGGTTCTGACTCCTTCACTAATTTATCACTGCATATGGGGCAGGTTGTTTTCCTGCTATAACCTTCACATTATGTGAGATGCTGGTAAATGAGGATGCCAGTGCTTGGCTCGGTAGCTTTAAAAGGACACAGAGAAACAGGAAGGACCAGAAAATGAGACCAGTACTGAGGATGCTTAGTCAAAGCAGGTGAAGAAATGGCTCAGGGCTGGCAGAAGGACCAAGAAGCACAGGGTATTAGAAGCTTTGAAAAACTCTTTAGTTCAAGAATTCTTCACCTAGGATCTGTGGGTCTCTGGATTAGCTTTGTGGAGCCTGTCAACTGCCTGGAATTTTTTATGCAAACTGTCTCCTGTTTGTGCACATGTATTTTTTTAGGGGACAGTTTCTTTCATTTTTTATCACATTCTAAAAAGGTCAAAAATGGCTGAGGACCACTTTAGTCCACCAGCATTCTGTTATGTGATTCTTAACCAGGAGGGATAAGGCCTCCCCAGATGGTATTTGGGAAAGTGTGAGAGCTTTTTTTTTGGGTTGTCACCACGTCTGGGGGACATGATTGACATTTAGTAGGTGGGGGGCAGAGCTTCATGGGTGAGAGACAGAACCGAACAATGAAGAACTAACTGTCCTGCCCAAAATACCAGCATCAGCCCTATGGAAAAAGCATGTTAGGAATTGAGACCCCGGGATGAGCAGTGACTATGGGCTCCTCAGTAGCCACAAAGCTGGTCAGGGGCAGAGTTGTTTTTTATTCATAAAGGGTGCCAAGCAAGGGTCCATATTTTTTTTTAGATTTTTTTTGATGTGGTCCATTTTTAAAATCTTGATTGAATTTGTTACAACATTGCTTCTGCATTATGGTTTGGTTTTCCGGCCTCAGGGCATGTGGGATCTTAGCTTCCCAGCCAGGGATCGAACTCATACCCCCTACACTGGAAGGTGACGTCTTCACCACTGGACCAGCAGGGAAGTCCTGAGTCCACAATATTTCACTTCTCCTTGTCAATACACTAAAATCTATGAAAATCAAATAATCAGAAATCTGTCTTGTCTTCCAAAATCCAGCAAATTAAAAAAAAAAAAATCCCTGGGTTCTTGGTTTTCTTTACCGTCCAGTAAGGATGGAGGAAAGGAATATGTAATATTTGGGGAAACTAAAAGCACAAATAAGTGAGCCCACCAGCCTGGCATTGTACAGATATGCTTCTTGCAATGGCACCCCACTCCAGTACTCTTGCCTGGCAAATCCCATGGACGGAGGAGCCTAGTAGGCTGCAGTCCATGGGGTCACTAAGAATTGGACACGACTGAGAGACTTCACTTTCACTTTTCACTTTCATGCATTGGAGAAGGAAATGGCAACCCACTCCAGTGTTCTTGCCTGGGGAATCCCAGGGATGGGGGAGCCTGGTGGGCTGCTGTCTATGGGGTCACACAGAGTCGGACACGACTGAAGTGACTTAGCAGCAGCAGCAGCCTTAGACGGGGTAATGACCCCTTGCATTTCAGAGGACCTATCTTGGAGGTCTCTTTCTCTGAATAAGGAAAGAAGCATTAGGGTACCAGCATGGGGCTCCCCACCTTGCTCCCTGCAAGCAAGTGGCAGGTGCCTTAGCCTCTGTGGAACGAGTTTGGAGGTGGTCTGCAGTACTGGCTAAAAATACAGCGTGAGGGTCACCCAGGGCTCTGCATTCTGGCTCCACCTCTCGGTTGATATGTGATCTCAGAAACAACAACTTAATCTGTCTGAACCTCAGTTTCCTGACCTGACAATTGAGGTTGATCATTGTATCTGTGAAGATGAATTAAGATAATCCATGTAGTGTCTCTCAAAGTCCCCAGCATATGGTGGGGCTCAGTAAATACTAGCTGTTTATGAGCAATTATGAGGACTGTGTTCGTGTTGAAAGACAGCGTTGGGTCCAAAGTGTTGGTGCCAAAATTGCTTTCAGAGGTCAAGCTCTGGATTGGCTTCTGGTCTTGACCAGCTGCCCAGAACCTGAGTTGGTCGACAGTTTGGGACTGGATCATAACGTTCGTGAAGTGCCTGCCACACACCTGGGTTTGGGTGAAGGATTTTCTTCTGTGTGTTCATCCCAGCCTCCCTTAACAAGTGGGCACAGAGAGCCTCACGAAACCTCCATGCACGCACCTCTCCTGTCCTGGTTTCTGGACCTGGCAGGAAATTCAGGTGAATGATGGTGGCCGGGCGAGCCGTGGAAGGGACGCCCAGCAGCGTGGAAGGAGGCCTTGGCCCTCCAAGTCCCCAGACAGCGCGGTTTCCTAGAACAGGCATCCAGACCAAAGACAGACAAGGACCATGTGCAAGTCCTTCATCCTCCTGAATGGAGATTGGCTGTGGGCCGGGCGTTGTATTTGACACGAGCCCCATTGCCAAGCCTGGAGGAAACAGTCTACCCTCTGACCACACTCACTGTGGCCAAGTCCTCATGGGGCCAAACCATGATGGTTTGGGTTGACCCCGGCCTTGCTGCCGCTGCTCTTGCAGTGTGGTCATAGGTCTGGGCCTTCCAAGCCAGCTGTGGTCTTGGTTTGGAAGAGGCATCCCGAGGGCGAAGGGGAGTCCTGCCTCAGGATCTCCCTTCCTTCCCAGCTCTCCAGATGAAGCCAACGTCCTTAATCCTGCCATTTTGAGACCCATCCTTGGCTGGTTAGACAAAGTAGATAATTGATCATCATGATTATAATGATTAAAGACTGATAGTCAGAAGCCTTCCAATACAGTTAACTTACAGTTGGGTGTGTTATGCGTATGCTTGACACAGAAACCCAGCTCAGACGCAAGGCGAATGTCTAGAACAGGAAGTTTCACTTGCTTGGGGTGATTACTCTCTGATGCTAAGAGTTTCACGCCAGCTGTACCCCCAACTGTCTGTTTAACGGAAGCAACCTCCCCTTGTGTATTTCCTCACTTGGAAAAATGGAGTTAACCCAGATGCAGAAAATGAAACTGAAATCAAGATGTCTCAGCATATGAAAGGATACAGGAATTTGGAAATAACTCGACTGTAACTTATCCTATCTTGGGAAGCTACAGTGTGTGTGTGGTGTGTGTGTGTGTGTGCGTGTGCGTGTGCACACACACACAAGCCCATGCACACACATTTCTGAGCACAGTGGCAGATGAGTATTAATGCCCAGAACAAGGAGAACAAAATTTACTATAATCACCATTATGGCCAGTAGCTGGATTGATTCAGACGTTCTCTGCACATCTTTCCACGCTCACCCTCCGGCCATGACATGAGAGTTGGTAGAACGTAAAGGATAAAGTGAATCTAGGCTTCCTGGGGCTTGTGTCGGCATCCCAGGCTCCTTTCAGATTTCTCTGCCAAGACGGGGCCAAGCCAGAGGGTTCCCTGCCCGGGGAGTAACCACGCTACCTTCCTCTCAGCTCGGCAGTGTGCTTTGTTATGACATGTGCCATACCTTCCGTCTCTCATGGCCTTGGGGCCCAAGGAGGGAGTGCTTTGAATGATGTATAATTCCTCTTCCAGTAGCTGTGCCAAAGCAATTCCCAGCTCTCGACTGACTTCCAGCTCAGGGTGTTTAGCTTGCTTTTGGGGGAGGTTGGTTCCTCATCCCATTCAGGGGTCTCCAGTCTTCACTTACAGGCTTCCCTGGTGGCTCAGTTGGTAAAGAATCTGCCTGCAATGCAGGAGACCCAGGTTCAGTCCCTGGGTGTGGAAGATCCCCTGGAGAAGGAAATGGAAACCCACTCCAGTATTCTTGCCTGCAAAATCCCATGGATAGAGGAGCCTGGCAGGCTACAGTCCATGGGGGTGCAAAGAGTCAGACACGACTTAGCAACTAAACCACCACAAGG
>NW_011494785.1:1432405-1434855 GCF_000754665.1 Bison bison bison | reverse complement strand
CACAAGTCCTCACTTTCTGGCCTCCAAGAGGGACTGGTTTCAGCAATTCCTTTCTGAGGGAGGTGTCACCCTTCTCAGGTCTCTATTTCATCTTCCCTCATCCTAGAACACTCCTTTCCCTGCTGATCGCATGTCTCATTTCCACCAGGAAGCCAGTATCCCTTGCAATCTGAGGACCTTGTCTTCCTTTAGATACTGGCCAAGGGTTGTCTGTGCCAATGGGTTTCAGGACCTGGGTTCAGGATGTTTCAATAAGAGGAGCTACGCAGACTGCATGCTCAAAGTCACTCAACAACCCCACAGACTGTAGCCCACCATGCTCCTCTGTTCATGATATTCTCCAGGCAAGAATATAGGAGCAGGTTGGCATTTCTGCCTCCAGGTATGCAGAATGAGCCGCTTTTAAAGAACTGGGTAGGAATCCATCTCCCTGCCTCTGCTGTCACACTGTATTGAGACTGTGTGATGCACACCTACCCAGGTATCAGGGGTGTCACATGTAGTCTCACCAAATATAGCAGAGAGGTGAGTCTTTTTGGTTTGGGGGGAATTTAGACCATGCTCGCCAGCATCTTCGCTGAGAGTCGTGAACTAGTTCTCTGACCTCAGCTCCATTTCTTACCCTCTCTAGAGCTAGATTTATGTATTTTTGCCCAATGGCTCACAGGCAAAGAATCTGCCTGCAATGCAGGAGACACAGGATATGCGGTTCGATCCCTGGGTCAGGAAGATGCCCTGGAGGAGGGTACAGCAACCCACTCCAATATTCTTGCCTGGAGAATCCCACGGACAGAGAAGCCTAGTAGGCTGCAGTCCGTAGAGTCGCAAGGAGTTGAACATGACTGAAAACGCACACACATGCTTCCTAAGACAGGGAGTGGTCAGAGTGGCCACCCTCGGAGATGTGCTAAGAGTAAGCGAGGTGGGTCTGAGGGACACATGTGGAGCCATCGGGGAAATGGGGCCCCAGACACCCGCCCGGCCTGTACTCATGAGTTCATTTCTCATCCAATCCTTCCAGCCACCCTAAGTCGCTCCTTGCCTCCATCCTTCCACAAGTGTTTCCCTCTCTGTTGGTTTTGGATTCATCTCGCCCCCAGCGAGTTAACCTAAGCGTTTCCAGGCTAATCTCATCCCGCTCCTTCCAGGTCGCCAGCCCCTCGGGGAACTGGGGAGTAATGGGTTTGTCCTCACCCGTGTTTGTAGCGCCTTCCCCCTACGCGTCATCTGTGCTTTTTAATTAATCTGCCACTTTTTCCTCTCTCCTGCTTCCGGATCATTAATAAAGAGATTAAGCCAAACCAGACTGATCCCCAGCGGAGGCTCCGCTGGGACCTCTCTCTCCCAGCTCCCAGCCTTGTCAGGGGTCAGAACACCTTCATGTGGTCCCAGCCGACTCATTTTGAGGCCTTGGGACCCGTGTTCAGAACAAAGCCAATTTGAATTAATTTTGCAATTAAGATAGGGGAATGAGCCTAGCCGGTCCTTTTATAGAAAGGCCTTAGTTTAATATTTCCACCACATTCCTTTCCCTTTTGTCATTCAGCTTTAAATTTCTCGCCTTCCCACCTCTCTCCTCTTCCACTCGCTGAACAAGATATAAGGATTATCTGGCAGGATGTGGTCTTTGGAGCTCTTGGCATTCGTCAGAGACTGGGTCATCGCTGCAGCAAGTCTCCAGGGAATGAGGTCCTTCTGGCCGCAGCTGGCCAGTGAGCTGGTTCACCCCAGCCAGAAAGCACTCTCATCCCAGACAGATGTGGCTACCCTGGATGTAATGAAACCTCTTGAATTCGCATATTCAATACTTGGCACATTAAAAAGCATTTCCACCTTTGATCTCATGCCTCCTGCCCAAGGAAAGCCAGAACAGAGCCTCTGGGCCTTCTGTGTAAGTCACACCAGGAGTTCCAACACTGGGACCAAACCCAGGGTCTGAGGTGGTACATTCACGCCCCACGATGCAAAGCATGCGACAGGCACCTGCAGGAGAGATGGGAGGAGGCCGGGTTTTGTTTCGTTCCCTGGGGAACACTTTGCTAGGGAGTCTGGCAGGAGGAAACAGGAGCGGTGGCCTCAAACCCCTGGAAACTCTGCGGAGAGCTGCCTGGAAGCTTCTTGAAGAGGTGATCAGCTGGCCAGATTGAGTTGTCCTGACTCCAGACTTGGAACCTGAGCATCCTCTGGAAGGTGTGAGAGCCAGGACAGACAGACAGACAGACAGACAGCACAGGGCCTCTGCTGCAGAGCCAGACGGCCATCCCATCTGAGCTCTGCTGCTTGTTAGCTAATTATTAAACCTCTGCATGCCTCGTTTTTTCCCCATCATTAGTACCTACCTCCGAGGGGTTATTACCAAGATGATAGATGCAGTGTCAGTACCCGACCCGGGGCATTTTTGTGTTTGGTGCTCCCAGTGCCCAGGCTACAAATTCACTCACTACAGTTGC
>NW_011494785.1:1422883-1432305 GCF_000754665.1 Bison bison bison | reverse complement strand
TAGTGGTAAGGAACCCACCTGCCAATGCAGGAGTTCGTAAGAGACACGGGTTCAGTCCCTGGGTTGGGAAGATCCCTTGGAAGAAGGCATGGCAACCCACTCCAGTCTTCTTGCCTGGAAAGTCCCATGGAGAGAGGAGTCTGGTGAGCTACGGTCTATGAGAGCACAAAGAGTCAGACATGACTGAAGCGACTGAGCACGCATACACAGGTGCAAAAAGCAAGGTCTCCGGGTTTGTGACCAGGAGGTGGCTCGCCATGCCAGGGAGCTAGTCGTGGAGTGGTGACATGGAACCCAGCAGCGATGGCCACCGTCTGCCGCGTGTGGCCCGACAGACCCGGGTTTCAGTAACCTCAGACCCTGTACCTCTGTCCTCACCAGCTTCTTTTGCATTTCAGCTGCTTCTTGCAGACCCCAAACCCTCTGTGTGTGTTGTACACTGAGCCAGAAAGGAGGAATCAGAAATTGCTCTCTTTTGAGTATTTTGAGGGATGGTGAAACCTTGTAGGAATGTTGCTCTGGGGACTGGGAAAACACCATATGTGGGAAAGCATTTCTGAGCGAGGAAAATAGCATCTGCGAGTTGGTTGGGATCTTGGAAAAGTCTGAGCGGGGGAAAGGGGCACTGGGGAGAGTGCAGGAAGGGGGCTTGCCGGGGTCTTTAACAGGTCTTTTTCCAATTATAGCCGAGAAGAGCCTGGGGACCCTGGCCTGCTGCAGAGCCAGGCCCGTATTTTCTTTGGGAGAAGAAGGCAGAGCTGATTGGCTTCCAAACCAGGCTTGGCAGAAGCCCAAACAGCATCCCAGGCCAGGAAGCTGTGTCTTGGTAGGTCTTGCCTGCTGTAGATGCTCATTCAGTAAACAGACCTGGAGACTCCATGACAGTGCAGCCCTGGGCCGGACAACAGGGACTGGGGTATGAGAAGGGTGTGGCCATGCCATCCAAGAGGTGACATACAGACGAGGATAACACAGTAGGACCATTGCTTGGAAGGGGGTCTCTGTACCCTGCAGTCACCACTCGCCAAGGAGCACAGAAGTCTCTCTGAATCGAAACCTTCACTGATGTGCCTTGCCGAGCACTGTCTTTCCTTCTCCACTCCCCACGCCAGGGAGCTAGACCTCTGGTGCCCAGTGTGTGCGCGTGGAGGGCAAGGATGCAGCATCTCTGCTGCCACTGATAACTCAGGTTCATATTGATCCAGCACGTCCAGTGGATCACTCTGTGCCGGGCACGGTGCTGAGAGCTTTCCTAGCAATGTCGTGATCCACCCCGACAGTGACCTTGACCATGCTTGAGCCTTGTGATCTCTGTTGCACTTAAGAACCAAGTCTCGAGCTTCCCTAAGTGGTCCAGTGGTTAAGAATCTGCCTGCCAACGCAGGGAACACGGGTTCGATCCCTCGTCCGGGAAGATCCCACAAGCTTTGCGGCAGCTAAGCCCATGTGCCACAACAACTGAGCCTGTGCTCCACACCAAGAGAAACCACTACAATGAGAAGCCGGAGCATCTTAACAAAGAGTAGCCTCAGCTCACTTCAACTAGGGAAAGCCTGAGCAGCAATGAAGGCCCAGCGTAGCCAAAAATAAATTAAATTAAATTTTCAAATAATTTTTTTTAAAAAGAGCCAAATCTCCCCTGTCCATCTCTGCGTCATGTAGCTGTGTGACCCTTACGAAACTCACTTTACACCATACCCGGTCTCAGCATCCTTAATGGTAAACATGAGATGGTTATCTACAGCCCCTTCCGGCTTCAACATCTGTGTTAGGGCGCGTTTTATTAGCAACATTCTTGGGCTTGCTCTGTGCGAAAAAGCTGAAAGCAGATTATCCAAGTGAAGTCTGCAGAAAGCCTTCTGGGTTTTAATGCAGCCTTGCAAATAATCTAGAAACACTTACCAACCTGCAGCTGATTCCAAAGTATCATGACAAGGTTTTTGGACTTGATGGCAAGAGACAGTCTAGATCCAGAAACGAGTAGGACCTGTGCCTAGAGGCATTTGGGAGTTTTTATGTCATTCATTTTGTTCATCTGTCCATCCCCCCACCTTCACCAGTGCTGGCCAGATGTTTCTGCAGAATTTGTGTGCCTGGAACCCGAGGGGGTGGCAGGGTTTGCCCTGGGGCTCCCAGAGGTAGATGGGATGGTAGAAACATGCAGCCTCCATAAGTCTCTGTAGAAAATTGAAAAGCAATAAATCAGCTACAAGTCGGTCTGCTTTGTACGATCTGACCACGGGGTTGGGTGGTTGTTTGCAGTATTGGTGGTGAAATCTTCCTCCCTGATGACCCTGACCTCTCCCCCTACGCCTGTTGCCAAGGAGAGCAAAGAAGATGGTCTCACAGGCCTTTCTCATGGTCCACAACCCCAGGCCCTCCCAGCCAGGTTGCACTAAAGTCTCGGCTCCTGTCCACAGCCCTGCTCGTGTCACCCTGCCTCATGATACCCTGTGGCCTTCGAGCGTCTCTCTTGACGAACACTGACTTTCTACTCCTTTGTTGTTGTTCAGTAGTTAAGTCGTGTCTGACTCTTTGTGACCCCATTGACTGCAGCACGCCAAGCTTCCCTGTCCTTCATTGTCTCCCAGAGTCTGCTCAAATTCATGTCCATTGAGTCGGTGATGCCATCCAGCCATCTCATCCTCTGTCGTCCCCTTCTCCTCCTGTCTTCAATCTTTCCCAGCGTCAGGGTCTTTTCCAATGAGTCAGCTCTTCACATCAGGTGGCCAAAGTATTGGAGCTTCAGCATCAGTCCTTCCAATGAATATTCAGGGTTGACTTCCCTTAGGATTGACTGGTTTGATCTCCTTGCAGTCCAAGGGACTCTCAAGAGTCTTCTCCAACCCCACTGTTCGAAAGCATCAGTTCTCTGGCACTCAGCATTCTTTATGATCCACCTCTCGCATCTGTACATGACTACTGGAAAAACCATAGCTTTGACTATATGGATCTTTGGCGGCAAAGTCTCTGCTTTTTAATACACTGTCTAGTTTTGCCCTAGTTTTTCTTCCAAGGAGCAAGCATCTTTTAATTCCATGGCTGCTGTCGCCGTTCACAGTGATTTTGGAGCCTAAGAAAATAAAGTCTGTCATTGTTTCCATTTTCCCACTATCTATTACCTTCATACAATTTCATCAAGACAAACCATCTTAGTTCCTACAGCCAGGGCATCGCACAGGGGCCCACACCCAGAAAGGGGACCTTGAACTCAAGTGTAACACTCTGTGGTTACCATCTTGAAATTCTGCAGAATTTTATCTTTGTGGGTTTTGTAAGTGAAGCCACATGGGACCATGGAACATGCGCCTGGGGGTTTGGAACGTGGCTTCTAACATGGTCACACCTCCTGCCACCTCCCTGCCTCTGAGAAATGTTTGCTATTGGCCCTGCAGCCTCGGGAGCTGGTTCTGCCTTCAGCCACCCTCGGTCCATCTCTGACTCACTGCACCTACTTTGTATTCGCTGTGGTGTGGACTCAGGGGAGAGGCAGACACACACAAGAAGGAGGGGGCCCCTGGCCTTGGAGGACAGAGTCTAGTGAGTAAACTGCATCGTGCCGAGAGGGCTGTGACACGTGCCACCACGACGTGGGCATGCAGAGGGGGTTGGGCTGCTGTTATCGGGGGAGCGTGATGGAAAATTAGCTTCTGAACTGGGTGCTGAAGAGTGAGCAACATTTCAGCAGAAGAAGAGGCGATGAGAATGTGCAAGGGGAAGGGTCACACGGGTCATAAAGCTTATTTAAGTGGCTGCTGAACAGTGAGCCAGGCTGCAGATGGGGCATGGGAGCCCAGTCATGATGTGATGAAAAGAAGCACTGGTCTTGAACTGCAGAGACCCCCCTTGTCTGCTTCCTGTGTCTCTCCTCTTCTTTAAACTGCAGTTTGAGGTTTCCTCATCTATAAAATGAAGTGAAAAGTGAAAGTGTTAGTCACTCAGTCTTGTCTGACTCTTTGCAACCCCATGGACTGTAGCCGCCAGGCTCCTCTGTCCATGGGATTCTCCAGGCCGGAATGCTGGAATAGGTTGCCATGCCCTTCTTCAGGGGATCTTCCTGATCTGGGGATTGAACCCCAGTTTCATGCTTTACAGGTGGATTCTTTACCATCTGAGCTACCAGAGAAACCCATATAAAATAAAGGAGTTGGAGTAAATGCCTTTCTGCTTCTAACACCCTTTGGTTCCATACACAGACCACTCCCCATAAAGCAGCCCAATCCATCAAGGCTCTTCCTTCCCACTCACCCTTGCAGTGACCTTCCCAATCTAGACATGGACTCTTATCCCACCTGGGACCTCCATCCACTCACCTCACTTGTTCAGTTTCCCTATGAGCAGGTAGCCTGCATATTCTTAGTTGATGGTGATGGGGCTTGGGCAGGGTGGGTAGGGGCGGTTCATAAATTGTTTTTTGATAGCCTCTCCATCCCAAATTACTTCATGGCATCTGTCTTCTTTTTTGGAAGGGAGAAGGCGGTATAATTCTAGTTGCACGGACGCCATATTTTTGTGTTGTTCAAGTTTCATTTTGTTGGGCCTGCAAGATTGAAGGGAAAAATCACTTTTATGTGGAGTTGGAGTGGGGAGATTAGTTATTCCATGGGAACCATTTTCCCAGGATCATGCCGTTCCTGGGGGGTATGCATCTCTAGATGGGGGCAGCAAAGCTAGAATCCTTCGCTTAGCCTTGACCTTGAAAGAATCAGCTGTCCAGAGAGTGGTTCCCATGGAAGGAAGATGCTCCCCTTATCAGAGAAACAGGCCGGGAGCCAGGAGGAGGAAGCTGGAGGAAAGTGACAGCAATGTTGCTGGCCTTTGGGGACACCAGAGCAGCTCTTCAGGCAAGATGTGGGAAGAGGCCACATCTGTGAGTCCTGGGAGCCAGTTAGCTTGGGCGGGCTCAGACACAGACAGGTTCTGAGCCATGGGTAAGCAGGACGGCTTTTCTCCTCTTTTTTTTAACTGCTATTTATTTTCATTTATTTATTTGGCTGGGCAGGGTTATAGCACACAGGGTCTTCTGGTTACGGCATGCAGAATCTTTAGTTGTGACATGTAAACTTTTAGCCGTGACATGTGGGATCTAGTTCCCTGACCAGGGATCGAACCCGGGCCCCCTGCGTCAGGAGTGCAGAACCTTAGCCACTGGACCAGCAGGGAAATCCCAGGACTGATTTTCTGTGTCTCGTGCCACCTTTGTTTATTTCCCTTCTCTTCTTCCCCTGGGTTTTGTAGTCTTTCTGGAAATACCCAAGGTGAGCCAAGGGAAGGATTTGATTTTCCACGCTTAGAGCTTTAGAGAGGAAACGACAGAGCCCCGGAGACGGTGAGGCGGCTGCAGTGGTGGTAACAGAATGAGCACCCGTGGCGGGTGGGGCGAAGTGCAGGGCACTGGGGAGGGTCTAACCAGTGGCCACCCCTCCCGCACCAGAACCCTCTCCTTCCAGGGCTGTGCTTCCAGGGCTGTGCTCTAGGGAGGGAGTGACCAACATGAAGGTATGTGGAGATCAGCCCTCTAATTCCACACGGACTCGGCAGAAACCCCAAGTGGAGGCTCTACTATGGCAACAGGACGAAAGCGTTGATGGGTTAAGATGCCACTGAACCAAGGAGATGGCAGAGTTAGAAATAGAGCCATTAAAAAAGGAGCGTTTCATAGTGGGAAACAAAACATCAGACAAGAGAAATCGACAGGGAATCTTGCGCTTCAGGGCAAGTGCAGCCCATTCATTTGAGCTGAGTCTCCACCTTCTGCAGGGAGTGCTTCGGGGGGTCTGCTGTCTTGGGAAGGGGGTGTCTGGGGATCAGGTGGGCACATTGGCAAGCATGTCCATCAGCGAGCTCGGCAGAGAACCCTGACACTCAGGCCGTCTCACAGTGGGTAGTTACAGGGGCAGGAGGACTGCTCTGCCAGACTGGCCAGTGACGACCCCTCTCTGATGCTGCAGATTGAGGGGAAGCTGGCCCACCCCCCAGCCTCAGGGTATTCACTCCTTCCAGAGACCCCAGGGGCCGCAGCGAAGTGGGCAAGAGAACTCTGATTCTTGACACAATTGCAAGGCTGCCGCTGCTGCTATGTTTTAACTAGAAACGTAGTGTATGTACCTTTAGAATTTTCAGGTTCCGTTTCTTTGTAGTTTCATGAGGTGGTGCGAGAGGTGGTCTTTTCAGGCTCAAGAGACATTTAAAGAAACAGCAGGATGTCAGGCTCACCCAGCAGAAGGCTACAGACAGTGGACTCGGGTGCTCAGGTGACAGGTGCTGTCCATCCGAGAAAGATCCAGGCTGAATGCCCAGAAGTGACCTCCCCTGCCGCTTTAGGTCCTCGGGAGAGACCTGACTCTTCCAGGCTGTGGCCCTGCAGTGATATTCTTTGTCTTTGTGAGACAGATTATTTTGCCTTCTCTCTCTTACACACAACACACACACACACACACACACACACACATCTCTTTCCCTCTCACCCAGCCACACTGCTGGAAGAAGGATTGTTGGGGTGAAGGCACCTGGATGTCTAAGAGAGTAAGAGGGAAAGGCGAGAGGAATAGACAGCCTCTGTCTCTGGCCATCACAGGGGCGTTCTGATGTTCTCCTTGGATGGTGGTACTCAGCTCTCCATCCTGCCTCACAGGGATCCCCAGGCTCAGGTATCCAGTCCAGGAATGACACGGACGCAGCCGCCACCACCTGCTAGTAACACACGTGTTTCCTTTTCAGATCTTACAGGTGAACAAGGTGATGTCCATCTTGTTTTATGTGATGTTTCTCGCTTATCTCCGTGGCGTCCAAGGGAACAGCATGGATCAAAGGAGTCTGCCGGAAGACTCACTCAATTCCCTGATTATCAAGCTGATCCAGGCAGATATTTTAAAAAACAAGCTCTCCAAACAGATGGTGGACCTTAAGGAGAACTACCAGAGCACCCTGCCCAAAGCAGAGACCCCGCCCCGAGAGCCGGCCAAGTCGGAATTCCAGCCGGTGACGGCCACGGGCCCCGAGCTGCCGCGGCAGCAGAGACGCTACAGCTCGCCGCGGGTCCTGCTGAGTGACAGCACCCCCCTGGAGCCCCCTCCCCTGTACCTCATGGAGGATTACGTGGGCAGCCCCGTGGCGGCCAACAGAACGTCGCGGAGGAAGAGGTACGCGGAGCACAAGAGCCACCGGGGCGAGTACTCCGTGTGCGACAGCGAGAGCCTGTGGGTGACCGACAAGTCGTCGGCCATTGACATCCGGGGACACCAGGTCACGGTGCTGGGGGAGATCAAGACCGGCAACTCCCCCGTCAAACAATATTTTTATGAGACGAGGTGTAAGGAGGCCAGGCCTGTCAAGAACGGTTGCAGAGGAATTGATGACAAACACTGGAACTCGCAGTGCAAAACCTCCCAAACCTACGTCCGCGCGCTGACGTCAGAAAACAACAAACTGGTCGGCTGGCGGTGGATCCGGATAGACACGTCTTGTGTGTGTGCCTTGTCCAGGAAGATCGGAAGAACATGACTTGGCGTCTCTCCCCATATATAAATTATTACTTTAAATTATATGATATGCATGTAGCATATAAATGTTTATATTGTTTTTATATATTATAAGTTGACCTTTATTTATTAAACTTCGGCAACCCTTACAGTATATAAGCTTTTTTCTCAATAAAATCCGTGTGCTTGGCTTCCCTCAGGCCTTCTCCCATCTGTTTAACCTGATTCTGTAACCCAGCTCCCTGGAGCTGCCCTGTAAAGTCTGTGTACACCACTATTTTACTTTCAGTATTGTCAAAGGCCGTGACTGTCGTTTTAGTAAACTTGTTGAAATCGGCTGATGTCAGAGTTGTGTGTAGACACAGTTCCATACCCCCTTTCAGGATGCATCATAATTGATTCATTAATCAAAAGAACTGGTACCACTTCCGCCGCAGGGATGCTCAGCAGCTCTTAAATCTGGCCGGCAAGCTCACTGTCCAAGAACCTCCTCACCTTCCTCTGCTGTCAGTTTTTGCCAATTGAATTATGATCTACTCCGATGTTATAGTCCCAGAACAACAACAACGAATCTGGCAGTTTTCATTTTGGAAGTTTCTTTTCAGCTCGTTTGTTGTTTGGGGGTTTGAGATGGTTAAGGGTTGAATTTCTTTTTTTTCTTTTCTTGGCTTCGGTTTTTGTTTTGCTCTGTGTAAAAGTGGTTTGCATCTTCCGAGGCACATAGGAAAATGTTTTTTTAACTATCTGCAACAGAAATAATTGTAGAGTTACCCAGGAGCAGAAGTGGATGGTGAGTCATCTGTGCACAGAAGAGAAATGTGGTCCTGATAGATTCTCCAGGAGTTTTTTCTGCCTCCCCATCCTCTGCTGACTCTTCCTGCAGCCCCAGGGGGAACTGATGATAAAGGCTTGTGCTGCAGGAGGGAGTCAGACCTTGGTGCAAATTCCAGCTCCTCCCCGTGACTGTGGGCAGGGCTTTGAAGGCACCCTGAGCCCAGATTGCCTGGAGTCAGAGAGTCAGATATGGGGCTTGCCTACCCCACAGGCTGCCATGGTTAGGCCCCATAATCATGGTAGGCATCTCAGAGTCCCAGCATGGTGTAGATATTCAAGAACAAAAGTTCCTTACCCCTCCCTCCTCTCCTTCTCCTTGCTTAGGTATTGTGCTCGTCTCTATGGTTTTTGTTTTAGGGTTTCATTTTGTTCTCCCCACACCTAGCTCGATTGAGATGTAATTGACATGTAACGCTGTGTAAGTTCAAAGTGTGCAATGTGATGATTTGACACCTGTACATATTGTGAAATGTTTACCACCGTAAGGTTACTTAGCACATCCTTCACCTCATGTAATTGCCATTGTTGTTACTGTGAAAACATTTTAAATCTACTCATTGCTACTTTCAAGTATACAGTACAGTATTGTCATCATGGTCACCAGGCCGTGCAGGGTCCATTCAACCCCCCAAAACGTCTTCCTCTTAAAATTTGAAATTTCTGCTTTCCTCTTCTTCCCCATCCCCAAACCCTGGCAACCGAAATTCTGCTCTGTGCTTCTATGAGTTCAACTTTGTTTTTGTTTAGTGTAGTCGTGTCTAACTCATTTTCGACCCCGTGGATTGTAGCCCACCAGGCTCCTCTGCTCGTGGGACTCCCCAGGCCACAGTACCAGAATGGGTTGCCTTTCCCTTCTCCAGGGGATCTTCCCAACCTAGGGATGGAACCCAGGTCCTCTGCCTTGCTGGTGGATTCTTTACCACTGAGCCACCCACTCTTTTAGTCTGCTGTACTTGAGCTCTGTATCATTTTTGGTTGACTTGTCACTTTGGATGTGAAAACCCCAACTGGAGGGAATCTTCCAGGTGCCTGCTAATCCCAGGAGTGTCCACAATAGCCCACGGGGTCATTTGGTGGTGGTCACACCTGTCCTGCCAAGGCAGACAC
>NW_011494785.1:1413016-1422770 GCF_000754665.1 Bison bison bison | reverse complement strand
GAGGATGAACTGGGCAGCAGTTTGTCCCCTGGGGTCTGGAGCCTAAGGACTCCAGTCTCCAATCTGGGCAGAGGCGTAGGGTACCCACTAACCCACTATGGACCCTGCATTCCTGTCCTGAAACCCTGTCTGGTCACTTCCCTGGTTTGGCCTACCTTCCACTAAGGCCTGTGTGTACCCTCTACCTGAAGCAGCCTGCACACATACCAAACAGAGTCTGTGTCCTTTATGGAACATGAACCTCTTGCAACAGGCTCAGCAAACAGCAGTGGCTTTGATGAACAGCATAGTCAGCCCACACTCAATTCTGGATGCTCAAAACTTGAGGGCAGGAAGTGAAGAACTGACTACGTGCCCGCCACAGACTGACACTCTCAGACTCTGCCACCCCCGTGAATTGTCACAAATGTGTGGAGGTGGCGATTGTCATCTTGTGTTTACAGGTGATGAAACCGAGGCCTGAGGATTTAACCTGCCCGATGATTTAATTTAACCTGAGCAGGTAAGTGGCAGAGGGAAGACGAAGTCCCTGTTTGAGAGATGACAGGACTGTTTCCTCATCACTGGTCCCCCCACCCAACGCAGCCTTGCATCTTGGAATGAACAGCACAGTCCTAGGGAACTGGAAAGCTTGTTCTCTGCATGGAAACCTGCGGAAGCTCTTGCTTCAGGAGCCTATATCAAGAACACAGTATGCTTGCCCATAGGATTATTATTATTGCTATTTAGAGGCTGTCGTGTCCAACTCTTTGCGACCCCATGGACTGCAGCCCACCAGGCTCCTTTGTCCACGAGATTTCCCATGCAAGAACACTGAAGTGGGTTGCCATTTCCTTCTCTAGGAGATCTTCCTGACCCAGGGATCAATCCTGCATCTCTTGCATTTCCTGCATTGGCAGTTGGAGTCTTTACCACTGGGCCACCAGGGAAGCTCACCAATAGGATCCTGCAAGACTTGTAATTGGCCCATCTTGATTCTCAGGTTGGAGTTAAGGAGCCCTTAGGTTCCTGTTCTGTAATGTCTACTGCACATTGGTTTAGGGCCTGTCTGACTGCCTGGGAAGACAGGCTTGGGTGACAGAGCCCCGGAGTCCAGCCTGGGTAGGCACAGTCCCTAAATAACAGGGCTGAGTTCCCCTGGCCCCGCCTTGAAGGGAAGGAGTTTGCCTCAATGTCAAGAGCGTGTCTGGAGCAGCCTGCTTCCAGATTGAGTGTACTTATGGGCGAGAGTGAAGCTGGGGCTGATGAAAGCCAGCCTCGGAGAAATTCCAGCTTCAGGCCATGCCAAGCTCTGCCCTCCTCATGCTGGGGGGCACAGTTCCCTCTCAGCAACTTTCCTGGCATCAGAGGACATCCAAGTCAGCCAAGGCCAATATGTTAGGTTCACGGGCCTGGGCAGATTCCTCCAAAAGGTCTGCAGCAGACCTTGTGCGTCTGGCGCACACCTCTGGCATTGTGAAGGCTGATGGCTGAACTCGTCTCTGAGACAGGAGGGCCATGGAGGGCAGGGGTCTGGCTCCTGGAGATGCCCTTGGTGTCCGTCATCCTCCCCGGCACCTGATTTCTGGCTGGAACTTTGTTAAGCAGAGAGGTGTGTTGCCGGGTGAGGAGCCTGGCTGGATGACAGGCAGGTTCTAGCCTGGCTTTGTTGTCAGTGGCTGGCTGCATGACCTTGGCTAACTCACCCATCCCAAGGGGATTTCAGCATCTTGAGCTCTTACTGCAGAGAGGGCCAGTGTCCAAGCTGTCAGTCTTCTTTTCCTTGATGGATGCTCAAAAGCTCTGTTGGCCACTGGTGGAGGCTTCTTTGTATACTTGAATAAGGTGCCTCCCCCCATGCTGTGTGAACTTGACCAAGTTACTTAACCTCTCTGAGCCTTTGTTCCCTTGTCTTAAAAATGAGGGGAGTGCCCAAATCATTAGATCATTTTGCAATGTCATGAAAACAGCCCGTTCCTGGCCTGTCAGAAGCCCCCTAAGAGTGACCCCCTGGTGAGGCTTGGGGAGACTTTTAGGAGCCCTCACTCTGGAAGTCTAGGAGGAATTGCCCAACTTCACAGTGGACGATTTGTCTTAATTAAGAGTCTAAATCACCCACCCCCTTGGAGGCGCTCCCCGGGTTCGTGTTCACCCACTTCTCTTCCACGGGTCCCTTGAACTCTTTTCAGCAGAAATACAAGCAGCACAAGTGATTTTCTGAAGAGTCAGGGAGGTCGGGGCTTGGAGGGGGGTGTTCCTTCTTGAAAATTTATGGGACAGCTTTGTTTTCGTCTTGTGTGTCTGTCTGTCTGTCTCACGTCCAGCAATGTTTTCTCCACGTTGGTGATCAGGGTTTGGCGTTTTTTAAGAACTTGGTTGGTTTTCTCTCCCCCATCCATGAGTGAATGAGCCTGTATGTCCGTTTACATCTGCTTTTTAGTTCACTGAGTCTGTGTGGAAACCTTCCACTGAGGCTCAGAAAAACCATCTGCGTGGTATGTTTATCACCTCCGAACACGTGTGTGGGAATGAGTCCGTGTCCTCAGTTCCCGGCTACCTGGAGATTTGTCTGACTTCACCAGGAAGACGGCTCCCTGGGCTTCCAGCTCGGATGGCCCCAGCCATGCAGAGCCTCCCGGGTTGCCCTACCAACAGCCTCAGCAGGCATCTTTGGAGGCCTGATGGGCAGCCGATTATCTGGAGCCCCCTGCCCACCCCCACGACACGGCTTGAGGGTCCTAAAAGTGCTCTTTGCGCAAAACCCAGATGGAACCACAACCCTGAAGACTGGTTCCCTGCCCTAGAACCTTCATCAGCCTAACCCCTGCCTCCAAGTTCCCACCCCCAGATCTAAGGAGACCCAGACCCTTTATACACATCTTCTCAAGTTACTCCTCCACAGGCTGCTCATGAGGCACCCGTGTTTTCATGACAGGCTGAAAGGCAAGTGCCTCTGGGTTGACCAGAAACCCCGGGCTTTTGTCTAGTTCCAGATGAAGGATGGCCTGGCTTGGACAAGCCAGGGAGGTCACAGGCACTCTCAAGGGCCGTGGGTTTGTTTCCTTCCACCCTTGGCCTTGTATATATGGTACAAAAGGCCAATAGACCAAGCACAGATGGTCTGAGCTGGGGGCCAGGGGAAGGGAGGGCCCAGGAGATGGAGAGGCAAAGACACACACATATCAAGAGAATTTTCTAGAAGCTGGCTACCGCTGAGGCGTCTGGCTGAGTTGAATTAATGCAGGGCTCAGTAATGACATTGCGTGTACAGTTACAGAAACCTCAGTGGCAAGAAAACATAAAAGTTTATTAGGAAATGGTGAAGCACAGTTTACTGGGTTAGATGGCTTTTCACATGGAGATACAGGGAGGTGGGTTGACGTGCATGCGTGTGTTTGCATGTATCCATGTTTGTGTGTGTGTGTGTAGCTGCTTTGATTTCTCAACCATTGATGTATTGCATTTTTTTAAGGAAAGGTAATGCTTGAAAAGAATGTTCCGGAACATGAGTCTAACCTTTAGGAGACTGAGCTGGTAGCCAGCTGGGGAGCATATGGAACAAACATTCTTGGGACTAGAAAACAGGCGGGTTGGGATTGAGGATTTACAGGCAGAAAAGGCATGAGGCAGTTTCCAGCAGCCTAAACAGAAGGGGCTGAAGCTGTGTGCTTTCTGATTGGGCAGGGAAGTGCTGGAGACTGGTGCTGGGGTGAAGGGCTGAAAGGGAAGGTCAGCCTGAAGAATAAATAATCACAGTAGTGGTTATCACGTACTGGCTGCTTCTTCCCTGTAAGGCTCTGTGTGTACACTCCAGGAGTTTTAACTCTTTTGTGCCATTGAGGACACAGGTTAAGGAAATTTAGGTAACTTAACCAGAGATGGTACGGCTGGTAAGGGGACATGCCCAGAGGGGGGCCTGAGAGGTCTGGAAGCAGTTGCTCTGAAGACCACGATGGGGAGGATGCTGAGTGCCTTAGGAGACCTTGACCTGAATTTCGATGAGAATGAGATGAGTGGCAGGCATGTGGCACAAGGAAAAATTAACAGATCAACACGACAGGGATTTCCAGCAATTGTTCTACCCAAGGGAGACGACAGACTCACCAGCACTGTGGCTCACAGCAGAGGGGACTTGAACTGGATCTAGAATCTTCATGCCCAACCCCCACAAACCCCACCTGGTAACTAATCAATCACCATACTAGCTGGAAAGTGATTGTACCTCTTCCCTGAAGGATAAAAAGCAGCATGGCTGAAATATTTGGATCTTTTACAAAAGAATAAAAGACAGGAATTTCAAATTGGGACAGAATTTTTTATCCTCCCTTACAACAAAGGTTCGTCTAGTCAAGGCTATGATTTTTCCTGTGGTCATGTATGGATGTGAGAGTTGGACTGTGAAGGAGGCTGAGTGCCGAAGAATTGATGCTTTTGAAATGTGGTGTTGGAGAAGACTCTTGAGAGTCCCTTGGACTGCAAGGAGATCCAACCAGTCGATTCTGAAGGAGATCAGCCCTGGGATTTCCTTGGAAAGAATGATGCTAAAGCTGAAACTCCAGTACTTTGGCCACCTCATGCAAAGAGTTGACTCATTGGAAAAGACTCTGATGCTGGGAGGGATTGGGGGCAGGAGGAGAAGGGGACGACAGAGGATGAGATGGCTGGATGGCATCACTGACTCAATGGACATGAGTCTGGGTGAACTCTGGGAGTTGGTGATGGACAGGGAGGCCTGGCGTGCTGCGATTCATGGGGTCACAAAGAGTCGGACACAACTGAGCAACTGAACTGAACTGAACTGAACTGACAATCTTTTATCCATTCAATGCATTTCTAAAATCCTTTTGAGCACATATTAGGCAGCAGGAAGCTTCCCTGATAGCTCAGTTGGTAAAGAATCCATCTGCAATGCAGGAGACCCCGGTTCAGTTCCTGGGTCAGGAAAGATCCATTGGAGAAGTGATAGGCTACCCACTCCAGTATTCTTGGGCTTCCCTGAAGGCTCAGCTGGTAAAGAATCAGCCTGCAATTCAGGAGACCTGGGTTCGATCCCTGGGTTGGGAAGATCCCCTGGAGAAGGAAAGGCTACCCACCCCAGTATTCTGGCCTGGAGAAAAGAGTCGGACACAGCTGAGTGACTTTCACTTCACTCACTAGGCGGCAGGCACCCTGTTCAACTGTATGGATTCGGCAAAAGAGATGTCATCTTTCCTGAAAGAACAGTGAATAAAAAGGATGGGACCTTCAAGTATAACCACTGCAAGTATCCTTGATAACACTCACATCTTCTCCATGAGCACCTGCCCACAAAGAGTTGGTGCTATTTGGGGGGCTTCCCTGGTGGCTCAGATGGTAAAGACTCTGCCTGCAGTGCAGAGACCCAGGGCCAATCCCTGGATCTCTGGAGATCCCCAAGATCCCCTGGAGGAGGGAATGGCAACCCACTCCAGTATTCTTGCCTGGAGATGGACAGAGGAGCCATTCATGTCCTCTCCATGAGCACCTGCTCACAAGGAGTTAGTACTGTTTTTAAAAAACTAATTATCTGATAGAAATCCACTCCCTACATTGAAGTCAAATCTACGATAAAACAACTGTAACAAGATTGTCGATAAAAGGGTCTCCAGGAACCCAGAAAATGAGCAACTAAATGCTGCTGGGAACAGTGAGGGAAGGCTTCCCTGAGGAGGCAACTCTGAGCTGTCTCTTAGGGATGAGTAAGAGTTTGACAAAGAAGAATGTTTGTCACCTGAAGGGCCCGTCACCTGAGTCTCTGACTGATTAGGTCTGAGTGGGACCTGGGAATCTGCATTTCTAACAAGTTCCCAGAAGATGCTGCTGCACACTTTGAGAATCACTGGTTTATTACACAATAAGGAATCAACAAGGGTGTTTTTTTTCTCTAATTTTTAAGGATATGATTTTGGTGGTAGGATAACTGATGGGTGGACCTGAGGCAAATTGAGGGAGAGCTGGAAAATCAGCAATAAATTGCACACAGGAGAACCCAGACTAGGATGAGGTGGAGGGAGCAAGCAGGAACTTGGGATGGGAGGAGCATTTTCAGGTGGCATCGATTGGATTTGGTACCCAGTTGGATGTGGAAGATGAGAGAGGAAGGCATACAGAAATGACCACTACATTCTGGAGGCACAATGATTCTAGATCCAATTCGAAGACTGCAAGATGTGTGGGTTTGAAGACAGGGATGATTGATAAGGAGTTTGAGGTTGAGATAGCCAATAAACAACTCATTGTCAAGACAGAAGCACACTTGAAAAGATCAAAGCACAGCTGTTATTCATCTAGAAATAATCCAGCACAGGTAAGCCTCTCAGTTTACAAGCAGGTCTAGCCAAAGCCCCATAGAAGCAAATTAGGGTGTGGAATTTGTACCCCTGTAGGGATCTGTGGTCAGACCTCCACTTCAGATGACCCAAAGTATGGTAACAGTATGCTGAGGTCCAGGGCATCTGTGTCTTCACACCAGCACGACTTCGCAGGAGTGTGGTTTAGCTGTAAGCTTGCAGTGCACCTGTATATATGTTAGGTTACATTTAAAGGACAAATCAGATGTTAGGAAGCCAAGCTCTAAAGATTCTGTTACAAAAAGACATAGTGTGGTTCTGTTTTCCGGGCTAGAACCTTTCCTTGTTGTTGCCTCGGCTCCTTGAAACTTTGTCAATCAGGAAAATCAAAGATCGTTCTCTCTTAGGAAAATCCTGGAAGGAGCCAATCTATATTCTGCTCCTGGGCTTCCATGGGTGTCATTCCCTCTGCCTGGGAGCTGGTGTTCTGTCCCCTGCTCCCTTCATCTGATTGTCTCCTCCTTGGTTTACAAATTCCTCTGTTTATAAATCCATACCCCAGGTCATCCATCTTTCCTTGGGGGGACCTTTCCTGACACCTCCTCCTGAGTTCATTAGAGTATAGCCTTCCCCATCTTTTCATGTGGTCCTGCCACCCGGCATTTATACCACATGACACAGCTGAAGTGGCAGCTGTCTGGGTGTTGGTGTGAGTCTTTGTTTGGTACATCGCCCCATTTGACTTTGATCTCCCTAGGGAGCAATCATGCTGATTTTGTCAGAATCATATCCCTAATGCTGGGCACTGAGCTCACAGTAGGCAGTCAGAGAATATTTTTACACAATTGGATAATGAATCGCTGTAATAAACTGGGACTGCAACAGGAAGGATTTGGGTCAAACCTAAGGGAGAAGGATGCTTTTGAACTGTGGTGTTGGAGAAGACTCTTGAGAACCCCTTGGACTACAAGGAGATCAAGCCAGTCAATCCTAAAGGAAATCAGTCCTGAACATTCATTGGAAGGACTGATGCTGAAGCTGCAGCTCCAATATTTTGGCCACCTGATGCGAAGGACTGACTCATTGGGAAAGACCCTGATGCTGGGAAAGATTGAAGGCCGGAAGAGAAGGGGACGACAGAAGTTGAGATGGTTGGATGGCATCACCGACTTGGACGTGAGTTTGAGCAAGCTCCAAGAGTTGGTGATGGACAGGGAAGCCTGGTGTGCTGCAGTCCTTGGGGTTGCAAAGAGCCGGACACAACTGAGTGACTGAACTGAACTGAAGAGAGAATGGATCAGGATGGAAGGCTCTGTTGCCGTTTAGTTATATAGATGGCTATGATGAGGTGGCGAATATTTCTGGGAGACGAGAAACTGAACAGTATAGAATCATAATGTCCTTTACAGTGAAAGTTTCAGAGGCTCAGACAGTAAAAAAAATTGCTTGCAATGCAGGAAACCTGGGTTGGATCCCTGGGTCAGGAAGATCCCCTGGAAAAGGGAATGGCAACCCACTCCAGTATTCTTGCCTGGAGAATTCATCAACTCAATGGACAAGAGTTTGAGCAAATTCCAGGAGGTAGTGAAGGACAGGGAAGCCTGACCTGCTGCAGTCCACGGGGTCGCAAAGAGTTGGACACGACTGAGCGACTGAACAACAACACTGTTCTTTTCGGTGCAAGGCTTTGCAATGCCATTATTGCATTGATAAAATGTCGGTGGGAGGACTTGAGTTGGAAGAAAACAGTATTTACATATAAATAAAGAGAAAACACAAGGCCAGGAGCCAGGCTGTGTTTACACTTCTTAGGGAAAGAACACCTTGTACTGTAGTGCATCTATCCATCCATTCAAGTTCATGTTCATTCAACCAATGTTGATAGAGACCTACGATGTGCCCACTCTCCTCCTAGACATGGACCAGTGTAGTGATAAAGGGAAAGGGGAGGTTCACACCTTAATGGAGCTTCTTGTCTAGAGGATGTAACAGAAAAAACTAAGAAAGAAATAAGCAAATCTGCATGTGTAATAATTTCAGGGAGCATTAACCACTAAGAAGAAATCCATAGAAGACAGTGAAAGGATAGAGAAGGAATACATAGGGTAAACAGGAGGTTGAGAGCCGGGTGGTGGGGGATGAGATACTATATATTTTCATGATTAAAATGCTTGCTGCTTATGAAATTCAAGACGTGAAATGTCAGCATTCCTAAGGAAAGTAAGACACATGTCCGTATACCCTGAGAGATGAATGGCCTAATTACCGCAGAGGATCTTAAAGCAACAATCTGATGTCAAGCTTTGGCAATAGAAGCACAAACACGGCCCAGTCCGTGCACCGTCCCTGCGCTTTGCGAAGCTTTCTCTCAGGACCTCAGGCCCCCTGCTCCCCTAAGAGGCCAGCATTTTGCAGTGTTGCTTCAGCAGCCTCCCCTCTCTCAGAGGGACCTTTCTCCTTGTCAGACCTGTTTCATTCCTGAGAAACCAGACTCCTCCCTCCTTCTGCCCCAGTCCCCCTCCAGGTGCTAGAAGGCCTTGAGGGGGCAGCAGTGGGCAGGGCCACTGCCCAGAATTCCTGGCTGGGACTTCAACTTTCAATTCAGGGGGTGTGAGTTCGATCCCTGGTTGCGGAACTAAGATCCCACATGCCCCGCGGCCCCAAATACCCCAAAACATAAAAGAGGCAATATTGTAATAAATTCAAAAAAGACTTTTAAAATGGTAGATGTAAAAAAAAATCCTAAAAAATTCCCTATACCTAGGAGCAGACCCAGCCTATCTTACAGATATGACAGAGGGTTCAGCCTTGAGATAGTATGGAAGGAGAGGCAAGCAGGGTGGTCTCTGAGAAGCTCCAGGAGGCTATTAGAACTGCTTCCCACTCTGATGTACTAAAGTCAGCTAAACTCAGAGAGGTTAAGCAAACTAGCCAACATCACACAGCTAACATCACACATCACACATCATACACCTGAGCTAACATGTAGGACAGAATGGGAGTGAGGACCAGATCTTCTCTCATCCAGTCCAGAGCATCTTCCCTGACTCCACACCACCTTCATAATCTCGTGACCTGACATCACGTGGGCAAGTTCCCTAATTTCATTTGGTCCTGAGTTTCCTAAGAGCTTCCCTGGTGACTCAGACAGTAAAGAATCTATCTAAACTGCTGGAGACCTGGGTTCAGTCTCTGGATCAGGATGATTCCCCTGAAGAAGGGGATGGCAACCCACTCCATTACTTTTTCCTGGAGAATTCCATGGACAGAGGAGATTGGCGGGTTACTGTCCATGGAGTCAAAGAGACATATATGACTGAGCGACTAACACACACTTGAATTTCCTATAAAATGAAGCTGATATTAGGACCTACCTCTTGGGGTGATAGTGAAAATGTATGTAGCTGAAACAGGGAGCATGGACCAGGGGAGAGTTGTCGGCTGACACAGGGTTATGGGGGGCTCCT
>NW_011494785.1:1358948-1412916 GCF_000754665.1 Bison bison bison | reverse complement strand
TAAGAGTCTGAGCATACAGACTCCTGTGGACCCCCAGAAAAGGGGATGGCAGTGGGACATCCCTCCGGGGCTTCAGACCACTGCAGTCATTAGTAACTGGCACAGCCATCGCCTGATATTTTAGCAAGAGTTCCGAGCCTGCCACCTGATCTGCCCAACTCACTGGGTGTCGTCAGGATGGAAGGCTGTCGTGAAAGGTCCCAGGCAGTGCAGCTGACATCCCAAAAGCAGCCCTAAAACTGGCTCGTCTCCCCTGGGGCCCAGTGATCTGGCCCCACCACACAGATGCACACACCTGGCTGTTCATCTTGACCCTCATTCAAGGAAAGAGTCTCTTTTTCTTGCCCAAATCCCTCATGCTGCAGCCCAAGTCAGTCTCCTAGCGCTTTTGATTTTTAAGTACAGGCCAAATCTGGAAGCTTTCTAAAAATCCTAGGCTCCAAAAGCACAGTCCAGTGGAATGGGAAAGGAGGTCGTGAAGTGGAGGAGTCCTGAGGCATCGCCCTTCCTCAGTAGATGCTCCAATAGACAGCGCCTCCGCTAGGCTCACTCCTGCCCCAGCTGCTGGTGAGCCACCGCCCATCATGATCCTTTCACTTTAGTAAAAGGCGAGAGAGATGGAGAGCAGAGAAGCAGAACCCAGGTGCCTGCCAGGACCTGCAGTAGGAACCCCGGAATCCTGGTCCCCACTGTGCAGCTCAGAAGGGCCATGTCCACTTCCCTCCTATCCTTTGCACCAGCTCCACATTAGACCCCCGCCTGCAGATACAGACTCAGCACAGTGTCCTGGAGAGATGAGCCCAGACAGCTATGATGCATGTAACCAGGGTTCAAGCAGCTTCCGTGGCAGCTTATCATAGAACACAGATAGAGGGCTCTTTGGGCTTCCCCAGTAGGTCAGCCGGTAAAGAATCTGCCTGCAAAGCAAGACTCTGATTTGATTTCTGGGTCTGGAGGTTCCCCTGGAGAAGGGATAGGTTACCCACTCCAGTATTTTTGGGCTTCTCTGGTAGCTCAGACAGTAAAGAATCTGTATGCAATTCATAAGACCTGGGTTCTATCCCTGGGTTGGGAAGATCCCCTGGAGGAGGGCATGGCAACCCACTCCAGTATTCTTGACTGGAGAATCCCCATGGACAGAGGAGCCTGGCAGACTCTAGTCCATGTGGTCTCAGAGTTGGACACAACTGAGTGACTAAGCACAGCACAGCACAGGGGGCTCTTTGCCTCAGGCCAACTAATAGGTTTGTGCTGTTGGGATATAAAGATTGAGGACAGCAAGGGCAAATCATGGCAGCTCACCCCAGCATACTCAGGAGCTTGACTTAGCCTTACAGAAGAGGGGAGCCTGTGTCCTGCGGGAGTTAGTCAGGAGAATGACCTCCACACTTGGGTTACCATGGGCCCCAATGCTTCATCTGTCAAGAAGGACTCTGAGCATTGTCTCTGCCCATCCACCCTCTGGTGCCCTGCTCCCCTGGACCACTTGCACTAGCTGCCCACTGCATCTGGGCAGACCCAGGTCTGCCTGAAGTGGGAGGAATGATGTGGCCATCCCTTCCATGGCCTCAGTGTATACCCCAGGATGCTCTGTTACACCCTCTCTGGAGGATGGATTTAACTGTGAGTCATGCTGACAGGAAGACCTGAGGTTCAGGACATCCAGGCAGGTTGGGAGAAAGCAGATTTGAGACTCAGAACTCGGTGGGGCCACTTAATCACTCATCTGGGCTTGACCCGTCCTTTGGCAGCACCCTGCCCACTCCCTGGTCCCCTTGGCCTGGTGAGAGGGAGGACCAACTCTGGTCACTGCCCCTCTGGTTTCCTGCAGCTTGGAAGTCCAGATGCTGGGTCTCGGGCCAGATCATGACGCTGTCTGCGTGGCTTCCTCTCCTCTTCATCCTGTCATCCTTCTTCCTGAACTTTTGACGCAACCCTGCTTCATGTCAGTGTGATTGTCAGCCCGGAGGTGTAAGCCTGCTTGGGGTGGGCTCTGCAACCTTGTTCCTTCTCTGGAACCTGCATACAGGCCCTGTTGCTGACTGGAGACCCCAGCTTCCCTTCTTACCCCAGGATAGTTAGGCTGCAGAGCAGGGGGAGGAAGAAAGAGCACAGCTCCGGTGGCCTTGGGAGCATGAGGCTCCTGGCGGCCCCGTGGCATGCCCTATGCTACAGGACAGACAAGGCAGGGTCTCACCCCAGCCTGAGGAGCAGAACTGACTCTCCTCTGGGATCCAGCCTTGAAAGGAGCTGTCTGGGAGTATTCCCAGACAGGAATTGTCATCAAATGCCACTTTCCTCTGACCCCACCCAGATGATTCCAGGATTCCCCATCATCCAGAGTCCAAGCCCTTCTGTGTTTGGAAATAGGATCTTTAATCCAATCTGACCAGTATCCTTAAAAGAAGAGGAGGTTAGGAGAAAGGGGTGGGGGAGAGAGAGAGAATGGACCACATGAAGACACAGGAGAAGACAGCCATCTACAAGCCAAGGAGAAAGGCCTGCAACAGATCATTCCCTCACGGCCCGTAGAAGAAATTAACCCAGCCAAGACCTTGATCTTGGCCATCTAGACTTCAGGATTGTAAAACAATATATAAATTTACAATATACAATAATAAAACAATATTCCTTAAGTTAAATCCTCTAGTCTAGCCCTTCCTTATGGCAGCTCTAGCAAATGAACACAGATACTTTAAAAAGGAAAATGTGTGCTGTGTGCTAAGTCACTAAGTCGTGTCTGACTCTTTGCGACCTCATGAACTGCAGCCCACCAGGCTCCTCTGTCCATGGGATTCTCCAGGCAAGAATACTGGAATGGGTTGCCATGCCCTTCTCCAGGGGATCTTTCCAACCCAGGGATTGAACCCATGTCTCTTATGGGTTCTTATGTCTGCATTGGCAAATGGGTTCTTTACCACTGGTGCCACCTGGAAATCACAGCAAATGATAAATGTTAAAAGCTTACAGTTACCGTTTAAAAAAATCAGAAAATACAGAACACCGAATACCAAGTTTCATGAACTGCCTGGCATGCCTTTATAATACTTTCCCATAATTTTTGTCTACATATTCTTCATATCAAACAATGGTTTTATCAAATCATCTTCTATAGAGAGAATAGCAATAGAATTCAGTTTCTCCTGAAACATGACTGATCACATTTTGTTTTTTAATATTAATATTTCAGGAAAGTTCTTTGCAGGTTGTATCCTTGGTAATGACATGCACACTGTCAGAACTGTTGCCAAATTTAGGAAAACCTCTAGTAGTTTCTTTTACGAATCAGCTGAAAAATATCAGAATGTGTCCATTTTTTATAAAATGTAATGATTCATCTTAAATGCTTCGTTAACCAGCCTGCCATCATTGTTCTCACTGTAAGATTACGTTATCTTTATCAATGATAGCAGTTTCTGTTGATTCAGCAAAAGAAGGAAAATCCTTTTTCCAATATGAACCTGTAATTCATCTCTTTCCTTTAACTGGATTATATAACCATCTAAGAGCCTACACATCACTTCTATTGGAAATGTATAATTTCTATTGGAAATTTCTCTCTTCCTCTTAACAAATTAACACTTTAGTGTGATCTGAAAATTTTTCTTACAATTTGTTTCTAAAGATCAGAATAATTTTAATCTTACTTTTACAAGATTTTTGAAACCATGTAACACAGGAATATGTTGCTAAGTCTCCTCCCAGCCTTTGGAAGGGGCTGGAACAAACCAGAGAATTTGAAGCTTTTTAGCTTCCTGGTGGCTCAGAATTAAAAAAGATTCTGCCTGCCAATTCAGGAGACACAGGAGTCACAGGTTTGATCCCTGGGTCAGGAAGATCCCCTGCAGAAGGAAATGGCAACCACTCCAGTATTCTTGCCTGGGAAATCCCATTGTCAGAGGAGCCTGGCAGGCTACGGTCCATGAGGTCACAAAGAGTCAGACACGACTTAGTGACAACAGCAGCTTCCCGGTGAGTCAGCCCTGACCAAGGCTGAAGATGCGTCTCAGGACAACTGAACCATATACCTGTACTTCAACCCCATTGTCCCATCTCACCTGCCCCAGCCAGCAACAATTGTCTTCAGACCTGTGGTTTCAGGCTGGAACAAATGTCTGTGAGCTTAGGATGAATTTATGCCCATTTTCAGTGTCTGTGAGTAGAGAAACAAACAGTTTGCTAAACCCCAAATGAAGGTGGACTTTGTCTACTCTGGTCATCTGGTCTACACAAACAAGATTTTCTCTGGTTTCACATGTGAGGTTTTTTCCTCTCTGTCATTTTCAGCAGGCTTAAAGGGTTTGCTTTTTGTTATCCCTTCCAGGCAGAACCTCAGCATTTCCTGGGGGTGAGAGAGTTGTTAGAGGTGGGTGCGTGGCCCATGGCCTTTGTGGCCATCACAGGGGTTAGGTGTGGGCTCTGGAGCCAGGCAGCTGGCACTCTGACGTGAACTCCATCCTACAGTTGCCGTGTAACTTGGGGAAAACTAGCCCCTCCAGTCGTGCCCTTGTCATCTATAAAGTGGGGGAAACAGTACCCAGTAATACGGGGATCGGTGTTACAGTGAGAGGTGAGAGGTGTCGCAGGTCAAGCACTTAACTCGGGACTGAGCACTTTCCAGGTGCTCACTGTGGGGTAATCAGTGTTCTGATTAGAGGCGTGACCTGGAGAATCGCAGGGAAATGGCAGTGGGAATGGGAGAGTCCCTGTTCCAGACAGGTTCAGGCTGCCGTGCCCAGGCCATTTGTGTTCAGCAAAGCCCTGCTACAAATCCCAGCCCAGTGCATGCTGGACATCAGCCACCAGCAGGGCAGGTCACACTGCTACTTTCGAGAGGTCTTTCCAGATTGCGTGCTCCTGCTGTGAACTCTGCCCGTAACCTGTACCTGCTCTGAGTCTGGGCTCAGCTTGTTCCAGCGCCAGCCCTACGGTCACATCTAGTGTGGCTCTGAACTTGTGCACTGGAATCAAATATTCAAAAGCATAATCACAGACTTGTGTGGCATAGAGGTATACACGTATGTATACTATTTATGCTTACTGCTTAAGTCTATGCTTTGGTTTACTGCTAAGATGTAGTAAATCACTACATCTTACCTTTCAGGCAATAGGCTTCCTGTAAAGGAGGGTCTGCTGTGGCTGCTTCACCCTTCCCAGGGCTCACCTGCGGACACCAGTCTTCACCCCATTTATAGTGTTTTATGCTTTTTATCCCTGCTTCCCACTGCTTTGCTTTTATAAAGCAGTACGGACAAAATTCCTTGGAAAAGAACATGGCAATCCACTCCAGTATTCTTGCCTGGAGAATGCCGTGGACAGAGGAGCTTGGTGGGCTACAGTCCGTGGGGTCACAAAGAGTTGGACACAACTGAAGTGACTTAACACGCATGCATGCATGGACACAATTACAGTACATGGGTAAAATAACCACACAAGCTCTGTGCCCATGCCCAGGGCAGGGGAGTCAGCTGTCACTGCACTGCTGCCTGTAGTCCCCACGTGGGAGCATGTAACGTGTGGCCCCCGGCGAATGTTTCAGTCAGCACTTGAAAGGGAGTCTGGGGATATTCAGCACACCTCGTCCAACGTGCATCTTTTTAAAATACCAATCTAATTCTTTTACTTGCTCTGTTGTATTTTTTTAAGATTGTTTTTTAAGTGGGCCATTGTTTTCAAGTCCATTTTGAATTTATTACAATATGGCTTCTGTTTTATTTTATTTTTTGGCCTCGAGGCATGTGGGATCCCCAGTCAGCGATCAAACCCTCACTCCCTGCATTGGAAGGCGAAGTCTTAGCCACTGGACAGCCAGGGAAGTCCCGCATGTGCATGTCAATTCCAAGGGAAGTTGATGAAAGCCCAGGACTTGCCCAGGTTAGAGGCCGGAAGGGTGGGAGAATGTGGTTCCCTCCCCTTCTGGGAGCCAGTGAGGGCTTTCCTGTCCTCGACCCAGAGAGCAGAAAGACTCCCGGGGCAGCTGTGAGTGGTGGGGACTCTGGGTGAGGTGCAGGGCCAAAGCGGGTGCCCTGCTGGAAGCCTTCTTGTCTTCTTGGCAAAGGTCCTCCTCCCGGTCCCTGGATCTGCATATGTTTTCCCTCCGCCAGCGTGCTCTGGGTTCGGACCATCTGAGGCACCCATGCTGCAGTTCCCAGAGGCTTAAGAGCAGGCTGGGGGACATGTGGGCGTCTGGGCTGGCGAGCCTGGGAATCGGGGAGGGGGTGTCTGCACAGGGACGCTGGCCCACCCCAGTCATAAATGCCATCCTCTTAGGGACCCGCAGGAGTATTTTATGGTTTCATTGAAAGCTGAGCCCCCCGCGCAGCTGTTCTGCCCAAGAATTCCAGGGGGCAGGGACGACGGGGCGGGAAGTGGGGAGAGGACCCCTTGTCAAGGAGCTGAGATCTTGTTACTGGGGTTGAGGGGAAATTGGATGCAGTCCCAGGGCCCAACCCTTTCTTGCCCCACACCCCAGGGCGCTGGCTCTGCTCACAGCCATCAGGACATGGGGCCCAGTGTTTAATCCCTGTCAGCCAGGGAAATGGTGTCAGGGCCAGCTCTGACAGTCTGTTTTCAAATGGGACAAAGTTAAAAAAAAATCTTCTTAAAGCTCTTTGGAAAGCAAAGCCTGTTCCGTGTTAGAGGTGACAGGTTAGGCTCTGCTGCGGAAGGGAACATCCCCTCCCGCGTGTTAGGCATGCTCTCGCTGGCTGGCTGGGCTGCCCACCTGGGACCTCTCTCCGCGGGTTTTCACGGGGCCATCTCTCTCCTGTCATTCAGATTGCAGCTTTCAAGGTCGCCTCCCCGAAGGGGCTTCCCCGACCACCCAGGTTCACTGCCACCCCCCTGCTAGTTCCCCGATACCTTCTGCCGGTGACAAGGCAGGCACTTTGTGAACAAGGATGGTTTCTGTTCTCTTGGCTGCATTGTTACCAGCATCTTGAAGACTGCCCAGCACATCACAGGTGTTGACTTAAAAAAATATTCCCAACCTAAAAGTTGAGAGTTCTGTTCTAGGGTTTTTTAGGACTTCAAGTCCAGGACACAGCATCTGAAGTGACCCTGAGAAAACTACTCTGAGGAGGCAAGAGGAGGAGCTAGGTTATACAGAAGTTTTCCAACAAAGGGGAGCATCAAAAGATTATTGTTAATTAAAGAAAGCCAAGTATCCCAAGTTAAGGAATGTAGTGCTTTTCTATGTATGGGAAGGTGCAAGAGTCTGGGCTCACTGAAATCATTCCTTTCATATATGCTTCTCAGCTATCCTGGGCACAGTATATTTTTTCACATCCTGAGCTCCCTTCGGGTTCAGCATAGGGAGTGGCTGTAGTCTGATGGCTGCTAGACAACAGGTATTCCTCTCTTCCCTGTATATCCTTAGGGCTCATCAGCTCACGATGCAGGGTTGCAATCATTGATAACTATGACATCCTTGTCTACTGATATGGCAGGAAATGTTCAATTTCTCACAGGCATTCAATAAATACATTTTATTATGCTGAACAAATGAGTGGTGCCTAACACCTAGGCTGTTCGTTTTCTTTACTGAAGAGATGGAGAGAATATAACAAGGGCAGCAGAGTGGGGATTAAGGAGATGGACCTGAATCAGGAAAGAAAAATCATGCCATTTTTTTCTTCCAGAATAACCTGCTCATACACAAGCACTTTTTAAAAGTTAATTTCTATCGGCGTATACTTGCTTTGCAATGTTGTCAGTTTCTGCTGTACAGCAAAGTGAATCAGCTGAAAGTATACATATATTCCCACTTTTTTGGATTTCCTTCCCATCTAGGTCACCACATAGCACTGAGTAGAGTGCCCTGTGCTCTACAGTACTTCTCATTAATTATCTATTTTGTACATAGTATCAATAGTGTGTATAAAACAGTTCCAATCCCCCCATTCCTCCCACCCACCCCTTTCCCCCTTGGTGTCCATACATTTGTTCTCTAGGTCTGTGTTTCTGTTTGGCAAATCAGATCATCTATACCATTTTTCTAGATTCCACACATATGCATTCATATACAGTATTTGTTTTTCTCTTTCTGACTTACTTCACTTTGCATGTTAGGCTCTACATCCATCCACATCTCTGCAAATGGCACAATTTTGTTTCTTTTTATGGCAAAGTAATATTCCATCGTATATATGTAGCACATCTAAAGAATCACTTTTTGAATTGCGATACATATTATACACACCACACAGATGAGCAGACATCCCCTCACAGTCTCAGGGGCAGGAGCTAATAGATGAAGGGGAAATCGGATACTCTTATGCTTGGGAAAAGACCCCTCCAGGGGTGCAGATTTGCCAGGGGCCCCAGTAGAGGTCTCTGTGGGGTCTCTGGAATTAAGCAGGCCAAGGAAGGAAGAGCCCTAAAGCAAGTCCTCACCCACAGTTTTGCTGAGGACCAACTCTGTTTTTTGTGCAATTATTCCATTCCCCTGGTCTTTTCAATCCACATTGGTCAGAAGCCTATTATAAATGAGGCAGAGTCCCTGCCCTCAAGGAACTTACAAGTTCATGATCCCAAAGGTGCAGAAAACCCTTAGGAGTGTATTTCACTCATCATTAGGTTCAGATTTAGTTATTCCTTCTCAAAGTTTGCTGCTGCTGCTGCTAAATCGCTTCAGTCGTGTCCGACTCTGTGCAACCCCATAAACAGCAGCCCACCAGACTCCCCCGTCCCTGGGATTCTCCAGGCAAGAACACTGAAGTGAATTGCCATTTCCTTCTCCAATGCATGAAAGTGAAAAGTGAAAGTGAAGTCACTCAGTCGTGTCCGACTCTTCGTGACCCCATGGACTGCAGCCTACCAGGCTCCTCCGTCCATGGGATTTTCCAGGCAAGAGTACTGGAGTGGGGTGCCATCGCCTTCTCCACTCAAAGTTTGCAGATAAAGCTAAAATCAATGATCATCAGTTAAAGATCTCAATCAGAAAGATATTTACATTACGGAGGCGTTTACAGTTCTCCAAATCTTACTCAAATTGCATTTCTCTTTGCAAATACCATTACTATTCAAAGGCAAGCTTTTGATTCACAGTCATGTCCTCAAACCCATCTCCCACCTCTGTAAATGATTCCTTGGTTCATGTAATGGCTCAGGTCAAAAGCACAGGCATATTGTGTAAAAATAAACTAGAGAGGGAGACACTTGGTGGCCCAGTAGCTAAGACTCCATGTTCCCAATGAAAGGGGGGCCCAGGTTGCACCCCTGATGGGAGGACTAGATCCTGTGTGTTGCAACTGAAGCTTCACGTGCTGCAGCTAAAGACTCCTCGTCCGCTAAGGAACATCAAAGGTCCTGCGTGCCACGACTAAAGCCTGGTACAGCCAAATAAATAGATAAACTAAAAGTATATTTTAAAAGAATGCCTTTAATTATTTACAAAATGAACTATATACTTATATATAAAATGTATTATTATTCTTTTCTATACTATATCTATTACCTATGTAACTCTATCTCTACAATATATACAGAATCCAACCAATCTCCCCACCTCCATTACCGCCATCCTCACACAAGCCACCCATACCTCTCACCTGGATTTTTCACAAAAAACATCTCATGACTGGTCATCCTACTCACATCCTTCTCCCCTATAAGCTTTTCTAACCAGTGAGCAGAAAGATCCTGATGAAGCATAAGTCTGATTACGTTCATCCTCAGCTCAAAATCCTCCAATGACTTCCCAACCAACCCATAATAAACCCCAAACTTCTTATCAGAGCCCGCCCAGATGGCCTGGCCCTGACCACCTCCCTAACTGCATCTCCCATCCCTTGCCCTTGCCCCCTTGGTAACCTGCTCCGGTCATAGGCACTATTGCCTTTCCTTAATCTGCCAAACCTCCCTACCTCAGGGCCTTTGTACTTGCCACTTGCCTGGGACCCTCCTGACCCAGACCTTCTCATGGACCATTTTTCATGACTTTTCAATCTCTATACAAATTCCACCTATTCAGAAAGAACTTTCTTGGTCATCAGAGCTAAAATGAGCACTATCACCACCATCCTTTCTCCCCCACAGCATCCTCTGCTCTCTCTGTTCTTGAACCTTGCTCATCACCACCTTCTATTTTATTAAACATTTGTTTCTTTGCTGATCTGTTGCTGAATCTGAGATGCCTAAGTGCAGAGGTCTCAGATACCCTGGGTGCCCACAGAGTCCTAGAATCTAGGTCAGTAACCTTGCTCTTCCCAATCATGAAACAGACTTTTGTGGAATGAATGCTTGCGTGTTCACAATAATTCTCCTAATCGTTCTAAATGTTTCATTTTTAGATAGCTAATAAGGACCTACTGTATAACACTCTGTGCTCTACTCAATGCTCTGTAATAACCTATGTGGGAATAGAATCTAAAAAAGAGTGAATACCTATATATGTATAACTGATTTCACTTTGCTGTATGCCAGAACCTAACACAACCTTACAAATAGAGGATGAACTTACGGTTGCTGATGGGGGTGGGGGAAGGATGGGAGGAAGGGATATTTAGGGAGTTTGGGGTGGACATGTACACACTGCTATATTTAAAATGGATAAGCAGCATGGACCTACTATAAAGCAGATGGGACTCTGCTCAATGTTATGTGGCAGCCTAGATGGGAAGGGAGTTTGGATGAGAATAGATGCAAATATGTGTATGGCTGAGTCCCTTTTCTGTCCACCTGGAACTATCACAACATTGTTAATCGGCTATATCCCAATACCAAATAAAAAGTTTCTTTTAAAAAAGAAAGTATTGGAAAAGACCCTGATGCTGAGAAAGATTGAAGGTAAGAGGAGAAGGGGAGACAGAGAAGATGTTTGGATTTTATCACTGACTCAATGGACATGGGTTTATGCAAACTCTGGGAGATGGTGAAGGACAGAAAAGTCTGGTGTGCTGCAGTCCATAGGGTCGCAAAGAGTCAGACATGACTTACCAACCGAATGATAATAACCACTGCTAGAAGCAGAGCAAGGGGCTTCCAGGTCAGAAGCAGGTAGGTGGGGTCCTGAGGCTGCATGAGACCAACATGGCAGGACTGACCCCAGGAGGAATGCCTCTAACTTCAGAGAAAGAGCAGGGGGACCAAATGACCTCTATCCCCTTAAACCCAGCCTCAATTCCCCTGTCTGCACAGAGTCTGATGGCGATAGAATGGTGCCTATCTCATGGGATTTTGAGGGCAGAGAGAGAGATAGTGCATGTGAAAGTATTTTGTGAACTATGAAATGAGTTAATTTTCTACTTGGGGTGGGAGGGTTGGTACGCATTTCATCCTCAAAACAGAAAACCACATGAAAGCTACAGGGACATATTGTCTTCTTTACTCTGAAATTGGATGCAGAAAATATTTTTCCTTATTTTAGAATGCCATGGAAATCATTCTTGTTGGACAGAATATTACCATCCAGAAGTAAGGAATTAAGAACTCTAGTAACCAACTTTCTCCTATTTTGTAGAGATATTTGAGATCTGTGTCCCCCTTTATCTCTTTAACCTCCTTGCAGGCGTAGCAGGGAATGTAATATTCAATAAAGTGCTTTACACTGGGGGGAAAAGAGATGGTTACCTGGACAGTTCAAGATTTTGTCAGCCTGAATGACCTGTCCCAAGAAGAATATGCCCTCTATGGAAAAGTTTCCAAATAGAGAAGATTGTAGACACATTGAAGGGCTTCCCAGGTGGCTCAGTGGTAAAGAATCCACATGCCAATGCAGGAGACACAGGTTTGATCCCTGGGTCAGGAAGATCTCCTGGAGAAGGTAATTGCAACCCACTCCAGTACTCTTGCCTGGGAAATCCCATGGAAAGAAGAGCCTGATAGGCTGCAGTCCATGGGGTTGCAAGGTATCGGACACGACTGAATGACTGAGCAAATGCTCACACGCGCGCGCACACACACACACACACACAGATACATCTAAAATGTTCAAAACATTGGAATGACACAGAGGACTATTTCCAATGGCCTATTCTCCTGGAGGCAATATTAGTTGGAAAGATCCCATCATTGGACTCTCTGGGCAGAGCCCAGTCCCAGGCCATCTGGGCAGAATCAGTGGAAAGCAGAAACTGTATGGCCACCCCCAGTTTACAGATGAAAGACACTTGGAGCTGCAACGTGACCTCAGGGCCCTAGCACTGGAGGCCACAGACACCCCTGTAAGAAAGCACAGGGCAACCTGGACCCGCCTTGGGGGTCTACCCAGTCCTGCTGTGCTGGGCTCTGAACTTGAGCCAGCCACCACCCCCCGCAGCCTCCCCTCTCCCCTAACCTGGTTACCACCAGGGGGCTGGACCAGGCCAATGATTTCACAGCCTGGGTGTTTCGGAGAAAAACCCAGAAGTTTTGGTTTTTTTCAAATCTAGTTTCTTGGACTTTTACCCTTAGACGTTCCAAGTCAGTGGGCTTGGAGCACAACCCTGGAATCTGTATGTTTCACAAGCACCTGCTGTGATTTTGAGGGGAAGCCATGCTTAGAAGCCAGGAGTCTAGGTTTCTCCTGATTCCTCTCCTGTGGAGAAGGAAATGGCACCCCACTCCAGTACTCTTGCCTAGGAAATTCCAAGGATAGAGGAACCTGGTGGGCTATAGTCCATGGGGTCACAAAGAGTCAGACACGACTGAGTGACTTCACTTTCACTTTCTTGGGTCCTCTCAGCCCTGGCTCCAGCTCCCTCCTACTCTGTGGGGACATGCTCTAGAGACTACAGATTTGGAAGAGGATTTCATAGACAGGCAGAGAGGGGGGGAGCCTTTCCAGGACAGGCGTAGATGGTGTAGGAACAGCTGTGGTAGCTGCAAAGAACTGAATTTTCTGTTTTGAGCCTCTTCAGAGTCCTGGCTGGTTTTTATTTCTACCACCATCAGATTTCTGCACCATCTTGACTGTTGCCATGCCTGAGATTCCATCATTTCTCATCTAACAGTGTAAAAACCCAATCGTAATTGATCCAAAAGTTGTCATAATAACAACAACCAAAACATCGCGTGCGCCCTCTCCATCTGCTGAGAATCCCACGGGGGCCTGGAAGCAGCCAGGAGCCACTTGTGTGCAGCTGTGGCTTCTTGCTCAGATCGCTGTTTTGTAGAAACAAAGCAGGTGTCCCCAGGGCCTTCCCTGGTGGCTCAGATGGTAAAGAATCCACCTGCCAATGCAGGAGACACGGGTTTGATCCCTGGGTCAGGAAGATCTCCTGGAGGAGGAAATGACAACCCACTCCAGTATTCTCGCCTGGAGATTCCCATGAACAAAGGAGCCTTTTAGGTTACAGTCCATGGGGTCAGTGAGCATCAGACACGCCTGAGTGAATACACAACAACAGCAACAGCAAAGGTGCCCCCAAGGGTTGCATCTTTCCCCAAGGGGTGGTCACCTGGCTGAGGGCAGGCTGTCGGAACTGAGATAGGAGGTACCAACAGGATCTGGGGCAAAGGGACAAGCAGAAGCCAAAGGGGTAGACGTGGATGTTGAGGGTGTGGCTTGGCCCTACCAGGCAGGGCAGGTCAAGGACCAAAGCCAGGATGGGACGGGATCCTGCAAAGGGACTAGGATGAGAAGCATGAGGCCTGAGGCACATACGGTAGTTGGCTCCATCCTAGAGAGAGGCCGGTGGACAGGGTCCAACAGCAGGCAGTGCCAGGGGGTCAGCACTCCTGAGAGTTCTACTCAGAGCCTCAGGCCAAAGCTGAACACCAGGGACAAGGCCTGACATACCCCAGGCTCTAGGTTTGGGTGAGAGGATGGGAGAGGCAGTAAGAGAAGCACCGTTAATCAGTCCTTTCTTATGAGCTGTGATGCTGGGCCCCTTCACTCCTTATGATGCCCTGAAGCCCAGTGATGCCCACTTAGAGGAGAAGAAGTCGAGGCATAGAGGGGCACCAGCACGGGACTGCTGGGCAGCAGAGCTGGTGTTCAAACCCCCAGTCTCTGTGAGCTCCTGTGTTTTGTCAAGGGTGGGAGGCTGGGCAGAAATCATTCTACATGATGTGCCCCAAGACTGGAGTTGGTGTGGGAGGCGAGATTCCCCCAGCCTTCTAGACCCCCAGACCCCGGGTCGTGCTGGTAGCAGTGAGGCCCACGAGGCTAGGGGGGAGGGCAGAGGAGGTCCCCAGCTCTCCCATTCTCTCTCCAGCAGGCTTGGTGGGTGGGGCTGGCGGTGGGGGCTGGAGGTGGTCAGGGCAGTGGTGGGGACCACAGGATGACAGATTTGTCCAGCTCCCACAGGTCAGAAAGCCAAGGCCGAGACTCGGCCGGGATCCCACCGGCATCAGTCACCATTCATCCAGTGTCCGGTGAAGCTGGAAAGAAGCTAAAAAGAGCCAGGAGGCTATTGAAAAGCATGGTCAGGATGATGCTGATGAGAGATGATTCAGGCTTGAAAGGTGGAGAAGGAAATGTCTGGCAAAGGGGGTTGGGTAGGACCACTCGGGGACCAGCTCAGAGGTGGAGGCAGGGGGAAAGGCCCAGCCTGGAGTCAGGCCAAGTGATGTTCACATCCCAGGCTGGTGACCACAGGCCTATCCACAACTTATCTGAGCCTCTCTTTAAAAAAAGAAAAATGAAGGTGTTAGTTGCCCAGACGTGTCCAACTCTTTGCAACCCCATGGGCTGTAGCCTACCAGGCTCCTCTGTCCATGGGATTTCCCAGGCAAGAATATTTAGCCATTCCCTTCTCCAGGGATCAAACTCAGGTCTCCTGCATTGCAGGTGGATTCTTTACCACTGAGCCACTGGGAAAGCCCAAGCCTCTGTTCTTCACGTGTATAGAAGGCAGGAGTAATGCAAACCTATTGGGTTTTGTTTGAGGAATAATTGGAAAGCACGTGTACTCCAGACACAGAGCTGTGATTGAATAATGGCTGATGGTGCTAAGGGTCCCAGTGGCCAAGGTAGGGGGCAGAGAAGAGACCCAGAGACGCGGGTGGGAGTTGATACAAGGTCACGGTGCAGGAGACCCTACGTGATGTCACTGGAGCAGCGAGGGAGCAGAGCCCGGGGCCTGCAGCCAGCTCTAAAATCCCGGAGTGAGGGGCTGACAGTACTGCCTGGAGTGGTGGCTGCTCCGCGCCGAGGCTTTGGGGTACCACCAGCCTGGGCTCCTTGGACAGTCTCCAGGATGCCAGCCAGCCAGACGTGAGGTCATGCATTTATGAGAGGAAGCCGTGCAGCTGGGGTGTCGGGGAGGGGGCGGCTGAGGAGGGGCTGAGCCACATCTCGCGGCTCCAAGGGGCTCCCAGGCAGCCCAGGGGGACTTGACCAAGGGCCCCAAGCTGCCTTGGGTTTGGGTGAGAGGAAAGGTCCTACCCACCTGCCTTCCTGTCTCTGCCCTTGTCTCCTCCTCACTGTCCTGGACTGGGCACTCCCCCCGCCCCCATTCCACTGCCAACAACCTTCCCTGAGAAAAGCTCCTGAGCTGGGGGGCAGGTGTCTGAGCAGGGGGCTGACAGGTCTGACAGGCACCAGGTGAGAGCATGGGCCTCTCAGGGTTTCAGTCCCCACACGACACCTCGGGCCATTGAGGCGCAGCCCCGGGAGGGGGAGGTGCCCCACCTGCAGACACGGCCTCCGGGACCCAGGGGAGAGGCAGGGGGACAAGGGAAAGGCCACCCAGGGGACGCGGTTACGGAGGGAGGTGAACGAAGTGCTCCAGAGGCTGCATTTCACAAACGAGGAAACTGAGACCAGAGACCGGAAGTACGCTTCTCGGCCGACAGGCGAGGAGTTAGTGGATGTAGAGGCTGAAAATGCCCTTCCCCTGGCGTGGGTAGCATTTCCATCGTTATCTCTAATGCTTATTTTTCTTGTCTATTGTATCCTCAGTATGTCAGTGCTGCGTTGAAGAGAAGTAGACACCAGGATTGTTTCTTGTACTGAACCCCAGCTTAAATAGAATGAGTCTAAAATTTCTTTGTTGGGAATAATGTTCACTGTAGGAATCTGGTATCTATTCTTAATCAAATAGACTTCTATTCTTGGTTTTGTGAGAATTATTACTATTTTTACTATTCTTCTAAAAAGGTGTTGAGATTTATTTAATGCCCTTTTCATATCTATCAAGATAATCAGGTTATTTAATTCTCCTTTAGCCCTTTATTTTAGTGAATTATTTTGAAAGAATTTTTATATTGTGACTCCCTGAAAATATTCACTTTGATCATGATGTATTATTTTAAGTACACAGTTGGATCCAATTAGCAAATACTCCTTTTTCTTTGTTTGAAGAGTCATATATATGTCCAGAAATAAAAATGAGTCTTTTGAATTGACATTTGCTGGCTTTGTAATCAAGGTTACAGCAGCCTCGTAAAAAGTTGGACAGTTTTTTTTTTCCTCTCTCTGTCTCTCTGAAATAGTATGCATCAGACAGATTTTATATATATATATATATATATATATATATAGCTTCAGAGCTTAATAGCACTCTCCTATAAAACTATTTGAGTTTAGGGCTTTGTTGGCACACATATGAATGGGGGGTGGGGGAGAACATTTGATATTTAAACATTTAAAACAGCAATCAGTTTGTTCAAATTTCTTCTTCTGCTGCTGCTGCTGCTGCTACTGCTAAGTTGCTTCAGTCGTGTCCGACTCTGTGTGACCCCATAGACGACAGCCCACCAGGCTTCCCCGTCCCTGGGATTCTCCAGGCAAGAACACTGGAGTGGGTTGCCATTTCCTTCTCCAGTGCATGAAAGTGAAAACTGAAAGGGAAGTCGCTCAGTCGTGTCCGACTCTTAGTGACCCCATGGACTGCTGCTGGTGTTGGCTTTTTCAGAATTTCATTCATTATCCTACTTCATGGTAGTTCTTTTATGTTTTAGAATCTCAGTTGTGTCTAGAGTTATTTTTTCACTCATTCTATATTCTAAATTTTGTATCTTATCTCCACTCTTTTTTTTTTTGGCTGCACCGTGGCTTGCAGGATCCCTGACCAGAGATTGAACCTGGACTGGGCAGTGGAAGCACTGAGGGGACGGGCCTTGGACAGCCAGGGAATTCCCTTGCCTCCTTTCGTAGAATTTTGATGTCTTTTCAGAAACATAAGAAGTAAAAACTTTTTCACAAAACCAGCCTTTAGTTTGGTTAATTTTTCTGCTTTTTTTCCGGTTCACCATTTTGCTGATTTCTGCCTTCATTTTAATTTTCTGTGTCCTATGTAGTTCTTTGGGCTTACACAATTGCTCTTTTTCTAACTTCTTGAGTTGGAAGCTTAGCTCATTTGTTTTTGTTCTTTCTGGCTTTGTGATAGATGTATTTAAAGCTGTAAATTTCCCTCAAAGAAGTTGTGCCCCACATATTCTGACATGTGGTGCTTTCGTTTTGTTCGGTCGAGGTACTTCATAATTTTCCCCACGATTTCCTCTCTAACCAGAGTGTTATTGGTAGTAAGCTTTTCAGTTTCCAGGCATATGGGGTTTTTAAAAACTATTCTTTTGTTATTGAGTCCCAAATTTACTGCATGATGGTCAGGCTGTAGTTTGTGCGATGTGGGTTTCTTGGAATTTATTGAGGCTTCCTTTGTCACTCAAGTTTAATATTGGCTTTTGTGAATGTTCCAAGTGTTCTTGAAAAGATATGCATTCTATATTTATTAGGTGTGAAATACATATGTATTAGCTCAGGCTTGTTAATTGCATAGTTGTATAATTCAAATCTACCGTATCTTTCCCTTTTTCTAAAATTTTGGTCAGCTTGATTGGTTAGTTTCATGGAGGAATGTGTTAAAATTACCAACTACAATAAGTGATTTATCTGTTCAACAGTTATGTCTTAGTTTTTTAACTTATATACTTCAAAGTCTTATATTTTTTATATATTTATAAGAAATATATTTATATATTTCAAACCAGTCAATCCTAAAGGAAATCAACCCTGATTATTCATTGGAAGGACTGATGCTGAAGCTGAAACTCCAATACTTTGGCCACCTGATGTGAAGAGCTGACTCACTGCAAAAGACCCTGATGCTGGGAATGATTGAGAGAAAAAGGAGAAGAGGGCAGCAGAGGATCTGGTTGGATGGCATCTCTGACTCAATGGACATGAATTTGAGCAGACTCCAGGGGATGGTGAAGGACAGGGAAGCCTGGTGTGCTGCAGTCCGTGGGGTCACAAAGAGTTGAACATGACTGAGGGGCTGAACAACACTAAAGGTGCTTCACATGACTAAGTCTTTCTTTTCATTTGAATCTGGAATTAAATATCACCTTTTTTGAAAGCTCAAGCCCAAGTTGCCCACCAAGACTTTGTATTTCATCAAACTGCTTCATTTTCTTTGCGATTCTTAACATGATCTGATTCTTTTGCTTATTGTTTTTAATATTTATTTTATTTGGCTGTGCCGGGTCTTAGTTGCAGGACACAGCATCCTCGGTTTTCATTGCAGCATGCAGAATCTTTACCTGCCTGACCAGGGATGGAACCCGGGTCACCTGCATTGGAAGCCCAGAGTCTTGGCCACTGGACTGCTGGGGAGTCCCTGCTTGTTGTTCATTGGCCTCTTTTACATCATCTCACAAAGCCTGCCATCAGGAAGAATTCAGTAACTTTGTGAAAGCAGGGAACTTATTTGTATTTTTCACTGCCATTTCCCCGGTGCCTAGAACTGTGCCTTCCACAAAACAGATGCTTAATACCTGTTCATCATGAGAGAAGATAGTATTCTCTAAAATGTGTGTTGCCCTTCAGGGTTGGGCCCTTTCTGACTGGTCTTCATGAGGCTCCTTCTTGTAGGAAGAGGATAGGTCTCCCCACCACGGACACCAGCTTGGACTGTCTGACTCTTTTGACCGCTGAGGGTATTTGACCTATGCAAGCTGAAGCCATCCATGCTGCTATGGGTCAGAAGCTTGAAGAATGAATGTCTGATTTCACTGTTGCTTTGTTCCTCTTCCGCAAGACCCAGAAAAACCACTCTCTCAGTCTCATCCAGTAAGAAAAGTCTGGGTCCTTCTCACTCTATTGAAGGACATATAACCTGGTTGAGCAATAAACCTTTGCAAACGGAAGAGGCTGAGATTTGGGGAGTGATTGTTACTGCAGCAAAATCTACGGAAAGCTAACACATTTCCCTAAATTCATTGATAAGCCAAGAAATAATGTTTTTGAACCAGTTTGAATTAGGTTTCTGTCTTTTGCAACCTAAAAGGTTATCATTAACATGCCCCTTTATGTTGTTCTCTCCTCATTGGTTACATTTCATCTTCCCCTCCAGAGGAGGAGAGTCATTCTCTTATTTATCATTGTATCCTCAGGGCCAAAGAGAGTATCTGATCATTGTTGTTCTTGTTTAATCACTAAGTGGTGGTCCAATTCTTTTGTGACTCCATGGACTGCAGCCCGCCAGGCTCCTCTGTCCATGGGATTTTCCAGGCAAGAATACTGGATTGTTTTGCCATTTCCTTCTCCAAAGAATCTTCTTGATCCAGGGATCGAACCCATGTCCCCTACATTGATTGGCAGGTGGATTCTTCACCCCTGAGCCATCTGCTCATTATACCTCTGAATTTTTATTTCTCCGTCCCTCTCTCTAGAGCCAAGACAGAAAAGGAGGGAAGGGAAATTCTTGGCCTTCAGTAGCTCCAAATTTGGAGTATTCTTGATCAATTATGAACATCCCACGCTGCCATCTTTGTCTCCTATCTTCACTGACCTTTTACCTGTCTCATTAAAATGAACAAACAGCAGAGACATCCTTGGTGGTCCAGTGGTTAAGACACTGAACTTCCAATTCAGAGGGCATGGGTTCAATTCCTGCTTGGGGAACTAAGATTCAGCACACCATAGGATGCAGCCAAAAATATATGTATATCAACAAACAGCAAAGATAGCTTCTCAGATCAAAGAGACTTGCCAACGTCACTAGAGAAGTGTTGGTGGAGACAGAGGACCTGGACGCTGACATCAGCAGTTTCCTGAGCCCTTCTGAAGCCCCCATCTCTTTACATGAGGACCTGGCAACTCACTAGTTCTCAGTCGAGGGCACCAGGTCCTGTTTTTCTTAGTAGAATGAAGTTTTGGGATCTAAAAAGAAGTTCAGACCTCCTGGGAATAACAGATGGGGAAAGAGGAAACAATTCAGGATGACTGTCAGTGCCGGTGGGGTCCTGGATGGATGGATGACGGCAGGGAAATGGGGCTCAGGAATAAGCTGTCCATTGACCCAGACAGTCACCTTCAAGAAAAGGTGGCTCCATGGTGACGGTAGAAGACTAGGTAGCTGTTCTCCAGGAGGGCTGACTCCCGGCAACCCGGTTTTGGAACAGGAGGAAAGGATCCAAGTTTGACCTGAAGGAGGGAGTTCCTGAAATTATATTGATGGTTTATTCTGAGTTAGGAATGCTAACACATCCTTGTGTGAACATGTTCCGTGGACACACACACACACACGAGACAGGGCACAATGCTCATCTGTCTCTTCCAGATGGTTTAGAGAGGGGTTCTGAGCCATAGATCACTCTGGCAGTCTATTGAAATCCATAGACACTAATCAGAGTGATGCTTTTAAAAAGCAAAGAATATAATGAAACACGTAGGATTACAAATGAAACCAAAGATATTGAAACACAGTTATCAAGAGAGGATGAAAAATAAGATAAACAAGGTCTTTAGTAAAGCATTCAATAGCAGTTCTAAAAACTACCATTGTTTCAAAGTCATGATGAGTATGTTGATATTTTGTGACATTTGCAACAACTAGAGTGTGACATGAAACTGTGAACTCTGTTGGAGACAAAGTCACCGGTACAGACTCACCACCAACAGTAATGTGGATTGTTGCCTGGACCTAAAATAGAAGAATGTGCTCCAATTCAGTTAGCAGTTAGGAAAAGAAAGATGCAGTTTCCCCTTCCAAGCTCTTGGGTGAATTCTAGCCAAACATACCTTGGGAGTCAGAGAATCTTGGATGAACCCTTCATTTAGAGACAGTCCACCTGAATTCCAAGAAAAGATGTAGTGTTTGGGATCCCACCCTGCTCCCTCGGTTCAGACCTGAACGACCCAGTTACTCCGTGCTTGACTCAAGAAGGCAAGCTGTTACCTGCTGGGTTGTTCTGCCCATTGTGCCAGAGAACCAGACTGGGCTTTGAATATGCATGATCTGGGTTCGTGCTTGTCACTTCTCCCAGATCATCACAGAAGGCCTGGCGGCACAGATGGGGCCTGCTCTGTGCCCTCAACTCTGCAAGCCTGGTTCCCACCCCTGCTCCCACCCCCATCTCCAGCCCCAGCCTGATTCCACACCCAACCCACCTACCCTTGCATCCTTGAATCTATTTGTCCAACCAAGGACCGCCACGGGACTTCCCCAATAGCTCAGCTGGTAAAGAATCTACCTGCAATGCAGGAGACTCAGGAGATGTGGGTTCAATCCCTAGGTCAGGAAGATCCCCGGGAGGAGGGCATGGCAACCCACTCCAGTATTCTTTGCCTGAAAAATTCCATGGACAGGGCCTTCCCTGGTGGCTCAGTGATAAAGAATCCATCTTCCAATGCAGGAGACACAGGTTTGATCTCTGGTCCAGGAAGATCCCATATGCTGTGGAGCACCTAAGCCTGTGTGCCACAACTATTGAGCCTGGAGCTCTTGAGCAAGAGCCCTGGAGCCGCAACTACTGAAGTCTGCGCACCCTAGAGCCTGTGCTCCACGACAGGAGAAGCCGCAGCAATGAGAAATCTGTGCACTGCAACTAGAGAAAAGCCCCCACAGCAGCAAAGACCCAACACAGCCAAAAATAAATAAAATCACTAAAAACATTCCATGGACAGAGGAGCCTGGTAGGCTACAGTCTATGGGGTCACAAAGAATCAGACATGACTGAGAGACTAAGCACGCACGAGGACCACTGCACTCTTGGAAGGATGAGAAGGAAGACAAGGGAACCAGCCCTATACACCTAACATATGTGGGATGTTATGATACGGACTTAGCACACTCTGTCACCACAACCCTTTGTCATGGGTTATCACCCCATCTTGCGGATGGGAACACAGAGGCCCTAAGAGGTTAAGCTGCATCACTTGAACCCCAGCTGGATGGAGCCCAGATTTCCCAGCATAATGTACACATTCCCCAAACGGGAAGCACTCCATAGCTTTGAAACTGCTGTCTCCTCCGGTGGGTAGCTCCAACTCTCAAAAAGCTCTTTCTTATCCCGAGTTTAGCCTGGCATGAGGGATGATTGGTACTGATGATTAGGTTTATTTAGTGACAGAGTGATCCTTTATTCGTTCATTCAACAATTTCACTGAACACCTCCTCTGGAGCAGGCACTGGACCTGCAGCAGAGGGAAAGACAAAGCGCCTTCCCCCAGAAACCAGATTCCAGTATAGAAGAGAGAAAATTAAAATTAAGCAAGCAGACAGAAAAGGCAGAGAAGGTTATTGAGACAGCTCTGGAAAGTGATACTGACCAGAGACATGGAGGGGATGGGAATGCTCTGGTGGATATGACAGGCTTCTCTGAGAAGCTGACATTTTAAAAAAAGTGTATTCGTGTCTTTATTTATTTGGCTGTGCTGGGACTTCACTGCTGCTTGGGCTTTTCTCTAGCTGCACTGAGTGAGGCTATTCTCTAGTTGCGATGCACGGATTTCTCATTGAGGTGGCTTCTCTTGTTGCAGAGCACAGGCTCTAGAGCATTCAGGCTTTAGTAGCTGTGGCACGTGGGCTCAGTAACTGTGGTTCCCAGGCTCTAGAGCACAGCCTCAGTAGTTGTGGTGCACAGGCTTAATTTCCCCTCAGCAGGTGTGATCGACCAGGGATTGAACCCATGTCCCCTGAATTGGCAGGTGGATTCTTTACCACTGAGCCACCAGGGAAGCCCAGAAGTTGACATCTGAGCAGAGGTCTGCAAGACTCGGGAGAGAACCCAGTGGAGAGGAGCATCCCACACGTGGATGCTGGGCATGTGGCAAGAAGGAGGCCAGTGAAAGAAAAAATGGGAACAGCAACGCTAATATTCAGCCCAACACAGGCTATATATGGGAGTACTGATCATTAAAACACTAAAACCTCCCAAACTGGTTGGTAAAGGGCCACTTTTCCAAGCTCTCCAATGCCACCCACCACGACCTCGTTACAAAGCCCTCCCCGACTTGGAATGTCCATATCCAGCTGCTACTGAGGAATTCCTGGCAGAGTAGGACACCTTCAGTTCTGAAGCCTGGTAGGCTGTTGTCATAATCCTGCAAGGGTGGCAGTGGTTTAAAAGTTTCAGAGCTGGCCAGCAGGTTCTGGAAAGCAGAGCTGACAGTATTTGCTGATGGTGCAAATATGGGTCTTGAGAGAAAGAACGAAGGTAAGGACGAGGCCAGAGTCTTTGATCTGAGCGACTGGCAAGGTGGAGTTTCCATCAACAGGGATGAAGAAGGCTGTGGGTGGCCGTTGAGTCTTCGCCTGGCATTTGGATGAAAGACAGACTCTTTGGACTGAAAAAGGCACTAGAGGGTTGAGACGAGGAAAGGCTTTTTTACCCAAGCGATTGGAGAGCAAGGTCACTGTATGCTGTGATCAGAAGCCAGCAAGAGGAATCTGCTTTAGGAGATATGAAATTTGAGATAAAATTAGGTATTCATACCATGCCCAGTGGGCAGTTAAGATATAAATGTTTGGAGTTTGTATTTAAAAACCCTGACACTGGATGAGAAATAATGCAGTAAGGGGAGGGAGAGAAAAGAAAAAATTCAGGACTTCTCTGGTGGTCCAGGGTTAAGACTCTGCCTTCCTATGCTGGGGAAGTGACTTTTATTCCTGGTCGGGGAACTAAGATCTCACATGCTGCGGGGTAACTAAGCCGTGTGCACCGCAGCTGGAGGGGCCAGGCGCTGCAACCAAGACTCAGCACAGCCAAGAAATATTAATACGGAAAAGAACAGATCCAAGGAATAACCTGTGGCGAATGTAAACAATACACCCCAAACAAAAATGGAGGAAAGGAGATGAAGCAAGAGTCATCAGTGAAGAAGGGGGAAATTAAGAGAGAAGAATGCTCTGCACCCAGATAAAGAACACACAATAAGGAGGAGGAAGGGACGAGCCACTGATGTGGCTGTTTATGAACTAAGGGGAAGACTGAGAACCGTCCTTGGATGCAGTGACCATGTCAGGAAGTGAGGATAAGGGCCAGAGGCTGAGGGCTCAAGAGAGAATGGGGGGGGAACTCTTCCCAGTGGACACAAGTAAGATTTACAAATCCTTGGAGGGCTTTTACTCTAAAGGTGTTAGGCACTCACTCCTGCTCGACTGTTTGAGACCTCGTGGGCTGTAGCCCCCCAGGCTCCTCTGTCCATGGGATTTCCCAGGCAAGAATACTGGAGTGGGTTACCATTCCCTTCTCCAGGAGATCTTCCCGACCCAGGGATGGAAACTAAATGAACAACAGTTGGAGGGAGGAGTTTTTATTTTAAGATGGGAGAGGTTACACCTTGCTTGTGTGCCGATAGGAATGACTCAAGAGAGGAAAACTGGTGATACAGGAGGGGCCGGCTGCCCACTTGAGCAGAGGAGAGGCTGGCGTCTGGAGGGAAGGGTATGGCCACCTGGGAGAGCGCTGGAGGCTGGGGGGTGTGGGTTGGGTGCGGGGTAGAGGCTGACTTCCTATGGCTCCTGCCTTTCAGTAAAGGAGAGTGAGGATGAGGCAGCAGCCATTGAAGATTTGAGGGGAGAAAAGAGATAAGGAAACACTTACTTGGCAAAGTGGGAGAGTGGATGGACCAGAGGAGTACGCCAGGCAGATAGCACTGCTTCTCTGCCCAGAATGGGGTGGTCCGAGCTTTAAAACCTCTGGTTCCTTTGGAGATGCAGTCAGTTCTCATACAGAAGGAATAGGAGGTGAAGAGCAGGGCTTCCCGTGCGGTGTCCAAAGCTTCCTGAAGTCTACTATGATGGAGCCTCCAGCCTCTCCACAGGGCTCAGTGCAAGCCAGTGTCTGCTGTTCCGCTGATGACTCCTAGGCCTAAAGTTCCTCAGTCGCCCCCTGCCATTGAGTCTGCAATCCTACCATCAAAGCTCCCTTTTATCTTTTTAAAAACATTTATTTATTTGACGGCACTGGGTCTTGGTTTCGGCATTTGGGATCTAGACCCCTGACCAAGGATTGAACCTAGGCCCCTGCATTGGGAGCATGGAGTCTTGGCCACCAGACCACTAGGGAAGCCCCAAAGCTTCCTTTCACCTTATTGAAAAAGTATAGTACATTCAGTGTTTATACAATAATCCACCAAGGAAGCCCAATACATACAATAAGATACATAAACCTAAAGCACATGAAACCATCCCCAAGTCAGGGGCACAGAACATTCTGGACCCCAAGGAGATGCCTTCGTGCTCTCAGAAGCATTCCTCCTGCTCTCCCAGCCAGTGATTTCCAAAAGCAGCCAGTACTCTTTGTTTTTCATAAAAATACTTTTTTTTAAACCATCTTTAAGATCTTTATAAATGAAATTATACTGTAAATATCTTGCATCTCTGGCTAGTTTTGTTCAGTGTCACACCCAAGAGATTCGTCCTCGTTGTTGGATGCAGCAAAGTTTGTATTTTTCTTGGCCATATAGTATTCCATCAATGAATTGACCACAGTTTATTTATACACGTACTGACGATAGACATGAACTTGTTTCCAGCTCAGGGTTATTATGAATCATGCTTGTACAAGCATTTTTTATCTGTCTTTTGTTGCACAAATATATGCATATCTGTTTAGTGTATTCTGAAGAGTGGACTCTTAGGAGTGGCCCCCAGGGAATGTGTACTTTAGCTTTTGGACAAACAGCACACAATTCTCTAAAGTGATTACACCATTTTATGTCGTATTACCTTACGTTGTTGAATTATACAGTAGTTCCTTCTTTGGAGCCTTAATTATTTTTTCAGAATTCAGAAGACCCTTTATACATAAAGCTTTTCATCTTGAGAAGTAATTTAAGCCTGGAACAGTTGGCATCATCACCTGGGACCTGGAAGAGGATATTCTGGGCTCCAGGCAGCAGTGGTGAGGAACCGGATCAGGGTGTGGGGACCCAGGAGAGGGTGTCTGGGATGCAGAAAGGAAGGGTGCCGAAGCCGTGCTGCCCGCTCCACCAGGGCTGTCCACAGAGGGAGGCCCACAGACCTTCTGCCTCTAGGGTCTGGAGGGTCCTTCAAACCTGAGCACACCCACTCCCTACTTACTCACCTGCTGGAACCCTTTATTTCCCCTCTCCTCGTGGTCCACTTCTGATTCATTAATTATGAATAATTAGTAATAATTAATAATCATCTCCCATTCGTTATGCCCTTCTGGGGAAATGACGCAAATGGTTTTTGGAAAGCTGTGTGGTACAAGTAGCATCTTAAATGATAAAATTCAATGTATTGATGACCCTGTGGCAACTGTATATACATAATCTAGGATCTTCTAAATAGTCAACAGGCAGCAAAGAAAAGATCGGAGACCGTTCTGTAATCGATCAGATTCTCCCATGAGAGGGTCTATGGGAAACAGAAGGGGGAATGTGTCATCTGTCTGGGTTATTCTGAGCTTTGAGGGAAAAGAAGTGGGCAGGTATAGGGACTGGTGCCCTCCTGGGCACACAAGAGGGAGCAGCAAAGAGTCAGAAAACCCTGAGCAACAGATACAGTCATTTCAACCTAAGCTCTGACTCTTCACGAACTCCTCATGTAAGCCCACGTGTGCGTTCTCAGTCCTAGATCAGGGTCCCAGAAAATGCTGCTGAACGATTACCTGATCTCATTGTGGGGGGTGCCAAATGCAAAGAGCTAAGAAAGTACTCCCTGCTCTAATAAACCAACTCTTAACACTTTGTAACTGGACACAATAGAAGTGTACCTCCGACTCCCGTCCAGTGAAGGTACTCCTGGTCAGCAAGACTCCAACTCAGGGTCCAGTCTCCTTCTACTGGTCACTCTGCATCCAAGTAGCAGGTGGGCACAGCAGTGGAGAAGTCACACCCTCCTTGTAACACCTTGACCTAGGAGCACTCACGTTAACCCACTAAGGAGAATCAGTTATTGATCCACCCCTGACTGCAAGGGGCAGCATGGTCTACCAGAGACATCTCCAGGCCAAGACTCATGGCTTCCCGTTTGATTTATGCAGATTTACTTGATTATGCCAAACGTCTTCGCCAATGATTCTGTTTTTCATGTCAGTGCTCAGCCTGTGGCATATACATTTCTGCTGCGCTGTGCTCAGTCATGTCTGACTCTTTGCAACTCTATGCACTGTAGCCCTCCAGATTCTCTGTCCATGGGATTCTCCAGGCAAGAATACTGGAGTGGGTTGCCAGTTCCTCCTCCAAAGGATCTTCCCGACCCAGGGACTGAACCCAGGTCTCCTGCATTGGCATACAGGTTCTTTACCACTGCACTTCCTGGGAAGCCCATACATTCTGAACCACCAGTTACTAGACCATGGTGGGAACTCTATAAATGCTTATTGATTTGTTGATTGATTCATAGCCCTTTCTGAGAGGTTTCTAGAATTTTATAAAGCACCATGCCCTAATCCATATTTTATTGATTGTCTATTTACACCACCTTCTCTGCCTCTGCAGTCACCACACCATCTAGCCCAGCAAGCTATTGCCTGGGCAACTGGAAACTTCCCACCACTTGTCCATTGGTAGAAAACCCCGTCACCCGCCTTGGCTCAGTTCAAATGGCAACAGTTACCCCTTCTTTGCCCACTAAGATTTCATTTGTTCACAAAGTTAGCACTGGGTGTTGCTTCCTGAGAATGTTTTCTCAAATACATCAGTCTAATTTCCTATCTGATTACCAGGACCTTCATGCTCTGTATCCCGCTAACACTTTGTTCCAAACCATGCAGAGGGCAGATGCTCAGTGCAGACTTGTCAACTAATAGATTAGAGTCTAACACTCACAAAAAATATCCCCTGGACCAACAATCTCTTACATGACTGCATCAGTAGGTAACTCAACACAAGTGGAATTCTTCTGACACATTCAGACAGCACAGACAATGAGATTAGAAGGTACTTTCCCCTCTATCTCACTCCCTTATCTCGCCCTTGTCATCACATGTATAACTCAGGAAAGAACATCTGAGCAAAGAGAAAATTTGGAAGAAGGCATTATGGATCCCCATGGCATGAGCTCATGTGCGTGTGTGTGCGTGTGTGTGTGTGAAAATGGGAGAGGTCTGAAGGAATAGCACTCATGCTACACCCAATCTTAAGGGTCACAGAAGGTGGGCTGGCCCCAGGATGAGTGGTGTCTAAGGTTAACAAGAGGGCAAAGAGCACACACCAGGACTGACCCCCTTCTCCAGGGATCTCCTTAGCCAGTCAGCAAGAGCCCTTTGTTGAATGCTGTAGTGAAAAATCAAAGTGTTAGTCACTTGGTCATGTCTCTTTGCAACCCCATGGACTGTAGCCCACCAGGATTTTCTGTCCATAGGATTCTCCAAGCAAGAATACTGAAGTGGGTTGCCATTCCCTTCTCCAGGGCATCTTCCTGATCCAGGGATCAAACCCAGCTCTCCTGCCTGGTAGGCAGATTCTTTACCATGTAAGCCACCAGGGAAGCCCTGATGCTGTAGCCACCTGGCTAAGAGCATGAGCTGATGTGCCAGAGGGAGGGAACACTGGATGTGGTGGTCTAGGGGGCTAATTTCCCACTTACTAGATGAGGTAAGTCTCTGCACCTCATCTGTAAGATAGAGATGATAACTGTCTGCCACCATGGTGTCTGGAGAAGCAGAGAGGACAGCTTCCCGGATGCAATGCTCAGACTTGCCAGCAAGGGGCTTTATACCAATCCTAAGCATGTTCCAAACCAGTACCTGGGATTAGTGTAACCTACTCTCCCCAAGCATCTTCAGCAGCTTGGATGCACAGATTGCGGATGTCAGAGGCAAATGAAAAATCCATCTGGAACCACCTTCTCATTTTCTAAATGAGACTCGTCTTATTTCGGAGCACATGGGGGAAGAGGGCCATTCTGTGTCACTGCCTGGGAACCTCGGGGCTGTCAGGAAAGACTTCCAGGAACCAAGATAACGTGAGGACCCTCGGGTCACCTGGAAGAGATGGCAAAGCTTGGGGCCCACAAGCTCCTTTCCTGTGTCTGTCCTCCCAACAGGAGGCCACATCACCAGGGTGTGCTCCCCGCAACTTCAGAATCACCCCAGGAAGATGATGAGGGAAGGCCATCCTGAGGAAGTAATATTGGAGCTGAGACTCAAATAGAATCAGGGAACTAGTGGTAGGAGAGCTTCAGGCAAAGGAACCTCAAGAACAAAGGCCTCAGGAGAGAAAAGATTGAAGCTGTGGGGCTGTCCCTCATCCCCCAGGAACATGATCCTCAGAATTCCCACCAAAGCCACCCCTGTTACTGGACATCCTTCCTAGTAACTGTGCAATTTCACTGCCTACAAGCAACTTTGAATCAGATAAACGCTGCATTAATTTCTCTGTAATTAGTCCACTGTTCTCTCACCCATGGTTCCTACACCAATCAACCATGACCAGGGATGTGGGCTGCAGCTGGCCACCTCTGATCACAGGCTATGTGGCGTCAGGAGGCTGGCCTGCATGATCCAGGCCAATGGCCACTCTCTTTTTCCTGGAACATGGTTTCCTCTCATCTCAGACTGATGGATCCCAGGTCCCTGGCTCCTTTGCCCGTTTGGTCGTGGGCATATAGTCTGGGATGAGCTTGATATGGTTCCTGGCCTGGAGGCGGTGGGATGAGTGAGCTGACCTCCAGAGGGACCTGCAAGCCAAGGGGACTATCAGTGTGTCTCTGAGTCACATCACCACCGCCTGGGCCAGAGTTTGGTACATTTTTGCATCTCAAAGTCCTTTTTGAGCAGGAGGGAGAGAGGAGATGGACTTGAATACACATAGGTGGGGAAAATAGTGAGCACTGTCCTTTCTCTCCTGCAAAGGATGTGTCACATGGAAAAGATAGCTTAAGCTATCTTTGGTGCTTAAGCCCATCATATGTTGTTGAGAAAACATAAGGTCCCCAAACATCCCAAACATCAAAGCGATGAACATAACCAAGCCGGTGCAAATGATTTCAACGCTTGATTTGGATGTGTTGAGTACGTCGGCTATCTCCCGAGCGGTATAATGTTGATTGTTCTCAGTTAATGTCTCGATTGGATCACTGTCAACTTCAGCGGGTCTATCCAACCGTACAGAGGGCTCTTAGCAAGTGGGTCTTAGCCACCATACTCTGAGTCAATGGGAAAGCCCCAAACTGGCTCAGAGTATATTCACTAAAACATGATAAAGGCAGAGGGTCTCCAGGGCTTTGGGGATGTGGAAAAGGGTCGGCTGTGATTAATACATACCCCCAGGATTAGATTAGGAATGATAATCACCTCTTCCTTCAGGAAGAGACTAGGATTGAGGGGGTTGGGGTGGGGGAGGAAGAGGGGAACGCGCACACAGGGAACTGGAGACACGCCCATCTTTGCCTTTGTACAGACTCGCCAGGAAATCTGGAAGGTCCAAACGTTTTTGATAAGATTTCCACAGAGAAGCCAACTTGACAGACGCCAAAGCTTTTCCCATCTTGGATCTGGCTTGTGTTCTGGAATCAAGGCGAAGGTAGGCAGCCACCCAGCTTGTTTCCTTTGGCGTGGAGTCAGCCAATTGCGCTCGGGTTTGTTTACATTGGCCGCCTGCAGTGGCTTAAGAGCCTTGAGACAAGAGGGGGCAACCCCACTCACAGGCCCTGAGCAAATCCAAGGATTCTAAGCTGCCCGAAGGGGAGTCTCTGGCCGGGTAGGGTGGTGGGCAAGCAGGAACTGATGGGACTTCCAGGGTTAGGCATCTGGGAAATGGTGCTTTTATGCAGACTTGGTTAAACACTTTGCACTTGGTACAGCCAGGATGCCTACGGATTCCAGGGTCCCCAGGTCCCCTGCTGTGACAAGCATCCTTCTTTTATTTACTTCCAGGATCATGGTGAAGACCAGGGGGCCTAGAGGAAGTATTGGGGTGGCCTCAGAATACTTTTGGTTGGGAGACTTGGGGGGAACAGTGGTTATTTGTTATCGAGGACAAAATTATTTTAATATTACAGCACAGAGAACTATACTTAGTATTTTGTAATAACCTATAAGGGAAAAGCATCCGAAAAGAATATATATATGTGTACATATATATATCATTGAATTACTTTGCTGTACATCTGAAACTAACGTGATATAGTAAATCAACTATAATTCAATTTTTTAAAAAGTATTCAAAAAATAAAGCTGATTATATCACAGAATAAAAAAGGTTTATGCAACAGTTTTAGCCACATTTTAAAACATTTTGCCCATCTGTACAGCTCCCATGCCCCAAGTTTGTTACGATTACCAGCAAGGGTGAGTTTGTTCCTTTCTATGAATTGCCAGTTTATATCTTTGTCCTCGATAGTTCTCCAGAAGAGAGAAATGCTGCTGTCACTTGAGTTTCTTTTTCATTAAATGAACAAACAATAAAAAGTAATTTTCACTATTTTCGTCCCTGGTCTGGCTTTTTTTTTTTTTTTTTGCTGTACAGCATTGGGGACGATCTTAGTTCCCCAACCAGGGATGGAGCCTGTGCTTCCTGCAATGGGAGCACAGAATCTAACCACTGGACCACCAGAGAAGTCCCAGCTCTGGTTCTCTGTGCTAAAGCTGAGGCACTTGAGGCAATGGGGCCTGGAGAGGGGAGGCCCGTGGCTGGTCACTGCCACTTTCTGATGAAAGCCTCCTTACTGACCCATCTTCTCACTGACCAGTGGGTGCATCAGCCTTCCCTCCCCCAACCCTCATCCCTGGCAGTGATGAGTCTGAGGCAGGGACTGTGTCGGGCTTTGGGTCCTGAGGCTTGGGGACGCATGTCCATTTCCCCTGAAGTCAAGCCCATGAGTGAGTGTGCGTACCTTTCCACGGGCTGAGTGCTGGAACGTTGAGCCTGCTGGTCACAGGCAGAGCTGCAGGGGCTCAGCGATGGAAGAATGAAGACCGGGGTTGGAGAGAGGACTGGATCCGTGAAATACAGTAGAAGGAAAGGCTGGCTAGTCAAGGTGTGCAGCCGTGGGTGGGAACCAGAGGTCAGGTGTAAGACCAAGGGGTTCCTGGCAGCAAATCAGAAATGAGCAACCAGATGTACCAAAAGCCCCAGAAAGGAACACAGAAATACAGAAGAGATGACGATGAATAAGTCTGGCAAAACAGAGAGTTTATATAATTAAATAATTGGTGGGAAGACTTGCAAAAACAATCGATGGCAGCCTGACATAGAAGAAATAACATGACCTTCTGGTCAGACCAGATTTCACCTTTGGTTCATGAATGTATTCTTTCTGTGTCCTTGAGCACTTGGTGAATGTCTTAGAGCACGAAGTGTCCTGCTGGAACATATCCCCTGGGCATCACATGAAAGACTCCGTCCCCACACGGCTGGCCCCCAAACAGACAGCTGGGGGCTGAACCTTCTCTTTATCCAGTGAGAGGTGGGGGCCCAGGCTCGGGGGCTAGGAGGTGCAGCCTCCACCTCACTCAGCAGAGACAGGGCTTCTCCTAGCCCCACACTCTGTGTGATGGTGTTAGCCCCGCAGCCCCATCCTTCCCACCAGCACTGCCCTCTGTGGATAGAGGCTCTGAGTTCAGGGAAGGCTGCACAGAGCTTTCCTTCTGGGTACCCCAGAGGCTGCCCAGAGCAGAGGGAGTGTGGGAGCTTCTGCAGCTTGAGAGGTGAACGCTTTGGTTCGGTCTGGTTTGGAGGAAGGAAGTGCACTGATTCTCCTTGACACTTAGAGATCTGCCCCCCAACTCGTAATCCCAAATCGGTATCATGGACTGTAGCTCACCAGGCTCCTCTGTCCATGGGATTCTCCAGGCAAAAATACTGGAGTGGGTTGCCATACCCTCCTCCAGGGGATCTTCCCGACCCAGGGATCAAACCCTGGTCTCTTGCATCTCCTATATTGGCAGGCAGATCCTTTACCACTCATGCCCGAAGGAACTGGCTTCATACAAAGACCTGGGAATTCCGAGAAGGGCCTGAGTTTGGTACTTGGGGGTGAGGCAGAGAGCCCTAGGGGATAACTGTGAGATACAACTTTATTATAGTCAGAAATAGTTCAGGGACTTCCCTAGTGGTCCAGTGGTTGAGAACCTCTCTGCCAATGCAAGGGACACAGGTTCAATCCCTAGTCTGGGAAGATGCCGTGGAGCAACTGAGCCCAAAGACCACAACTGCTGAGTCCTTGAGCTGCAAGTACTGAAGCCCTCGAGCCCAGAGCCCTGCTCCCCAACAAGAGAAGCCGCTGCAATGAGAAGCCTGTGCACTACAGTTAGAGTAGTCCTCACTCACCGCAATTAGAGAAAGCCTACTAGAAGACCCAGTGTGTCAAAAATAAATAGGAAGGCACTTCAGCAAGGGCGCTGATGTGCAGCAGCACATAAGACTCTCATAGCACAGTGTGACACCAGCCAAAGAAGACTGCATACCCCTGTTTTCTTCTCAGGGGGTCTCCAGAAAGCCCCTTGGGATGAGTAGGCCCTGGGGAACCTGGAGGAATCCAAGGCAGGAGGAGGGGACACCGATGGCCTCTTGGTTTAGCTTTATTAACGGTCATGTGGGTGTTCAAGTGACTCACAGGAAAAGGAGGGCTTGCAATCCGAGCTGGTGGTGTGGCTCCCGTGGCTTCTGTGTGAGGTAGGAATAAAGACACTTCCCGGGAGGTTGTGAGGATTAAAGATGGTGAAGGGTGTGCAGTTCTTAGTGGAGGAACTGGCCCCCACTAATTGCTCCGTGAGTGGCAACTATCCTCATGTCATTACATACGAACTTTAAAGTTGTGAACACTTAAAGATGCGAACGTGCGTTCCGTCAGCATCAGAAGTGAGTGAAATGGCAGCTTTCCCTCCGTCACCATCGCTGACGATCCTTCAGCTCTACCGTCTCCCGCCTCCTCTCCCTCCTCCAGTCAGTAACTCTTGTTGCCTGGTCACTCGATGCCAGCCCCTGTGTGCCAGCTGTCGTACAGTACAATCATACTTTTCAAGGTACAGTACTGTAAGATTAAAAATGTTTTCTTTATTTTTTGTGTTTTTTTATGTGATAAGTATTGTAACTCTATTACAGTGCAGTGCTATATAGCCAACTGTGTTAGTTGGGTACCTAGGCTAAATTTTTTGGACTTATGAAAAAACTGGACTTATGAACACACTCTTGTTCATAGTAGGGGACTTTCTGTATTATCCGCATCACTGATCTAACTCTATAGGCCTCCAGGAGAGTGCCCAGGGGCAGTAGACCTCTGAGGGAGGTGTCATATCCAAGAAACAGAAGCCTGCACCCCGGCGCTGGAGTCCTAACAGTTGGTGTGAACTCCATGTTTCAGTTGCAATGGATCTCAAAACAGGGCTGATGCTGAGAGGTACATGATGGTGAAGTCAGGGAAGTTTTAGCTCCAAGGCACCTCCCAAGGGAGCCCAGCACTATAAGGATAGACAGAGCACAGAGGTGGATCTGCTTTCAAAACGTCTGAAACAAATTTTTTCAATCTTCAGTTCAGTTCAGTCTCTCAGTTGTGTCCGACTCTTTGCGACCCCATGGACTGCAGCACGCCAGGCCTCCCTGTCCATCACCAACTCCCAGAGCTTACTCAAACTCATGTCCAATGAGTCAGTGATGCCATCCAACCATCTCATCCTCTGTCGTTCCCTTCTTCTCCCCGATTCAATCTTTGCCAGCATCAAGGTCTTTTCCTAGGAGTCAGTTCTTTGCATCAGGTGGCCAAAGTATTGGAGTTTCAGCTTCAACATCAGCCCTTCCAATGAACACTCAGGACTGATCTCCTTTAGGATGGACCAGTTAGATCTCCTTGCAGTCCAAGGGACTCTCCAGATTCTTCTCCAACACCACAGTTCAAAAGCATCACTTCTTTGGCGCTCAGCTTTCTTTATAGTCCAACTCTCACATCCATACATGAATATTAGAAAAACCATAGCCTTGACTAGATGGACCTTTGTTGGCAAAGTAATGTCTGTGCTTTTTAATGTGCTGTCTAGTTTGGTCATAACTTTCCTTCCAATCTTAGAGCTTATCTATGTAAAGAACTTAATAGATGCTTTCCCAAATTTGACCATCATCTTAAAATTCACATGAAATGACCAAAAATAAGTTGTGGAACTAAAACAAAATGTTTTAAGTGTCTATCGAAAATAAAATGCAAATGTAGATCAGACTTGCTAGAGGAAAAGGCTGGATTCCTTTCTCTTCTCCTTATTGGAAATATTGGTTGTTGTTCAGTTGCTCAGTCGTGTCTGACTCTTTTTAACCCTATGGACTGCAGCACACCAGGCCTCCCTCTCCTTCACTGTCTCCCGGAGTTTGCTCAAGTTCATGTCCATTGAGTCGGTGATGCTATCCAACCACCTCAACATCTGCCGCCGCCTTCTCCTTTTGCCTTCAACCTATCCCAGCATCAGTCATTCATCAGCCGACTCACTGGAAAAGACCCTGGTGCTGGGAACTATTGATATGAAAAGACACTTAAAGACCCTGAAAGCAACAGTGTGGAGGGGCCAGGACTGTAATAAGGATGAGTGAGTCAATTAATTAATTAAAAAATGAAATTATTTGCTATGGCTTTTGTGGTGTTTCTGGAGTTAGCCTAAAAATGTATATTTTGCTGCGATGTGCCTTTTCATACTGGATAAATATTCACCTTGGTAACTAATTTTATTTCTTAATTTGGGGTATTTTTTTCTTAAAGAGGGTTCCTAAAATCATAGAAGCTTTTGGACCCATGAAGCTAGGATCAGCCAATGTTAATAACACCATCTACTTTTTTAAAAGCCTATTTACTATCATTTCTATTGTTTTATTTTATTTATATTTATTTTTAGCTGCGCTGGGTCTTCTTTGTTGCAAGCAGGCATTCTCTAGTTGTGACTAGCGGGGGCTGTTCTTCTAGTTACAGTGGGCAGGCTTCTCATTACAGTGGCTTCTCTTGGTACAAAACATGGACTCTAGGGCGTTCGGCTCAGTAGATGCGGTACTCATTTAGTTGCCCTGGGACATGTGGGATCCTCCCAGACCAGGAGTCGAACTCGTGTCCCCTACATTGGCAGGTGGATATTTAACCACTGGACCCACTGCCAGGGAAATCCATCACCATCTACTTTCAACATAATGATCTGGAAAAGTACTCTGCCTATGTTGCCCAGCTATGTGGAGAGGAGCTTCCAGAGGGGTTCTGGAAGGAGACAGGGGCCACTGAGAAGACAGATAAAGCGGGAAAAGTCTCGTGAAAAGACAGTGGGCAAGAAACTGCAGCAAGAAGCAAAGATTGGAAGGATGTAAGCGGAGTCAAGTCTGGGGTTGACAGCTAAGACAACCAAGTTTAAAGCTGAGAGATACACTGAGAAAAATTTCCAAGAGCACTGCAGGAAGGTGGGCCAGGGAAGAGGGTTGATGAGGCCTATGTAGGGGCCTCATCTGTTTCCCAGCGAGCAGTCCCACTCAGACCAGGCAGATGTGGTTCCTGATAGAAGCTGACACACACTTCCTTGAGGAATTCGAGGCAGGCCAACCAGAGCTGGGGGAAACTCAGAGCAGCTTATGATATGGGATCCGAGTCAAAAGCCTGCCTGTTCCCCTTACGGTCTGCGGCTTCACCCCCCTAATTGAGGAAGACATCCAGGCTGGGAAGCCCCTGGCCTCTGTTAGAAAGAGAGAGAAAGAAGCTTCATGAAACACGAAGGTCCCTGAACTCATATGTAGAGCTGTCTTTTGGCATCCCCATCTGGCTTTCGCCTTGCACTTCCTTTCTGCAGAGAGAGCTGCAAGAACCGCTGAGGCGGGAAGGGTCGGTGTGATCCACTGGTTCTTGGTGAGAGTCTGTCTTCCTGCCTAGTCCTGAAGGGAGGTGACTCCGGGGGCACTGCCACCCACTGCTGCGCAGTGGACAGGGCAGAGGAGGAAGGGGAGGTGGAGGGGGTGGGTGGGGAGCCAGGAGTGCAGACAGGGCTGCCTGGTGAAGAAACATCGGCTCTGCTTTGCAGAACCTGTGGCTCAACCTTGAAGGGCAGGTTCTGCTCTCTGGCGCCCTCTGCTGTGGTTGAGCAGAGCAGATACCCCCGTGGGAGGGGGCAGGAGTGGAAATTTAGACATCGCTTACCTAGGATGAGGGCTTCCCCAGTGGCTCAGTGGTAAAGAATCTGCCTGCAATGCAGGAGTTGCAGGATTCGCAGGTTCGATCCCAGGGTCGGGAAGATCCCCTGGAGGGGAGTAAGGCAACCCACTCCAATATTCTTGCCTGGGAAATCCCATGGACAGTGCAGCCTGGTGGGCTATGGTCCACAGAGTCGCAACAAGTCGGACATGATGGAAGCAACTTAGCACACACACACACGCATGTACCTGGGCTGAGGACTTCCCAGGTGGCTCAGTGGTAAAGAATCCGCCCACAATGCAGATGTGTGTTCGATCCCTGGGTTGGGAAGATCCCCAGCAGCAGAAATTGACAACCCTCTCCAGTAATCTTGCGGGAGATATCCCATGGACAGAGGAGCCCGGAGGGTTGCAATCCTTGGGCTCGCCAAGAGTAGGACACAACTGAACATGCATATACTGTACCTGGGTTTGAGAGAGCTGGGAGACCTGAGATGCGTCTGGCCAGGGCCAGGATGCAAAAGGAGAGTAGACTGGTTTCATGGAAGGTAAGCTGAGTTACCCACACTGGTCCACACTCTTTATGAGTGCCATGCTGTGGGGAGTCCACAGAACTGTACTTGTTAGGGTGGGAACGGACATAAGCGGTATCCAGTTCAACCTCATTAACCAGCAAGACTGTATCGCAGAAAACACACACTTCAGCTCATAGACTTAGGAAACAAACTTATGGTTGCCAGGTGGGGAGGATCGGGGGAAGGCATAGCTAGGGAGTTTAGACAGGACATGTACACACTGCTATATTAAAAATGGATCATCAGCAAGGACCTACTATACAACACATGGAACTCTGCTCAATGTCATGTGGCAGGCTGGATGGGAGGGGAGTCTGGGGGAGAATGAATACATGCATACAGTCCCTTTGCTGTCCACCTGAAACTATCACAGCATTGTTAATCGGCTATACTCCACTATAAAATTAAAAGTTCAAGAAAAAACACACTGCAGGAAAAGGTCCAGCCTTCAATGGCACAGGAAATGCGAGAGAGGAAGGTTACAGAGGGCTGGGGAGTTCATCTTCCTTCCAGATTACCCATGATAGATTCAGGTAAGAGTTCAGACGTGGCTAGATTCCTATGTTGTAGTCTATACACAGATGGAAGGGTGTGTGTCAGGGAGAGTAACATTATTCTGGGAAGAACATATTCCTAAAGTACAGAGGACTCCAACAAGGAGATAAAATGTTGAAAAAAGATGGTGGGCGTGCAAATCAAAGACTGGAAAACCAATCTAAAACTTCAGCCTGTCAAAGTAACCAACACCTGCCAGGAGGGTGCGACCTTCCTGACAGCTCCCACTGTGACTGTCACACTGACCTGCAGGGAACTGGGGCCAGGTCCCCAAGGAGGGACAGCACAACTGGCTGTGGGCAGCTGGTGGGCGGAGGTATGTGAGAGGCCATGGTAAGTGACGTTGGCCTTTGCCTCCAACTGCACTTGAAAATCTCCCGGTAGCGTTAGCTGTGCAAGATGTCATCTCTGGACCCTTGTGGGTTCGTCGTTAATTCATACATAAAATGGCAAACCCCTCCTTCCGTGCCCTCCCTCCCTATTTCCTGTCTCCCTTGTTCTATTTCATGTTTCTTATTAAGTCTGAAATGCTGCACATACATCAGCTCACTGTCTGTCTCTCCCAGAATGTAGCTCCATGCATTCTGTCTCTTCTCCTCTTCTGGATCGCTAGTCTGAAAACCATGCTTGCACACAGTAGGGGCTCCATAAATACCAGTGCAGAGTAAGCGAGAGAGAAATGAAGACAAGGCGATGCATCTTTATAAAGAATGTCTCAGTTTATTATTTTAAACCTGAACCTGCCGAAAAGGATGGTTAGTTGCACTGAGCTCAAAGCATCCCCGGGACATGGACTGGAGACAAGCCCAGGGCTGGACCTTGGCTCCTCAGTTGGGTCCAGAGGTCACAGCCATCAGCCTGGGAGCTTCAGCTGCATCCACTGAGGCTGTGATGGTGACACAGAGGGTTTTCTCGGGGTGATGCCGGGAAGGGAGGTGAGATCACTTATGATGGGGTAGAAACAAGGCCTGGACTGTGCTGCTCATGGCCTGTGGCCACCGAAATGTGGGGAGGGGACCTGGGGAGGGGGCAGAGCAGGGGCAGGCTCAAGGTGCCTGGGACCCTGGGCTGGAGGGACCCAGTGCTTTCACCGATGGATGCAAAAGGGGGTACCAACCCCCCAAGGGATACAGCTCAAGAGGACCTAAAAGAAACCCAAGCCGAAGCTTCTGAGAAGCAGAATCATTCCCTTTCCTCCTGCACACATCCTCCGCCTCCTTTCTCGAATCTCTGTCTTCACGACCCTGTGGAAGGATGGATACCCCGCCGTGTGGGCGCACAGCCCCGTGCTGGTCTCTGCTGCCCCCACGCCCTGGCTCACACGCTGGTGTGCTGGGACCCCGAGGATGCACTGCTGCCCAGCTGGCTCCGGCCCGAGGGCGCCGGGCTGGCTGCTGGGCCCCTCTTGCTGCGGTGGCCGCTGCTCTGGCTCCTCCGGGCCGGCTCCTCCGCCAGCTTGAGTTTCTCGTGCTCCTCTTTCAGGAAGAAGTCCACAAACAGGCTCTTCTCCCTCTTGATCTGCTCGCTGATGTCCGTGGGGATGTCAGGGATCATCCAGTCCACGAGGACACTCAGGAACATCACCAGGTTCTGGGAGGGTGAGGGGAAGGATGAGAAGAGAGGCCCCGGCTGGAGGGTTCCCACCCGGGGTGGGTGAGCGGGGGTGATGACACAGACCCAGAACTGGGGGTAGGGGGCTCTGGGTTCCTCTGGCTCCTCGGCTGATCTCAGCCATCGAACGAGCATCACAGTCCCTCAGGGTCCCCAGGAGAAAGTGGAGCAGTGACAGGGTCTGCCTCCCATGCATGGCCTGACAGCATCGTGTGTGCAAAAGTCGCTCAGTCATGTCCGACTCTTTGCAACCCCATGGACTATACCATCCATGGAATTCTCCAGGCCAGCATACTGGAGTGGGTAGCCTTTCCCTTCTTAGCCATGCCTTCTTTGCCTCCTCCACTCCTCCTCTGTCTGCCTCCCACCCCCCATGTCTTGCTTTGCCTCCAGGCCTCCGGTTCCAGAGCTTTAAAAAAATTTTTATTTATTCATTTTAATTGGAGGATAATTACAATATTGTGAAGGCCTCTGCCATACATCAACATGAATCGGCCATAGGCATACACATGACCCCTCCCTCCTGAACTTCTCAGGAGGTGGCCATAAGGCCTGAAGGCCCCTCCGGGTCTCTCCCTGGACCAGCGGCCCCTGTCTGCCTCCCAGCTGGCCCTCTGCCCCCCATATTGGAGGTGGGCCGGGTTCAACCATCACAGCATCTCCAGTCACAGCGCTGCCTGGACCCTGCCTCCCGCCCGCCTTCATGGGTTCTGAGGTTGTGTACACACCTCTAACTTGCTCCTTTCTCCCCCCGGGGGGCTACGTCACCTCCCCTGAGGTAGGATGAGACCCCCTCCCTCTTCCTGGGAGCATTTTCTACTTAAGAGGGTGACTATTTCCTGCAGGCAGCTGTGGCGTACAGCCCAGTTCAGGGCCACTCCCCGGGTACTCTGGTTCCCAGTCCCCCACCGACCCCCCCAACCTCCAGCTGTGGTCTCCTTCTCCACCTGCCCATCTTCTGCTCACGTGCCCCCTCTCCTTAGAACCGAGGTCGGTGACAGTGCAGGAGACACCAGAGCCCTGCCCTCTGTCTTTCAGGCTCTAAATGTGCCGCCCCCAGCTCGACCTTGAACCCACAGGCCCAGGGGAGACTTGGGAACCAAGGTTGTTCCCAGGGGCCCCTGGGCACCTCAGGGCATCTGGAGCTGCTGAGTCAAGTCCCACACTCGCCTCTTAAACCAAGTCCTCCCAGTGGAGTGGAAGCGACACCTGACACGCGGTGGTAAAGCGAGGTGGCTCCTGAGGGCGGGGGGCAGCAGGGGACAGGTGAGGAATCTCAGCACACGCCGCCCCCCTGCCCCACCATCCCCCAGAGCAAGAATGATGCTTCTCCAGGTGAAGGACTAGCTGGGGATCTTCCCCACTTCCTGTGATGGGGGCCAGGTCAGGATACTTTAGAGCCCTCCAGGGACCCGCCTTTGGGGAATACAAAAGCCTGGGGTGGGGGCAATGGGTAAGCGGTCTGGACTGGTACCCCAGCTCTGCTCCAAGGCCAGCAGTGGGAGTGGGGGCCTCATCTTGGCGACACAACTGTAGGTCCAGCTAGTCTGGGAGATAGGAATAGCCAGCTCGGGTTTGCTATTCAGCAGGGGTGCCTGATGGGGCTCTGGGGGCCTTTCCCACCAGGGGTCTCAAACAACACCACAAAGAGAGGGCTGGTGGGAGCTGGAAGGAAGGGTTAGAACTGGAGCCTTTTCTTGAGTGTGGAGACCGGCCGGGGGCGGTGGGGTGGCCACCTGTCTGCCTTCGGGTTGAGACTCTGCTCCCTCTGCTGTTCCCCACTTTTCAGTCTGAGGTTTACGTGGGAATCCTTCTCCACCCTGCATGTCACTCCATGTCTGCCTCGCAACCTGAATCTGTGCCCTTTTCTGCTTCTGTGCATCCATGCTTTCATGAAAGCCCTCACCCAGCAGAGAGTCACAGAGCACCCTGAAAACCAGAGGCAGGGCTGTCTGGATCCCTGAGCCTGGATCCTAACCAGCTGTCCCTAACTTAGCTGAACAACTCACCTGGAAGATTATGACAAAAGCCAGACGTGCAGACAGAACGGCCCAGTACTGCTTGGAAAACTCGTACGGGTTTGGGGCCCACGGCGGCTCCCGGTAATCCTTAAACCTGTCCAGAAAGGAAGGCAATGTGAAGACTGGGAGGAGATAGAGGGAAGGAGGTACCTCTCTGGCTATCACCTCAAAAGTCAGAGCAGCAGGCAGGGCCTTGGCTCTTAGACCTAGGGAGTAGCAGGCAGAGGTAAGGAACCCAGGGCCCAACCAACAACGTCCAAAAAAGTCCAAACTCCAAAAGAGCCAATGTCAGCCTAGAAGTGTCTTTCTCACTCTCTCCAACATCTCCAGAAGTTTCCTTTGGATTCTCCCTCGTGTGTGTGTGTGTGTGTGTGCGCGCGCGCGTGCATGCACGTGTCTCTGTGTGTGCTCAGTCGTGTCTGACTCTTTTGTGACCCCATGGACTGCAGCTCATTGGGCTCCTCTGTCCACGGAATTTTCCAGGCAAGAATACTGGAATGGGTTGCCATGAGGGGTCCAGGAATCATGAGAGGAACTCAGGACAGGGGATCCACCTGGGGTCCACTAGCCTGTGGGCTCTGAGAGCGGCAGGGGACGCCAGACACCCGGCAGAGTGCTCCGAGGCCCAGGACTCAGTGAAGACACAGATCTCTTGAGAGCTGATTCAGACCAAGCTGAAGGCTGAGTGGATTTGGGGGAGCAGTGGTAACGATCACAGTTGGGCAGTAGCCCCCTCTTTTAACTGCCCGTCTTGATCATCTGCCCATGTTGTTTAAGGCTTCGCCAGTGACTCAGCAGTAAAGAATCTTCCTGCGATGCTGGAGATGCAAGAGACACAGGTTCCGTGGCTGAGCTGGGAAGCTCCCCTGGAGGAGGAAATGGTAACCCACTCCAGTACTCTTGCCTGGAAAATTCCATGGACAGAGGAGCCTGGTGGGCTATAGTCCATGGGGTTGCAAAGAGTCAAACACAGCTGAGGAACTGCACGCACACACACACACACACCACAGTTTGAAAAAACAAAATGTGAGTGCCTGCCTCGCACTCAGACCATGGAGAGGTCTAGGGCTTGTCTGAGCTGTTGCCTTCCCCCCTCCCCCCGCTTCCCATCCTGAGATGACTCATGTTAAAAATGGCTTATTTTCTCAGAATCACTTTTTTTCTAAGCCTGGAAAAATGGCAAGAGCTGGTACAGAAGATTTATGCTCCTTCATGGAACTGTTTTCTCCATGGAATTCAACAAATCTTCGATGTTCAGTGAAAGCAAAACAAGCCCTGGGCTGAAGCATGAGATGGGGTAGCATCAGGCCACCAGGGGGGTGCAGGGACGCCGAGGAAGGCGGGGAGGGTTGGGGGCACCCAGAAGGAAAAAAGCATATACTGAACGTGTCCACCCCCGACAAGGAACTTTTCTGAAGCTGCTTCACTTGAGAACAAGATCCGTGGGCAGGCATGGGTATCCCCATGTAACCCAGGAGGGAACTGAGTCTCAGAGAAGTTCAATACTCAGCCAGCCAGGGGTGGATTCAAGGTGAGAATCCCAGTCTGCCTGAATCCAGCCTTTCCTCCATTGTCGGGAAGCTTCTGGCCTCCAGCTGCGGTTTGGGGTGGGGGAATCTGCTGTGGGTGCTCTCTGAACCCTTCCCTGTCCTGAATGAACCCACGGCTCTAAAAGATCCACACAAAAGCATGGGGGCTTTCAGTAGTCCAAGAAGATATGGCCCAAGAAGATCCCCTCCCAAGAGGGGAGAAGAGGAAAAAAGGAAGATGAAAAGAGATGCAGGCAAAAAGGCAGAAAAAGTCATAGCGGGAGATTCAGCCCCAGAAAGAGGCAAACGGAGAGGTGGAGGCTGAACGTTTGACTGGGGCTGGGCAAGAGGCCAGGAGCTGCCCCCTCCCACCCGGCTCCCCTCTTCCGACAGCTGATCACAGCTGTTGCAGGCTTGGTTTGACATCCGGATGAGAAGCAAAGCTAACTGCAGCCCAGCAAAGCACCACAGGGTTCATCCTCACCATCCGTGGCTGAGGACAGAAACAAGACCAGCTCCAGACCACGCCCACTTGTGGGAGAGGGCGAGGGTGTGGCCAAGGGAATACGGTCATCTTGAGTGGGGAAAAAATCTCAGGCTTGCCTACCCTCCTGCTCTGCCCCTCAAATCCCAGGCAGACAGGAATCTGTCTTGCTTTTCTCAAGACCCCTGGAAGAGGGGTGCTGTACACCCCTGCCCCCCCGACTTTTGACCATGGGGAAGATACCCCCAGGTCCAGTCTGATCCTGCCACTGCAATCGAAGTCACTCCGCTTGTTTTCTAGCTCCATCGATGAAGGAACAGCTGCTCACTGACCTCAGTAAGACAGCCATCGCTCACCCCTCTCTTTTTCCAGTCTGCAAAGAATCCATAAATAATCTAATTCTGGTCCCACTTCTGCTACTAACTCACCACAGCGTTTGGAAATGTCACTTTACCCTCCCTGAGTGTCCAAAACATGTTTTGAATCTGGCAGGCACATCCATCTCATCAAGGGTCTGGGGAAAGATTAACACAGAGATCCGTCCAGAAAGCTCGACTCGCAGTCCCGCTGTGCCAGTGGACTAAGGGTGCTTTGTCAGGAACTACAGGGCCAGCACTGCCCAGAAAAGAGCAGTGTGCAATTTAATGATTTGTGCATCTGTTCACATTTCTCTTTCCAAAGCTAACTTTAAATAAAAACTGTGACCTGGAGTAAGCAATGCATTTTACATTCATGCACGCATGCATATGTATCACAGAAATAAAAATCACACAGAACACATGCATCCTTGCTGTATCCCATGCTCTGATACTCTTTTATTCTCTGCTGTCCTCTCCTTTCCTAGTCTTTAAAATGCTGCTCATGATACACTAAGCCATTTCCCAACTGATGAACCATGATTCACAGTTTGAAGAACACTGATTCCAGTAAGCCTCTGCCACCAGGTAAATGATTGCTCATTTACATTCCAGTATAAGTTCAGATTTCATAATTTAAAAATAATTCACCCTAAGAAGTCAAGTGGGTGCTGGAGAAGACTCTTGAGAGTCCCTTGGACTGCAAGGAGATCAAATCAGTCCATCTTAAAGGAAATCAATCCTGAATATTCATTAGAAGGACTGATGCTGAAGCTGAAACCAATACTTTGGCCACATGATGTGAAGAGCCGATTCACTGGAAAAGACCCTGATGCTGGGAAAGATTGAGGGCAAGAGGAGAAGAGTGTAGTAGAGGATGAGATGGTTGGATGGCATCACCGACTCAATGGACATGAGTTTGAGCAAACTCTGGGAGATGGTGAAGAACAGCGAAGCCTGGAGTGCTGTAGTCCATGGGGTCACAAAGAGTCAGACACGATTCAGCGACTGAACAACAACAACAAAAGCTCAGGTTTCAGAATTTAAAAAAAATTCACCCTAAGAATTCAAGTGTATCAAATGTTTTCACTGAGTAATCAGAAGACACTAATTAAAGACAGAGATCATTAGTTTTAAGACTAGACGTGTCCAGAAAAGACAGAGTGGCTATTGAACTTAATTGTGGCCAAGCCAGTGACAGTGGTCTGTTTCACTTCCAAGCCCAGTGCAGAGAACGGCATTGGCAAAAGCTGGGGAGTCAGCAGACGAAGGCTTGATCCCACCCCCACTGTTTCACTTCTCTGTCCTCTAGCAAGTTACCTAATGACCTGATGGCTGGGGTCCTCGTCCATGAAACATGGGCGTTCTATCTCACAAAGCTGTAACGAGGACCACTCAGCACACTGCCAGACATGTCAGAGGACCCAATACATCGGAGCTGTTCTTTCTCCTTCAACTGAAGGTGACTTAAGAAGTACACCTCTTCTGTTAAAAGAGGACGGAGCAGGTACACCCCTGCCCCCAGTTCCTCCTGGCCTTCCAGGAGCATGGCTTTCTGAGCATGGCTCAGATGCCCTGAGTGTCCCATGATCCTGAGATGAACCAAATAGAGCTGATGCCCAGCTGCAGGCAGCTTCTCTCAGGTTCTTCATCCAGGTGAAGGCACGAAGCAGGCCAGCGTCAGGCTGATGGGCAGGAGAGCTTCTGTTCCATTCCCATCAGCTCAAATGCTTCCCAAAGCCATCCCCTTTCCCCTGGTTTTGAGAGCTCTGGGTCTCCCAAAGTCCCACTGGGTGGCCCAGCACTGGGAGAACCCCACATGTGCTCACTTCCTGCATCTGCTGGCCGGGGCTGAAGCTCGGGGTTATAATTTTAGGAACATTTCCCAGATCTCACCCTTGTCCGTTCAGTCTTCCTTTATTTTCTTTGAGCCTTACCATCGACTTTGAGAGTTCCCTGGAGTCTTGTAATAAGGAGAGTCTTCCAATAATGAAACAACTAGAGTGTCTAAAACTGGACTGGAGCGGCTGGGCCCCTTACTATTTATAAGAACCTGAGAAAGTTATTCCATGTTTCCGAACCTCATCATTCTAACTTCACAGAGCCAACAAAATGTGCATCACTGGGCTGGGTACGTAGAAGGTGTGCACGGGACAGCCTTCTCGACCCACCACGAACAAAGGAACGTGAGTACACGTGTGTGTGTGTGTGTGTGTGTGTGTGTATTTACACTGAATGTCGAAGGAAAACACAGTGAGCAGTAAATGAGACGGCTCGTGTAAGCGTGACTTCTGGAGGCAGAAGTGGGCACAACAGTTTCTTCTGGGAGAGAATGACTGGGGTGGGGGCTGAGAAAAGAGTCTTTCCCTTTACATGTACATATACATATACATATATACGCACATACATCTGTAAAGAATGACTTTTAGAACAAAAAAGTTCTTAATTGCAAAAGAAGGATGCACGACTTCCTAGGGAGTCCAGTGGTTAAGAATCCGCCTGCCAATGCAGGGGACACAGCTTCGATCCCTGGACCAGGAAGATTCCACATGCTGTGGGGCAACTGAGCCCATGCACCACAATACTGAGCCTGTGCTCTAGAGCCAGGAGCTGCGATCACTGAGCCCACGTGCCACAACCACTGAAGCCCACATGCCCCAGAGCCTGTGCTCCACAACTAGAGAAGCCTCTGCAGCGAGAAGCCTGCACACCACAACCAGAGAGAAGCCCACGCTCACGGCAACTAGAGAGCCTGCACAAACCAGTGAAGACCCAGCACAGCCAAAAATAAAGAAAATATTCTCTAAAAAGATCCAATTAATGGCAATATTCAGTGACCCAAATATATTTTCACATTGAGCTCCCAGGAGCCAAATCACAGGGTTAAGTGAAGCAAACTCACATCCATTAAGTAAAAGAGGTACAAAAATCAACACTAACTCTTAACTTTAAAAATGCATTCGAAAAAATAAATAAATAAAAATAAAAATGCATTCATATTTTACCTAGATTGTTTGAACACTGTGAAATAATCACATTGAATGTATACATGACCTAAAGAAATAAGGTTCCTATTAACTCAAAATATAGTTCATTATTAGAAAGAGAACCTGTGAAGTGTCTTTAAAAGTTCTATAAATTCATTTTTATGTTACTACATGGGAAAATGACTGAGAAAGGGTCTCGCAAACATGCCACCAGGGCTACTACAGTTGGAAAGATGCCCAGAGCTGGGCAGGGCTGTGTGGACGCAGGACCGAGTTGGAGAGGTTGCCTGTAATGTTTAAAACTTCCACAGGAACAAATTCATATATTACACGTGTCACTCACTATTGATGTTTTTGCACGAAATAGAAAAGAAGGTTTGGAGGTGATTTATTCCAAGTCCCCACTCTTACAGATGGGGAAACTGAGGTGCAGGCAGGGAGGAGAGGCTCCTGGCTCAGATGCCCCCTCCCATGCTCACTTGCAGGATGACCTTGACAGTGACACCTGCCACAGGTCATCATAATACAGAATCACTGCAGCTGCTGATGTAATAAACCAAGGGGTTGGTCCTCGACATTCAGAAATGGCTTTTTTCTCGGGGGCGGGCACTCCCTGTAACATGCGGGCTCTTAGCTTCCTGACCAGGGATGGACACCATTCCCCCTGCAGCGCAAGTGCTGAGTCTTAACCATTGGACCACCAGGGACGTCCTGGAAATGGCTTTTTTTTTTAACTATTTATTTTTAATGGAAGGCTAATTGCTTTACAACATTGGCTTGATATCTGCCATATATCAACGTGAATCAGCCATAGGTAACCTATGTCCCCTCCCTCTTGGACCTCCCTCCCACCTCCCACCCTATCCCACCTCTCTAGGTTGTTACAGAGCCCTGGTTTGAGTTCTCTGAGTCACACAGTCAATTCCCATTGGCTATCAATTTCCATACCATAGTGTATATGTTTCACACTGCTCTCTCCATTCGTCTCACCCTCTCCTTCCTCCCACTGCCCTCACCCGTAAGTCTGTCCTCCATGTCTGCATCTCCATTGCTGCCCTGCAAAATAGCTTCATCAGTACCATCTTTCTAGATTCCATATATATGTGAAACAGCTTTCTAAAATGATCTTTTACTCATTATAATCAGTAGTAAATGCATTTCTCAACCCCAAACAGTGGTATGTAAAAATAAAATTTAATAGTCCCAGTCCAGTGGAAAGTAATGTCTTAATGCTGAACAAGATGGCACATAATATTTTCATACCACCCGAGCTGCTTACAAATGTCTTTTGAAATTTTCCCTTCAATAAGGGAAAAAAGCCCGGCCCACTAGGAACTAACCAGGCCCGAGTTGATCTAGTGGCTGATACAGATAAGCAGAGGTACCCATAAAGCTGGCTTTCCCTCTGGTCTCGGCCAGGAGCAGAGGAGATGCAGGCAGGCCCCAGAAGGAACTCGCAGGACCCTGGGACAGGAGAGAACTTGAATCCTACAGACAAGCCCACAGGCACCACCCAAGGATCCTGTTTCGGGATACTTAGCATCTCCAAACAGACCCAGTGGCTTAGCCAAGCCCAGGTGGGTTCCTTGAGCTCTGAGACCCCAGTCCCTGCCCTGCTGACCTCTCTGTTCTCCTCCCGCTGAGCCAGAAGCCTGAGCCACCATCCAGCCTATAGGACACAGGGGCACCTCGACCCTGTTAAATGGCCACTAAGCGTGCAACAGGCTGACGTCATGGGGCTGTTTATTGAGCAGCCCTTCGTGGTCAGTTAAATGGCCGAGGCAGACATAGCTCCAAAAATGCTGGGAACGCATCTTGAACAGGCAGTCAGAGACTTGTCTTAACTTTTACTGCTATTTTTAAGATACCTCTATCCTTGGCAAGGCTGGGCTGGAGCCTGAGACCTCAGTTTTATTTGACCACATTTATCTCTGGAGGTCATGAAAAACTAAGAATAAGAAGGGTCACTGAGTTCCCAACACTATTTGCCAGAAAATCAGGGCAGATTTCACTTCCCACCATGGAAGCAGCTCTACACGCCGGCTCTGGGGCTAGCCCTGCTGTTGTCTGCGTGTCTGTGTTTCTCACAATCTCGCCCTCTCTCCATCCTCTTATTTTTTCATTTCTCTTCCTGACAGCCACTGACGAATCCTGGCTTACAAGGACATCAGTAACTTATGTCTTTACTTCCTAAATTTCCAGAGACCTTGGCAAGCCAGCCAGGTCCCCATGGCATGCGGTGAGCAGGACCCACCTGGGGTGGGTACAGATCTCCATCAGTACTGCTCATTCTTCTAGAAAAGGCAACCCACATGGTATACCTGTTTGGGACGGTGTGTGTCTAGATGATACGCTGACCCCGCTCTCCAGGCATCTGTTTTACACTTCAGAGCAGGGTGGCCCCTTACTTCCAATGTAACCTGCTGCTCTTCACAGCGCAGTCAGAGATGACACTGGTGAGAAGTCCCTTCGATCCCCGCCGCGGCTCCCAGTGCCGTAAGAGGAGTCCACACACCTCCTGTGCCTGCCTGGTTTCTCTCTCCTAGTTCAACCCCCTTATTCCATCTCCGACCACTGAGCACAATCCAGCCCCTCTGCATGGGACACCCTGTCCTCCCTGGACTCCCCCACACCACGTGATAATCCCTTCCTGCCCATCACTGCTCCTCCCACCCTGCTCACCACCCAGGCCGCCTTGGTCCCTCCTGGGAGGGAGCAGATTCAACAGGATTCTCCCTCTGGCCACTCCTGCATTGGACACTGAGGTCCAGGTTAGGGGCATGGCCTCTTCCTTCAGGGATAGGAGAGTGTCCTGCAGTCTCCCAATTGCAATCACAGAAGCTTGATTCTCATTGCTTACTCATCTCATTCATCTAGACTTCTTGAGGGAGGCACCGTCTTGTTCCCTATCATATGACCGATGCCAAGCCTATCATAAAGCCTCAAAAACAGGTGCACGATGAGGGCTTCCCTGGTGGTCTGGTAGTTAAGAATCCACCTGCCAATGCAGGGGACACGGATTTGAGCCCTGGTCCTGGAAGATCCCACATGCTATTCGGCAACTAAGCCCATGTGCCACCATCATTGAGCCCACGTGCCACAGTGACTGAAGTCCGTGTACCTACAGCCTATGCCCCACAATGAAGAGTAGGTAGCACCCACTCCCCACAACTAGAGAAAGCCCATGCACAGCAATGAAGACCCAGCACAGCCAAAAACAAATAAAGTATAAAAAAATAGGTGCACAATGATCCTATGATCCCGGTTGGTATGGAGTAAGATCAAACCAAACTCTTTGAGTTTGATCTATTTTCTGCAGGTACATTTTCTTGACAGAAATATAGAATGCACTTCCTACACACACAGCTAGTTTTAATTCCACCACTCTATGGACCACACACGAGCCATGGTCCCCTCTACTTTCATTGGAGAGAAGAGTTATCAGGGCTTATGGCTGCCTGGAAAGTCCAGTGATCTGACTGGACACAGCAAAGCTCAGTGCCATTCAGGTGTGCTAATAACGCCTGGTCTCCTGAGCACCTACTGTTTTGGCTGAGCTGCATCTGTTCATCGTGACTTCAGATCTCAGAGGAGGAGGAAACGACCCCCTACTCTGAGACCATGTGCTTTAGATGGAGATCATTTCACCTCCCACTCCCAAGCCCCACAGTGCCAAAGACCATGGAAAGCATCACATTCTTCTGGCTGCAGTGATTGGTTCTGGGTAGGAAGCATGGCTGATCCCAACCAATGAGCTGCAGCAAGACTTTTGCTGATATGGTTGGGAAAGAGGTGGAAGGCTTGTTTCCCACTGGATTTGGACCCAGTATAATACTGGTCTATAGTTTCCTTGAAACTACAGTCACCATTGACTACAGTAGAGTGGGAAGATGGAGCAAGATTTGGTTTGGGCAGATTGAATCAAGTCTACTCAACTAGAACCACCCTCAACTTTTAATACAGATGCATTTAAGTCCCTTTGTGTTTAAGCGAGTTCAATCCATTGGAAAATATATTCAGAGGGTCACTGGAAGATCTGATCATCAAGAGCAAGGTCCCTATGGATAGACCTTCCAGACCAACTTCTAGAAGGTCTATATGTGCTTCTAGACCAACCAAAGGAACAGTGTTAGCCTTGGCTTCCCCAGGCAACAAGTCACACTTGTGCTGTTCGTGGCTGCGAGCAGGGGTTAAGGCTTGCATTCTTGAACAAATGTCAGTCTTGCTTCAGGATCTGTCACTGGAAACCTCTTAGAAAGCTGAAGACTTTTCTAGGATCACAGAGAAGATCACAGATCTTGGCTCCTCTGGTTGCCAAGCACGCTCTAGGGAGTGTGGGCTCAGTAGCTGTGGTTGTGGCTCACGCGCTCTAGAGTACAGGCTCAGCAGTTGTGGCTTAGATGCCCTGTGGCATGTGGGATCTTAGTTCCTGAACCAGAGATCCAACCTGTGTCCCCCACACTGGCAGGTGGATTCTTAACCACTGGACTACCAGGGAAGTCCCCGTGTTCTATTTGTTTAAATACAAGAGGTATGATCTTGGATCGAGTCCTCCAGGGACCATCACTTAACCAAGGTACAAAAGGTTAGAGAATTTATTCCCCCTCTGCTTCCTTTTTCTCTTTCTTTGCCCTTCTCAGGTAAATAGTGGAGAGTTCTCTGTTTCTCAGCTTCAGTGATCCCTGTGCTGACAGACTACAATCATGACTCTAACCTGGTCCTCTTGGGAATTCCAGCTACTCTCTCCAGGAGTTAGATGGAAATTCCCCCCTTAGATTTCTTACCATTGTTTTACATGCAACATGACTGGGACCAAATTCATCACATGGATGGTAAAATCAGATTCTCTTAGCATCTTCCCCATCCCTGTCAACGGACCCACAATTTCCCAGTCTTCTGACGTCAGCCCAAACTTCAGGATCATCCTAACTCAGGCTCTCTCTCAGGCCTCTGGTCCCCAGCTTTGTAAGGTATGGCATTAAGTAGCTCATCTTCTCCCCAACTCCGAATTTCTTCCACATTTCTGTTCCAGGCCTTCCATGGCTCATGTCTGAATGGTGCAGCACCTCAGCCACTCTCCTTGAGTTCCTTCAATTCTAACCCATCTTCCACTCTGAGACCAAATTAATTTTCCTAAACCTACACTTTATCCTCTAACTACCTGGCCCTATAAAAGTCCATAACTTCCTACTGCGTCACATTAAAATTCCTATAAGATTTCAAGGTTTCTCAGTATCTACTTCATCCTACCTATTCAAGTCCAACGACACTTTGGCTTATACTACCCATGGAGTTGCTCTATATATTCTATTTTCTTTATTATTCCCTATGTTTATCTCCCAAACACTCTCCTCGCAGACTCTACCAGCTAGCCCCTAAGCGTTTATCAAATCCCCCAGGTTCATCCCAACCCCCATGACCTGGCTCGTGCTGACTCCACACTATGATATGTTTTTTGCCCAACAACTCTTCATGGCTCCTCCAAGAAGCCTACCTTTTCCATTCCAGCCTCTACCATTCTCCCCCCTCTCCAAACACCCATAAAGCTTATGATCTGTACTAGATATAATCACTGAACAATGTGCAATGTCCCAGAGAGTTCTGTTTTCTTCCCAACCAGACCTTCCCTTGATGGTGAGAATGAACCTATATACCTTTTTGTCTGCTCCAAAATGTCTAGCAAAAGGCACTCAATAAATGTTGGCTGATTCATTTAGAGAACAAGCTTATGGTTCCCAGGGGGAAGGATAGAGGGAAGGAATAGTCAGGGAGTTTGGGATGGACATGGACACACTGTTATATTTAAAACGGATCACCAGCAAGGACCTACAGTATAGCACAAGGAACTCTGCTCAATGTTATGTGGCAGCCTGGATGGGAAAAGAGTTTGGGGAGAATGGATACGTGTATATGTATGGCTGAGTCTCTCTGCCGTCCATCTGAAACTATCAAGGCATTGTTAATCATCTATACCCCAAAACAGAATTAAAAGTTAAAAAAAATAAAGTGTTGAAACCTTCCAGTTAAAAAAATATTGGTTGATTCATTGAAATTGATATTTTGGGATCTGGGGCTTGGGGGTAGGAGACCGAGGCTAAGAAGAAGGATAATGATACAATTCTAGGTCATCCGGAGAGTTACTTGGACTTGCTGCTTCCAGTCCTCCATCGCCCTCCTGCTCCCGATCACCTTACCTGCAGAACTGAACCTCCTGCTCAAACTGGGAGTTCTCGGGCTGCGTTCCCTCCTTCAGCTGGCTGACGTTGAAAAAGGAGAGGGTGTGGTTGACAAAGCCATGCAGAGTCCCATTGTGACTGTAGGAGTACTGATACACCAGGCGGGGGATGAAGTCGGAGGTGACAGCGATGACAAAAGCCTGGGGGTAGAACCACAAGCACCTGAGGAATGGTCAGGTCGGACGCCATCGAGGTGGCACAGGTCCATCTGGCTAAGAGACGGCCCCCCTCCTGGGCTCCCCATCCAGAGGTGCTGCTCTAATAGAATCCTCATCCTGAGCTCATGTTGCTGACCTGCCTGGCTTTTCCATCTTTGACACATGGAAGGAAACCACGGCTGTCAAGAGAGTGAATTACGGCCACTGAAGAAAAGAATGCGCAGCCAGTTGGGACCATTTGGAGAGGGAGGGCATAAACATCTCGAGATATTTGACCTGATGCTGGCATTGGCCACACCAAAGAGGAGT
>NW_011494785.1:1354839-1358848 GCF_000754665.1 Bison bison bison | reverse complement strand
CCAAAGAGGAGTGGATGGGGTTTTCCTGGTGGTTCAGTGGAATCTGCCTGCCAATGCAGGAGACATGGGTTCAATTCCTGGTCCAAGAAGATCCCACATGTAGCGGAGCAACTAGGCCCGTGCGCCGCAGCTACTGAGCCCGGGCTATAGAGCCCGGGAGCTGCAACTACGAGCCCACATTGAGAGCTACTGAAGCCTGAGTGCCCCGGAGCCCGTGCTCTGTGACAAGAGAAGTCACTGCAATGAGAAGCCCGTGCACCAAAACTAGAGAGTAGCCAGCACTTGCTGCAACTACAGAAAAGTCCACGCAGAACCAAAGACCCAGCACATTTGGAAATAAATAAATCAATAAAACTATTTTTTTTTAAAAAGGAGCGGAAGACTTTCTGAGAAAATTGTCAATAGTAATGCGTGTGTGCATGCTAAGTCGCTTCACTCGTGTCTCTTTGCGACCCTATGGACTGTAGCCCACCAGGCTCCTCTGTCCATGGGATTCTCCTGGCAAGAATACTGGAGTGGGTTGCCATGCCCTCCTCCTCCTTCCCAAGCCAGGAATCAAAAGTGCGTCTCTTATATCTCCCCTGCATTGGCAGGTGGGTTCTTTACCACTAGCACCGCCTGGGAAGTCCAGAGGGCCACTTAAATGTGATGGGCAAGGACATCCAGTGGTACACTTGCCCCTGAGTGACACCAGAAAACCAGGCACACTGCGGCTATGGTTCCACAGGGAGCCTACTTCACCACTGTCTCTCAGCGGCTTTTATCCTGTCACATGATGGAAGCCACTCTCACCCATTTTGCTTAGAAAAAGTAAGACACCGAGGGAGAGGAGTAGGTCTTGCTGGATGAAACGCACACACCCGACCTCGCCCCGGGTGTATCCAAGTCCTCTATAAATGTCTGCGGAGCAAGCCAAACGACAGATGAATGATTGCCTGTTTACATGCAGGAGGACTTTCTGCAAAGAAAATCTTAAATCTTTTTGGCGGGTGTTTATACTGTCCCCGGCACCAACAATTAAAGCTCTTTCAAAAAAGGCGGTTTAGGCTTTGTTTTCTAAATGTATATGTGAGTGTGCGGGGCCACAGCCATATGTAACAGTGAGAAACGTACTTCTAATAATCACAGCCGCATTTACAGAGCGTGGACCAGGCATACCCTCATCATCTCTTTTAATTTCTAGAATGACATGATTTGGTGAGACTCTCACCCGCCCCCATTTTTTAACAAATAAGAAGTAAGGGCAGGGAAGTAAAGCTTCTACAATTTTGTTGTCTAGCTGAAAAGTGCTTGGTACTCGAGGCTCTTCCCAGAAGCATGTGTGCTCAGTCGCGTCCGACTCTTTGCGACCCCGTGGACTGTAGCCCACAAGGCTCCTCTGTCCATGGAATTCTCCAGGCAAGAATACTGGAGTGGGTTGCCATGCCCTTGTCCAGGGGATCTTTCCAACCCAGGGGTCGAACCTGCATCTCCTGCATCTCCTGCCTTAGCAAGCAGGTTCTTTACCACTGAGCCACCTGGGAAGCCATTAGCACTCGCAATTACTTCTTTTCTAGAAGCTTCAACTCCAAAGCAGCTATTGATCTATTTTCCAAATGGCACCTGATTTCTCAGCCTTGAGACCTGCACTTCCTACATCAAACATCCCACGTGTGACGGGCTGATCCTCTCTGCCTCTCTGCACACCTCATGTCACTTCATGTGTTCTTAGTGGGGAGCCCGGGCAGAGTCAGTGCTTCTCTCCCCAGGGAACAGGGGCCATGACTTTCTTGCTGTGTGCTGAGCTGACTGATCTGGTCTCAGGAGATGGAAGTGGTGACCCTGCCTGGCCACCGTCTGTAAGGAATGCAGACGCCAAAGGAGCTGTTTGTTGGCTTGGGTCCAGCAGGATTTCCTCTGAAACCTGGACACGTCTGGCAAGGCAGTTAAGGAGGTCGGAGCAGGCAGGACCCCTCTTCTTCCATGTCCTATCTTAAGCAAGCAGCGCCGGAGTCCACAGGGATAATTAAGACTTCATACTGACAACTCAGAGGAACGGTAATTAGGAACTGCAGCCTGGGCGATGCTCCAGGTATTGTTCAGCTCCGGAGTAGAAAAAGAAAGGGGAGAGATGGATAGATATGGGGAATTCTTTCCTCATGATTCTTGGCTCTGAAGAAAGATCTGATCTGGATTCTTAAGGCCAAGGTACGCATTCTGGTGGGTAATTACCTTTCTTTCTCTTAGCGAAATGAACGACAAAGCTGCAGAGCTCTGGCCACAGCCTGATGTGTAAGAAGGCGTGTACTCGCTATTAACTGGAGAGGCTAAATGGCAACCCACTTAAGTATTCTTGCCTGGGAAATACCGTGAACAGAGGAGCCTAGCGGGCTACAGTCCACGGAGTCACAGAGAGTCAGACACGACTTAGCGACTAAACAATAAGAACAACAACAACTGTATTAATTAGAGCTCCAAATGGAAGAAGCTGGGAGGCAACAGAACTGGTTTCCTGCCCTGAAGACCTCAGCTCCCCTGGAAAGCCCTTCCCACAGAGAAAAGGTGTCAGGAACGCAAGCACTTACGTTGATGATAACAGAGAATTTGCCGATGCCAGAGAGGATATCAAACCAGATCCCTGTTAAGACAGAAAGAGAAGGGCGTCTGGCTCCCTCCCGCCCCCAGCCCAGTGATGACAAGGCTGCAGCCAGAGTGACGCTTTGCAGGCAAGTTACCAGTGGAGCTCTGCCGGGGCCCCCAGAGATGGGCTTGTCTGGAAAGGCTTAGGGGCAGCCGTGTCTGCAAACCCGGGGGCCAGTGTGTGTGTGTGTGTGTGTGTGTGTGTGTGTGTGTGTGAATCATCTGGCCTCCCAGCACCTGAGAAGAAGAGGGTGAGGGGGCTCAGAGGGGCTGATGGAGCAAGAGCTGCCCCAGGATCCTGGATGCCTGACACAGTGGGAGGGAGGCGGCCTGGGAGACAGGGGGAGGGCCGGAGGGAGGGGATGGGGAGGAGCGGCCTGGCCTCCGGGCAGGAGACATACCGATGTCCTTGGTCCTCACAGCGTCCGGCCGTCTCAGCTCCGTAACGAACTTCTTCGCGTCCAGGCGCACCTCAATGACGTTGTTGAGCAGGGCAAACACAGGTGCCAGAGGAAAGGAGGCCACGAAGAGGGTGACAAAGCCAAACTGGATGACTGCGAGAGCAGGGCACGACAGGCAGCGGCTTAGGTGGGCTGTGCCCGGCAGCCCTGGCCCTGTCTCTTCTGACCCGGCTCTCTTGTCCTCCTCGGGCTCAGACTCCCTGTTTGACCTGCCCCACAGCGGGGGTGTCTCTCTCAGCACCTGCAGGCCTAGGGGTCAGTGCTATCACTGGGGTGCGAAGCTCTGTTTAGGTGAGAGGACATGAGAAAAGGAAAAGTCTCAACCCCTTCCTTTCCATCACCTTGTATGTCCAGTCACTAGTTCTGCTCATTGAACTCAGAGGTTAACAAACTTCTTCAGCAAAGGTCTAGATAGTCAATTTTTTTTTTAATGGAACTTTAGTTGATTTACAATATTGTGTCAGGTATATAGCACAAGTATTCAGATACACATATATGGTGGTGGCAGTTTAGTAGCTCAGTCGTGTCCGACTCTTGCAACCCCGTGGACTGTAGCCCGCCAGGCTCCTCTGTCCATGGGATTCTCCAGGCAAGAATATTGGAGTAGATTGCCATTTCCTTCTCCAGAGGATCTTCCTGACCCAGGAATCAAACCCATGTCTCCTGCACTGCAGGCAGATCCTTTACCAACTGAGCTACAAGGGAAGCCCATACATATGTATGTACATGTGTTTGTGTATATATGTACTGCTGCTGCTAAGTCACTTCAGTGTCTTACTCTGTGTGACCCCATAGACGGCAGCCCACCAGGCTCCGCCATCCCTGGGATTCTCCAGGCAAGAACACTGGAGTAGGTTGCCATTTCCTTCTCCAATGCATGAAAGTGAAAAGTGGAAGTGAAGTCGCTCAGTCGTGTCCAACTCTTTTCG
>NW_011494785.1:1346956-1354739 GCF_000754665.1 Bison bison bison | reverse complement strand
TGTCCATGGGATTCTCCAGGCAAGAATATTGGAGTAGATTGCCATTTCCTTCTCCAGAGGATCTTCCTGACCCAGGAATCAAACCCATGTCTCCTGCACTGCAGGCAGATCCTTTACCAACTGAGCTACAAGGGAAGCCCATGCATATGTATGTACATGTGTTTGTGTATATATGCTGCTGCTGCTAAGTCGCTCAGTCGTGTCCGACTCTGTGTGACCCCATGGACTGCAGCCCACCAGGCTCCTCCATCCATGGGATTTTCCAGGCAAGAGTACTGGAGTGGGGTGCCACTGTCTTCTCCGTGTGTGTGTGTGTGTGTGTGTGTGTATAAATTTTTAAGACTCTTTTCCATTATAGGTTACCACAAGGTCTTGAATAGAGTTCCCTGTGCTCTACAGAAGATCTTGTTAGTTATCTATTTTATATATAGCAGTTTGTACCTGCTAATCCCAAACTCCTAATTTACCCCTCCCCTGACAATCTCCCCTTTGATAAGTTTCAATGTCTTAGAGTCTGTTTCTGTTTAGTAAACAAGTTCATATGTATCATTTATTTAAGTGTTTTTTGATGTGGACCATTTAAAAAAAATCTTTACTGAATTTGTTACAATATTGCTTCTGTTTTATGTTCTGGTTTTTTGGCTGCAAGGCATGTGAGTTTAGCTTCCCCACCAGGGATCAAACCTCCCCCCAACCTGCATTGGAAGGTGAAGTTTTAACCACACTGGACTGCCAGGGGAATCCCTGTATTATTTTTCAGATTTGACATATGAGATACAATATTTGCTTTCTCTGGCTGATTCACTTCACTTAGTATGATCATCTCGAAGTCCGTCTATGGTGCTGCCAATGGCAATATTTCATGGTTTTTTATGGCTGAGCAGATAGTAACTATTTCTGTATGGTCTGGTCATATAACTTAACTCTGCCTTTGCAGAGTGAAAACAGCTGGATCCAAACATGGACCAACAGGCTTGGTTATGTTCCAATAAAACTTTATTTACAAAAGTGGTAAATAAAGTGGGCTGGATTCATTTGCTGACCGTTGATGTAACTTGAAAACAATGTCCTACTGTAGCAGAGGAAACTATATTCAATTTACTGTCATAAGCTATGATGGGAAAATATGAAAAATATATATATATTATATTTTATTTATATATAAAACTGAATCACTGTGCTGTACAGCTGAAATTAACAAACTTATATGTCAACTAGACTTCAATAAAGTAAACTTTTAAAAAATCTCCCAGAGTTGGCCACTTCTTGCCCTATCTGTAGTCACTGCCTTATTTAGAAAGTAGATTCATTCATCACACGTGTACCGAGAGCTCATTAAATGTTAGTCATGGTGCCAAGTATTTAAGGAGGCAAAGGTCTGGACTGCCTTCAAGGAGCTGGGTGTGAAGCAGAAGACAGAAATGTACGAAGATGTGCAAGGAAACCCGATGTGCACCAAGAGAGAAAGAAAAATGTACTAGACACAGTAGAGACCGGAAGGAGAGAGCTCAAGCCTGCTCAGGGTAGGTACCATGGGGAGTCTCCATATGGACACGGAAGCTTAGATTTGACAGATATCCTGTCCCTGCAGGCAGAATGCATTAAAGACAGCATCTCCCCTCCCCTCCCCTCCCCTCCAGAATCAGTGAGGGCAGAGGAGTGGAGGCAGCCTGTGCCAGTCAAATGGCTGTAAGGAGTCCAGGCCCCCATTGCTTCTCCCTGGACAATTGCAACCACCTCCTCCTACCGGCTTTCCTTGTCACGGGAGACCCCGGTTCAATTCCTGGGTTGGAAAGGTCCCTTGGAGAAGGGAATAGGCTACCCACTCCAGTATTCCTGGGTTTCCCTGGTGGCTCACACAGCAAAGGATCCGCCTGCAATGTGAGAGACCTGGATTCGATCCCTGAGTTGGGAAGATCCCACCGAGGAGGGCATGGCAACCCTCTACAGTCTTCTTGCCTGGAGAATCCCCATGGGCAGAGGAGCCTGGCGGCTACAGTCCACCAAGTCTCAAAGACTTGGACACGACTAAGCAACCAAGCGCACACACAACGCATCCATCCAGCCCCAAGTCTCCAGGAATCCAAGACCATCGCCTAACCTACCCACAAACCTTTCTGTTGGCTCCTCTCTGTTACTGGATAGAATCCAGATTCCCTATCTCGGGACATAGGTACTGGATTATCTTACCTCTCTAGCCAGCCTCCCAGCACCTCCCACAGCCGTGATGCTTCTGCCAGAATTCCAGGACCCCGAGCTCCTCACCTCCAGATTTCTCCCTGAACCCCTTAGCATTTCCCTTCACTGGCACACAAGCACTCATTCTCCAGCTAGCAAAAGTCTATGCATCCCCAAGAGCAGTCAAATGCTATCTCCTTGGAGAAGTCCGCCTCCCGCCCCCCAATAAAGTGGTTACTTCATTATAGCTGCCACTGTGCGCTGCTGTGATTGATCTACTTGTGATTGATCTCCTGAAGGCAGGGCTCCATCCCTTGGAGTGGTTCAGTATAGATTTGCTGATGCAAAGTTAGACCTGAGTCTCAAGAAAGTCAGTCTAATAAGACTTCCCTAGGGCTTCCCTGGTGGCTCAGTGGTATAGAATCTGCCTGCCAATGCTGAAGACATGGGTTCAAACCCTGGTCTGGGAAGATCCCACATGCCGTGGAGCAACTGAGCTCATGCACAACAACTACTGAGCCTGTGCTCTAGAGCCCAAGAGCTGCAACTACTGAAGCCTGTGTGCCTAGAGCCTGTGCTCCCCAACCAGAGAAGCCCCAATGAGAAGCCCATATACCGCAACTAGAGAGTAGCCCTTGCTCGCTGCAGCAGAGAAAAACCACACAGCAATGAAGACCCAGCACAGACAAAAATATATAAAATTATTAAAAAAGACCTCCCTACTTAAAAAAATATTTTATTAATTTATTCAGCTTCATCAGCTCTTCATCGCAACATGCAGGATCTTTAATTGAGGCATACAAGCTCTTAGTTGCAGCTTCTGGAATCTAGTTCTCTAACTAGGAGTTGGACCTGGGCATCCTGCATTGGGAATGTGGAGTCTAGTCTTAGCCATTGGACCACCAAGAGTTCCCTAATTATTAAGGCAAGTTATTAAGCAATTACAAATTGAGAATAGTAAAAATACCACCCAGTAGGTTGAAAAAGGGGTAAATAATATTGCATATACAAAGTGCTCACAACAATGTCACTTAATAACTGTTCAGTGATACCTGTCCTGTGTATTTTCATTCTTACTGGAGTACAGATGGCTGCAATGTATCCTGCATGTGTGTACCTTAAACAGACACATATTAAGGTATAAACACTGAATGAGAGGCAGAGGCCTCACTTCCAGCCCTGGATGTGTTTTTCACTAGCCTCAGGTCCTTAGGCAATTCTGTTTCACTGGACTTCTGCATCTTCATGTTCAAATCGAAGAAACCACTTTAAATCCCCTTCAGGTCTGATTTGCCGTGGTGCTGTGATTCCCATTCTCTTGGAGAACCTTCAAGATTCTAGGATAGCCACGTAAAGAAAGAAAAACCAGGGGCTTCCCTGGTGACTCAACGGTAAAGAATCCTCCTGCCAGCGCAGGATATGGGTTCGATCCCTGATCCAGGAAGATCTCACATGCCTCAGAGCAACTAAGTCCATGTGCCACAATTACTGAGCCTGTGCTCCAGGGCCCAGGAGCCGCAGCTACTGAGCCTACCTGCCCCAGAGCCTGCATTCTGCAACTAGAAGCTACCGCAATGAGAAGCCTGAGCACCTCAATGAAGATTTAGCCCTCATTCACTGCACCTAGAGAAAAGCCCACGAAGCAACGAAGACCTGGCACAGCCCAAAATAAATTAATTAATTTAAAAAAAAGGAGAAAAACCAGGATCCAAAGTTAAATTGACAAAATGAAATAAAACTAAAGCAGAAGTTTCGAGACAGAGAGAATGCACAGAACTTCACCAGCACGCCTGTTTTGGTCTGGCAGTTTGCTTGGGCCACGGTCAAGAGCTGTGGCTCTCCCTGAACTGGTGTGCTATCCTAGCCATGGTCCATGATGCCCAGGGGATTCCCCAAAGGCCCTAAGAGACCAGCGGCTGCCAGTTGGTGACAAGACATACCAGAAGGCACAGATTTGTCTAGGTCAGGTCCTTGAGATGAACAACTGCCTGGCTAGCTAGCTGGCTGAAAGTGAAAGTAAAGTAGCTCAGTTGTGTCTGACTCTTTGTGACCCCATGGATTGTAGCCTGGCAGGCTCCTCCCTCCATGGGATTTTCCAGGCAAGAGTACTGGAGTGAGTTGCCATTTCCTTCTCCAGGAGAAGAAATCTTCCAAAGCAAGCTTTGGGAGCCAGCTGCAAATGCAGGGTCTATCACATCCCTTAACTCAGGCTTTGCTGAGGAATTCACTTTAGAGTCTGGGGTGGGGTGAGGGCAAGTAGAGAGTGGAGCAGGGTGGAATTAACAAGGAAAGCAAAACAGATGTCAGACTCGTTTTCCAAAGCCTGTAAAATACATGTTTGTATTTAAGTATATAGATGACTCTGTCCTTATTCCTGGGGCTCTAAGTTGGTCTCTTTGGTTCTAATGAGCTCAGGTCTATAGAGGTGATGTTTGTATGAGTGACTTCCTCCAACAGAACTGTTTAAACTCTACAAAGCCCTGTGGAGGACTTAGTGTGGGGGCTGATGGAGGAGAGACAGGGTGGGTTATGTCTGAGAGACTATAAACTGATACAGCCTGTCCTCTCCACACTCATGCAAACGGCACTCAGAAATCCAATGTCCTTCCTTCCAGGATCTTAGGGAAAGTTAGGGCTCTCCACTTCCTCGGCTTCCTCCCAAGGTAGACTTGAGCTCTCTCCTCTGAGGGGGCTGCCCTGATCTTTGCATCTTCCCTTTCTCCAACTCTCCGTCACCAGGTATCTCAGGCTTTGGTCTTGGGTCTACTCAGTGCTAATATTGCCCAGAAATGGTCCCAGCCCCACACTGGGTCTCTCCTCTTGCCTCTTCCAGGCATGTCTGTGTGTTTTACACCATACAACCTTAAGAGGGTGAGCTCAGCAAAGGCCAGTGACGCCACCACCCTGTCCCTCCTCTGATACTTCTCCAGGGTGTCCTGGGGCCAAGAGAAACCACCCTCTGAAGACGTTCCATGGCCACAGGTGTTACCGGCTTGGACCGGGTACACAGCCCATTTCCAGGAATCCACTTAGAGAGGCAGGAACAAAGAGGAAGCTTTGTTTCATCTTGGGGAAAGAAAAAAAAAAGTATAAAACCATAACCCTCTGGCATACAAATGGCAATTCCAAGACTTGCTCTTTGTTGCCAGAGGTCTACACGCTGTATCAGATGGGCAGCCTTCTGGGGTCGCTTCAGAGGACACAGTGATACCAGCCTTCACCAACACCAAGACTGGCTTCTAAAAATAGCCAGCCTCCACGAGGCTCGGAGCAGGGCCGGAAATCCTCAGCACTCAGCATAATAGAAGCCAGGCTGGCTCCACCAATAACAGATTAGACCTGGGCCAAGCCAATTAGGGAGGAATTCATAAGTTGATTTTCAACAAAATCTTTACAAAGCCTGCTGGCAAGTGCTCCAGAGACACCTAGCTGAAAGCACAGAGGCTGGAGAGCCTCGTAAGCACAAACCCCGTTGGTTTTCTCTTCTCAATCCCCAGCAACCAGTCTCCTTTGAAAATACGCAGCTACAGCCCTGTGCTGCCTGATGCAATTAAAATCTTGGCCTTGATTACCTGGGCTTAGGTTAAAATAACAAGGAGTGGATTACACTCGACATTGTCCAGGAAGGACATTTCAGGACGATCGGCTTAAGGAAGAAATAGTGTATTGAGTGGGATAGAGTGGACCAGCCAGGACAGGTGGAAAAGCTCTTGATGGAACACAAGTTGTTTTTCATTTACTCAAAATTCTTCAGTGACCATATCTACACTTCCGTCACACACGCACACACATCCTCACACACGATACCGCCCAGATCTTTGGTATGGCATTCAAGACCTTTGAGATATGACCCTGAGTTAGTTTTGCAGACACACGTGCTCCCCACCCACACTCTGAGCTGACACTGAGCCATGGCACTTGGAGACCGAATCTGCCAGCTTTCCAAGCCTTTGAAAACCATTCGACTTCCCTACGTTCACCACATTTCCCATATTCCTGAGCCTTGGTACATGTCACGGCAATCTATCATTTTCCTCCTCTTCTTGTCTGTTAGATGGATTACCGTTTCTATTCAGGTTCCACTGAACCTCCTCTGTGAAGGGTCTCCCCCACTCTACTCCCCATCCCTCCTCCAGGCAGAACTGGGAGCCCGGGCACCTCTCCTCCCCACTCCCATAATGCCCTGCACACGTTCCTCTCCTTGTTTATCTGACTTGCACCCTGAACCACAAGCTCCTTTGAGATCATGGACGTTTTTGACTCTTCCGAGGCCCCACCATTTTGTGTGGTGTCCTTCCCGTAGCAGATGTTAAGAGGTTATCTTGTTTCGTGAATATGAACTTAATGTCACCATCTGTAAATACTCAACAAACACGAAAAGAGGCAGACGACTGAAATGTGTGAATGGAAATCATTGTGCTTAGTGATGGGGAGGGAGGGGAGGCCATGAGGTTCTAACATGCCTCTGACACGTCCACACGGACAGCCTCAGCTCTGTCACGCACACAGAAGGCTTTGGAGAAAGTCGGTTTTAAAAGCCATCAGTTAGGAGAGTCTAACTCTAAAGAAAGTAACTAGCTTTCTAAAATACTTTCCATAATTTAGTAATTGTATAATATAGTCAGTTTAAAGGGATTAAAAGCTGGAGGTTTAAGAATCTTCCCTGTTCAGATTTCCCTGGAGGTCCAATGGTTAAGACTCTGTGCTTCCAATGCAGTGTCTGGTTCCAACCCTGGTGGAGGAACTAAGATCCCACATATGGTGAGGCTGGAAAAAAAAAAAAAAATTCTCCCCATCATGAGCCTCTAATAAGCAATGGAAGGGAAGGACTCAGGAATATGTTGGCATGAGTCTGTCTCCTCACTCAGGAGGTGGTCACTGAAAAGATTCAGCTAGAAACAGCTCATGAATATAAACACTTAAGTAAAAATAAAGCATGGGAAGGTCCTCACTGCTTCTTTCATCAGCCTGCATTTCCAGACAGTGTCCAGTGATCCCCTTCTCCTAAGGACAAGGAAGACAACTGTGCTCGGCACTCACTGTCTGGTGTGAAAAAGATTTGTAAGTGTTGATGGACCACACAAGCAGGAAGAGTTAGCAGAAGGCACATGAGCAGCTTTCTTGGAATGGACCTCTATCACTTAGGAAAATAGTAAAAGTCTTGACAGTAGAAGCATAAGAAGGCTCTCAATGTCCATCATCCATTACTTATTCATTCATTCACTCGTTCATCAAACAAGCATCTACTGGGCACAGTCTAGATACTGAGCACCATGCTCACTGCTAAGGAAGCAAAGATGAACAGATTACTGTGTCGTGTCTGATTCTTTGCAACCCCAGGGACTGCAGCATGCCAGGCTACTCTGTCCTTCCAAGAGTTCACAGGATATAGTGGGGAAGACGGACATGTAAGCAAATCCTGGCTATGTCTTGGAGTCAGACTTTTAATGGCAGCATTAACAGAGCACAGTACGAGGGGAGGAGTAACTCAGCCCCTGCCCCCAGCAGGAACGTGGAGAGACTCACAACCATTGGGTTTGACTTGAAGAACAAGCCAAAGAGGCCTCTGTAGGTTTTCTGCATGTTTGGTTGATTAGTTAGTGTT
>NW_011494785.1:1346108-1346856 GCF_000754665.1 Bison bison bison | reverse complement strand
AGTGTTAGTCGCTCAGTCATGTCTAATTCTATGCAACCCCATGGACTGTAGCCTACCAGGTTCTTCTGTCCATGGGATTTTCCAAGCAAGAATACTGGAGTAGATTGTCATTCCCTTCTCCAGAGGACCTTCCAAACTCGGGGGTCAAACCTGGGTATCCTGCATTGCAGGCAGATTCTTTACCATCTGAGCCACCAGGGAAGCCCCTAGTGTGTTTGGTAATTGAGGTCTCTTTTGCCAATCCATTCATCAAATTTACAGACTACTGAGGAAATAAAGACAATAGGTGGAATTCCCTTTCAATCTCCAAAGGATCACCTGGGGTTTATATAAGGCTGTTGCTAAGCAAGTTCAGTTGCTAAGTCATGTCTGACTCTTCAACCCCATGGACTGCAGCATGCCAGGCTACTCTGTCCTTCACAATCTCCTGGAGTTTACACAAACTCATGTCCATTGAGTCAGTGATGCCATCCAACAGTCTCATCTCTGCTGCCCCCTTCTACTTTTGCCTTCAATCTTTCCCAACATCAGTCTTTACCAGTGAATCAGGTCCTCACATCAGGTGACCAAAGTATTGGAGCTTCAGTTTCAGCAACTGTCCTTCCGATGAATATTCAAGGTTGATTTCCTTTAGTACTGACTGGTTTGATCTCTTTGCTGTCCAAGGGACTCTCAAGAGTCTTCTTCACCACAATTCAAAAGCATCAGTTCTTTGGCACTCAGCCTTCTTTATGGTCCAGCTCTCATT
>NW_011494785.1:1342689-1345968 GCF_000754665.1 Bison bison bison | reverse complement strand
TCTCATTATATATATATATATATATAATGGATTGGACTCAATTCAGAAACCCTGGAAGTTGTAACAGGAAAGACCAGCCTTGAAGTCGTAGCTTAAGTATTAAGAATTTAAGGCCTACAAATCAACACAGCACCAGGACAGATCAGCAAGGGTGCTTTTTTTCATTTCTTTGTGGTTAAGAGAGACTCAGTTCCCACTGTTCCTCATCCCTTGTGAATTGTGAAATAGTAATTCCTCTGGACGAAGGTGATAGGACCAATGCCTCTCTGAGAGTTCTGCTCCTCATGAACTTAGAGTCTGGGTATTCCAGTCGATCTCAGGTTGATGGTAGACACAGACCAGTCCATAAGCATCCCTCTTGGCTACCCTGGAAATAGAACTTAGGGTCGTGGGAGTCTTCAGATGTGAACTCCACTGATGGCCACAGAAAAAGGCAGGAAATTTTGGTTCTCAGCCACAGGGGGCTTAAAGGCCTGGAGACTATGGTCTTCTGCAAAAATCTTCCCATTTCTCCTATCTTCTATGAGAAAAATTCCAGACCCTCAGAGGTCATGGAGCTTCAACCAACAATTCCTAAACACCCACCATGTGCAGGCAGCTTGCTCTCCTGTTCATAAAATAATCTCTGGTATTAAGTATTATTATCTCCACTGCACAAGTGAGAAAACAGACTCAGACAGGTGAAATAATTTTCCCAAGGCCACACACCTAGAAACTGATGAAGCTGGGAAACAAAGATAGTTTCTGACGCCAAAGGAGTTCCAGGTCCTTTCGCTGCACAGAAATGTAAATATTCAACCCTAAAGTTTCAGCATTCCTCCCCATGCACCCCCACCTCGGTTACCCTCAAGCATCTAGGTTTCCTTTGGGGGAGCTTCTCCAATCTGATTTCTAATCTTTTTGTCAGAGAATGAACCTTTATGAACACCAGCATCCTCATCAGTCTGTACAGATGTGTTCCCTTCCCAGGTGTCTTCACCACATATGCGTGTCTTCTGGTGGGGGGGGGGGGGGGCATGCTGCAGCTGAACTTGACATTTTCTGTGCCACTGCTCCATCTGCCATGCATTTGTGGCACCTAAAAAATCTTACATCAGCTTCTTAAAATTAGAGAGCATTGAGTTTCCGAGCATTGTCAATTCACTTCTGATTTTCAGAGAACTACTTGGTGAATTTTCAGCCAATGTTTATTGAGTAAACATATGAAAGGCTTGGCTGACTCGATCTTGTTTACTTTTTCCACCTCCAAAGTGGTATGTGAAGGCCAGTTACCCATGCACATTCCCTTCCTCCACTCCCCCATCCATTTACCCATCATCTATCTTCACATCTACCCATCCGGGCAGGGGTGATGCAGTCAGTGAGGTGGAAAAGCAATGAAAATAGTCAAGCTTAAGAGAAATTCCCAAGCAACAAATCCCCGAGGACCTTTATTTGCTTTATCCCTTTGTCCTTACATCTTCTTAGAGCGAGAGGACAAAGTCAATGAAAAGAACACATATGTAGGTGTACGGAGTTTTGGGAAAAAGGAAATAAGGAACAGACAAAGGAGGGAGACACAAATACACAACCTCTAAGGACCCATAACTGGGCTGTGAGTACACTCTTAGCTTGGCTGACAGCAAGAAGAGAAATGGGAACACAAGCGAGTTCTCAGTATCTTAACCTAAAATATTGCCTCCATTCACTCTGTCCCTCCATCATTCATTTCTCAAGCATAACTGGGCATCTCCTCTATACCAGGAGCCTTCCAGGCATGGTATCCAAATACACCCTTGCCTTTTCTCTTAAGTCTTTGTGGGGAAAGGGGTTCCGAGCACAGACAATGACGAGCAACGTGGGCTTCAAAAGAAAAGGAGAGACATGACCTGTGATTCACCCTCCTTCCCAGAAATACCACAATGAGACCCTGGATGCTGCCCGAACTGTATTTAAATGGCATTTGAAGAAGATGGTAGGTACCTGATTATCCAGTGGGATGACTCAGTTTGTATAAACAGGATGGCTCCAGGAAAGGAATTTCCTGGTTCTCAGAGCCACTGCTTTGCAGTGCACACACTTGGGGCTGTGTGACAAAACATGCAGGCTTCAGCACTGATGTTGGACAGATATTCTGGAAATTCTCATCACTTACAGCTAAGGCAGCCTTGGGACTTGTTTTCTACATCAGTCTTTCTTGGAAACATAGAAATTACCCAGTGTGGTCCCTACTGTCCATGACCAAACAATATGACTGTTGGAAAGAATCTTGGATGCCACCTAAGTCATTGCTCTCTCTGAAGCCTCATTCCCTTCCATGTTTTGTAAGTGGCCACGTTTACTTGATCATTTCCACAGTGGACTACTCTGTGATGCTTGGAGCCAGCTCTTTCCATTGTTCTTTATTCTCTGGCTCATTTGCAAGTCACTGAGACTCTGGGATATTTGTTATGAAGCATAATCATATCAGGAGTTGACTATTACATGGGGTATTTTGCCTGGCCTATCCAGATAATTTTACAAGTTCATCCACTTGTATTGCTGGATAAGACCTGCCCTTAAGGGGATAGAATTCCCCTAATTAAAGACTTCCCTGGTAGCTCCCTGGCAGAAGGAAATGGCAACCCATTCCAGTAATCTTGCCTGGAGAATTCCATAGACAGAGGAGCCTGGCATAGGGTTGCAAAGAGTCAGGCATGACTGAGCAACGATCACTCACTGGTAGCTCAGCAGGTAAAGAATCTGCCTGCTATGTAGAAGACTCAGATTTGATCCCTGGGTAAGGAAGATCCTCTGTAGGATGAAATGGCAACCTCCTCCAGTATTCTTGCCTGGAAAATCCCATGGATGGACGAGCCTAGTAGGCCTCAGACTATGGGGGCACAAAGAGTCAGACATGCCTGAAGTGACTTAGCATGCACAATGATAAGAATAGGCTTCCAGGATTGGAAGAATCAACATAGTGAAAATGAGTATACTACCCAAAGCAATTTATAGCTTCAATGCAATCCCTATCAAGCTACCAACAGTATTCTTCACAGAGCTAGAACAAGTAATTTCACAATTTGTATGGAAATACAAAAAACCTCAAATAGCCAAAGTGATCTTGAGAAAGAAGAATGGAACTGGAGGAATCAACCTACCTGACTTCAGGCTCTACTACAAAGCCACAGTTATCAAGACAGTATGGTACTGGCACAAAGACAGAAATATAGATCAATGGAACAAAATAGAAAGCCCAGAGATAAATCCACGCACATATGGACACCTTATCTTTGACAAAGGAGGCAAGAATATACA
>NW_011494785.1:1327890-1342137 GCF_000754665.1 Bison bison bison | reverse complement strand
AGAAATGCAAATCAAAACCACTATGAGGTACCATTTCACATCAGTCAGAATGGCTGCGATCCAAAAGTCTACAAGTAATAAATGCTGGAGAGGGTGTGGAGAAAAGGGAACCCCCTTACACTGTTGGTGGGAATGCAAACTAGTACAGCCACTATGGAGAACAGTGTGGAGATTCCTTAAAAAACTGGAAATAGAACTGCCTTATGATCCAGCAATCCCACTGCTGGGCATACACACTGAGGAAACCAGAAGGGAAAGAGACATGTGTACCCCAATGTTCATCGCAGCACTGTTTATAATAGCCAGGACATGGAAGCAACCTAGATGTCCATCAGCAGATGAATGGATAAGAAAGCTGTGGTACATATACACAATGGAGTATTACTCAGCCATTAAAAAGAATACATTTGAATCAGTCCTAATGAGGTGGATGAAACTGGAGCCTATTATACAGAGTGAAGTAAGCCAGAAGGAAAAACACCAATACAGTATACTAACGCATATATATGGAATTTAGAAAGATGGTAACAATAACCCTGTGTACGAGACAGCAAAAGAGACACTGATGTATAGAACAGTCTTATGGACTCTGTGGGAGAGGGAGAGGATGAGAAGATTTGGGAGAACGGCATTGAAACATGTAAAATATCATGTATGAAATGTATGAGATAAAATACCATGTATGAGATGCCAGTCCAGGTTCAATGCACAATACTGGATGCTTGGGGCTGGTGCACTGGGACAACCCAGAGGGATGGTATGGGGAGGGAGGAGGGAGGAGGGTTCAGGATGGGGAACACATGTATACCTGTGGTGGATTCATTTTGATATTTGGCAAAACTAATACAATTATGTAAAGTTTAAAAATAAAAAATAAAAAAAAAAAAGAATAGGCTTCCTTGGTGGCTCAGCAGGTAAAGAATCTGCCCGCAGTGCAGGAGATGAAAGAGACCTAAGTTCGATCCCTGGGTCAGGAAGATCCCCTGGAGGAGGAAACGGCAATCCAGTCCAGTATTCCTACTTGAAAAATCTCACGGACAGAGGAGTCTGGGAGCCTACAGTCCAAAGGGTGGCAAAGAGCAGATACGACTGATCGACTAAGAATGCATGTACACATCTCCTAATTAAAAGCACCTCAAAATAAGTAAGCTTGGCCCCTGGGGGGAGGGGAAGAGGCAGACTGTTCCAGCTAAATCAATATAGCCAGGGTGTCTGGACAGCTTTGAAAAACGGTGATGTCTGGGAACTTCCCTAGTGGTCCAGTGGTTAAGACTCCGCCTTCCAATGCAGGGGGTGCAGCTAAGATCCCACATGCCTCACAGGCCCAAAAGTCAGGATATAAACATCAGGAGCTATATTGTAACAAATTCAATAAAGACTTTAAAAAAAGAAAAATGGTGATGTCTGTAGAATCCAACTGTCACCTTGTCTTCAAGTTCTATTGAAATAGAGGATCATGTTTTTCATTCTTTATTCTTCTTCCTTCATCTTCAGACATTTATTGAGTACCTACTGTATGCCAGGTCCTGGTGACTAAGACACAAGTCTCTCCCTCAAGAAGCTCACATCACAATTTAGTGAATAACATGAAGCTAAGCCATTACCCTTCAGCTGTGTCACTTACAATCCCATGGACAGAGGAGCCTGGCTGGCTACAGTCCACAGGGTCGGAAAGAATCAGACATGACTTAGCGGCGAAACAACAGCAACAATTTGTTTGATAAAACGGTGGTAAGACTTTATCAAGAGGTTCTTTTGGAACGTGTCCCCAAACTCCCCTTAGAGGATTAAATTCCAGTCTAAGTTTTTATGCTAAATGTCCATGCTGTCGAAGTTGAAGGCTGCAAGTGTCCAGAGACTTTCGCTCGCCGCTTTGAAAGCAAAGAAAGGATTTCCTCTCTCGTCAGGGCCCTGAGGAAAGCCCCACAACTGGGCTGGGAGGGGTGTGCGGCCAAGGAGCTTCGAAGCCCACGCCTGGGGTTGGGGACGGGTTGGGGACGCTGATGATTAATGTCACGGCTGCTCCTGGCCCCAGCATTCTAACCTCAGCTCTGAGCCGGGGAGGGGGGATTTACCTTGAAGTCCTTTCTAGTAAGCTCTTCAGGAAAAGGGTTTGATATTGGAGATTCCCTGGAAAGCCCGCTGCTCCCCTCGCAGGTTTCTGCAGCCTAATCCCCCACTCTCGAGTTTCTCTTTGTCTGGAGCCAGCCCATCCCCACCACCAATCCCGTGCCGCCGCCCCCAGACTCCCGGCTTCCCCTTCACCTCGAGGCCCCTCCCCCAGGCCTGCTGGGCCACAGTTCCAGCTCCATTTAGAAAAAAATACAAATATAATACATCTCTGGCAGCAACCTCCCTGGATGATGACCTGCCTCGCCATTACAACCGGCAGGCCCCGAGTGGGCTCAGCGCGCTTCCTGTCGGCATGGGTGGTCCCAGGGATCACTGGGGGAGGAAGCTGACAGCTGAGAGCGGGGCCAGGGATCACCGTGTCGGGCTGCGCCGGAAGCAGCGGGCAGCTTTGGTTTCACGGCTCTCGTTTCTGTTCAAAGCCCAAGTCAAGGGTCTTTCTGGGATTGGGGAGGACTAGCCCATCAGGAAGGAAAGGGGAAACTCACTCTGCCCGCCGCCCCCACTGCACCAGATGCCACGGGTCCTAATGGGACTCTCCTGTGGGATGGTCTGGAGACAGGCTCTAGCCTCAGTGTCACTAATGGGTCTTCAAGGTGACCTGAAGCCACCTGGAGCACTCTCTGGGCCTCTTGGTTTTGAGATGTAGTGTCCAACTGGTCTGGATGGACTAGGATGTCAGCACTAGAAGGGACCTTGGGATGACTGGTCCAGATAAGGGGCCCTGGGGTGACCTGGACCAGGGAAGGGACCCTGGGGATGATCTAGTCCAGGTAAGGGACCCTGGAGGTGACCTGGCCCAAGTAAGGGACCCTGGTAGGGTTACCTGGTACAGATAAAGGACCATGGAGTGACCTCACGCAGGTAAGGTACCCTGGCAGTGACCTGGCTTGAAAGTCTTAATTAACTCATCATGACATTCAATGAAAGACTATTCTGCACATCACCCAGCTCCACTGGGGTAATGAGGTTTTGTGCAGAAACCTCCCTCCTCTCTCACTCAGACCTAATCTAGAAGCATGAGAAGCCGAGGGTGACACTGGTCCTGTTTACCCTAAGTTTTAAAAAAACATATTAATAGTAGGGTGCTGCTGCTGCTGCTAAGTCACTTCAGTCGTGTCCGACTCTGTGCAACCCCATAGATGGCAGCCACCAGGCTCCCGCGTCCCTGGGATTCTCCAGGCAAGAACACTGGAGTGGGTTGCCATTGCCTTCTCCAATGCATGAAAGTGAAAAGTGAAAAGCGACCCCATGGACTGCAGCCTACCAGGCTCCTCCGCCCATGGAATTTTCCAGGCAAGAGTACTGGAGTGGGGTGCCACTGCCTTCTCCAGTAGGGTGCTACTGATGACAAATTACACAACTGATTAGGACCACAGGCCAGTGGGTTGCACCTCTGCAAGGGAAAACTCATCTGGTCTAATCCCTCTGATGTCGAGGAGAAAACAAGGCCCAGAAAGATGCTGTGACATGTCCAAGGTCACCCTGCTGAAAGCAGGCAGCCAGATTTTCCCTCAAAACCCCTGGGAAGGTGGGAAGGAGAGCTGCTGCTCCCTTACCCTACAGTGACCATCTGAAGAGCAAAGGGCTTTGGGACAGAGTGCAGAGAAAGCGGACATCATGGTGTGAGTCCTGTCATAGAGTTGCTGTTAGTTGCTCAGTCGTGCCTGACTCTTAGCAACCCCATGGACTGTAGCCCGCCAGGTTTCTCCATCCATGGAATTCTCCAGGCAAGAATACTGGAGCAAGTTGCCATTCCCTTCTCCAGGGGATCTTCCTGACCCAGGGACTAAGTCCCTGTCTCCCGCATTGAAGCCAGATTCTTTACCACCTGAGCCACCAGGGAAGCCCAAGGCAGAAACCAGTGCCTCCAACAAAGTTATGACGTGTAGACTTGCATCTTCTCTCCCACCAAGCTCTTTCGCAGTGCTGCTACCTGTGAGCACCGTAGATGGGCTCGCATTATGCCTTCTCCTCTTTCCTGACTTGCTCCCTGGAAAGGAGCCCATGGGGGAGAGGAGAAGGCAGCCATGAAGGGGAAGGGGAGGGGGAACTATAGGAGGAGGAGGCAAAGAAAGAGAAAGAAGGATAACCACCACTCTTGATAACCCACTCGCTGGATTACCAGCCTGATTATAAATGAGAGTTGATGCCAGCACTACTAGAAGTGAGATTGTTACAGCCTGGATCAGGCAAAGCGAGATAGATGATACCCTCAATGTATTCAGCACCCCTCTGCAGATTTATCTAGTAGGTTCTCAGAGTCCATGCAAGGCCCTGAAATTAATTATCAACAGCCACGGCTGTCTTAGGAGGCAGCTTGTCTGAAACTGTGGGGAAGGGGAGTTAAAATACTGTGTTGGGTGGTGGGGGGCGGGTGGGAGGGCAGGGACCTTTCTAGGAGGAGGTGACATGGAACTCGTGTTGGCTGGCCATGGCAGCAAGAAGGCACAGGGAATTCCAGGGCAAGGACAGCACATACAGTCAGGCATAAAAAAAGTGATGTGTGGGCTGAGGGTGGGGAGACGTCAGTGTTCATCGTGGTCACGCCAAGAGTGTGGACAAGAATCTAAGGGTAAATACAGTGAAAAGATGTCTCCTTGAGGCCTTGCTCAGGATGTGGGAGACCTGGAGGTGTTTGAACAATGGATGATAAGACTGACCCGACCTTAGAAAGAATCCAGAGGGCGGCAGGGAGATGCTGGCCTTTTTGAGAGACGGTGCTGAGGGTGTAGCTGGGGAAGCACCATGTTTGGGGGCCAGGAGGCTGAATCGAATGGAGGGAGCAGCCTCCAGAGATGCTACAGACAATGACCAGCTCCACCAGAGGGGAGGTGCAGAGACAGAGCAGGTACGACTGCACAGAGATGCCTGGAGAGTGGTGAGAGAACCCAGAACAGTCTCAGGACCAAGTCTCCCAGCAGAAGGGCTCAGAAGTGATTCCCCTGGATACAGTCTCTTCCTGGCCTCAAGTGCGTGCATGCTAAGTCGCTTCAGTCCTATCTGACTTTTTACACCCCCATGCACTGTAGCCGGTCAGGCTCTTCTCCCCTCAGAATTTTCCAGGCAGGAATACTGGAGTGGGTTGCCATGCCCTCCGCCAGGGGATCTTCCCAATCCAGAAATCAAACCTGTGTCTCCTGTGACTCCTGCATCGGCGGGTGAATTCTTTACCACTAAGTCACCAGGGAAGCCCGTGTGTGTGTGTGTGTGTGTGTGTGTGTGTGTGTGTGTATATCTGTGTGTATCCCCACTGTGAAAAGGGAGGCCAGTCTAAATACCACAGGATAAAGAGCAGGGAGGCCTCTGTCTCTCTGCTGTGGAAGGAAAGAGTCAGAGGGTCATTCATTCCAGAAGGAGTTTATAGAATCCTTCCTGTGTTCCAGGAACTGGGCTGAGGTTGCCACAAGAGAGGACAAGGACTCACTGTCCATCCCTTAGAGTGCTCCCATTTCCTCCTATGCCAAAGCAGGCATAGGAGAAGGGAGGAAATGAGGATGGGAGAGCTGAGCAATGCCTCTAGGAGATGCATTTGAGCCTGAACAGCTCAGCAAGTACCTGCTGTGGCAGAGAGGCTAGCACGTGCCGCTTTAGACCCACCAGATGAACACATGTGGATACCCTTGGATGCTGCACCAGGGCATCTGAACTTTATCTGAAAGGGAGTTAGTCACTAATGTTGAAGGATTCTGGGTAGAAAAGATAATACACTCTGGATCACTTTTTTTTTTCATTTTTATTTTAGAATTAATTTATTTTTAATTGAAGGATGATTGCTCTACAATATTATGTTGATTTCTGCCAAACATCAGCATGAATCAGCCATAGGTTTACCTATGTCCCCTCCCTCCTGAACCTCCCTCCCACCTCCCACCCTTTCCCATCCCTCTAAGTTGTTACAGAGCCCCAGTTTGAGTTCCCTGAATCACACAGCAAATTGCCACTGGCTATTTATGTTACACATGGTAGGGTATATGTTTCTATGCCATTCTCTCCATACACTGTGTTTTTAAAAAGCTATTTTAAAAGCTGAGAAGGGGGAGACATGTAAGCCTATGGCTGATTCATGTTGATGTATGGCAAAAACCATCACAATATTGTAAAGTAATTATCTTCCAATTAAAATCAATAACTTTTTTAAAAGCTGAGAAGGGAAAGGGGAAGAATTAGTAGAAAATAAAGCAATTAGCATGTACCTGCTATTGTTCAAAGAGGAAAGGTTGAGGACTTACAAGGCAATCCAAAATTCTTAGTAGAGACTGTGAACCAAGAAATTCACCTGCCAGTCAGCCAACAAAAGATGTTAGGGCCATCAAGCCATCTGCCACTGCAGCCACCCTGACTATGCAGCCTGAAGGATTCAGGATGGTAGCTAAAGTGTTATCAAAAAGATGATTTCAATGACCCCAGACTCTTGCATCTTCCCAGACATTTTGTTTTTATTGTTCAGTCACTAAGTTGTGTCCAACTCTTTGCCACCTCATGGACCGCAGCATGCCAGGCTCCTTTGTCTTCCACTATCTCCCAGAGTTGGCTCAAATTCATGTCCACTGTGTTGGTGATGCTATCTAGCCATCTCCTCTGTTGCCCTCTTCACTTTCTGCCTTCAGTCTTTTCCAGCATCAGAGTCTTTTCCAATGAATTGGCTCTTCAAATCAGGTAGCCAAAGTATTGGAGTTTTAGCTTCAGCATCAGTCCTTCCAATGAATATTCAGGGTTGATTTCCTTTAGGATTGACTGGCTTGATATCCTTGCAGTCCAAGGGACTCTCAAGAGTCTTCCCCAGTCTTTCCCAGCACATCAGTTCTTCGGCACTCAGCCTTCTTTATGGTCCAACTCTCACATCCATACATGACTACCGGAAAAACCATAGCATGGACTATACAGACCTTTGTTGGCAAAGTGATGTCTCTACTTTTTAATATACTGCCTAGGTTTGTCATAGATTTCTTTCCCAGACATAGAAAAGTGCTAAATTCATTAATCTGAGATGTCTGGTTGTTCTTTAATTAACAGTAATCTTTTGATGTTATAACTACCTTTTTGTTTTTTTACGAAAACATGTATTCTGGCTCCTCCCTTACCTCTTTGGAATAGTCTTTCTCATCTATCTGAGAGGCTGTCTCCTAGGCTTAAGTCCTTAGCATGTCTGCCAAATAAAACATAATTCTCAACTTTTGCATGTGCTTGCACAGTCACTTAAATCGTGTCCAACTCTTTGCAACCCCATGGACCGTAGCCCGCCAGGCTCCTCTGGCCATGGGATTCTCCAGGCAAGAATACTGGAGTGGGTTGCCGTGCCCTCCTCCAGGGAATCTTTCCAACCCAGGGATTGAACTCGTATCTCTTATGTCTCCTGCATTGGCAGGTGGGTTCTTTACCACTAGCACCACCTGGGTGGTGCAATTTTATTTTTCAGTCAACAGGCAAAGTCAGTGAGATACGGAGCCATGGATTAAAAAAAAAAAAAAAAGTTCTGGATCATCCTAAGCAGCCCTCTTGCCAGCTAGAGATGAGGCAAAGTCAGAAAGGAGTCATGGAGAAGTCATGGCCTACACCAATCCACGTGCCTCCTGCACCCTGAACTTCCCATCTGCCATTTCATGAGATAACTTGGATGCAGCTTCAAGGCGTGGATGCCCGAGTCTCTTGGTGGTGGAGGGAGGGAAGGTGTCCAGTTTGTTTCCATCAGCTGGGTAATTCTTACATGACTCTGTGTGCGTATCTAGAGAGCAAGGGAGACTGACAGCTCTTGGTCTTTCAAAATAAGGATCTGGCACTTCCTCCAAAATATGCAATCACTCGTGCACCTCCTTTTTGATTTGACAGCATCATAAGCTCACAAATAAGAAAAATGAGATCTCCGGTAATGGCAATGTCAATGACAAGAAGAAATGTAGCTCGTCACCCACATGAATAGCCTGAGGGCCTCAAAGCCTGGGCTGCACTTAAGAAACTAGAGGAGGCTGCACCGGAGGATAATTGAATTCCTAAGTCAGGAAGACAATAGCGATTATTTTTTGGATGACTAGAGGAACAAAAGTTTGTGTGTTTGAGATCAATAGACGCCAAAAAGGAGCCCATGTGAGATGCCAGACTTGACAAGCAAAGCCCTAAGGCCTCCATGTTCTTTGGAAGGACAAGTATCTTAGAATGCTTATATCTCAGGTTTCCAGTGTGATTCTTAGATTTGCCTTGGAATCTTGTACCCTCAGTCTTTAAATCAACACCTGATCCTGCGCTGATGGGATGGGGAAAACCTCCAGGGCTCACTGCATTCAGGGCCTCCAGATGGTTTTTAGTCAATTTCTAGATTCAAGAGAAAGAAACTGGACTCTTGACTAACAATGGTGGCTGATATTCATTGAAAGCATAGCGAGATGGTGGACTGTTTCATTTTATATTTGCTTGGCCATGCCACATGGCATGCAGGGATCTTAATTCCCCAACTAGGAGTCGAACCCACACCCCATGCATTGGCAGTGCAAAGTCTTAGCCACTGGGCCACCAGGGGAGTTTAGCAAGTACTGATTTTTAACTACTCCAGATTCATCTCCTAGTTTTCAGAAGCATCCTACAAAGTAGGTGATATTTTCATCAAAGCTACTTCTCAAATGAGGAAATAGGGCTTGGCTGACTTGAAAGCATTAAGCCATGTAACCAGCCACAGCACGCTTAGGACTGAGCCCCAGAACATCCTCCAACCACATGTAGCCTACACGGCTAGATGAAGTCATCAATGGGTAAAGTTTATCCTGTACCTCACCTGTGATCATACTGGGGGCAAACAGTCATGTAAAGGGTGAAGAGGATAACCCAGAGATACTAGGAATGAGGGACGTCTAAGTCAGAAACACTGTCCTTTCACTTATAATAAAATAATCATGTCTCTAAAACAGCTAATAGCTTAGAAAAATGGCCTCAAGAGTTCTGTGAGTTTCTGTGGAACTCAGCATAGAAAGCCCCTGTGTGGTCCAGGCTTCCTCCCCCACTCAAGGCTGAATCAGTATCAACCTGGATTGTTGGAGAGACTGTCCTGGTCTCCAGACTTGTCCCTCACTCTGCTGTTGTTCAGTCACTCAGTCATGTCTGATTTTCTGCAACCCCATGGACTGCAGCATGTCAGGCTTCCCTGTCCTTCATCATCTCCTGGAGTTTGCTCAAACTCAGGTCCATAGAGTCGACAATGCCATCCAACCATCTCATTGCCTGTTGCCCCCTTCTCCTTTTGCCTTCAATCTTTTCTAGTATCAGGGTCTTTTCCAGTGAGTCAGCTCTTCACATCAGATGGCCAAAGTATTAGAGCTTCAGCTTCAGCATTAGTCTTTCCAATGAGTATTCAGGGTTGATTTCCTTTAGGATTGACTGGTTTGATCTTTTTGCTGTCCAAGGGACCTTCAGGAGTCTTCTCCAGCACCACAGTTCCTCCCCCTGTGTGCCTTATAAGTGTTTCACGACAACTATCCGGTGAAGTTGGGGTCAGGGTCAGAATTAGAGTGAGGGTCAGGGTCGGGGTCAGGCTCAAGGTTAGGGTTAGCCATTTGCCCAAAGCTGTCCAGCTAACTGGTGACAGAGCCAGGATTTGAACCCAGGGAGTATGGCTCAAGGCTCTCTGCTCTTAATCACTCAAGAGAGGGAGCTTTGAAATAGTCAGCTCTGGAGAGATAGGCAGACAGTTATGTAAACACCTACACAAATAACTGGGTGGTAGGGGAGGGACTTGAGTTGGAAGGTGGAGTTTCAAAGACAGAGCTACAGAGGTTCTGGAGTAAGGAACAAGCCTCTCCCCCAATCTGGCAACAATTTCTTCCTGATAGGATGGCAGACACAGAAGGACATCTGAAATCCAAATGGTTGTGTCTGTGTTAATGCCTGATTCAATGTTGGAGAGGGATGAGAGGTAGAACTTGGTGAGACGTGAAAAGCAGCAGGGGGCCACGTGTTTACACAAACTGGGTCTTGATGTTTTCTGTGTCTATTGCTCCTGAGGCAGGCCTAATGACTGTTTCTTCTTTGGCAAGTTTATTTAGATCTTCTTTGGCAAGTTTATTTAGATGACAAAGCTCAGGATTTGCCTGGAATTTTGAGAGACCCTGGGCTTCCCTGGTGGCTCAGATGGTAAAGAATGCAATACAGGAGACCCACGTTCAATCCCTGGGTGGGGAAGATCCCCAGGAAAAGGAAATGGCAACCCACTCCAGTATTCTAGCCTGAAGAATCCCATGAACAGAGGAGCCTGGTGGGCTGCAGTCCATGGGGTCAAAAAGAATTGGACACGACTGAGCAGCTAACACATCTTTTTAGACACCCCAGGGCTAGAACAGAATGTTGTTAGCCATCTGATCTAGACCTTGTCCACTGCTGTACCCTTAACACACACGCATGTGCACATGCACACACACACACAAACACACACACATACACACTATGAAGAGACAGGATAAATATCAATTAGAAATAACAAGTGAGGTACCTGATACACAGAGGCATGAGTGGCCCCCTGTGAGAAGGGATTAACCAAAGGAGGCTGGAACCATTATGCAAACACAATGAGGGTCTATTGATAGAAAGTACTGAGTGATTCTGTCGTGGGATCTCGTTGAAGCTTCTCAACACACTCTAGATTGAGTCAATATTTAGATGGTACATCTGCCCTCTTGGTCCTCTGTTTTTAATTCATTCGTTCCAAGTCTTGGAAACAGGCTTCTCAAATATCCACCCCAGTGAGAGATCAGGATTATTCACAAGTGGCCAAGCATCTGAAGGCAGCTGGTCCAAGCTGGGACAGTGCTCAAGATGGAGAACGCATGGCTCCCCAACCACATCTGAGATGACCGTGTCTACCAGCCTGTGCTACACACACTCCCACTCTCAAGGCTCATCCAAGGGCAATCAGAGATTCTAACTAGAAATACTCCTCTGACCGCCTACCCAAAACATCCTCACCACTTTTAGAGAAAAGCTCACATGTTTCGAGCCCTGCCTGATCAGAAGGAGGGACTCTCCTCTATTCTCCTTGTCAAGATGGATATTCCTTGTCCCAAATGTCAGGGGACTACTTTATTCTTCCTTAATGGAAAGTCCATTCTTAAATTTCAGACTTCTCAATTGCCTCTCATGATAGAAACCATGGAAAGAAACCTAGAGACAAAGCTTCTCATTTGATAGATGAGGAGAGGAGATGCAAAGAGAAGAGGGCTCCATGTGAGTATCAAATGGGTGATGAGGTGCTTCAACTCAAGGCTCCTTCTGTCTCTTCCTCCTTAGCTTCCACGTGGCCCTGAAGGCGACATCAGGTAGCCATGAAGCCTTCCAAGGAGTAGACGCTGCCCCAGGGAGTTTCCTAATCCTCCCCTCCACCCTAGACCCCTTATCTGAACCCACCTCCAGCAGAAGGAAAGTCCATAGGATCTTACTCATTTCCATATACTCTGGCGTCAGTCCAGTGTACGGTTCCAAGCTGTAGTCTAGGTCCCACTGCTCTGGATGCTTTGAATGGGCAGAGTCAGCTTCTTCAGGCTCTGTCTCATCTTTCAGCTTCCGAAATAGCTTCTTTAGCTTCCTGGAAAAGAAAGGGACCAGTCACCAGAAGCCTCTAGAGGAGAGGGTGCGTTCTGCAGACAGAAAAGAGAAAAATGACTGTCTTGATATAGAAGCCACTCTGATCTAAGGACAAGAGAGAGGAATAACAAGGAGACAATCTGAGGTGGTCCTCTGTTAGGTTAATAAAAGGATCCCCCACAAAGGATCACGTTTCTTCAAATCCAAAAAGGAATTCTTTCTGCTGTTGGATAAGCAACAGAGAAGTGGCCCTACCTGTCAGATGCTCAGACAGTCCTATTGTCTAATGGGTGGACTACCCACTCTCTTCATGGGGAACAGGGAGTGTTTAGAGAATACTAGAAATGATGCTCTCTTACCAGCTCAAACATTTTCAGGTCTTAATAATATAAATAGCATATGTCCATTCTGTCAGTTCACTCAGTCACATCTGATGTTTTGTGACCCCATGGACGGCAGCACGCCAGGCTTCCCTGTCCATCACCAACTCCTGGAGCTTGCTCAAACTCATGTCCATCGAGTCAGTGATGCATCCAACCATCTCATCCTCTGTCATCCCCTTCTCCTCCTGCTTTCAATTATGTCCATTAAAGCCAAGCTAAACATTGTCTAACCATGACCACGGGGTAAGCTGCACCCATTCCCCATCCCCCAATTCACATGTGTGAAGCTCTAAGTCCCAGTGTGATTGTACATCAAGACAGGGCTTTTAGGAAGTCATTAAAGTTCAATGGGGTCATAAAGGTGGGTCCTCACCTACAGGGTTGCTTGCCTTGTAAGAAAAGGAAGAGAGGGACTTCCCTGGCAGTCCAGTGGCTAAGACTCAGTGCTCCCAGTGCAGGTTCAATCCCTGGTCAGGGAACTAGATCTCACGACCCCAACTAAGAGCTCGTATGCTGCATCTAAAGATCCCATGTGCTGCAACTAAGAAAAGACCCAGCACAGCCAAATAAATAAATACAACTAAAATTTTAATCTCTCTCCACTATATGAGGTTACATTGAGGACACAGTGATCTGAAAGCCAGGAAGAAGCCCTCACTAGAAACCAAATATGGCCAGTCTTTATCTTGAACTATCAAGCCCCCAGAAGTGTGAGAAAATACACTCCTGCTGTTTAAGCCACCCAGTAGCAGCCCAAGTAGATAAGTCAACTTCATTCAGGATGTTTTTGGTCTAAAATAATAACAAGATAATAATGTCCCAGCCTCTTGGGGTTGGTATGAAGTTGAAGACTCCATAAGCTTTAGTTTTCTTATCTATAAGATGAGAAATAAATATTAACTAGCCCATTGGGTCAAAGTAGAAAATCTATGTAATACGCTTAATTTAAGGCTTGTTATATGCCAAGAGCTCCATAAATATATCTATCACTGTCCTCCTCCTCCTCTTCATCACAGGAGGATGTAAAGAATGGTTGAGATCCATAGATGCAATAATTAGATAAAATATTTCATAATAAGATAGCAAGCAACAATTCTGTGACCACAAAAAATTAAGAGAAGCCAAAAGGAAGCCTAAAGATCCTGAAGTCAAACAGTATGAATTTAGGAACTAGCTGAGACCCTGACTGTGATTCAGGACAGAGGGAAAGGATGAAGGAAAAAAAAAAATAAAGAAGAGAGAGATGAAAAAAGGAAAGAAAAGAAGAGAAGGAGAGAGGGAAGGAGGAAGGGAAGGTCCAGGACCAGAACTCAAACTGAGACTTTCCCTCCAAGTACCAGTAACCAGAGACTTTACCCAAACTTTAGTAAAGAATAATAAATGGTTAGAATTAATCATGGGAAATTAAACACATGCATATATCCCTATTCAGTTCTGAACTGCTACTATACTACTACACACAGCTGAATCACTTTGCTGTATACCTGAATCTAACATAATATTGTAAATCACTTATATTTTGGTTTAAAAAATGATAGAACAAAACCAAAACTACATAAGAAATGAAAGATATTTGATGGGGAGTTCCCTGAGGTGGTCCAGTGCAATGCAGGGGATGTGGGTTTGATCCCTATCCAGGGATTTAAGACCTTACATGCTGCAGGACAGCTAAGTTCTCTTGCTGCAACTGCTGACCCCACACACCACAATTAGAGAGTCCGTGAGCTGCAATGAAAGATCCCACATGCTGCAACTAAGACTTGATCAGTCAAATAAATAAATATTTTCTTTAAGACACCACCCTTATGGCAGAAAGTGAAGAACTAAAGAACCTCTTGATGAAAGTGAAAGAGGAGAGTGAAAAAGTTGGCTTAAAGCTCAACATTCAAAAAACTAAGACCATGGCATCCAGTCCCATCACTTTATGGCAAATAGATGGGGAAACAGTGGAAACAGTGGCTGACTTTATTTTTCTGGGCTCCAAAATCACTGCATATGGTGATTTCAGCCATGAAATTAAAAGATGCTCGCTCCTTGGAAGGAAAGTTATGACCAACCTAGATAGCATATTAAAAAGCAGAGACATTATTTTGCCAACAAAGGTCCATCTAGTCAAGGCTATGGTTTTTCCAGTGGTCATGTATGGATGTGAGAGTTGGACTATGAAGAAGAT
>NW_011494785.1:1302858-1327790 GCF_000754665.1 Bison bison bison | reverse complement strand
GGTCATGTATGGATGTGAGAGTTGGACTATGAAGAAGGCTGAGCACCAAAGAATTGATGCTTTTGAACTGTGGTGTTGAGAAGACTCTTGAGAGTCCCTTGGACTGCAAGGAGATCCAACCAGTCCTTCCTAAAGGAGATCAGTCCAGGGTATTCATTGGAAGGACTGATACTGAATCTGAAACTCCAATACTTTGGCCACCTGATGCGGAGAGCTGACTCATTTGAAAAGACCCTGATGCTGGGAAAGATTGAGGGCAGGAGGAGAAGGGGATGACAGAGGATGAGACAGTTGGATGGCATCACCGACACAATGGACATGGGTTTGGGTGGACTCCAAGAGTTGGTGACGGACAGGGAGGCCTGGCGTGCTGCAGTTCATGAGGTCGCAAAGAATCAGACACGACTGAGCAACTGAACTGAACTGAACTGAAAGGCATTTGATGTGTTTAATGAGGTAATTCAGCTGGGACAGTGGACACTTAAACAAACATCACTCGTCCTGTGTAATGAGTATTAGAAAGGGTAAGATTTAGGAGACGATGGTCAACCCAATCTGCAAGTTTTTCCTGGGGAAGAAATATATAAATGAATCAAATGACAAAAGATGAGCAAAGCAGCAGGAGAGAGAGAGTGCTGTGATGGGGAAAGGTGTGTGTTCTAGACACAGAGAATTATCTGTGCAACAGCCACAGACAGTGTGAGCATGGCTCATTGCAGGACTAAAAGGAATTCAAGATGTTTTGAATGTAGAGTAAGAGACAGAAAGTGATGGAAGATGTCTTGAGAAGTAGCCCAAGCTCATGAAGATGGCCTTTTAAGCCACCTGGATGCTGGGGTGCCAGTGACAGATCAGGGTCACAGAGGCTAGGACGGTTGCCATGGACACAAAGGGAAGCAGAGAGATGGCAACATGCTTCAGAGGTGGGGTTAAGCAAGTGGGGAACTGCAGTTGGGAAGGAAAGAGGGACCAAGGGTGACCTCTGGAGTCCTCAACCAGGTGTGTGGCTTGTTGCAGAGCTGGCTAAGCTGGGGGACACAAGAGAAGAGGGGGAGGACGTGTTGAGACGGAGGGTCTCATGAGACAGTGAAGTAGGGATGCCTGGTAAGCCTTGCTATATGTGGTCTTGTTCTTGTTTAGTTGCTCAGTCGTGTCTAACTCTTTGCAGCCCCATGGGCAATAGCCCGCCAGGCTCCTCTGTCCATGGGATTTCCCAGGCAAAAATACTGGAGTGGGTTGCCATGTCCTTCTCCAATATGTGGCCTGGAGCTCTGCAAACAGATAGAAGTTAGAGCTAGAGACCCAAGAACCATCACAGACAGAACAATAGAAACCCTCACAATAAACATGTCTGTGGGTGGAGTGGAGGGGAAGGAACCTTCCAAGGAGAAAAAACAGAAGGAAAGAGGAGTCACGGGAACAGATGCTCAACCATGAGACCCCACGGCCAATGTGGAGGGCAGATGGAAGAAAGACAGGGTGGTCAGCCGTGCGCTGCGCTGTGGGCAGGTCCCAAAGCCCATAAAGTTCTTACGAACCCTCTCCCTTCCCAGGAGCCTCCCTCCAGGAGATCCCAGTCCCCATTAAAAATATGAATAAAGGAAGTCCCTCCAGTGCAGGATTTACCAGGAATCCTGCACATTGTATCATACACAGATGGGCTGTGTGGAAAGCCTCAGATGGTGATTCCGACCGTACGATGCACTCCCTTGTTAAAATAACTCCTTTGATGTTACCCTTGTCTCCTTTTCATCTGCTCTTTCTCTGTCCCTTGTTAATGACAAGTTTTAGAAACTGTGTCCAGAACCCTGAGCCTTCCTCCTGTGTGTGCCCTACAGGCTCACCCTGAGACCATGGTGACCTTCGGTCACACTTTGCCTTCTTCCCTCGCCCCCAACGGGAGGAATCTGGGCCCCGGGCAGGCTTCCAATGCCCCTGGCTCCACAGACCTCAAGCCTCGTGAAAGAAGGCAGAACTGAGCCTGGGATGGGGCACAAGAAGAGAAACACATCAACCTCTGAGTTGTGTATTCCTCTTCTTGACATGGGACAGGATTCAAATTTGTTCCTTAAACCTCTGATTCACGGCCAGATTCCACTGTACTGAGGGGAACACACACCTCCCTCTCCTGTGATCGCTTTAAAGAGAGACTGTTTTATGTCCTGAAATATAAGACATCACATTTATCAAAAAAAGAAGAAAGTTTACAAAATCTTCCTGGCTGTGTCCAGGGGTATGTTGCAGCTGTTTGGGGATGTGATCTGGTGCTTCTAGAAAGAATAGGGACCAGGAGACATTTTGACAGTGGACCTATTAATCCATCTGCTCTGTCCATCCCAGACGTTACTTGGGAAAGAATCTGACACCTGAGAAAAACAGCGTTTACCCCTTTTTTCTCTCTCCCTCTCTTTCATACACACACACACACACACACACACACACACACACACATTCATCTCCATGAATGATAAAAGCCATTTTCTATTTGCTTCATGGGATACTGGAGATGAGTTCAAGATAAAATTATAGTGAAGCTGGGATGTACTGTGGTGTGTTTCAGGATCTAAAGGCCATTTTGCACAAACACAGGTGGGTGGTATGTGTGGGTGTGTGTGGGGGTGTGTGAGTGTGGTGAGGGAGATGAGGACAGCCCCCATCAAGGGACTCAGGAAATAAGTAGCACAGGATTGGATCCTGCCCTGCCGCCAGCTATATCTGAAGTCATGCCAGAAGGAGCTGCCAATGAGCATTATTCTGAGTCCCGTTGTGTTGAAAACCACCTGCCTCCCCTCTGGAAAGCACGTCACAACGTCAGGCCCAGGCAGCCTGGGGCTGACTGGCCAGACCACACAGCTTCGGTTTCATTCCTCATCATGTCCTCACTGGTTACAGAGTTGCCCCCAGTTTGGCTGCCTTCACTGAAAGCACTTCATTTTTACACCTCCAGGGACACGCTTCTGTTTGGATGGTGCCTAGACAGAGCTGGCCTTCCATGGGGGCCCTGACTGGGGCCCCTAGAAAATTTAGGGGTAACAAGGGAGAAATCTGGAAGCTAAAGATGCTTATCTGAGATCCCAAAGTGCAGGTGTACAGTATTCATGGACACACCTGGTATCTGTGCCAGCCTTGGGGAGATCCATGGGGTGAAGAGGCGAGAACATTACTCTAAGCCAATGTCTCCCAAGCAAAGGACAAGCTCCACTTGGAGTTCATGGCATGTTTTTGGAAGGTCTCTAGACTTGGTCTTGGGCTTCACTGGTGGCTCAGATGGTAAAGCGTCTGACTGCAATGCAGGAGACCCGGGTTTGATCCCTGGGTTGGGAAGATCCCCTGGAAAAGGAAATGGCAACCCACTCCAGTACTCTTGCCTGGAAAATTCCATGGACTGAAGAGCCTGGTAGGCTACAGTCCATGGGGTCACGAAAAGTCGGACACGACTGAGCGACTTCACTTTCACTTTCACTAGACTTGGTCTTACATCTCCTTAGAGGACCTGGGAGAATTATTCCCTTTACTGCTCTCAACCCATCCCTCTGATTGCATGCCTGGAGAAAACCCCAGTCCACCCCTGGTATGCCGTTAATAGCTCCACAGCACTTGCATGACTTCCTTTTCAATAAAGAGAATGCAAATCTTACACTAAGATCAATGATTAATAATGGATCATTTTTATTGTATTTCTTTCTACTGCTATTTGCTATTCAGGGTGACTGATAGGGTTAGTTTTCCATTTTCAGAAATGAGATGGACTTAAAAAGTGAATTGGTTTAGAGAAAATTAATATGCAAATAGCTGTTTAGGTAAATGTGAGTGAAAGTCACTCGGTCATGTTCCACTCTTTGTGTCTAGGTAAATAATGGAAAACAATTTAGAAGTTGCTGACAGTGACTAAAGATTGGGAAACAATCTAATAAAGAAGCCTGCTGGGCTGGTCGACTTGAGAAGCCACCAGAATTGTAGTGGTAGTGCTTTTTACAATACACAAGCATGCACGCATGCACACACAGGGAATCTAAGGAGAACACTGCATTCTCAGAGAGATAGATAAGTTAGAGCCAAGTACCTGGCTTACTAACAAAGGTCAGTTCAATAGTCTTTAACATTTTAAAATTTTCTTTGGACAAATCTAGAAAATTGCTTTCAGAAGTAGACAATGAATGTAAAAGATGATCAATCTTACATGTATAATCATATTTTTTACCAAGTATTCTTATTCAGTATGATCACCTACTTAACTCCTCAGACTTGCTTTTGTTTTTTAAAAATCAAGTCTGGCCTCTAAGATTAATATTAATCTCCGTGAAGGAAAAACAAAAATTGGATGCAGGTATCTGAAGGTACCTAAAGAGCCACCATGAGCCACAAGTCTTTGGTCCCAGAACAGAAGAGAAAAAAGTCATCCTGAGTCCTGACAAGGTCTCTTCCCTGGACTTGAAACACTCAGACAGCATGACTTGTAAACACAAAAGCCAATGACACTCGGGAACACCTTGGCTGCCTGTAACGCCCAAGAATGGCTCTTCCTTTCTCAGTTGCCCATGTTTTCTCTTTTCTAGAAAGCCGAGTGTATAAGCAAGATGTATTTTTACATAACCATGTATCTTTCTAGAATAACTTCCCCAAGGTTTTACAGTGAGTATTTTGTAATGCCTAGATTTAAAACCAGATCTGTTGACAAAAATCTCTATCCTACAGAGATGCACTGCCTCCATCAAAGAATTAAAAGCCATTAGATCCAGTTTTTATAATTTATAATATTCCTTCCTCACCATCAGGCTCAGCTGTCATTTCTCTTTTGCCTATTACAGACCCCCATTTTTTTCTTGCTTTACCTTATGTTTCTCAACTTTGTCATATATAAGGATACTGCCAGGTGCATGAACTTTGGGTTGGATGAGTCTAATCCACTGAGAGTGGGCTCTGGGTGGAGCGTGGAAGACCTATTAACCAAAATCACGGTGATTGCAGGTGAACAAATTCAAATCACAATCTGTAGAATTACTGAGAACTTTGCTTCCCTTGTGGCTCAGCTGGTAAAGAATCCGCCTACGATGCAGGGGACCTGCATTTGATCCCTGGGTTGGGAAGATCCCCTGGAGAAGGGAAAGGCTACCCACTCCAGTATTCTGGCCTGGAGAATACCATGGACTACAGTCCTTGGGGTTGCAGACTCGGACGCAACTGAGCTACTTTTACTTTCACTTTGAAGATAATAGACTGTAAGGCTTGGTGGAAGAAATTTTGCTCTACATCCCTGAATTCAGCTACCCGATTAGGCTATGCTGCTGCTGCTGCTGCTAAGTCACCTCAGTCGTGTCCGACTCTGTGTGACCCCATAGACAGCAGTCTTCCAGGCTCCTCCACCCCTGGGATTCTCCAGGCAAGAACATTGGGTTGCCATTTCCTTCTCCAACGCATAAAAGTGAAAAGTGATTAGGCTATATGTGTCCATTAACATACTAGAGATGATTAGATAGCATCACCGACTCAATAGACATGAATCTGAGCAACTCTGGGAGATAGTGAAGGATGAGGAGCCTGGCGTGCTGCAGTCCATGGGGTCACAAACAGTCAGACACAACTTAGGGACTGAATAGCAACAGACTAAGAACCAAAATGAGGGAAAAAGTCCTTCTGAAATAGAAGTGACTTGTCTTGGAATCAGCAGTGACCAGTTTCATTGACTAGAGGAGAGGTTCATAGAACGCTAGAGCTGAAATGACAATACCTTAGAGATTATTACATTACTACATACTAAATATATATTACATTATGAATTGTTAAATCCTTTTCATCAAGAGATGAGGACAGTGAGACATAGGAAGTGACTAGCTCATAGCTCTATGAATTACTATGCAAATACCACCAATTAAAGGGTGGCATATTAAACACACATCAAGCATAAGGAAGAAAATTTAGTCTGCAAGGAAAACAGCCGTGTGTAGGTTTCATCTGTCATGGAGCTGATGGAATTGATGGTTGGGGAACATCCAACACATGGCTGATTTCTTTCCTCTCTTACACTCTAAAAGGACTTCCGGATGCAGCGTGGATGGGCTAAGTGGTAGAACAGATGCCCGGGAAAGAAAAAACAGGCATCTCACATCCGCAAGCTGTATCTAATGCCATCCCATGTACTGGAAAGACAGGTGTTTCCCCCAGATGTTTGGAGGGTAGCCGTGGTGGACGGGCTGGTCTCACAGCTTCAAAGGGGCACATCTTTTTCCAGTCTGCCTATGTCCTGGATGTTGGTCCATAACAAATGTGTTCTCTCTGAGATGCTAAGCTCCAAGAGCACAGGCACCACGTGTCCCACCGGCGTTACTTGATGACTATCACGGAATGACTGTCAGTCAGAAAGCTGAGACCCAGGCATCATTTCAGAAGGCTGAGCTTCTCAAGACTGATGATTTCCTGACTGAGGACCGGAGGCTGGCTGAAGCAGACAGAGATGCCGGTCAATGTTCTCCTCCATCTCCTCCAAGAAAGATCACCTGCCCAAGTGCTCCCTGAGGCTGTCCCAGTGTGGGGACAGAAAAACAGCCGGACTGATGGTGGGTGATGGTGAGACCCATTCTGAGCACTGGGACGGCACAGTGTTCTGAGCGAATATGCAGGATTCTCATTAAAAAGGGTTTTCTTTCCAGATAACTTTGGTTTTCTCCGTTATAATTTTAGCTCTCTCTGTTTCTGAGAAAGACCAAAGAATAGCTTCCTCTGGGAACCTTTCAGGCAGTCAGTGACCAGGGTTGCTTTTCATGGAGAAAGGAGTTGGAACATATATATTTGCTAATTGCCCCAATCAGCTCAAGGAACCTAGGGCTCAGCGACCCTTAAGCAGACTGAGAGAGGTTCTGGGCTCCTGCCATGACCCTGGCATGCCCCAGGTCCCATCATGGGACCACCACAACTTCTCCTTTAAGCCACACGCGAGTTAGGAAGTGTTCTGATAAATCTGTATGTTGTTTGTTTAGAGAAGATATCCACACCCAGGGGAAACTGTTTCTTTAAATGGCAGACCAACTGGTTACATGTGACAGTGACAGCCTTCTTTCAAGACACAGACACAGTTGCCTGCTTATGAAGCCTTCCTTGACGGCTCTGAAATGCCTGGCCTTCACTTGTCTGAATTCTGACAGAGTCAAACCACACAGAGAACATGCAGTCACACACAGTCTATTCTGCCTCCCAAACTAAAAACACTCATCTCTGAGAAGGCAAGGACCATTGCATATATATTGCATACAAATCTTTTTTTTTTAAGACCGTAGATCTTCTTTTTAAAACATTTATTTGGCTGTGCTGGGCTTTAGTTGCAGCAGGCAGGATCTAGTTCCCTGACCAGGGATCAAACCCAGACCCCCTGCATTGGGAGCATGGAGTCCTAGCCACTGGACCACCAGGGAAGTCTCAAACATTTTGTGTATAGGTTAAACCAAGAGGCTTGTGTTACAGACTGACTGTGTCCCCTCCAAAATCCATATCATGAAGTCCTAACTGGCAATGTTATGGTATTAGGAGGTGGGGCCTCTGAGAGTTCATTCCGTTTAGATGGAGCTTCCCTGGTGGCTCAGAGGTTAAAGCGTCTACCTGCAATGCAGGAGACCTGGGTTCGATCCCTGGGTCAGGAAGATCCCCTGGAGAATGGAATGGTTACTCCAGTATTCTTGTCTGGAGAATCCCATGGACACAGGAGCCTGGTGGACTGCAGTCCATGGGATCACAGAGACAGATAGGACTACAGCAACTAACACTTTCACTTACTCGGTTTAGATTAGGCCATGAGGGTGGGGTCCCTTTTTGGGATTAGTGCCCTAATATTATAAGAAGAAGGTGCCAGAGCTCTCTTTCTCTCCATATATATACAGAGAATGGGTCACATGAGCTTACATGGGATGGCAGTCCTCATCAGAACCAAACTTGCAGCACCTTAATCTTGAACTTCGTGGCCTCCAGGGCTCTGAGAAATAAATGTCTGCACTAAGCCACCCAGTCAGTGTGATTTTGTTACAGCAACTCAAGCTGATGAAGACAGCTGGGAAGGCTCAGACTGCAGGTTTTGTGGGTTTAGCTCAGTGATATCCAATTCTCATTTTTCACTCTGAGCCATCTGAGCTGAGAGATGGAGGCAGTAGCATTCCCTGCAAGCCCTCCTGCAGTGTGGACAGTGTTGCTCCTGATCCTGTAGCACAGAGCCTGGCTCTCTATCCCTCAAATCTTATTCTGTTCATATTGTTCTCAAATTCCTTTGCTGCTTACACTAGTCAGAGTGGACTCCAAGGTCTGCCACTGAGACCCCAGCTCAATGACATGAACAAATATAGCTGGAAAGAAAGGGATTAAACCAGTTTCTTTACTGCAGGACTTCTCAGAACCATTCAAATAATACGCAGAGTAAATCTCCGAGAGGGAGACAGAGCAAGTGGCAGCATCTTCACTTAACCTTAAGGGGACTGTCTGGCAAACGCATCCCAGAATGGATGGAACCTTGCAGGTTTGCAAAGAACTCCAAGTCTGGTACAAACTGTCTGTCCAGTCCTTCTAAACAGGATTGGTTCAGCCTATAAGAGTTACCCCAATTTTCTCTGTCATTCCCTGGCTCTCTGATGCCAGGCTAGCTGAAAATATCCCCTGAAACAGATTTGTTTACACCAAAAAAATAAAATAAAAAGCCATAAAAACAAAAGGCAGAGAGAGCCACATTTTCTCTGCCTGAAGGTAGATCTTCACCTGTTGCATCCACTTTTGGGTCCAGTGGCTGTGTGTCTGTGTTTATTTTCATGACTATCTCAATGCAAAACCTAACGAAAGAAGGACTTGTATGACATCTGTATAAAACCATGTGGGAGGGGAAGGGAGAGAATCCACAGGAAAATCCAGCCTGTGTTTCACCAGCTATGCATCCTTCCCCTCTGAAGACCATGTGTGCTACAGTTCCTTAGAGATTTTTCTAAATGATTACATTGGGGTTCAGTCTTTCATATTCACCCATCTACTATAGTTCTTTTTAATTTGGGGGAACTCAGTTCCCCAACCAGGGATTGAACCTGAGCCTCCTGCAGTGGAAGCATGGAGTCTTAATCACTGGACCACCAGGGAAGTACCATCTACCATACTGAAAGGCTCTTTTACTTGCTCACTGGGAGGACACAGCATTGAAAGCATGATGCACTTTGAAGTCAGAGATATCTGACTCTCAGCTCTGTCCTTTACTGTTATGAGTACTAATTGTTGTTGTTTAGTTGCTCAGTCACGTTCGACTCTTTACAATCCCATGGACCGTAGCCAGTTAGGCTCCTCTGTCCATGGGATTCTCCAGGCAAGAATACAGGAATGGGTTTCCTTCTCCAGGGGATCTTCCCAACCCAGGGGTTGAATCCACGTCTCCTGCATTGCAGGCAGATTCTTTACCACTGAGTCATCAGGGAAGCAAGGGCTTAATCCTGCTGAGCCTCTAACATCCCAAATCAGATTGGCAAACAAAAAATGCAGGAGGGGTACTATGTCATGGGGAAGCTATTGGAGATCGGACAGAGGAGTGCTTCCTAGGTGACTCAGTGGTAAAGAATCCACCCGCCAATGCAGGAGACGCAAGAGACATGGGTTCTAACCTTGGGTCATGAAGTGACCTGGAGTGAAAAATGGCAACCAACTCCAGTATTCTTGCCTGGGAAATCCCATGGACAGAGGAGACTGGCGGGACTACAGTCTATGGGGTTGTAAAGAAGTTGGACACAACAGAGTGACCGAGCATGCACGGACAGAGGAGTGAACAGCCACCCTATCTTAGAAGAGCAGAGGCCCTGAGATCTTTCTGGAAGTCTGACTCTGCCAGGCTCAGCCCTAGCAGCCAGGAGAGGGGTGAGCAGAGCTCTTTACTCACGGGACTCCGATCTCAAAGATGTTGTTCTGGATCAACTGCTTCCCCAACATGATGATGCTGAGTTGGATGCACAGCTCCATGAGGCAGCCCCCGGGGGCGCACTGCAGGATGAGAAGATGCCAGAAGGGACATCAGTCAGGCAAGGGCATGAGCTAAGCCAAGCTGCAGTGCAGATATAAGCATGGGTGGGGCCGGGGCAGGAGGGACACCTATGAGCCACCAGCCAGGCAGGAAAAACCAGCAGCTATACTTGCCTCTTCCATGCGGTAACCATCAAACACATAAACGTAGCTTCCGGGTCTACCGACAAACCTGGAAGGGAGAAGTGTGGGAAGAGTTAGGGAAAGAAAGGAAGTCCGGGCTGCCCGAGGGTGTGTCTCCCCAGTGGACCAGTCACTGCCCAATGTCCTCCTAGAAAGAACTGGCCAGGGCAATGCTACTCCTCTGGGAAGGAGTTCACACCGGTTATCAGCTAACAATCACCCACCTTTGACTTGGTCACATCCCAGGGCAGAGGAGTTGAGGCCAGGTGTGGTGTGGAGTTGAGGCAGTCATGTGTGTGTGTGTGTGTGAGAGATCATTTCAGAGCCTAAACACAACAAAGTTCGGCTTGTCTTAGCAGGTACATGTGTGCTAAGTTGCTTCAGTCGTGTCCAACTCTCTGTGACCCTGTGGACCACGGTCCACCAGGTTCCTCTGTTCCTGGGATTTCCCAGCCAAGTGGGCTGCCATGCCCTCTTTGTCTTTAAGTGTACTGTCCTGCAACTTCCTCCGTCAACTGATTTCTATAACTATCCATTGGGATGGACATGTACAGACTGCTATAGTTTAAATGGATAATCAACAGGAACATACTGTATAGCACAGGGAACTCTGCTCAATGCTATGTGGCAGTCTGGAGGGGAGGGGAGTTTGGGGGAGAATGGATACATGCATACATATGGCTGAGTCCCTTCGCTGTTCACCTGAAACTGTCACAACATTGCTCATTAATCAGCTATACTCCAATACAAAATAAAATGTATTTTTTTAAAAAAGAATTGAGTTCTGACTGCAATTCCTCCACAAGGGCTTCTGATTTCCCAGGAAATAAAGGCCAAGATGGACTAAAACTGCAAGTGGAGATTCTTGGGACCAGAAACGAAAAATTCAGACTTCTTACTGAAAATACTAAAAGGAATGGAAGAAGCCTGTCTCATTCCTCTTCTAAGATCTAAGCGTTTAATATTAGGGAATAAGAAGATTGAGCAGGGAGGTGGAGAGGTACCAGCCAACCATGGAACCAGACAGGCCAATAGAAGAATCCTACTTTCTTGAAATGTTATCCGCTCACCCATCTCCTGAAATCTTGCTCATCTATTGGAGGCTCAGCTTGACTTCCCCTCTTGGTGCAGTCTTTCTGTCTCTGTTCATAATTAAGTGTTCCCCTAACACTTTCTTTCCACCTCTTCTTACAGCACTTACTGCAGACTGCAGTGTGCTGTTGCCAAGACTCTCTCTCTCAGTACACTACAAGTTTATCTAAGGGTCAGAGCCCTACGATTTTTTTTCCTGGAATATCATATGTATGCATGTTTCTATTTATATTAAATCTAGACATAAATCACCAAAGAAGTATATAATCATTAACATGGAGAACCTCTCTGCTACTATAATTTCATGAGCCTCAAGTGCAGAGGTCCTGAGAAGGAGTAGTGGTTTGGGTCACAAACACATTTATAGGAAATTATAAAGTATGCATGATGACAGTCTTGCTATCACTGCCTGCTTGATGAGCTCTCAGTTCTAAGGAAGCTTCCTGACTTAGCTGATGCCTAAGGGGAAATCTTGGAGGTTCCTAGCTGATCTGACCACAAATGATACTTATCAGAAGTGATTTATGCCCAGGATTATTATATAATAAAGAATATGACTGGTCATTGTCCTTGGTCCCTGGGAAGACTCTCTAAATTCTTGGGATTTCCTGATAGGAGTGTCTTTATTATTCTTGGTGGGCCCCTGGGAATAGACCTAAGTTTACGCTAATGAGGTAATTCTTTTTCTTTTTAAGATTTTTAAAATTGGAGTATAACTGCTTTATAATGTTGTGTTAGTTTCTGCTGTACAACAGCATGAACCAGCTGTATGTATACATATATCCCCTCCCTTTTGAGCCTTCCTCCCAGCCCCAACCCCCCATCCCACCCCTCATCACAGAGCACTGAGCTAAGCTCCCTGTATTACACAGCATCTTCCCACTAACTATTAAAATATATTTACACATGATATTGTATATATGTCAAAGCTACTCTCTCAATTCATGCCCCACCCTCTTCTTCCCCATCGTGTCAAGTCCTTTGTCTATATCTGCATCTCTATTCCTGACCTGCAAACAAGATCTGTACCATGTTTCTAGATTCCATACATATGCATGAATATATGATATTTGTTTTTCTATTTCTGACTTAACTTCACTCTGTATGACAGACTCTAGGCTCATCCACATCACTACAACTGATCTAATTTTGTTCCTTTTTACGACTATTATTCCACTGTATATATGTACCACAATTCTTCATCCATTCATTCAGGATCATGGAGGCCAATGCCAGAAAGACCAACCACATGATTAATGAGTTGGGGCTTTGAGCCAAGTAAAGGCAGCCTGACCTCAGGTGAGAGAGAGGGACTGAAGACTAAGTTCAATTACATGAGCCATGATTCATTCAATGATGCCTGGATAATGGGATCCCAATAAAAACTCCGGACACTGAAGCCTGGATGAGCGGGTGGTGGTGCACGTCGATGTGCCAGGAAGCGGACATCCTGAGGACATGTAAGCTTCTTTCCAGGATGCTCCTAGGCCTTGCCTTAGGTGTCTCCCATTTGCCAGTTCAGACTTGTAACCCTTTGCTGTAATAACACTGTAACTTTAGGGACAGCACATCCCAAGCTCTATTTAGCTGTTCCAGTGAATTATCAAACCCTAGGGGTCAGTGGTTGTAGCCAGTTGGGCAGAACCATCAGTGACCTGAGAGTCCCAGAGCTTGCAGTAGTGTCTGAAGTGAGGGCAGTCTTGTGGGAGACTGTATCCTAATCTATGAAGTCCACATTGGCCTGGGTAGATAGCATCAGACCTGCATTGCAAGACCCAAGAATCACTGGCTGGACATGAAATTTTCTCCTGCCATGTCCTCAACTTGAGAGACACACATTCCTCTAGGATTAACCCTTCAGGGCCAGAGCCAAATAACTGCAGATTTCCCCATGTTATCAGAGTCTGAAGATGCTAATCCAACATGATTAGTGCAGTCAGGTGACAATGCGAGTGGGACACGGAGCTGAAGATGTAACTGACAACGGGGACAGGCTGGCCCTAGTGGAGGACTGTGTTTGTGACCAATTGCCCTTTTGCGTATGACACCAAGGTACTCACCTTCCCTTGAAAAAAGCCACATAGAAGATGGGTGAGTAGGCATTGACAAACTTCAGTAAGAAAGCCTTGAGGATCAGGCGCTCTTCAAATGTCTGCTCTGTTTTTGGAACCTCTGAAAGGGAAGATCAAAGCTGATCAGAGAGATTTCTCACCTCCTTAGAGTGGTGACCCTGTGACACGAGCCATTATCTGTCCGTTTACTCCTCCGGAGTAGAAACCCAGAGATCCATTGCTCTGTGACATTAGAACTGACTTCCTCTGTGAGGTCCCAAGTGGTTTACCAGGTACAGAAGGTCAAGAGTATATAGGATCAATACATGTCTCTTTTCACTTCCCTCCTCTGATCCATGAAAGTGACAATCTCGCACAGTGCTCCTCAAAGAGAGTCTAAGCAAGAAGAATATCCGCCCACCACCCCTGCTTCATCAAGAGGAATTCAGCTTTTACCGGCACAATCGTCACTTTCAGAAGATTTTACTAGAACAAACATCCCTGACAAAATGGTTTGTTAACCAGTGAACAGAAGTCAAGAAACACTGAAGGCTTGGCTTGGGCACCAGGGCATTGCTCCTCTTTCTCTCTTCCTTTGTCTTTAGCAGGAAAGCCCTCCCTGTATGTCCTTGGCACAGGTTGAGACATCTTGAGTCCATTCATTCAAATGATGGAAGCTCATCAGATAAGCAAATAAAACAAACACAACTTGAGTCTAAGGTCTCAGGCTTAGGGGTCATGGCATTCATGGGTTCTATCAGGTCCAAGCAGGGAGTCAACCAATGTTCCCAGGAGACCCTGAGAAACACTGAGCAGAAACCTCATTGGTGCCTTCAGAAGACTCGAGACCCATGGAGCTCCATGGACAGCTGATCAGAGAGCTCAGAGGGGTCTACACAGACTGACAAAGAGCTTCGCAAAGAGAAGAGGTTACTGGGCCACGCTCCTCAAGGACAAAGAAAGCACTAACCCTACATCATGTGCGTCAGTGATGACTAGAGCCACCCCGGACTGTGCACCCTGAGAGGACTCAGGATGAAGAACACAGGGTCCTGGCTCCAAGTAGCTGAGGTGCATGTCAAAGGGATGATTTCAATGAGCCCAGACATACGTAGAAAAGCACTAGCTTCATTAACTCGAGGTATCTATTTTTCTTTAACTGCTGCTGCTGCTGCTGCTGCTGCTAAGTCGCTTCAGTCGTGTCCGACTCTGTGAGACCCCGTAGACAGTCTCCTACCAGGCTCCTCTGTCCCTGGGATTCTCCAGGCAAGAACACTGGAGTGGGTTGCCATTTCCTTCTCCAATGCATGAAAGTGAAAAGTGAAAGTGAAGTCGCTCAGTTGTGTCTGACTCTTAGTGACCCCATGGACTGCAGCCTACCAGGCTCCCCCATCCATGGGAGTTTCCAGGCAAGAGCACGGGAGTGGGGTGCCATTGCCTTCTCAGTTTCTTTAACTAACAGTCATCTTTTGCTGTTCTACTACCTGGTTTTTGTTGCAGAATTTCCTATTTATCCTGGCTCCTCCCTCACCTCTTCAGAGCAATCTCTCAGAGCCATCTGAGAGGCTGCCTCTCGGGCTTAAGTCCTCAGAAAGTCCACCAAAAAAAAAAAATTCTCAAATTTTACATTTTTTTTCAGTCAACAAAAGGAAGCAAGGAAATAAGGAGGGAGGGAAGGAAGGAGGAAGGGAGGGAGGGGGCATTTTCAACAGGAATTTGAACCTTTGCCCCATGACCCTGAAGCAATCAATTCAGTAATAACTTAACCACATCTTGTCTCTCACTTTTAAGTATTTTGGGGGTAAGAAAATGAAAACCAATGTCACCTGAAAAGTAATCAGGTGATATTACTTAATCAGGTCTGAGGATCTGAAAATCTGGAAAAGTCACCTTGTAAATGTGGCTAGAAGGGGATTAGGAACGAGGTCCAGAGAGGCACGTGTCTTTGATTTTCTTTTATAATCGCCTTTGAACTCTTGGTACTCAGATCTCCCAATTCACACAGGAATTTCCTCCAAGCTCTCTGGAAGGAGAATCTGCTCCCTTCAGAGCATTTTGCTCCAACTAAAAATGAGTGGCTCCCTTCTTCCATCCTAATAAATCATGGGCCTGGTTATTATTCATTAGGATTATTTCTATAAACAGCCCGTGCCTATGCTTTTAGGGCCATGAGCCATCATAAAAAATGGGCAAGTCCAATAAACAATCCAAATCTACTTGATAGCCCACTAAATCAGCTGGGGGCCCACGGCAGAGAAGCTATGAGGCCTGCTGGGTGCTCTGCTGAGGCTTCTGGGGAAAGGAGGCCCCCGAGGGAACACATCCCCAGGGGAGGGAGGAAGTTGGGGCCCTGGAGCACCAACTTTGGGTCTCGCTTTTAAAATTGAAGTACAGTGAGTTGATTTACAACGTCATGCCTATCTTAGAACGGGTCTCTTTCAACAGCCAACATAAGGATCCTCACCTGCCTGGGGCAGCAAGATGCAACAGGTTTTGCAGGGTCCCCTCAGGGTGGAATGATGTCTACAGGACAACTAGGGCACTTTAGAACACTGGGCACCATCCTGATACAGAATCCGGAGTGGTCCACATCTGAGTCCATGAGAAAACAGCCCAGCCTTGTGTTTCATAAAACTTCAAATAAAGTGCCTTTAGACATCAACTGCTTCCCAGGTGGCTCCATGCTTCCCAGGTGGCTCCATGGTAAAGAACCCATCTGCCAAGCAGGAGATGCAGGCTCCATTCCTGGGTCGGGCAGATCCCCTGGAGGAGGGAATGGCAACCCACTCCAGTATTCTTGCCTGTAGAATCCCATGGACAGAGGAGCCTGGCAGGCTATAGGCCATGGGGTCACAAAGGTTCAGATATGACTGAGCAACTAAACAACAAGACAGATGGAGAGGAGGAGTCAACATGGAGAGAGTGTGAGAAGGCAGAACTCAACCCCTCTCCACCTTCACAGGCTCCTGAAACCTCACCTCCCCCAGGAAGCCACCCCAGGTTGACTGGAGGCCATCTGAATTTCAGCAGCTGGAGTGGATTTTGGACAAAGGGCAGGCTTTAGGACCAGGAGGGACCATGAATGAGATAGAATTCCTGTGCGGCACCCTTACCCTTCTCCCTTTCTTTTAAGTGTTAAACCTCTGGTGCATTGTGTCATGAAAAAATATGAGTATAAATGACCCAGCTGTAAACTGCCTTGGAAAATAATTAGTATGAAAGCCCAAGGGAGTCCCAGGGGGCCAGCTCAGAATTCAAAGTCCCTGGAGTGCCATCCTCGTCATATGGAAACAGCACGACGAGCAAGGGGGTGTCGGCTGTGGAATCCGAAGTTTGGAAGAGCAACTCATCCGAACGGGGTGTCCCCAGCGATCCAGCAGATACAGATCCATGGCAGCAACCAGACAAACTGAGGCGACTTCCAGGTGTGAATTTCAGCCACTTCCAGCCCTCACACCACTCTGGGGTGGGATGGAGGCTGAGTCAGAAAGCAAAGGTGCCACACGCTTCCCACTTCTCCCCCAGGGCAGATCCAGCTTTTGCAAATAGCAGTGTTTCCTGACAGCCCAGCCATCTGGCCTTCCCTCCATTTGTGTGTGTGCACGGGTTTATGTTTATGTGGGGGGTGTGGGGGTGGGAAAGGGGGCAGCCCCAGCCTCCTGTGTGATGTTGCTGCCTTGTCTTTGCCACAGGGAGGGAATCACCCTGGCAGAAGCCAGCCAGCTGGGTAACCAGGCAGCCAGTGCACTGCTCGAGGGCAAGACTATGGATGGGTGTTCCTGAGACACTCCTGGAGCCCTGGAGAGATTCCAGTACACGGGGCCCCATGCTTAGAGTCAGGAAGATGACAGAGACCCCCCCAAACAAAGGGACTGGAGACCTACTGTGCACTAGCAGTCCAGCCCAAGTGTCAGCTCCCTAGGACATGTCTTCTCTCTTTTTCTGTTGGAGAATCACTGCTTTACAATGTTGTGTTAGTTTCTTCTGCACAAGGAAGAAAATCAGATATATGTATACATATACATATATGGGTTCAAACCCTGGGTCAGGAAGATCCCTTGGAGGAGGAAATAGCAACCCACTCCAATATTCTTGCCTGGAGAATCCCATGGAGCCTACAGTCCATAGGGTCGCAAACAGTCGAACACGACTGAGCACACACAGCATATATATATATATATCCCCTCCCTCTGGAGCCTCCTCCCACCGTCCCCCATCCCACCCCTCTAGATCAACACAGAGCACCGGGCTGAACTCCCTGTGCTACACAGGTGCAGTCTAAAGCCACAAACACCTGCTGTCAGGCATTCTATTAGACCTTTCACGTGTACACGTGTTTCTCTTCTTTGGTGAAACAGGCTCCACCAAGCTACCTCAACATCTCTGATGAGCCCTCTTTCTTAGAAGGCTGGGGTGGCATCACTTAGGGTGATGAGTACCCCTATCTTATAGTCACCGAGGGTCACCTCCCTCAAAAAGAGCTGGGATGAGGGATCATCCAACCTACTGTGTTTTGAAAGTTTATGAGGACAGGCTGTACACAGCTAGGGTGGGATCCAGGGAGCAGGGAGTCCGGGTCTGTGTGACAGATGACAGCATGGGGGTGGGGATACAGGTGTTATATGTCTGAAAGCAGGGCACCCTCATAGCCGTAGACCCTCGATGGGGAGGACCGAGCTTCCTTGAAGGGCCCAGTGGCCAGTCCGGGACCGGCAGTGAGAACGGACCAGCTCAGCAGTGGTCCCGCCTTCCCTGTCTGATGGGACAGGCCAGCATCCAGCAGCAACGAGCTGTAGCAAGGAGACATGGGAGTGAAGGGCTGGTCACACTCCAGGGAATGTCCCTGTTTAAGCATGGATGTTGGCCTGACCTGGTATAAATGATCAGCATCCCAGTGGGAAACAGAATTCACCCCAGAAGGTTCAGAGGAAGGGATGTTAATGAAGGCACAGTTTTGCTAGAGGTGGGGTGAATCAGGGAGAAATGGCCCCAATTCCATCTCCTCTACCCGCTAAGCTCCTTCCACTGCTTCCCATCGGCTGAACCCAGCCCACTGTCAGGCTTGGGGTGCCCATGATACAATCTGCTGGGCCTCAGGTCACAGACCTCAGCAGAGAGGTGGGGAGAAGGGGCCTGGAGGGAAAACCTGGCCAACAGAGCATGATCACTCTCTTTCTTCTCATGGATTAAGGCGTGGGTTCTTAGAAAACTCAAAAAAAGGGAGAGGAACGTATGAGCTTCTTGCTAAAAGGAGAGATAAGTGCTCAGGGATTAACTGAAAAAATGAGAGATAATGTTCGTAGCTACAGCTCAAGTTTGGAAGGAATTCTTGCCAGTTATTTAAAAAAAAAAAACTATTATAAGTAGCAGTGTTACTAATAATAGTTCCATGTAACTGGAATGAATTGTTCTACAAACTGGGCTACAGGCATGCTCACGTCGTTTGCATTATGAGCAGCAGCCCCCCACCATCTTTCGGCTTCCCAGACAAAATGTACAGTTCCTGCTCGCCTCACAGAGGGGGCCTCAGACAATGGCAAAATCAACTCTGGCCACACTCTTCCCCTGGCCCCCGACACACGATGGGCCAGAGGCCACCCAGGGAGTCAGGAGATGGTGGCAGAGCAGGAAGACAACCCAGCAGACCTGACTCTCGGGCCAGATTTCAAATTACCAGCACTGTAGTCTCCCCGCCAGGAAGGCCTAGGGCCCAGCCCAGCCCACATGCGGCCACACGCATCCACAGACATGCACATGCCTCCACATGTATCCACATGTACCCACCCACATCCTCACATATCCACATGTATCCACGTGTCCACACGCATCCACATGCATACACACCCCCACATACATCTACACATATCCACATGCATCCATACATATCCAGACACACCACCACATCTACATGTAACCACATGTATCCACACACATCCACCTGCCACCCATGTGCATCCACACGCATCCACATGTATTCCCATGTACCCACACGCATATATACACAGCCACACGCACCCGCACATGTCCTTGCTCCGAAAGCCCACTCCTGTGCAGACTCTAGCTGCGGGGAAGCTGGCTCCCCTTGCACTGGTGCCTGGAACCCATACAGCAGCCCTCCACCCTGCGCTCTGAAAACACACGTTGTCCACATCTGATGGGAAATTAGATCCATTCCTGTAAACCCAAAACATTCCTCTTTAAAGAATCTGTGCGGTCCGGACGGCCTCTGGTACTGAGGTTCCCCCCGCCTCTTCCTTTCCTCCCCATCGCCTCTCCTTAGCGGTCAGATACAGCCTGTGCAGAGGATGGCTTAGAGCCGATGCACAATTCTAGACTCAGGACTTCCTGGTGGTACTTCAATTCTTCAAAGAAAAAAAAAATTTTCATTTAAAAAGCAAGTGGGACCCCAAAGTTGGTGAACCTGCAGAGGTCTGCTCCTGCCTGCAGGCCTGCATGGAGCAAGGGGCTTGCTCCCACTGTCTCCTCCCTAATCCCCAGAGACCACCCCCCTCTTGCCCCCCGAACCATGCCTCGCAACCAGCCATCCTCAAGGGTGGGTGCGTCGATTTTAAAATCCTCTGGAACCTCTGGTGTGTTTTATTCTCCTTTCCCTGCACTTTTAGAATTCCCCAAGGCAAAAGGACAGCTACGTATTACTGGACAGTGGACTGCTATGGTCTCAGCAAGGACACAGAAGCTTCACCGCTCAGTCAGAGGCCCCTGGGCCTGTGGGAGGGTCGAGACCACCGCACCCTCAGGGCTGTTCTGAGGATTCAATATACTAACATACATAGTGTGCTTAAAGCAGAGCTTGGAACAGGGTGTGTGTGTGTGTGTGTGTGTGTGTGTGCGTGTGTCTATACACACATGCCACTACTAACCATGGGCCTTGGTGGAGTTTCTAAACCTCTTCAGACTCCTCATAAATAAAATGAAAGAAACGACCAGGGGCTATTGTGAAAATTGGATGAAACGCTGTATGTACAATGCCCGCCAGGAACACAACGGGTGTCAGAAAATCAAGTCCTTTCTTCTCCTCTCCCTCCTTCCGGCGTGTCCCTGCCCCCAGGATAGCGATGCTCAGGAGCAGGGTACTAGTGCTATTTAAACAAGTCACAAACGCAGCCTCTTCCGAAGAACCGGAGGCTTTGATCTGACACAATAATTGTGTGTCAGGGACTCACAGTGAGCCCGACCCTGTAACTAGGAGAGGCTTGGTGAAGTGTAAGGAGGAATCTGTAGCCCCACACACAATCCAGAACTAGGCAGAGTTTTGGAAGGGAGAACAGGAGGAGGGATGGGGGAGGAGGAGGAGAAAGAGGAGAAGGAGTTGGAGGAGCTGGACTTAGGGAACCATGTTAATGAAGACAAGCTGATGGCAGCTGGATCATTCAGCCATGAAGCTTGGTGTCAACCCTGCCTGCCTCACTCAGCCTCGAGCTAGAGGTCATCCCCGCAACTAGAGGATGAGCAGGGGCCCCTTCCAGGCCGAGCCAGATCCAGGCCCATGTGGGTCACGACAAGACCCTGGGCATCCTGCTCCACAACAGGCAGACTCAGAAGCTTGCCATCAAGGGCACAGTGCACCCCATGCCCTGACCCACGGAGGAAGCTGCCATGGTCTGAATGTCTGCATTCCCCTAAATTCACAAGTTGAAATCCTAAGCCCCCAGAGGGGATGGTATGAGGGGGTGGGGACTCTGGGAGGTGCTTAGGTCATAACGGTGGAGCCCTCAGGAATGGGATTGTGAAACTGGAAGCGTTAATTGCTCAGTCATGTCCAACTCTTTGCGACCGCATAGTCTGTGGCCCACCAGGCTCCTCTGTCCATGGGATTCTCCAGGCAAGGATACTGGGGTGGGTTGCCATACCCTCCTCCAGGGGATCTTCCTGACCCAGGGATCGAACCCACGTCTCCTGCATTGCAGGCAGACTCTTTACTGCTGAGCCACCAAGCAATGGGATGAGCACTCTTATAAAAGACCCCGTGGTGCTCCCAGCCCCTTCCACCACTTGAGGACACAGCAAGGAGGTAGCCATCAGCAGCCCAGAAGAGGCCCTTCACCAGGAGCCGTCTACACTGGTGCCCTCGTCCTGGACTCCAGAGCCCTGAGGCATGAGTTTCTGTTTGTCAACCATCCAGTCCATGGTATTTTGTTATAGCGGCCAGAACAGACTGAGACAGAAGCTATCCTTGAGCTGATCTTCCTGGTGACCCCAGGGTCTTGCCTCAGACCGTGACCTCCCAAGATGCCAAGCCCCCTCCTGGTCCTGCCCCGTTCTTGCTTCCTCCCTCCTCCAGGAACTGGATCCTGTCCCTGTGACACCCTGTGACCCCTCCAGGATAGAACACATCAGCAGGGACTAAGACAGTCCTTGCCCTGCCTATTCATTGAGACTCACAAACGTCAGGGACTGAAGCTTGTGAACCGGGCCACACACTTAGCACAGTGTGCCTTGGCCAACAAGGTCTCAAAGCATCTCTGTTTCCCTAGCAACCCCGTCCCCCAGTCGCGGGCTTCTGCTCAGTCCTTGAACCACCAGGACCTCGTCACCTCCAGATGGTGTGTCTTGTGCCCGAGCCCACGACTGCTGTTATCCTGGTCACCAGGAAGACATTCTCTGTCTTTATCTATCACTGTGGAGCCCATCCATCACACTCAAGGCAGTCAACAAATTCTGTCTTTTGTCATAAATATTTGTGGCAAGATGGACCTCAGCTAGGCCTAGACCAGGGCCAGTCCAGGGACCTCCCAGGGAATGAGTCTTCCATCGCCCAGCTTTGCGAGAAACACTCAAGAACTCTTGGGGTTGTTTACCCCAGCTGTTTGCACCTGGTGAGCAAAGCACATGGTCACCACCTCCTCATGCACCAGGAGACCAGGGGCAGGATGCCAGATGGGCATTAAAGCCAGCGTGAGAAGGCAGAGGGAGCCCCTGAGCTTGGCAGGACCCTCATTCCACCAGGTACCTTATCCTCAGTTTCATGTTCCTTACAGGCCTGGGGGCTCTGAAACCACACCTCTGCCGGCAGGTCGGCTGGTCACCCTGCTGTGTGTGAGCGTCTCATTAGTGTGTGAACTCTGCCAGTAAGAACAACTCTTGTCTTTGGATCTCTTTGTCACATCTTCCAGTCACTCCTGCATCATGGCAACTCTGCGTTTTCCTGGTTCATCCCCCTCTCTCTCTCCTTTTAAGTTGGCTGCACCCGGCCTTAGATGGGACACATGGGACCTTCAGCTGCGGCATACAGGATCTTAGGTGCAGCATGCGGGGATCTAGTTCCCTAACCAGGGATCCAACCCAGGCCCCCTGCATTGGGAGTGTGGAGTCTTAGGCACTGGACCACCAGGGAAGTCCTTCCCTGGTTCATTTTCACATTTCCTCAAATCCTTTGGTCAGCAGGCAGGGTTGAAACCACGAATGCATAAAAGCTTGCTTTAGCCTCTCCTGTGGCCTACAGAATACCTTGCCTGATGGTACTCCTTGAAAAAAAAAAACTGAATGCGTGAGTGAAAAGAGAGATACATTTCACCCATAAATGCACCAACCACCGTGGGCTAAGATCTACTAGGGAGCAGGCTGGGGAGGAGAGAACTGAGATATCAGGCGGAAGGGCAGTTCTCCAGGGCAGTGTGGCCTGGCTGGAGTGAGTGGCAGAGACCTTTCTTGGTCATGGAGTGTCCACAAGCTTCCACACGTTTCCAGTCTCTTCCTGATCAGGCTGCTTTTAGCCAGCGTGCTATGGGCAGAGGTGATGAACCGTCCACCACTGTGACAGCCTCCACATGACCTTTCAGCACTCTCTGTCCCTAACAGGTGCCCACTGCCATTAGTGAAACCTTTCTGAAATTCTCTGCACCCCCAGAAAAGGCTCCCTTGAAGAGGGGGGTTATCTGGTCAAGTGTCCACTTCCAACTTGATAGCACATTAAAAACATCCCTTCACGAATTCCGCTCCCCTGAGGTTACTGAGAGGCTGAGACCATTGGTCGCTAGACTCAGTGAGGGAAAGAGATGCCTCCAGGCCACCCAGGATAAAGACAGTGAGGAGAGGGTCTCAGCTCCCTGCAGCCCCCTCCCCGCCACGTCCCATCTAAGAAGCACAAGTGCCGGAAAGTGGTGCTCAATCAACAGCAGCTTGTGGCTCGAATGACACGTCTGAACGCTGAGGCCACTGCATTTTTCTCACTGGCTGGGAGCTTGGGAAGCCCGATACACTCCTTTGAAGTCTGCTCAGAGCCTGGGGAATGCATGGATTTGTGGGGGCCTCTGACAATATGGGGCAGATAAGACCCTCTTGGGCTCAAGTATCAAGAGACTTTCCCAACTTTGTAAATGTTGCTGGGAAAATAAGAAGAAAGAGAACGTGGCCTTTTTTTTTTTTTAAGCAGGAAGTGTTGAAGCCCTTTTGCTTCTAGGTTAGGCTAAAAAGAATAGCATGCTTAGTGGCTAAGTTGTGTCCAACTCTTTGTGACCACATGGACTGTAACCTGCCAGGCTCCTCTGTGCATGGGATTATCCCAGGCAAGAATACTGGAGTGGGGTGCCATTCATTTCCTTCTCCAGGGGATCTTCCCGACACAGGGATGGAACCCACATCTCCTGCACTGGCAGGTGGCTTCTTTACCACTGAGCCACCAGGGAAGCAGAAAGAACAGACCCCATGACTCTCTTGGGGGATACAGAGGCCATCAACTTGGGCCGGGGGACTACTGATTGAGAATATTCCAGGAAGGATTCCTGCCTGGTCAGGACACACCCTGCACCTTCTCGTTTCTCCGCTTCAAGTGCTCTGGACTTCCTTTGCTTTATGTTGGGTCACTGCCGCCAGAAACCCTGCACACACTGAACTGACCTCACCCTAGGGGGTCCCAGGGGAGCATGGGAGGTGGCGACTCCGTACCGATTTTGGTGAGCCACTTGGCCACGGCACCGTAGATCTCGTCCAGAATGAGAATGACCACCAGGTTGATGATGACTGCCGTGGCCGTCACTGTCACCCGGACGTTGGAGCGTGTGGCCTTGTTGAGAGAGAGAGCAGCCGCAGTAGTGATGCGATAGACGATGACCCCAAAGACGATGGAGAACGTCAAGGCGATCTGTTAGGGAAAACAGGGAGAGTCACAGGTCAGTGGACAGCCGCTGCCCACCTACGGCTAGATTCTGTGCCACATCAGGTAGTGTTAACCTAGGGGACAGCAAGGCACTGCCAACCCCGGAAACTCACGCAAATTCCTGCACGGGGCATTTTCCAGGAGAGACTGTCTCTCCCTTTTACTAGATTCCAAATGGCCTATAACACACAAGCACACACACACAGAGTAAGGTTACCAGTGGGGGGCAGGGCAATACAGGGGTGGGAAAAGAGTTATTATGGAATTATATTAAATCATGTGTGTGAAACTTCTGGAAATTGTAAAGCATCATAGAATTTAAAAATTTCTCATTCAATTACAAGAAATTGTAAAATTTGTTGTTTAGTCTCTAAGTCACGTCCAACTCCTTGTGACCCCATGGACTGCAGCACGCCAGGCTCCTCTGTCCATACCAGAATAGAGATTCCCTGATAGTTCAGTTGGTAAAGAACCCGCCTGCAATGCAGGAGACTCTGGTTCAATTCCTGGCTTGGGAAGATCCACTG
>NW_011494785.1:1300882-1302758 GCF_000754665.1 Bison bison bison | reverse complement strand
GGGTTAGATCCCTGGGTTGGGAAGATCCCCTGGAGAAGGGAAAGGCTACCCACTCCAGTATTCTGGCCTGGAGAATTCCATGGACTGTATATCCATGGGGTCACAAAGAGTTAGACACGACTGAGAGACTTTCACTTCACTTCTTCAATACTAGAGTGGGTTGTTATTTCCTTTTCCAGGGGATCTTCCTGACCCAGGGGTCAAACCCACGTCTCCTGTTTGGCAGAAAGGTTCTTTATCACTGAGAAGTCTTATAAATAAAACTAATCTATAAAAATGTAAAAAAAGAAAAGAAGACAGACACTGAATGCATGGTGTAGGACACAGGTGCTGTGATTCCTTTCATTGGGGAGCTTGCACTCTACTATGGGGCTAAGTTCAACCATAGTAAATACTAAATAATAATTAGTGATGGAGTTGTATCAAGTGAACAGTGTTGTTGTGAACACGACTGACAGTACAAAGGAGCTAGGGAAGAGTTTGTGAAGAAGGGGATTTAAAATGCATATTTTAGGGACTTCCCTGGTGATTCAGTGGTTAAGAATCCGCCTTGCAATGCAGGGGACTCCAGCTTGATCCCAGCAAACTAAGATGCCACATGGCAAGGGGCAACCAAGCCTGCGTGCTGCGACTACTAAGACACGCATCTGTTTATTTTAGTCGCTCAGTTGTGTCCAACTCTTTTCTGCCTCCATGAACTATAGCCCACCAGGCTCCTCTGTCTATGAAATTTCACAGGCAAGAATACTGGAGCAGGTTGCCATTTCCTTCTCCAGGGGATCTTCCCGACCCAGGGACTGAACCCATGTCTTCTGTACTGGCAGGCGGATTCTTTACCACTGAGCCACCAGGGAGCCACTGGAGCTATGAAGACCAGGAGCCATAACTAGACAGCCCACGCACAACAACGAAGGATCCACGTGATGCTATGAAGAGCCTGTGTGCCTCAAGTAAACCCAACACAGCCAAATAATATGTAAAAAATGGATAAATAATATTTTAAGAATTCACAAATTAGTTTAAAAATCAAAAATAAAATACATCTTTATTGAAAGGCAACAAGGAGCCATTGAAGGTATCTGAGCTGACAAGGGTTAGAGGCAGAGCTTTAGGGGGTGGGTACGAAAGGTGGCTTGAAGGAGAAAAAAGGGAAAGAAATCCAGGGTGAGAATTTTATTTTATTTTATTTTTTTTCAGGATGAGAATTTTAGACTCTTGGTCCTCAGGGTGAGCAAAGCATCACTTTACCAGGCCATTTAAATGGGGGCTGTTGGGGGTCCCTTGGACTGCAAGGAGGCCAAAGCAGTCAATCCTAAAGGAAATCAACCCTGAATATTCATTGGAAGGACTGATGCTGAAGCTCCAATACTTTGACCATCTTATGGGAAGAGCTGACTCATTGGAAAAGATTCTGATGCTGGGAAAGACTGAGGGCAGCAGGAGAAGGGGGCAACAGAGGATGAGATGGTTGGACGGCATCATCGGCTCCATGGATATGAATTTGAGCAAACTCTGGGAGCTGGTGAAGGACAGGGAAGCCTGGAGACCTGCGGTCCATGGGGTTGCAAAGAGTTCAGACTTAGCGACTGAACAACAGACGACAACTGGCACAGAGGTCTCTGGGCACTATGTTTAGAAGGAGAGTTTTTTGTTTGTTTGTTTGTTTTATTTTTAAACTTTACATAATTGTATTAGTTTTGCCAAATATCAAAATGAATCCGCCACAGGTATACATGTGTTCCCCATCCTGAACCCTCCTCCCTCCTCCCTCCCCATACCATCCCTCTGGGTCGTCCCAGTGCACTAGCCCCAAGCATCCAGTATCGTGCATCGAACCTGGACTGGCATCTTGTTTCATACATGATATTTTACATGT
>NW_011494785.1:1274423-1300266 GCF_000754665.1 Bison bison bison | reverse complement strand
TTTAAGGTTAATTAGGTCCCATTTGTTTATTTTTGCTTTTATTTCCAATATTCTGGGAGGTGGGTCATAGAGGATCCTGCTGTGATGTATGTCAGAGAGTGTTTTGCCTATGTTCTCCTCTAGGAGTTTTATAGTTTCTGGTCTTACATTGAGATCTTTAATCCATTTTGAGTTTATTTTTGTGTATGGTGTTAGAAAGTGTTCTAGTTTCATTCTTTTACAAGTGGTTGACCAGATTTCCCAGCACCACTTGTTAAAGAGATTGTCTCTAATCCATTGTATATTCTTGCCTCCTTTGTCAAAGATAAGGTGTCCATATATGCGTGGATGTATCTCTGGGCTTTCTATTTTGTTCCATTGATCTATATTTCTGTCTTTGTGCCAGTACCATACTGTCTTGATAACTGTGGCTTTGTAGTAGAGCCTGAAGTCAGGTAGGTTGATTCCTCCAGTTCCATTCTTCTTTCTCAAGATCACTTTGGCTATTTGAGGTTTTTTGTATTTCCATACAAATTGTGAAATTACTTGTTCTAGCTCTGTGAAGAATACTGTTGGTAGCTTGATAAGGATTGCATTGAATCTATAAATTGCTTTGGGTAGTATACTCATTTTCACTATATTGATTCTTCCAATCCGTGAACATGGTATATTTCTCCATCTATTAGTGTTCTCTTTGATTTCTTTCACCAGTGTTTTATAGTTTTCTATATATAGGTCTTTAGTTTCTTTAGGTAGATATATTCCTAAGTATTTTATTCTTTCCGTTGCAATGGTGAATGGAATTGTTTCCTTAATTTCTCTTTCTGTTTTCTCATTATTAGTGTATAGGAATGCAAGGGATTTCTGTGTGTTGATTTTATATCCTGCAACTAACACCTATCCTGCTCAAACTCTTCCAGAAAATTGCAGAGGAAGGTAAACTTCCAAACTCATTCTATGAGGCCACCATCACTCTAATACCAAAACCTGACAAAGATCCCACAAAAAAAGAAAACTACAGGCCAATATCACTGATGAACATAGATGCAAAAATCCTTAACAAAATTCTAGCAATCAGAATCCAACAACACATTAAAAAGATCATACACCATGACCAAGTGGGCTTTATCCCAGGGATGCAAGGATTCTTCAATATCCGCAAATCAATCAATGTAATACACCACATTAACAAATTGAAAAATAAAAACCGTATGATTATGTCAATAGATGCAGAGAAAGCCTTTGACAAAATTCAACATCCATTTATGATAAAAACTCTCCAGAAAGCAGGAATAGAAGGAACATACCTCAACATAATAAAAGCTATATATGACAAACCCACAGCAAACATTATCCTCAATGGTGAAAAATTGAAAGCATTTCCTCTAAAGTCAGGAACAAGACAAGGGTGCCCACTTTCACCATTACTATTCAACATAGTTTTGGAAGTTTTGGCCACAGCAATCAGAGCAGAAAAAGAAATAAAAGGAATCCAAATTGGAAAAGAAGAAGTAAAACTCTCACTATTTGCAGATGACATGATCCTCTACATAGAAAACCCTAAAGACTCCACTAGAAAATTAGAAGGAGAGTTTACCAGCCACTTGACCTGGAGGGCCAGCCCTACTTCCTTTTTCCAGAACCTAAGAACGACGAGACTCCCTCTCCCCTCCCATCACAGTCAAGGAGGGGCCGTTTCCATGAAGCACAAGGATGTGAGGGGCAGAAGGTGGAGGGGATCGGCTAGGTGTGTGATCTGCTCAGGTCAAGGCTCTAATTCCTTTCCATCGGTAGAGTCTTCTTTCTTGAATTCTTTCTGTAAAAGGAGGCAGTTCAAGTCACATCCCCTCTGGGTGGGGAAGGAGGGGTGGATGCTGGCTGGGGAGGACGAAATGAAAAACATGGGGAGAGAAAGAGCCAGGTGAAAGGTTCCTGTGAGAAAACACACTGCCCTGGACTGTGGTGTCCCCTCCCTAGAAAGGAGGGGAGGAAGAGGGTAGGGGATGGGGGTGGTGAGGGGAGAGGAGGAGGGTGGAGCCTCTGGCCCCTGCAGCCCATGAATGACACCTGGGTGGGCTGCGCTGGAGAATGGGTTGCAGATGTGGCCACGTGCAGAAGTCCCAGGCCACCGGGGGTGCCGGTGACAGCCTCAGCCGTGTACTGTGCATCCTCGTGTGCTTTACAAACATGTGTCTGTGGACGATGGTGAGAAAAAGGGGCCCCTCTGTAAGGAAGGCAGGATGGCAGCAGCCCTGGGGAGAGGGAAGCTGTGTGTGTGCAGGGGGTGGGTGGGGGGTGGGTGGAGGAGAGGTTAGATGAGAAAAACACTTGGTGGGAGGCCCCTCCCCTGATGGGGTGTGGGCGGGGTGGTAGAATCTCAGCCCCCAGGACCGGGGAGGGATGAGGACCCTGGACATAGGGAAACCTGGACATGACATCACTGCCCACCAACAACAGAGACATCCCACCTCCCTCTCCTCTGGGATCGTCACAGCCAGACAGCAAGGGCCTGGAAAACATGCTATGAGATTCTTTCCCCTCAAAATCGCCTTTGCAGTGAAGGCCAGTGATGGAAGCATTGATGCAGCAAAGTGGAGAGACCAGGGCATCGAAGAGTGTGTGTGTTTGTGTGTGCACGCACACACCTAGGGCTAGGTGTACAGAGAGGATGGGGGAAACAGCCATGGCAAAAACATCCCCTGTTTTGGGGTCCTAGGGGTGGGGAGGAGACCAGCTTCCACCTCCTTTTTTAAGACGCCCCCCTGCCGCCAAGCTGAGGACAGAGCATGCTTCCTGGTCACCCAAAGTGTGGTTTGGACCCCGCCGTCTCGCCTGTGAGCTTGAGAAACAGGCGAATAGTCTAGACCTACCGGCTCAGAATCCTCACTTCTTGAGATTCTTCCTCTTCTAGAGGCCCTGCTCCACTCACTCAGGGCACCCCTTTTCCCCACCCTCTCTCCTTCTTGGCTCCACCTTCATGCCCCTCTTCAGCACCCAGATGCTGTGCTCTGCCACCCCAACTTCCCTGGTCTTGATTTTCCATCCCACTCTTCTGAACCTCTCCTTTGGTGTCTCCCACAAACACCTCAAGATTCGCAATTTTCAAGTGGGAAGAGCTTGGAGAGCACCGACCCCATGCCAGGATCAATTTGCAGGTGAGGAAACAGGTGTAGGAGGTGATTTGCTCAAGCTCACAAGGCACATATTACAAACCCAGCTCCCAGATCATGGTAGAAACTAAGGAATTTCAGCCTTTAGGGATCATCCACATCCAGCCTTTGATCTCACAGACAAGGAAAACGAGGACCAAGAAGCAGCAATGGGACTGGTCCGAGGTCCGCGAGATACATGGCAAAGCCATCATCATCAACAACAACAGTTGATCCACAGAGGGAGAATGGACACACGCCCACGTATGGCTGAGTTGCTTTGCTGTCAACCCGAAACTAGCATGACATTGTTCATCAGCTGTACGCATAGTCAACAAAAAGAGTACAGAATGCAGCGCTTGGAAACAGCAGAAGGATCTCTGTTAATTTCCAAGGCAAACTATTGAACATCACAGTAACCCAAGTCTATGCCTCAACCACTTCAAAGAAGCTGAACGATTCTATGAAGACCTACAAGATCTTCTAGAACTAATACCAAAAAAAAGATGTGATTTTCACCATAGAGGATTGAAATGCAAAAGGAAGTCAAGAGATACCCGGAATAACAAGCAAGGTTGGCCTTGGAGTACAAAGTGAAGCAAGGCAAAGGCTAACAGAGTTTTGTCAAGAGAACATCCTGATCATAACAAACACCCTTTTCCAACAAACCAAGAGACGACCCTACATATAGACATCACCAGATGATCAATACCAAAATCACATTGATTATGTTCTTTGCAACCAAAGATGGAGGAGCTCTATACAGTCAGTAAACACAAGACCTGGAGCTGACTATGGCTCAGATTACGAGCTCCTATTGCAAAATTAAATTGAAGAAAGTAGGGAAAACCACTAGACCATTCACACATGCGCTAAATCAAATCCCTCATTATCATACAGTGGAGGTGACAAATAGATTCAAGAGATTAGATCTGATAGACAAAGGTCCTGAGGAACTATGGATGGAGGTTCATAACACTGCACGGGACACAGTGACCAAAACCATCCCAAAGAAGAGGAAATACAACAATACTCCAATATAAAATAAAAAGCTAAAAAAAAACTCTAGTGTAATACAAAACATGTTCTAATCACTACATCCAATTATCAAGAAAACAAAATAGCTCTCACATTAATTGCTTTAAGCATAGCATAATGAATAATTAAAAATTACAGACTAATGTTTCAGCAACATGCTATCAAAAAAGACAAAGGCCAACAAACAGTGACTTTATCTACTCACAGATTCTACCCACATTTCCCATGGTCATTTTGAAGAACATGCCTCTCACTAAATATCACTTGATTAAGGCGAGATATTACTGAACTTTAAGCTAATGCTTATAATAACTCAATTAATCGGATGAATGGTATTACATATTCATAAAATATCAGTATTAAAAAACCAGCTAATCCATGTGTGCCCTCCTGATTTCATTATTGCAGCCACACCTACTTTAGCATGATTTCTTATAGTAACCACACGTGCTACACCTTTGGTAGATACAATTTAGTTCCATCCAGGATCTGAATTCTTCTCTATGGTTCCAAGCTCAACCCAGGACTTTTGGCACCAAATCCAGCACTCTTCTCATCACTCTGGCTGTGTTATTGATTTTGTTTATTAAATTCAACAAGTGTTTTCTGACCACTTACTGCACCATGTGAGCTGTATTTCATGTTTGTGATCAGGTCCCCCAGCTGGACCAAAAGGGGAAATTGATCATGTACTTCTCTCTGTGCCTTTTGCAACTACAGAGAGGTGCCTCCTGCATGGAACATGTTTGGTAAAGATTTGCTGACCCTCAGCTCTGGCAGTTTCCCCCTCCTGCATGTGGTCACCTATCATGGCCTCTGGGTCTCTTGGTGGGTCTTTTTTAATACATTTTTTTTTTGGCCAATTCCCTGACCAGGGATCAAACCTGTACTCCCTGCAGTGGACACTCAGAGTCCTAATCACTGGACCACCAGGGAAGCCTCTTTAATACAATGTTTAAACTTTACTTTCCATTTACAGTTATTACAAAATATTGGCTGTGTTCCCCAAGTTGCACAGTACATTCTTGTGGCTCTTAGTGTTTGAATTCCATAATCTTACATCTGGATACAGCCAAATTGCAGTGGAAGCCATGTTATGGAGCCCAGAGTCCTAATTTCACACGATGAGAGACATAGGAGGGACAGCTAATCTGGTCCCTACCCTCCGGGACTTGCATTCTGAATGGAAGTTGAGAAGACCATGGCACCCATACAATAAGGGTGCTCCCTTGGAAAAGGGACTGGCTACCCACTCCAGTATTCTTGCCTGGGAAATCCCATGGACAGAGGAGCCTGGAGGGCTACAGTCCATGGAGTCATAAAGAGTAGACATGACTGAAACTACTGAGCAGGCACACTGAGACCCTGCACACTCCCTAAATTGTCAGCATCACCACCCTTGGATCCAAACAGACCCAGTGTTGTGGCTGTTTTGAAACTTTGCAGAAGAAAGAAGAATGCAAAACTGTCACGACCTTGATCTTTACCACATACCCCTGACCATAGTCCTGGCTATAAGACCTCTTCCTACTCCCCAGGGAAGGGGGCACAGTTCTTGAGGCGCAAGACTACTGTGCTCCCTCTCTGCCTGGCAAAGAAATAAAGCCACTTTCTTCCTTCTTGGAAGGACAGATGCTGAAGCTGAAGTTCCAATACTTCGGCCACCCGATGAGAAGAACTGACTCATTAGAAAAGACCCTGATGCTGGGAAAGATTGAAGGCAGAAGGAAAAGGGGATGACAGAGGATGAGAAGGTTGGATAGCATCACCAACTCGATGGACACGAGTTTGAGCAAGCTCCAGGAGATAGTGAAGAACAGGGAAGCCTGGCGTGCTGCAGTCCCTGGGGTCGCAAGCAGTCAGACACAACTGAGTGACTGAATTGAAAGGTCTCCATATTTCTGTTCAGCATCCGTGAACACAGAACAAAGATTTTGGCCTCAAGATGTGATGCCTTTAAAGAGTTTTGAGCAGAGGAGTAATGTGAGGTGACCTAGATTTAGAAAAGATCAGCAGGCTGGGGCCAGAGTAACAGCAGGGAGCTGAGTTAGGAGGCCACTTGATAATCCAAGTGATGGAGGAGGGTTTCTGATGACTGGTCTCTGATATACAAACATGAGCCAATGGTTATCTTGGGCGTGGGAGGAAAGTTTAGGCACCCTGCTCTAAAGGGAGGGAATTGCCTCTGATAATCCTCCCATAGAAAAAGGACACAAAAAGAGGATTCAGTCAAAAAGGAAAGGAGCATTAGCTCCATACTCTGGGTTGGAGAAGAAAGAGAAGCTTCATCTTTGTCCAGCCAGGCCTCTTCCATGGATGAGGAAGATGAACGCTGCACTGCACTTTTCTTGGCTCTCATCACTCCATGAAAAATACCCCCAACAGATGACAGACTGGCATCGCTAAAAGCCTCCTCGTGGTCATGGTCGTGGCATCTTCTGCCAAGGGTTAGTCACTACGGGTAGAAGAGGAAATGATACTGGATACTCAACTTCATTGCCAAAGGTGCCCTGGGCTAATTCTGTAACAATAAAAGCCACTCTTTTACAAACATCATCCTGACCCCTTTATTTCAAATTCCACACCTTGTTCTAGGGTAATGCCAAGCCCCTTCTGGAGACTGGATTTTTTTAAAAATGAAAGAAAAAATGGGGGGAAAAGTTAGCATAATATAAGGATTAAAAAAAAAAACAAATTTGTAGGGGGCTATATAATTTATTATCCAACTTGGAGTGCATTTTAATAATTTTATTCATCTGTTTATTTTTGCCTGTGCTGGGTCTTCATTGCTGTGCAAGCTTTTCTCCAGTTGGGGTGAGCAGCGGCTACTCTTCGTTGCATTGTGTGGCCTTCTCCTGGCAGTGGCTTCTCTTGCTGCGGAGCAGGGACTCGAGGCACAAGGGCTTTGGTAGTTGCAGCACGTAGGCTCAGGGTCACACTTCCTGGGCTCTGTGCACCACAGGCTCAATAGTTGTGGTGCACAGGTTTCCCAGCATGTGGGATCTTCCTGGACCAGCAGTCGAACCTGTCTCCTGTCCCTCTGAGAGGACCATGGCTTCATCTTCACTAGCCCCTCATCATCCTCGAAACATCACAGACTAACACCCCCAGCATTCACACAGCAGGATCCCCATGCACATGGCAGAACCAGGTATTCCCACCAGGAAATTACCATGAACAAGATGGAGGCGAAGTTCATCAGGTAACCTGGGAAACGATCTTTCCAGGTCAGCTTATCTTCATCGTCCTGGGGAGAAACAGGAGAACAGTGACCATCAGATGCTGTAAGTAACAGATATAAAATGTCCCTCAGTTTTCCATAAATGTGTATATCATTCATCACTCTACTTAGAGACGTTTTTGGTCTCTGATGCCTTACCTTCCACATCAACAACAGCTCTCCTAATTCTGTGACTTCTAGATCTGATTTCAGCCTCACACTGGGCTAAAGTTTCAGTTCAACTGCTCTATCTGCTGTGCGATCTTTGCTGTGCCTCTTAACATTTCTTTCTATTTCTTCATCTGCTAAATGGGCACAGTCATGACCCTCATCCTGACTCATGCACAAGATGGTTTTATTTGCTTTATTTTAATGAGAAACACACGAATGTGGTAAAGTGGGGGACAAATGATAGATACAAATGACCACAGAGCAGCATCCTAGAATAGATCATCATTTATATCAGACATCACCACTGACCTCAGATCCCGAGTATGCAAATTACCCACAATTTTTGTTCTTCAAAGAACCTGTACGTGTTGTTATTTGTTCCCTCCAAAACAACTGTTCTCCCCTGGTCACAAAGGCAGACAACTCAAGGTGCAGGCTCAGCTGAGGCCTTGCTATCAGTCTGGCTGAGAACCAGACTCCATCCAGTTCACCCCCTGCTCTCTTGGGACCTCCATATCCCTGACCACATCCGCCTTCCCTGCCCGCTTAGATCCCTCACCTGGTAGGGTGAAGCCCACCAGGTACGAGGGGTAAAAACCTCTGCCAATTAACTGCCACATAATTTTAGCCTGGGCACTGGATTTGATGCTTTTGAACTGTGGTGTTGGAGCAGACTCTTCAGGGCCCCTTGGACTGCAAGGAGATCAGAGAAGTCAATCCTAAAGGAAGTCAACCCTGAATATTCATTGGAAGGACTGATGCTGAAGCTCTAATACTTTGACCACCTTATGGGAAGAGCTGACTCATTGGAAAAGATCCTGATGCTGGGAAAGACTGAAGGCGGGAGGAGAAGGGGACGACAGAGGATGAGACGGTTGGATGGCATCGTCGACTTGATGGACGTGAGCTTGAGCAAACCCTGGGAGATGATGATGGACAGGGAAGCCTGGCGTGCTGCAGTCCATGAAGTCATGAAGAGTCGGACATGACTGAACGACTGAACAACTGGATTTCTTTGAGCTGCCATTCTTTACAATTAGAATGGATATAGTGCCCTGCCAACTACAAGGTTGCCTCGAAGGCCAGCTAAACCCATGCTGGGGAGGATGCAGTGGAAACGGCAAAGCCCTCCACGCTGGCGAGGTAGGGCTCCTGCGTTTCTGCAGCCTGTCTAGCTCAGCAAGCCAGCATTCCAGGCCCCTTTCTGCTTCTCTCTCCCTCCTCACCAGATTTCAGAACACACCTGATCTGACTCTAGCAACAGTGCCATCTAGGCTTTGAAAGCTTGTACTGTAGGCTTCCCCAGTGGCTCAGCAGTAAAGAATCTGCCTGCAATGCAGGAGACTCAGATTCGATCCCTGTGTCAGAAGATCCCCTAGAGGAGGAAATGACAACCCACTCCAGTATTCTTGCCTGGAGAATCCCACAGAGGAGCCTGGAGGGCTACAGTCCATAGGGTCGCAAAGAGTCAGACATGACTGAGCGACGAAACCACCATCACCACTGTAAGTGAAGGGCCTTCTTGGCCTGAAAATCTTCCTAAAAGCCTCTGTGAGCCAACTGTGTGCAGACTTTGTGGCCATGCACAGTGGGGAGACAGAGGACAGTGGATATAGTCACTGTCCCCAGGGGGCTCCCTGTTTAATGGGATGGGAGTGATATGGGAGGAATCCCGTGCCAGTTCAGGAATGTGGGTTATCCTGGGAGTGAGCCTGGGTGGGATTTGAGGAAAGGAATGGTATATCTTTCTCAAGACATGTCTGGAGCTAAGCATAGGGCTGAGGTGACTACAACGGGGTGGAAATAAGCATTAACAGCTCGGTGGTCTGTAATGACCTAGAGGGGTGGGAGGGAGGTCCAAGAGGGAGGGGATAAATGTATAAAGTGAAATGTTAGTCATTCAGTTGTGCCCAACTCTTCAAGACCCCATGGACTATAGCCCACCAGGCTCCTCTGTCCATGGAATTCTCAAGGCAAGAAACACTGGAATGGGTAGCCATGCCCTTCTCTAGGGGATCTTATAGCTGATTCACTTCAGTCTACAGCAGAAAATAACACAACAGTGTAAAGCAATTATATCCCAGTTTTTTTAAAAAGAGCTTTAAGGCTGGAGTCATTCAGTGACCAACGCTCTCAGGTACCCATGACGTCAACAAGGGATGCTCGGTTTCTCATAGGCTCCGATAGGATCAGGTCTCAAGACTCTGAGCCCAGCAGACTTTCCATCACACAGTGAGAACAAGGTCACTGCAGGTCATGACCATCCTGCACAGGTGGGACTATAAAAACCTATTTCTGTTAAGACTGAAGCAAGTCCTCTAAATGAGGCCAGACATCAAAAGGGACTAGTATTTCTTTCTCTCTGCCTTCAGTATCCATTCTTTTTTTATTTGTTTTCTTTTTAATATTTATTTATGTATTTGGCTGTGTCGGGTTTTAGTTGCAGCCCACAGGATCTTTGCTATGTCATGTAGGATTTTTCATTGCAGCACATGGATTCTCTAGTTGTAGTACACAGTCTCAGTACTTGCGGGCACACACGCTTAGCTGTTTTGCAGGTGGGATCTTAGTTCCCTGACCAGGGATAAAACCTGCATCCCTTGCATTGCAAGGTGAATTCTTAACCACTGGACCACCAGGGAAGTCCCCAGTACTCATTCTTAATTTCAATCACACTAGTGGTATCTTGGCTTCCCAGGTGGCCCTAATGGTAAAGAATCTGCCTGCCAATGCAGGAGAAGCAAGAGACTCAGGTTCAGCCCCTGGTTCAGGAAGATATCCTACAGAAAAAAATGGCAATGCACTCCAGTATTCTTGCCTGGAGAATCCCATGGACAAAGGAGCCTGGTGGGCTAAAGTCCATGGGATCAAGAAGAGTAGGACACGATTGAGCACAGTGGTATCTTACTTTAAGATTCTGATTAGAAAACTGACGAGTGGTGGGTAGATGATAACTCTGTGGGGATTATGAAAAGAAGTCTAGGGTTATGTGGGGCTCATCTGGAGGCCTCTCTCATTATGATTACAGTCTGGATGATTCTCTGACTCTTTTCCTGCCTTCTTGCCTGGGGATGAGAGGTTCTGCCTTGAGAATCAGCAAGCCAGGTGTGCTCAGAAATGCCAGCGATGAGCAGGGAAGGGGAAGCTCCAGTTACAGGTTCTGTGTCTCCAGTTCCTCCCCAGTGGGGCTCCCTGAGTAGGGAGCAGGGCAAGGAGAGATAGAAAGACCTGCGCATGGTCCAAGAAATCAGGGGAAGGGGCAAGGAAGCAGTCAGTGAGGATGAGACTGGGCTCAGAATGGTCCTCAGGGACAAGATGGACAGTTTTAGAATAAATGGGAGAAAAGGAAGTGCAAGCAGAGAAGTAGGAAACACAGCCCCAGATGAAAAAGGCTCTAAAAATAAGTATAATCGTAGAGGATGACTAGCAAACCCAAGGGCAGGGCCAGGGGGCAGAGAGGGTTTTGGCCAAGGTTCCTGACAAGTGTTATCCACCTTCTTAAGGCCAGGGATGAGGTGCATTCAGACCAGCCTCTATGCATGCTAAGTCACTAAAGTCATGTCCGACTCTTTGGGACCCCATGGACAATAGCCTGCCAGGCTCCTCTGTCCATGGGATTCTCCAGGCACCAATACTGGAGTGGGTTTCCATGCTGTCTTCCAGGGGATCTTCCTATCCAGGGATTGAACCCCCATCTCTTGCATCTCCTGAGTAGACAGGTAGATTCTTCACCACTAGCACCACCTGGGTGGATGCTAATTACAATCTCCACTCACTGACACAGAAAAGATGTGAATATTCACGGCAAAACACCATCCAGTTAACTACACTCCATGTAAAAGTCACACAACCAGCTCATGGGATCATAGAAGAACTTGGAACTTGAACTTCTGAGTTCAACTCTTGGCTCTGATACGAGTCAAGTGGCCTTGGGAAATTCCCAGAACTTCTGTTTCCTCATTTGTAAAGTAATTATATTCCTTATCTGTAAAATGCATAAACGGTAACATCTATTGTGCCAGATTATTATACCATGTATTTTATATTAATTAGCCAACCCATGGAGGGGCCAAGCCAATGCACATGCACACACAGGTAAGCATGAGCTCTCAGAGTCTCCCTCTTTTTAACACGGAGATGACACACATCCCACTGAAGTGGCAGAGGGCATGCACAGATCCCACAGCTGAACGCCTGGGAAAGCGCTCTGTCAGCTCTAAGTGTTACTCTCTCAGTTGTGTCTGACTCTTTGCAGCCCATGGACTGTAGCCTGCCAGGCTCCTCTGTCTATGGATTTTCCAGGCAAGAATATTGGGAGTGGGTAGCCATTCCCTTTTCCAGGGGATCTTCCCACCCAGGGATTGAACTCAGGTCTCCCGCATTGCAGGTGGATTCTTTACCATCTGAGCCACCAGGGAAGCCCCAACAAAAAGCCACACAAAGCCTCACACCAAAAGTAAGGTCAAGTCTGTGTCATGACTGTATCAGAAGCGGGTGGACAAGAAGGACTCAGCTAATTCACCACTGTTAAGCCAGGAGCCTAGCCATTGTCTATGCTTGTGTCCTTGTCCCTAAACTACGGCTTTCGCTTCCAAGTCTCCAAACAGGAAGTAGCATGGTGACATCCACAGCAAACCACAGCAGTGTCCTTTTGGCAGACTGAACAGCAGGAAATGCAGGCACTGCAAACGCGGTAGGTGAGACTCCTATTCAAATCCTGGGATGGCAACCTTGAAAAGTGGTCAATCATCCCTGAGTTTGTATTTATTTAAATTAATGCGTGATTATCATGTAATAAAATGCACCTTATTAGCATGCAATTTTGTGAATTTTGATAAATACGTATGTATCACATGTAACCATGACCACAATCAAAAACAGAACCATCATCCCCTCAATACTGCCCCATCCATTGTGGTCCATCACCTCCCCCAGTCTCCAGCTCCTGGCAAGACCTATTCTCTGTCCCTTCAGGGTTGCCTTTTCCAAAATTTCATAAAAGTAAATTCCCATAGCATGGCTCCTTTCCAGTCTGACTTGTCTCACTCAATGCACTGCATTTGGGATTCACTTCCGCTACATTCCCAGAACTCCGTTTTCTTATTGCTGAGTAATATTTCACTGTATGGACCTGCCACATCTCACGGAACCATCACTGGCTGAGAGATGTCTGGACTGCTTCCAGTTGTTGGTAATTAACGAATAAAGCTGTTGGAAGTATTTGCACACTGGCTTTGGTGTCCGCATAGGCTTTAGGTTAATACCAAGTAGTGGAATTGCTGAGTCATGGGTTGCGTGTATCTTTGGTTTATAAGCAACTGCCAGACTGTTTTACAAAATGGCTGTGCTATTTTTGCATTTTCACCAGGAACATATGAGAATTCCTTCCTCTACTTTCTTTTCTTTAAATAAACTTTTTTAAAAATTTAGAATAGCTTTAGATTTATGAAAAGCTTCAAAGATAGTACAATGTGTGAGTGTGCATGTGTGTGTGTATATATATGTATATATATATATATACACACACACAATTCTGCACCCAGTTTCTTTATTATGTTAGTATGGGTACATTTTTTGCAAGCAATGAACCAATATTGTACCTTACTATGTTTTTTTTTTTTTTTTTTGGCCACGTTGAGCGGCATGCAGGATCATAGTTGCCAGACCAGGGAATAAACCCATGACCCCTGCTGTGGAAGCTTAAAGCCTTAGCCTCTGGACTACCAGGGAAGTCCCTGTACCTTATTATTAACTAAAGCTCACATTGTATGTGGATTTTCTTAGTTTTCACCTAATATTCCTTTTCTGCTCCAGAGTCCCATGTAAGATGCCACATTATTTTTAGCCACCATGTCTTCTTAGGCTCCTCTAAACTATGATGATGTGTCAGACTTTTCTTGTTGCCGATGACCTGGTCAGTTTTGAGGAGTAAGTAGTCAAGGATTTTGTACAACATTGCTCAGTACAGGCTTCTCTGAAGTTTTTTCAGAATTAGGTTGAAGCTATGGGTTTGGACGAGGAAGACCACAGAGGTAAAGCCAAAAGTGCCAAGTCACGGTGACTGTGTGGTGGTCTGTTGCCAGTCTGATCCACTACAGCTTTCTGAGTCCCAGCGAAACCATTACATCTGAGAAGTATACTCAGCAAATTCATGAGATGCATGAAAACTACAATGCCTGCAGCTGGCCTTGGTCGACAGAAAGGGCCCAATTCTTCTCCATGACAACGCTCGAATGCACATCGCACAACAACAAATGCTTTGCTTCAAAAGTTGAACGAATTGGGCTTCAAAGTTTTGCCTCATCCGTCACATTCACCTGACCTCTTGCCAACCAACTACCACTTCTTCAAGTATCTCGACAACTTTTTGCAGGGAAAATGCTTCTACAACCAGCAGGAGGCAGAAAATGCTTTCAGAGAATCCATCTAATCCCGAAGCATGGATTTTTACACTACAGGAATAAATAAACTTCTTTCTCGTTGGCAAAAATGTGTTGATTGAAATGGTTCCTACTTTGATTAATAAAGATGTGCTTGAGCCTAGTTATAATGTCTTAAAATTCATAGTCTGAAACTGCAATTAGTTTTGCACCAATCTGACATCATGTTCATTTCATCACAGCAAAGGGACAAGCTATAATATGACCTGTCACTCATGATGCTTGTCGGGTTTCCCAGCTGTCCAGTAACTCTTTCCCCTCCTTTACTCTTTGGAAGGAAGTCACTACATGCAGCCCACATTTGAGGGGTAAACAGTTATAGTCTGCCTCCTTGAGGGGATAGTATCTGTAGATTCCTTGAAGTTTCTAATTCAGGTGTTTATAATGTTTTAGATTTACTTCAAGTATGGACTGAGAAAAGACACACTCAGTTATGCCAATATTAAACCAATACAGACTGCTTTGAATTCAGTAAAGGAGAATAAAGATGATATTTGCCTACTGCTCAGGAAGCATCATGCCTGGAACAGAACTGGATTTTGGCTTCAAAGGAAGCCAGCTGTGGTCCTCTTTCTTTGAAGACTTCTAAAGGGGCAGGAAATCAACCCTGAATATTCACTGGAAGGACTGATGCTGAAGCTGAAGCTCCAATACTTTGGCCTCCTGATGCAAAGAGCCAACTCATTGGAAAAGATGCTGATGCTGGGAAAGATTGAAGGCAGGAGAAGAAGGGGGCAACAGAGTATGAGATGGTTGAATGGCATCACCGACTCAATGGACATGCGTTTGAGCAAACTCTGGGAGATGGTGGAAGACAGGGGAGCCTGGCGTGCTGCAGTCCATGGGGTCGCAAAGTCAGACACAACTGAGTAACTGATCAACAACAACAAAAGGGCAGGAAGTCAAGCACCATCATCATCACCTGCCTCACCTGCTCCAGCTAACCACCGGAGGTCTGTAAATAGATTGGCTTTGGTTTCCACCAGAATGTTCACATACTGAGCCTCTGTTGCTGAAAATACTTGAGTCAAGGGGACAGTGTTAAGGAGAGGGAATAGTGAGGCATTTGGAAATGCAAGACCTAGGCTTCATCCCTGTCTCTACCTCTTTATTAGCTGAGCAACCTTAAGAATATTGTCTAACATCTCTCTGACCTCATAGCCTCATCTTCAATCGGACAACTGGTAGACCTGCCCTACTGCACCTCAATGAGTACATCATGCATGTGACAATATTGGGAAAATTCTCAGTTCTGTATAACTGTGAGTTGTTACTAATCCTATTTCTATGCAGGAAGCTTTCACTGAACATCAAATGTGTATCCAGCATTGTTCTGGCACTGGGCACTGCAGATATGGAGAAGGCACATTCTTTGCTCTTAGGGTGAGATGGTTGGACAGCATCACCCACTCAATAGACATGAGTTTGAGCAAACTCTGGGAGACAGTGAAGGATAGGGGAGCCTGGCATGCTGCAGTCCATGGGGTCTTAGGGGATGCTCCAACCACTAAAAGAAACTGAGAAAGACAACACATATTATGAGATGATATGACACATGTCATGGGAACACAGAGGAGAGAGCAACTGCCTGCCTTGGGGGAGAAGGAAGGCATTACAGATGAAGAGACATTTTACTTGTGACTAAAGAATGACAAGTGTTTTCCAGGATGAAAAGAGAGAAGACCATAGGACCTCAGGCATAGAACCACCTTCTCTGCACCTCAATTTCCTCATCTCTAAAAAAGAGATTAAGGTGAGTGCCCTTCACACAAGATTGCTGCCGTGAAGATGAAATGAGGTCACATATGGGAACGTGCATATGGAACTCTGCCTCACACAGAGCTGGAACCCAACACTTGTAGCCTAACATCACTATCATCATTATTGTTTCAACCACCAGAGACCCTGGCCCTTATCAGGACACATTAGGTGAGGTTTCCTTATAAAATGACAAGGAAATCCCAAATTCAGTGCGGGCGCTGCTTCCTACAGTAGAGATCTGGGGGCCAGTCTTCCAGTTCTGAGGTCACACAGATGTTCTACGTGACCTGGCCCCACTTTGCCCTGACACAGCTGTTCAATGCTCTCTCTGCTGGTGAGTCTTCAAGACCCCTCACAAACAGCATCTACTCCAGAAGCAGTGATCCCACCAACTTCACCATCTCTCTCTCCCTGGTTTTCTCTCCCAAGATAGCTCCTCCTCCAGGAAGTCTTCACGGCCTGACCATAAAAGTAAGGCCAGCATTTGACTGCACACCCCTCCCTTCACTGACATTGGTCACCCCGCAGCTCCTATCACCATGACATTGGACCCGGGCATGGTGTTGGTCCCCCCAGCCCAAGCACACACAGCCTCCTGGACTGAGCCTCCAGGTCCTAGCCCTCAGCCCTGTGGCCTTGCCTGTAACTGACCCCCAGAGCCCTCTAGAGATAGAGACAGACTTTTGGGAAGGGTGTCAATCTAGGACAGCAATCCTGACAAAGGGTTGGAAGCAGTGGCGTGGCACAGCACCCAAGGCAACAGGCATGGGCAAAGTCCAGGGCAGAACATAGTGTGATTTGTGGCTCAGATGGAAAGCATTCTCTGTTCCTCCCGCTGCTTGGTGACTTCAGCAGACTCAGAAATTCAGACTCTGGCTCCCTTCCTCCCCTCCTGAGGTCCAGCCTGCTAACTCTGCGCCTCTGCCCCCAGACGGCTGCTGTTTCACTACCTCTACTCCCCAGCGGGCGGCCTTGGCCTCCCTGGGTTCCAGGTCTGGGCTGAGCATCTCTCCCTCCCTGACCCCAATTCCAATTACCCTACCCTGTGTCCTGCCTGGAGTCGGCCCCCAGACAGCCCCTCCCCACTCGCTCTCTAAAGGGGCCCCCCTTCTAGATTGTGGAGGTGGAAAACGGGGCTCAGGTGGGTTGCCCCTCACACCGTATGAGAGCCCAGGGCAGCCATGTCATCGTCCCTGTCCAGACCTCCTTGCCTGTAAAAGGAGGAAGCTGGGCTGAAGCCACCACGGCCCCCCATGATTACTATACACATGAATCCTTAATCTATAACCTTATCTACAACATCACACAATGACCACAGACTCGGCGGTCAGAATACATCTAAATCCAATGTTGAGTGGGGCCTCCGAGGATTGATGTGATCTGGACTCTGGCCCCTCTTGAGCTTTATTGCTAAGCGTTCAATCCCTTTGTACTCCATTCCAGCCACACTGGCTTCCTTCTTGTTCACTGAACATCACCAGCTCAAGACCTGAATGAGATTTCTCCTCTTCTGTCTCTTTACCCACGCAGGTCCTCTGCTCACCCTTCTGTTCTCAGTTCTAGCATCATCCCTCCAATGAGGCCTTTCCTAAGGCTCCAGCCCATCCTCTGACCCTTATTATTCTCTATCAAAACTATGACTATCTGAAGTTATCTCATGTGTTTATTTATCTCCTCTCTGCCTCCTTTAGGAAAATAGAAGCTTTGTGAGGGCGGGTACCCTCTGTGTCTGGCTCCCCGCTGGACTCCAGCACTAAGATCGGCCTGGCTCTGGGAGCGCACTTGCAGGTGGGGCTTGGTGGGTAAGGATCAGTTTGGAAACAACAGCCTAGCTCATCTTTGAAATGCCCAGTGCACAGAAGATTGGGATTGAGCATTTAGCCTCTGGTGGGTCGAATCTAACGTCACACAGGAGGAGCCCACAGTACAATTTTGTGTCCCTGCATCAGGCTATGATGCCAAAACCTAAGGGGAAAATAAAGAGACTTCTTGGTAACTTTTCAACAGTTTAAGAATAATAGTCAAGTGTATGTCCTATTCACAATAGCCAAGACATGGAAACAACCTAAACGTCCATCCACAGATGAATGGATTAAAACAGATGTGGTACATATACTTGATGGAATATTACTCAGCCATTAAAAAAGTGAACTAACACCATTTGCAACAATATGAATGCACCTAGAGATGATCATACTAAGTAAGTCAGGCAGAGAAAGACAAATATCACATGATATTGCTTCTATGTGTAATCTAAACTACGACACAAATGAACCTACCTATGAAACATAAGCAGAATAAGGGACACAGAAAATAGACCGGCGGTTGCCAAGGAGGAGGAAGATGGGAGCGGGATGGATTGGGAGTTTGGTATTAGCAGATGCAAACTGGTATATATAGGAAGGATAAACAAGGTCTTACTGTATAGCACAGAAAAATGTATGCAATGCACTGTGATAAACCGTAATGGAAAGAATAAGAAAAAGAATATGTACATATGCATAACTGAGTCACTCTGCTGTGCAGCAGCAATTAACACAACAGTGTAATTCAACTACACTCCAATAAAAAAAACAGTCAAGTGCATATCCCATGAGCATGTGCTGATAAGGACAGTTTTTTTTTTTTGCAAGGAAAACAACCCAGGGAGAAGACCCAGCCTAAGTGACACCTAGCTGTGTTCCCACCTACCCCCTGCTCTAGGCAAGGACGCGATCACTATCCTGGACTCGCTGTGAAGACCTTGTGATGGAGACCCTGCGCTCACTTAGCTCCTTCTAGCGTGTCTTGTCCTTTCAGGTCACACATTACTTCTCAATTTAACCAACAAGCCTCCAGCTTCAGCTTGGGGCCTTTTCCTTACATCCTAGCCCACAGAATGGAAAACATATCTGTAGAATATTTGTTTACAATCTTAAAGTTGTTCGTGAAATCCCCCCTTATTCCTGCTCGCTTCAGGCACAATAAGGTTTTGTAACCCCTATTTTTTTCCCCAGATATTTTCAAATTGTGGTGCTAGAGAAGACTCTTGAGAGTCCCTTGGACTGCAAGGAGATCAAAACAGTCAATCCTAAAGGAAATAAATACTGAATATGCATTGGAAAGACTGATCCTGAAGCTGAATATCAAATACTTTGGTCACCTGATGCAGAGTTGACTCATTGGCAAAGACCCTGATGTTGGGAAAGACTGAAGGCAAAAGGAGAAGGGGGTGACAGAGGATGAGATGGTTAGATAGTATCAGTGACCCAATGGATATGAATCTGATCCAACTCTGGGAGATAGTGAAGGACACAGAAGCCTGGGGTTGCAAAAAGTGGGGATTGACTTAGTGACTGAACAACAACAACAAATAGATATGGAAAAATATCCTTGCCCTGCATCCCTGTCTGCATCCATTCCCTCTGGACCATGATGATGCTCTAAGGAGGCAGCTATACCTCACTGTGCTGGATGAAGGGATGGACGGGTGAGAGGATGGCTGGTTGAATGAGGGTACCATCTTTACAGAGTACCTATTAAGAGAGGCTCATTGTCCTCCACTTAAAAGCAGAGATGTGCAAAAAATGATATCGGGAGATGTGCCAGTAATTTCTATTTAAAGATTAGGCAGGGGGCTTGGGGAAGAAGCAGGACCTGAGTCCTGGAGGACGGGTAGAAGAGAGCTGATGGCCCAGCTCCCAGCAGAGGCTCAGACTGCAGAGAAGACAGGCTGCCACAGTGCAAGGGGAGGTTTTAGAATGGGATGCCCTGGGAAATGTCACCAACTCTCAGTTGGCTAATCATCAGCATCATTTAGGGGACTTCTCAAAATAAGTTTCTCAACATACCTTGGCCCAACCCCAGATCTACTAAGTCAGAACCTTGGGGGTGACAGAATCTGTTTTTCAAAATGCTTCATGGGCAACACTGCAGTTAAGCCCAATTAGGGAAGTCCTGTTCGTGGAGACTGGCTCCCTGCCTTGCTGCATTTGCTCCAGGGCCCATATTCCTGTGGTTTGTCCCTCTGTGAACAGATTCTCTGAAAGGCGCTCACAGAGTGGAAACAAGCTTGGAGACAATTCCCTCATGCAGAGTGTTGACATGGAATTTGTATTGTCAGCGGCATTGCTGGTTCCCACCCATGCCCACCCCAACCCCCACCAATCTGCAAGCTGGCTGTAGGGCCAGAGCCACACCAGTCACACCCGAGACCAGGGAGAACCTTCGGCTCAAGGAGTCAGGAGGCAAGAACTAAGGGTGGGAGGACTGCCTGCTCACTGGCCATGCTTGGGACCAGCGGCCAAGGCACTCCAATTATCAAGCCAATTGTTTGACACGCCACAGAAGCCTAGACAGCATCTCAGTATCTTACTTAATTTATGCAGCTATATCTCATATTGTGAATTTATTGGACTTTAAAAGTCCCCACATAAAGAATCCTAAAAAGTGCTTGCAATTTAGTAAGCACAGGGAAAAGATGGCTGGATGGCTGGTTGGATGAATTGTGGATGGATAAGGGTGAGAAGTAGTGAAAGTGAAAGTGTTAGTTGCTCAATCATGTCTGATTCTTTGCAACCCCATGAACTGTTGGCCTCAGTCGTGTTCGACTCAATGCAACCCTATGCACTGTAGCCTGCCAGGCAACTCTGTCCATGGCATTCTCCAGGCAAGAATACTGAAGTGGGTATCCATTCCCTTCTCCAAGGGATCTTCCTGACTCAGGGACTGAACCTGGGTTTCCTGCATTGCAGACAGATTCTTTACCATCTGAGCCACCAGGGCAGCCCATGAATGAGAATACCATCCTTTAAAGGGTATCTATTAAGAGATGCTCACTGCCCTCCACTCAAAAGCAGAGATGTGCAAAAATAGACTTGGGAAATGTATTGGTAAGTTCCATTTAGAAATCAGTATGCCCTTTGCAAGATTCCACTTGCAGATGAATAAATAATGAATCCAACAACATCCATGTGTTTTGGTCAGAAGAGTAAGGATGCTTTGTCCGCGGTTCTGTAACACCATCAGTCAGTTCTGGTGTAGCCCATGGTCACTGTTATACCATGGGTAGGCGGTTAGATGATACACATCTGAAACTGTTTATTTTTCACTGGGACTGCACGAGAAACGTATTTGCAGGGACTTGTAACAACAGTAAACTGGCAAGAAGACGCTGTCATTAACTCCCCTCGGGGTGTCTGGCGATACTGCACGCAGCCAGCAGGCAATGTTTGTTTTTTGGTTTGGTTTCAGGTTTTGTTAACTAATAGAGAAGAGGGGTTTGTGGTTCTTCCTCTTCATTAACAAGAAGGGCCAGGACCAATGGAAAGGGAGCCCAGCAAGGAAAACTGGGTCAGACATGCAGAAGCACTTCCTGGTTCTTCCTCAAGCCTGGGGTCCCCAGATCAAGGGAGGTGGCCTCTACTGTCCTTCAAAAGAGCCATCTTCAAAGCCGGCCCTGGCTCTTCCTAGAGACACAGCCAGGGTCATGATAACACATGAAGTGAAAGTGATAGCCACTCAGTGGTGTCCAACTCTTCGCAACCCCTATGGACTGTAACCCTCCAGGCTCCTCTGTCCATGGGATTCTCCAGGCAAGAATACTGGAGTGAGTGGCCATTCTGAGTCACCACGAAAGCCCATGATAACACACATGATTCACTAACGTGTTCTAAAATTATTAAGTGAAATAATCCATGAAACGTGTCACACTGCCCACACATGTGGTAGGTGAAGGGAGATCAGCTCCAGCCACGCAGGCCTTTTCTTTAGGTCCAGGGCTCTCTGTGGCTGGGAGTTGGCTCTGTCCTTCCAGGCTAAGGACATCCTGGCCAGAGACACAGGACAGTGACAGCGGCCATCCTGGGCATGCCCACGCTCAGCTTCAGCTGGGTTCACCAGGCTGCGGCAGAGAAAGGGATGTAGGGCCAAAGAGAGGAAGAAAAATCCAAAAAGGGGAGGACTTGGAGGAGGACGACTGCTCTGTGGTTGGAAGTGCAGGTAGTCTCTGCTGGCTTCCTCCAGGGTCGCCATCACCCTCTTGGGGCTTGGGATGAGGCTGGGCCCAGGGAGCACTACTGAACATGCTCAGTGCATGCAGGCACCAGCCTGGGAGGGCAGGTCTGGGCCTCATGAACCTAGCTCAGGCCCCTAGGAGCTGCCCCGCGTGTAACCACCCCCCATGCCACCTGGCGAGGAAGGGAGGGACCCAGGGCCCAAGGCCCAGAGCAGAACCCCTGCCCTGCCGCACCTCTCAGAGCTCATCCTTCCCCCTCTCCACACACAGAACTGCCCTCAGCCCCTCCAGCTTCCTCATCAGCGCAGAGTTCTAAGGGTTGAGTTTTGACCCTCAAGAAGGGTTAGGATAGCGTTTCAGATGCCACTGGTGCAGTGGCCCCGCCTATCAGAAAACTGAGAAGGGGCCCTGCGGCAGTGACTTTATAAACATCACCTCTGTTCCAGGGACTGTGCTGTGACATTCATGCTCCAGGACTCTCAGTGCCCAGGCAGAGACGAAAGGGTAAGCAGTCATGGTGCAGTGGAGCAGCTGCTGGGATGGGACCATGCGGAAGATCCTGTGGGAGCCTGGTGGAGAAGCTCCCAACTGTGGTGTCTTCAGAAAAGACTCAGGAAAATACACACATGAGCGCTTGTGTACAAGTGTGTGCATGCATGTACACACACACACACACACACACACAATCATGCTTGGTGGTCTGGGTGTGCCCCAGATCAATGACTCTACCTAGCTGAGGTAGTGGTTCAAAACTTGTTGTTCTATCTGCCTCCTCACACATCCACAATCCATCCATCTATTCACTCATCTATCCATCTATTCCCTTATCCATTCACTCCCTCATCCATCCATCCCCTTATCCATCCACTCCTTCATCCATTCATCCATCCATCCATCTTTTACTGTGTGCTTACTAAGCTACAGGCACTTTTCAAGATTCTTTATGCATCTGATCTCACTTATTGCTTCCAATAACTTTATCAGATAAGAATTATTAGGGATATTTTAAGCCCAAGGAAATCAAGACCCAAGAAGCTTAGTTTCTTGGCCAGAGTGCCCTAATAAATGGCTGAATTGGTATTTTAATCTAAATCCAAATAATTCCAATCGAAAGTTCTTTTCAGCTTTCCCAAATACCCTATACTGTGTCTTCAGAAAATTGGATTTTCCAGGTACTCATAGATGTTCCACACAGACAGCTCTCTCTTTTAAGAAATGTGTTAATAACTGCCAACACACAGAGCCTCTGGAGAAAGGAATGGCAACCCACTCCAGTATTCTTGCCTGGAGAACAAAATGACTGAGGAGTCTGGTGGGCTACAGTCTACAGGAAGTTGGACACAACTGAATGACTAACACCTTCACACACACATGTACACCAGAGGCTCTGGTAAATAATGCAGGACCTCTATCTAATCCAGCATTCACAAACTCAATGGTCACTGAGCTTCTTTGGTAGCTAACAACTCAGTTCCAGGGCAGTTTGAGAAAAGTTGCTTGACCCCCTTACCTGAGCTAGGATCCCAACCCAGGACTCCTGCCCACAGAAAGGCATTTTTTCCTTCTGCCAGCAAGCGATGACCTGACTTTAAGCTACTCAACAATCTATCCCCTTGCATCTCACTGATTCTCTTCTTCTACAAACCTTCGCCTCCGTTCTCTCCCTGCACATCTGCACATCTCCACCAAACACAGAGGGTAAAGGGACCAGGAGACATCCCAGAAGTGACAGGTTTGGTCTGCAAGCCACTGGATTTGCAGCATACACTGGACTCCCATCCCAGCTCCGGGCTCAGAGCCTTAAATGCCTACTGGTTTAGTATGAGAGCCCGTCTTCCTGGTTCCTCTTGTCTCATCCCCCCTCCACACTCTTCTGCAGGGCTCTCCACACAACAGCCTTCCTTGCTTTCTATACTCCATCCGGCTTTGGGAGGATTTACTTGTAAAATTTCTCTTTCTATCCTTCTCATAGTTCTCTCTCTGGACAAAAAGAGACAGACAGGCAGGACCAACCCAATTGTGAGCATCCCCAGGCTCAGAAAGGATTCTATTCTCTGCCCCCCAAAGAGAGACTGGGCCCTGCCTCTCCCCACCTGGAGCAGGGAGCTAAAAGCCAAGGGTAACACAGCACTTAGGGCCTAGGATGACATGGCGGAATGTCCACCCAGGGGAACCCCTTCCCACTCTTCGGCTGCCCCACATCCCCGCCTGCCACCCCCCAGGGAGTCAACACACATCACGCCGGTGGACTCCAAGCCCTGACTCACTGAAGTGCTGGGAAGTCACTGCCTGAGAATCTGCAGCCTCAGCGGCTCCAACCAGGCCCTCTGCTCTGCACCCCGGGGGTCAACCATCTCCTGCTGCCAGCTAGGGGATGGTTTTTTCCAATGAGCTCAAGTCATCCCGAATGCATGATCCCCAGGAGGGGCTTGAGTTGGCTTCCAGAACATGCACGGGGAACCCTTCTGCCTAGTGAAGAAAACACACAGCTGAGCACAAGAATCTGTGCTCCCCTGGGTCTCACTAGCATTCATGGGTCTCCAGATCCCCTGGCAGAGAGCAGCCTGGGCACCATGGGACCCCACACGAACCAGATCAGAATTTAAGGATGAGGAATTACGTGTCGATTGCTTCTGACAGTTAGACAGAACAGTGAGGACTGAGGCTCCCAAGGGGAAGGGAAATCTACTTCCCTGAAAACAGGCAACCCGAAAAAAAGGTGCCAGGACACCAAATGCCCAACGGACACCAAGAGACCATTCTCCCCTCCTCTGTTGTCATGGCCCCTCCATCCTTATCTGTTGCTGCTGCTGCTGCTAAGTCTCTTCAGTTGTGTCTGACTCTGTGCGACCCCATGGATGGCAGCCCACCAGGCTCCTCTGTCCACAGGATTCTCTAGGCAAGAATACTGGAGTGGGTTGCCATTTCCTTCTCCCTCCATCCTTATCTACTATGCAGTTAATCAATTCTTATGGGAGAAAAGGCATGTGTGTGCACGTGTGTACTAAGTCACTTCAGTCGTGTCCGACTCTTTATGAACCCATGGACCATAGCCCATCAGGCTCCTCTGTCCATGGGATTCTCCAGGCAAGAATGCTGGAGTGGGTTGCCATTTCCTTCTCCAGGGGATCTTCCCAACCCAGGGACTGAACCCACATCACTTATTTCTCCTACAGTGACAGTCTGGTTCTTTATTACTAGCATCACCTGGGAAGACCCGGGAGAAAAGGAGGAAAGACAAAAGAGAAGAGAGCTTCAAATTCTCCTGTCTGCTTTCAAACTGTGGTGTTGGAGAAGACTCTTGAGAGTCCCTTTGACTGCAAGGAGATCAAATGATCCATCCTAAAGGAAATCAGTCCTGAATATTCACTGGAAGGATTGATGTTGAAGCTGAAACTCCAATACTTTGGCCACCTGCTGTGAAGAACTGACTCATTTGAAAAGACCCTGATGCTGGGAAAGATTGAAGGTGGGAGGAGAAGGAGATGACAGAGGATGAGATGGTTGGATGGCATCACCGACTCAATGGATGCGAATTTGAGCAAGCTCCAGGAGTTGATGATGGACAGGGAAGCCTGGCGTGCTACAGTCCACGGGGTCACAAAGAGACATGACTGAGCAACTGAACTGAATTGACCTTCTTTTTTACCCTCCACAAAGTTTCCAGTTCCCTCCCCAAACATAAACGGAAGCAATATGGTAACGAATTCAATAAAGACAAAAAATGGTCCACATTAAAACTATATATATTTTAAAAAGAAAGAAACAGGTAAGAAAGGATAAAGGTTCATTCTACTATTTCCTCTATTTTGGGACACGGTTGATCTGTTCATCTCCCTGCTGTGCCCTTTTCTTCCTCCTTCTTGAGTCTGGGGAAGAACACATCAGGCAGTTACCCCAGGGTTGCCCCAGAGTCACAGGCTCGCGGTCATCACTGGCTTGTGTTAAGGATGCACCTTGGAAGTAGCTCCAGCCCTACTGTGTGAACATCCATGAGCCAGAAGGAAAAAAAAATTAAGTTTCTCACTATCAAGTCTTACTTTGGAAAGTAAGACGATTTTCATTTGTACATCTATCTCCTTGTTACCCC
>NW_011494785.1:1265962-1274323 GCF_000754665.1 Bison bison bison | reverse complement strand
TGCAGGGAACATGGGATCAATCCCTGATCCAGGAAGATCCCCTGGAGAAGGGAATGGCTACCCACTCCAGTATTCTTGCCTGGAGAACCCCATGAACAGAGGAGCCTGGCATGCTGCAGTCCATGAGGTCTCAAAGAGTTGGACACGACTGAGCAACTGAACAACAAGTGGTACCTCCTCCGGTGGAGCCTTTCTTCACCTAGTGCGGTCTATTAAACAGACGTAATCAGAACTCCTCATTCCTGAAGAGATGACACAGATATCCTTAAATCTAGTAGTCAACTTTCAGAATTGTGTAAAGGCAAGCAGCAACTGCCATGGTGCCAGGGTTGCAATTTCTGGAAGCACTGATTATGTTTTATTGAAGGCAGCAACTAGGAGTCAGACAGAGTTCCTTCACACGCTCTCAGCGCTTGGTTTGTGCTGTGGGCATGTCCTCATTGCTTTATACTTTTGATTATCTATGTGTCTTGTTGTACACGAGAAGAGGGGCACTCCCTGAGGGCAGGGGTTGTATCTAACTCATCTTCTACTTCCTGGAGGAAGTACAGAGTAATGCACGAAGTGTCTCACGTGAACTGGACTTGCTGATTTTCCAAAGACAGTAAGCCGTTGTGTCCGTGGATATGTAGTTGTTACAGCCCCATAAACGGATTCTCTTTAAACTGTGAGGTCACATAAAATTTTACAAGTCTCCTGTTCCTTCCTAAGAAGATATCCAAATGGGAAAATCAGAAGAGGTGGGGGAGCATGGAGCCACACGATCACATGTGGTGTTTGGGAGGTCTGGATTCCACCACATCCTCAGAGTCCAATGTAGCCAAAAGACCTTAGACAAGTCCCTTGACCTAAGACTATGTCTTCTCACCTGTGGGACAGTGAGAAATACTGTGCCCTCTGGCCACCCACAGATGTCAGGAGGTAATAACAAGTATAAAGCTCATGCTATGACAAGTTCAGGGGCTTCCCTGGTGGTTCAGCAGTAAAGAATCTGCCTGCCAATGCAGGAGAGGCTGGTTCAGTCTCTGGGTTGGGAAGATCCCCTGGAGAAAGAAATGGCAGCCCACTTCAGTATTCTTGCCTGGAGAATCCCATGGACAGAGGACCGTGGTGGGTTACAGTCCATGGGGTCACAGAGAGTCAGACATGACTGACCAACTAACATTTTCTTCTCCCACACCCTCATTGAACTTGCCATCTCTGGGGAGATGACTGGCCTGCATGGCTGACACCTGCCCTCTCAGAACCACACCTGTCCTCAGAAAGGGGATCTTGGAAGGCCTGGGTTCACTTCCAGGGAAGGTGGATCACTGCGAAAAAGTCAAGAGATGAGAGAAAACAATTTTCCACCTTTCTTTCCTGCACAAAGGATCACTTTCCACACTTCACTGGAGAAATTCGAGGAATGTGGGGACTTCTCGAAGTCATTGTCATCCGTGAGCATCTGCCAGTCCCAGGCAGGTGTCCCTGGAGATTCCAAAGGCGTGTGCCACACAGGCCTGCCTCTCAGAGATGTCCTCAAGTCTGCTTGTGATATATTTTATTAGCTGACTTTACAGACAAAACATCATCACAATAGTCTTCACCCTCAAAAGGATTCGCTCTAGAAAGAAAAGGCCTGTGGATCACTTCTGCATAGGAAGTGTGTGTGTGCATGTATGTATGTATGTGTGTGCATATGTGTGTGCATGAATGTATGTATGTATATGTGTGTGTTTGTGTGTATGTGTATATGTGTATATGTGTGTGTGTGCGTGCGTGTGTGTATGTGTGCATGTGTGTGTTTATGTGTGTATATATGGGTGTGTGTGTATTGTGTGTGTGTGAGTATATGCATGTATGTGTGTATATATATGTACATATGTTTTTGTGTATATGCGTGTGTGGGGGGTGTATGTGTGCATATGTGTGTGTTATGCGTATGTGTATATGTATGCATGTGTGTATTTGTGCGTGTATATGTGCACATGTGTGTGTGTGTGAAGGCAGAGGGGTAGATGGAGCTGAGCACAAGGGAACACATTTTTCAAAGGCCACCCTCGGGACGTGCCCATCGGCAGCTCTGGGGCGGCTGCAGCTTGCATTTGTTTGGAAATTCAACCCCGGGATGTATACAATTTTCCCCAAATAACCCCTTGAACGGAAAAATGACAGAGTGTAAGTGACACCAAGAATACTCGAAAGCAGGGAGACACAGACAGCCATCTCCTTTACTCTGGTCATGTTGTGCCAAAGCCCACGTCCTGGAAACCTCTGTGCTCAAGGAGAATCACCAGTTGGGTTGTGCCTTTCTCAAGCTCTCGTGGCCACATGTTGGACAGCCCAACCAGAACACACCAGTGAGCCTGGAAAACATTACCCGTCACCCTCTCCAACCTCAGAAACTCCCGCGTCTCTGGTGCCTGCTGTGTGACAAGCTGCTTCTACACATATCACACTGGCTGTCTCTTTCAGCTGGGGGCTGGGAGGGATGGTCCCTACAGGTTCTCTCCACTCTCTCACCCTAAGTTCTACCTCGCCCTCTAAGTTCATGAACTCTTCGAGCCATGCCCAGATTCCTCCTGTGTCAAGTTCTCCATGGCTTTGCCAAGGTGGTCAAGAACCGAAGACCATTAGCAGAGCAAGAGCTTAACCTGTGACCAGGCTCACCATCCTCCAGTCCAAGGATGTGTACAAATACATCAACTTTAAGATGCTGGCACCGAAGCCAAAGCCAAGCCCTTTGTGTTTCCCTGACAAGGCAGGAGATGCTGTCAGTTCCCTGTGTGGAGGGGGCTGTTCATGCCCCGAGTGGATGATAACCGAGGCCTGGAACATTCTGTATTCTGCCCTCTGATCACTCCAGATGTATGGCAGAAGCCAACACAACATTTTACAGTGATTATCCTCCAATTTAATTAATTAATTAAAAATAAAACATTTTGTTTGTCTGTTGCTTCATTTGCTATTATTTTCTCCCATTCTGAAGGCTGTCTTTTCACCTTGCTAATAGTTTCCTTTGATGTGCAGAAGCTTTTAAGGTTAATTAGGTCCCATTTGTTTATTTTTGCTTTTATTTCCAATATTCTGGGAGGTGGGTCATAGAGGATCCTGCTGTGATGTATGTCGGAGAGTGTTTTGCCTATGTTCTCCTCTAGGAGTTTTATAGTTTCTGGTCTTACATTGAGATCTTTAATCCATTTTGAGTTTATTTTTGTGTATGGTGTTAGAAAGTGGTCCAGTTTCATTCTTTTACAAGTGGTTGACCAGATTTCCCAGCACCACTTGTTAAAGAGATTGTCTTTAATCCATTGTATATTCTTGCCTCCTTTGTCAAAGATAAGGTGTCCATATGTGCGTGGATTTATCTCTGGGCTTTCTATTTTATTCCATTGATCAATATTTCTGTCTTTGTGCCAGTACCATACTGTCTTGATAACTGTGGCTTTGTAGTAGAGCCTGAAGTCAGGTAGGTTGATTCCTCCAGTTCCATTCTTCTTTCTCAAGATCGCTTTGGCTATTCGAGGTTTTTTGTATTTCCATACAAATTGTGAAATTATTTGTTCTAGCTCTGTGAAGAATACTGTTGGTAGCTTGATAGGGATTGCATTGAATCTATAAATTGCTTTGGGTAGTATACTCATTTTCACTATATTGATTCTTCCAATCCATGAACATGGTATATTTCTCCATCTATTAGTGTCCTCTTTGATTTCTTTCACCAGTGTTTTATAGTTTTCTAAAAAACTGGAAATAGAACTGCCTTATGATCCAGCAATCCCACTGCTAGGCATACACACTGAGGAAACCAGAAGGGAAAGAGACACGTGTACCCCAATGTTCATCGCAGCACTGTTTATAATAGCCAGGACATGGAAGCAACCTAGATGTCCATCAGCAGATGAATGGATAAGAAAGCTGTGGTACATATACACAATGGAGTATTACTCAGCCATTAAAAAGAATACATTTGAATCAGTTCTAATGAGGTGGATGAAACTGGAGCCTATTATACAGAGTGAAGTAAGCCAGAAGGAAAAACATAAATACAGTATACTAACGCATATATATGGAATTTAGAAAGATGGTAACAATAACTCTGTATATGAGACAGCAAAAGAGACACTGATGTATAGAACAGTCTTATGGACTCTGTGGGAGAGGGAGAGGGTGGGAAGATTTGGGAGAATGGCATTGAAACATGTAAAATATCATGTAGGAAACGAGTTGCCAGTCCAGGTTCGATGCACGATGCTGGATGCTTGGGGCTGGTGCACTGGACGGCCCAGAGGGATGGTATGGGGAGGGAGGAGGGAGGAGGGTTCGGGATGGGGAACACATGTATACCTGTGGCGGATTCATTTTGATATTTGGCAAAACTAATACAATTATGTAAAGTTTAAAAATAAAATAAAATTAGAAAAAAAAAATAAATAAAACATTTTGCTAATAAAAGAAAAAAAAATGAAAAGCCGAGGCCTTGGGTTGAAGAATTAACTCTTCTGAATCCATATTTCCTTAAGTTGAATGCTTTCTTTCAGGTCAGGTTTGTGCTTGGTGTGGAGAACCCCTGATGTCAGCTACCTGGAGTAAGGGAGTCTGCTTTTTAAATTGTTTATTGAAGTTGATTTATAATATTGTGCCAATCTCTGCTGTACAGCAAAAGGACTTGGGTATACATATATATACATTCTTTTAAAATATTCTTTCCCTTATGATTTATTCCAAGGATTGCATATATGTCCCCTGTGCTGTTCAGGAGGACCATTTATCCATTCATCCGTGTAGCAGTTTACATCTGTTAGCCCCAAACTCCCAGCCATCCCTCCCCCACTCCGTCCACCTTCACAATCACAAGTCTGTCCTCTACGTCTATGAGTCTATTTCTGTCTCATAGGTAGGCTCATTTGTGCCATATGTTAGATTCCACATGTAAGTGATATCATACAGTATTTGTCTTTTTCTTTCCAACTTACTTCACTTAGTAAGATAATCTAAGTTGCATCAATGTTGCTGCAAATGGCATTATTTTGTTCTTTTTTATGGCTGTGTAGTATTCCGTGTGTGTGTGTGTGTGCACGCCGCGTGCACTTGCACACGTTTGCAGCCCACACTTGCACGCATGTTTGCAGGAATAAGGAAGCAGAGAAAGCAGCAGAGACCCAGAACATGGAAAATCTCTGTCAAGAGACCTGACACTAAGGAAGAATGTCCACCTTGGGCAGGAGCTGAGAAATGAATGAGTTAAAAGACAGTGTGGGGAGGGCAGGCAGAGAGATGATGATCAGAAAGAGCCAACACTGGTGTCTTAGAACAGGTCGTGCCAAGATTACTTCCCTACAGTTTTGAAGTTCTACATAGTATCATATTTGGATTTCAGGAAAGTTGTTATGAATTTAATTTTTAAATAGGTAATGTATCAAAGGGCTTTCCAGGTGGTTCAGTGATAAAGAACCCAACTGCCAATGCAGGCGACACAGGAGGTGCAGGTTCGATCCCTGGGTCGGGAAGATCCCTGGAGGAAGAAATGGCAACCCATTCCAGTATTCTTGTCTGGAGAATCCCCATGGACAGAGGAGCCTGGCGGGCTACAGTCCAAGGGTCACAAAGAGTTGGACACAACTGAGCGACTAAACAACAACATATCAGAATCCCAGTGCAGCCCTGGGAGGCGGCTTCCTCCTGCCTGTGTCCCCCCCTGCCTCTCTGCTCCTCAAACCACAACCGTTATTATTCATTTCTCGACTAAGCTTACAGGATGGCTTCTGAGCACAGAAGCAGGTACGAGTGTGTATGTGCATTTATTCATGTTTCCTCCCTTTCCTGCACAACAGGAAGTGCACGGCACACTTTGTCTAGTCCCTCTGCTGAGGCTTTGAAAGGGCTGGTCTGTCTTCATGGTCCAGCTGGAGAAGCAGGGAACTGGATGGCCCCGTGCCACGACAGGGACATGGCACAGAACCAGAATCGAGTTCTGTTGACTCTCTGGCCCAGGTCCCTCCCACTGCATCGCCCGTCTCTGAATCTGCTGTCCACCCACGCCAGGAAGCACTTCTGAAGTCCTGGCAGGCTGCTCAGAAGCAGTTTGTTCTCTTAAGTTGTTTAAGGTCCCCCTTGGCAACCTTGCACTCACCGCTCATTTATTCGGCAAAACGTTTCCTCATCCATCATGCAAAGGTAAACCTTAAGACTTCTGGTCTTTAAATGACTAAAGGACCTAAGCATGTGAAAGCCCCAGTCCAGACTTGGCAAATAGTAGCCACTTCAAAAAAATAAATATTAGTTAAATCTGAATGACCACTAAATTCCAGTGAAATAGAACCCAGATTAGAGGATGAATCATAAAGAGGAAGGGACCTGGCTTCCTTCGGAGCCAGCCCAGGATGAAGTCTTTCCCAGGCCAGGGGTCGTTTCCACCTCTCCTGCCAGAGAAACAGAAATCACACTTCGTATTCAGTATTCATTTGGGGAGCGCGTGACTCTCATGGTGACCTGCTGGCAATGATCAGGCCCACTGATGGAGCTGACCGGAAGGAGTGAGTGAGTCAAATGTGGATCACGTGGCATAGCACGGGCTGGGGAAGGGGTGGGGGACCCTCTCCCAGGGCCACCGTCACTACCCCTTCCCATTCTCCAGGGACAGCCATGGTCACTGATGTGCTCTCACCAACCAGAGCATCTCTGGTCTGTGATCACACTGCTCTGGGAAATCATGTTTCTTCAGCACCAGCTTTAGTCAGATGCAAAAGAGAGAGACTCCCCCCCCTCCACCACTGGAGAAAAACAAATGACAGAGATTCCAAAAGTGAAGGACTCTCTGGGAATGAGTTGGAGGGAGGCCCCTGCCGCTGACCATTCACCAGCAGAGATCTTTGTAAATCTGGTAGAGCTAATGGGCAAAAGAAAGAAAGGAAGACTGCCCTGGGCTGGTAACTTTCTGAATTAGTCTGCAAAGTACACATATGTCTTTTCCAGCCCCCTAGAGAATCTCAGTTCATGTCCCCAAAGAGTGACCTGCCACTGCATATACACAAACACTACGCATCCTTAGAAGACCAGCTCCTTCCAGTATTCTTCCATTTACAGCTCATCATTACCCCTCTTTCTCTATTGTGCTTCCCTACCAAGCAAAATCTCCACCACACTGCAGAACGCCTGATTAGACTCCCCGAGTACAGGACTACTTCTTAATGGCTGGGCTTCTTAGTCTTGTCTCAGCTTAAATCAGGCACACTTCCTGGTTGACTGGCTTCTTTCAGGGGAACAGATGCCAGCATCACCTCCACTAGGCCCTCAGATCCTCAAACCCTGGCCTTTCTCATAGGAAAGAGGAAGCACCCCAACCCTTCTCCTGAAGTCCTTCAAGAGGGCGCCACACTGGCCCTTGTCTACCTGACCCAATGCCTCTCCACCCGCCAGGTCAGCTCTCCCACCTGCTCTCAGGCTGGGTTGCAGCAGTAACTCTGTCCTGGGAGCCAGGAGTCCTGGTCCCAGTGCCAGCTTCACTATCATTGCTATAGGATCTTCTCCATTCTGGACCTGAGTTTCCTGTCTGTAAAATAAAGGGTCTGTGGGACTTCTCTGTTGGCCTAGTGGCTAAGATTCTCATGCTCCCATTGCAGGGGGCCTGGGTTCAATCCCTGGTCAGAAAATTAGATCCCACATATTGCAACAAAGATCAAAGATCCTGCTTGTTGCAACTAAGACCCAGCACAGTCAAATAAATAAAAAATATATATATATATTTTTTAAAAAGTTCCATGACCTTTACATTCTCCTCTGCCATGGCCATCTGCACAGCTCAGGTGTGCCCTCCCTCCTCAGAGCCATGGAGAACAGGACATGCCCACTGGCAGCTGAATGGCCTTGCTAAGGCAGGGAGTCTGTCTTTTCCCACCCTCTCCCCACTTGCCTGGAGTCTGCACAGTGATTTCTCCCAGACCTCCCCTGGACAGAGAGATCTGGAGCTACATCACTTTTTCCAGGAGGCCCTCCTGGGTACCATTCCACTCCCCTTCCTCATCAGGGCCCCTCTCCCTTCCAGGGACCAGACACTCTGCTTCTCCCTGTCACTGGGGAAAGGGGACCACAGGACAGCAGGCTTCTTTGCAAGAGCCACCAACGACCCCTCTGGAAGGGGAAGAGGCTCCCTGAGCATTCAGACACAATGATAAGGAAGGTTCAGAAGGGTGTCTGCCACAGAAAGAAGCTCTCACAGATGAACGGGGAGAAATGGATAGAATTCTCCATCTTGGCTTGGCCAAGCGCCAAACATGCTGGGCCATCGCCTGGAGTAGCCAGGGGAGGGACAAAAAGATAGCACTCTGTTTGGATTGAAGAGCATCACGTCGAACAGCAAGAGGAAGCCTGGCTCCCTGTTCA
>NW_011494785.1:1237459-1265862 GCF_000754665.1 Bison bison bison | reverse complement strand
AGTAATTACTGGGTGAGAAAGTCAGGTCACAAAACACAGCCCATCTGATTTATACAGCAGACCCACAAACACACACAGAGATTGGAAGGCCATACGCCAGAAAGTTAACAGTGATCACATGAGGCATGATTCATTTTTGCTTTAAAAAAAAAAAAAGAAATTATCAGTAGTTTCTCATTTTTTGGCAGTTAAATAAGGACTGTTTCACAAAGAGGAAAAGTAGATAGTAAGTTATTTTTAAGTGCCCCTTGACCTAAGATTTGAAAAATAAAAATGCTAGAAATAAGACGTTCATCCCTATACAAATGCATCACAAAGCCAACACCAAACTGAAAATAAAGACACATCTGAGCTGCAGGCACTGAAGGATGGAGGAATGCAAGGTGCAGGAACAGGGTGAGGTCCCAGGAGACAGGCGGGGAAAGTGGGTGGTGCTCGGAGGCCCTTGGAACCCACTGGAGAGGAGAACAGGGCATGACGTGGAGAGGGGCAAATTTCTGTCCATGCAAAAGTCAGACCTGTAGGAGACACATGGGCAATGCAACCAAAATGCCCCAGAAAGCAATAGGGCTAAGCTACTCAATACTCAGAATATTAGCAAAGGGAACGTTATTCTACCCCTGGAAGTCTGGAGATTCAAGCCTTTTATTATTTACTCGTTGTTAACTCTGTTATCTACATGGACCTGGCATCCTGCTCTGAGGAAGAAGAATGCTCACAGCATCCAGCATCCATCGACCTCCATCCCCCTTGGTAACAGGTGACTTTGCATAAAGAAGAAGGATGGACCTTCTGGTTCTGTCGAGCCCCTGGTCAGGTGCACCGGGTGCACCAGGGAACTTCTCTATGCTGCCCCCTCCTCTGAAGTGCCAAGGTCATGAAGGTCCCAACCAACTGCTTCCTTTGGCATGCCATCACGTCACCCACGTGATCCTCCCCGGGGTCCTCTCCCACCACTGGGAGCAGAGGAAGGCTCATGTATACTGCCCAAAAGCACAGGCCACCAGTGAGGATCCTTACCTTTCCAAAGACCCCTCATTCCTAGGAAAGAGAGAAGGGACGCTTATCCCACCTTCTCTCCCACGGGAAACAATCAGGCCCTCATCCCTGGAGCTCCCCTTTCCAGGGTGGCAGCAATGTACCCGGACAGCCTCTCCTTCTCCCGTGGCTCACACCCTCTTGGACTGTGGTGGGAGGGTGTGGGCAGTGAAGAGCAGACAGACATTTCAGAACGAACAAAAGGTTGTGAAAAGACGTCAGCAGGGTTTGTATAAGATGAGCAGGAGGGCCAATCAGATAGAGGAAGGGGAGAAATCCCACCTTAGGTAAGAGCAAGAAGATGGACACACTGCCTTCTTCCCCAGAGCCAGCAAACCCCAGGAGCTCTGATGGAATGGGGCTCCTTGCCAAGAAGCCCCACTTTCCAGTCTCAGTTCAGAGACAGTAGTAGTAATTGTTGTTGTTTAGTTGTTCAGTCATGTTCAACTCTTTGTGATCCCATGGACTGCAGCCTGCCAAGCTCCTTTGTCCATGGAATCTTCCAGGCAAGGATACTGGAGTGCATTGCCATTTCCTTCTCCAGGGAATCTTTCCAACCCAGGGACCAAACCCAGGTCTCCTGCAATGGCAGGCAGATTCTTTACTGTCTGAGCCACTCGGGAAGCCCTCAGAGGTAGTGGTCCCTGGATTATAGAAGCTGGAGCATTTGCCATGTGTTTCCAGTGGGTGGCTTTGAGGATGCTCTGATGCTAAAGTAGAGAGACTCTCAGGCTGGAACGCTCGCTGCACTGTTTGGTCCCTATCCCCGCCTCTCCATCAGATGTGACAGGATCATTGATGTGACGAGTTCTGAAGGGCTGGCCAATCAGAGCCCAGGACTGGTGCCTGCAAGTTGGCTCCAATCCTGCCCATTCTTGAGCCAAGATCTTCAGGGCACCAAATGGGTTGGGAGGGTATCTCTGGCCGCTGGGTTCAGAAGCCAAATCATCAGCCCCCTCTCTGCCAAAGGAAAAGCCAACATGTCTGGGACCACAGTCTCTGAGGAAGGAGACAAAGCCAGGTAAACACTGGGGTGGGGACTTAATGGAACACATCGCTGGGGTGTGCTGAACACCATCATCTACGTTGGGATCTTCTGTACTACATGGAATTAGATGGGTTTCTAACTGGTTGAGTAAAAACACCCAAGGAGTATTGATCAATGAACTAGAGAAGGAAGGCTCTTGACAGTGTGCTCTGGTCCTTTATCTTTTCCTGGTCAATGTATTTTTTCAATGATTTGGATAAAGACAGAGGCAGCAAGCTTAAAATGTGCAAATAACAGAGCTGGAAAGAGCAGATAACACAGTAGTTGGCGAGAAAAGTGTCCATGAAGGTCTCAGTCACCTGGCACGAGCAGTTGAAATTAACAAGCTCTGGGTTTGACTCCAACAAGTGTAAGGAACTCTGTGTAGGTTATGAAAAACTTGTGGGTGAGGACAGCTCATGCCAATGACTGCTCACATCAACAAGACTTGGCAGGGTCGGTGGGGGGCGGTGGTCTGCTGAATCTGAGCTAGCTTGAGCCAACAGTGTAACGTGAGCTCTCAGACTTAGATTATGTTGACAGATGCATAATATCTGAAACACTTCAGAGTCCAACTGTACTCACGTTAGGAGTCCTTCTCAGGCATTTTCTTCTCAAAAGGGACACAGACAAATAGGATAGAGTGACCAGAATAGGAAAAAGCTCTGTAAACACTGTCATTCCTTAATGAATAACGTAAATGAAAATGCTTTGCTCGGAATGGAAAACACTCAATGAGGCAGGCCAGCTGCCTCCCCACTTCCGATGGAAAATCCTGTGAGGACAGCTCTGCCTCTGCACGGACTCAGAGAGCAATGCCAGGACCCAATAGTGGAAATCGTGGAATTCCTGATCAAAAAGGAGGAGTAGCTGTATTACTATAAAGTAGTAAATTCTTTCTCCCTCAATGCAGGAGACGCAAGAGATCCCTGGGTTGGGAAAATCCCCTGGAGAGGAAAATGGCAACCCACTCCAGTATTCTTGCCTGGAGAATCCCATGGACAGAGGAGCCCGGTGGGCTCCAGTCCATGGTGCCCCACAGACTGAGTGACTAAGCATGCACCCACAAGCATTCAAGCAGAGGCTACAGGAGCACTGTCAGAGATATAGTAGAAACACTGCTGGAATCCCTAAGTGGTCCCTTCAATCCGGGCTGTCAGGTTGGGGCCCTGCAGTGATGACAGGGAAGACCCCAGGGAATGGTAAGCAGACGGGGGGTACTGGTAACTAGCCACCGACTGAAACTCTCCTCTGTGGACTGATAGGAGGGACTTACAGGCGGTCTAGGGGTGAAGGAGCGGAACAAGTTTACCTCCTATAAGGACCAGCCTCTGGATGCCAGACGTGCTCTGCAGGGAAAGTGGAAAAGCTTTTTAACCCAAGTTCAAGCTGAGACACACCCAGAATGGAGGAGGCATGCGACCCTGATGTCACTGGCAGCAGCCACAGAACCTGTGCAAAGGGCTTTACCCCTGGGCATAGCCTGTGTTCCACATGGAAAGGTGCTTCCCAAGCAGGGAAGAGACCTCAGATAAACCCAGCATGACAGGCAGCACTGCCATCAATAGACCTGGGAGGCCAGGTAACTTCTAGGAAGTCACTCTTCCCATCTGCCCTCTTCTGTCAAGGAGGGTGGAGGTGGGGGGCTGGTGATGTGGAAGGCTGGCCCCTTCCACTTCTCACATCTGCTATGCATTTTATGGATTTCATGACTTTCACTCCAGTGACACCAAGGTCACGGCACAGAAGCATCAGGGCAGAGTGCCGAGGTGCCATCAGTTTCCTGCAGTGATGAGGCCAGAGCACGATGTCTCTGGAGAAAAGTCTCTTAAGGACAGCTTTTGGGATTGGGACCAGGCACAGAGGAGAGTCAGCAGCTGAGAAGTCCTGACCTCATCTGCTTTCCCACTCACAGCCCTGGGAATGATGCCGAAAGGGCAAGTCCCACCGAAGGTTAATAAACAGTCCCCTGCTGCCCTTGGGGTCACTTCCACCCCAGAGGAAATTCACTCTCCTCTAACCTTTCCCTTCCTTATTCAGCCTCAGATCCTCTTCTTACTCCTTGACACCCACTACTACTCAGAGGTCCCTGTGGTTATTTTCTTGAGGCTATTTACTCAGCTCTTACATCTCTTCCTTGACAGCCCTTCTTTCTCATTTCCCTGTGCAACTTACAAACCTGTACGGACTTTGTCAGACCCCCAGGAAAGCAGAGGGTCAGTGCTGGGAAGTTTCTTTTTCATCAATCCAGAGGGTAAGAGTAAACTGCGTTGCACTCCTATATTTGAAATGGATGATCAAGAAGGACCTACTGTGTAGCACAGGGAACTCTGCTCAATGCTATGCGGCAGCCTGGATGGGAGGGGAGCTTGGGGGAGAATGGATACATGTCTGTGTATATGGCTGAGTCCCTCTGCTGTTCACCTGGAACTACCACAACATTGTTAATCAGCTACACTCCAATATAAAATTTAAAAAAAAATTTTTTTAAAGAATAAATTGTGCTGGAAATCATAGGGGTAGGAGGCATAATTAGAGAAAATTTTTAGAAGAGGCCAGTTGCTTTATTTAGTAAATTAACTTTTTAAAGGATATCCATTCCTTCTCTTAAAGGAGTTTCCTTTTTTTCCAAGGAAAAAGGGTAGAAACAAATATAGAGAGATACGTTTAGATCATGTGTGTGTGTGTGTGTGTGTGTGTGTGTGTGTGTGTGCTTAGTTGTATCCGACTCTATTGGGATCCCACGGACTGTAGCCCACCAGTCCCTTCTATCCATGGAATTTTCCAGGCAAGATTACTGGAATGGGTTGCCACTTCCTCCTCCAAGGGATCTTCCCGACCCAGGGATCGAACCCACATTTCTTTAGATCAATGGCCTTTGACTTCTTTCGTCTCTCTTTCTAGGTTTCCCATCACACAGTTCTGAATTCTTAAAATTTTTCCAAATTCTAAACCAAACGGTGGGCTGTGAAATGCTGATCTCTTGAGATTTTAAGTGATAAATGAATATACATATCAATTTTGTGGTGGTTGTTCAGTTGCTAAGTCGTGTCTAACTCTCCCACCCCCATGGACTGCAGCACGCCATGCATATCAATACTAGAGAAATATTTATGCTGTTGATTGAATTATGAGCTGTGTTTTCACTCTCTATCTGGAGCCAGGCAATGGAGAGAAATGTGGAAGGTCGGTGATGAGGATGAGGTCCTGGTGGGTTTGGGGTGAAGAGAACCGAGCTCCCAGCAGCCACGGACACACGCAGAGTCAAGGGGCTAAGCATCCTTGCAGTGTCTGCTGTCGGTTCCAAAGTCCTGGGGCCCTGCTGCCCCCAGCTCAGGTCACATCCTGCAGGCCAGGAAAGATGGTTAGGCACTGGAGGGCCCTGCAATTGTAAAGGCAGTGATGCCGTGCAGCAGGCAACACAGGAGGACTGGTGGTCTCGTCCCCTGTGTGTTGACGGTTCACTGAATTCCTTGGTGTATCTGCTGCCAAACAGGGGTGCTGGGAGATGCCGTGATGAACCGCGGCCCTCCACCTTTGAGGAGCAGACTGTCTGCTTGGTGTCCTCTGTGAACACCCAAGAAAGACCCCCATGAGAGTGGAATGAGTGAAGTTCGGTCTAATGTGGGGGTAGAAGGAAGGACAAGAAAACACCTAGTTTTTCTTTTCCAACGGAGGTGTCTAAACGCACCAGCAGAGGACAGAGGAATGGGACCCAGTGAGCACGGGATTCGGGGGCCATCACGCCATCAGCAGGGCCCCCTCTCGGGGCCTCCTCGTCTATCCTGTCTGTCCTGTGGATTCTAAAGCACATCCCACTGCTGGACTCTGGGAGATGCTCTGTCTGCTCTCTGCCCTATTTTCATCCTACAAGCCTTCTCATGCGCTTCTCTCTACCAAGCCCCACAATTAAAGAAGGAAAATACCATTCAGGTGAGATCCTAAATTATCTTCAGTTCAGTCACTCAGTCACGTCTGACTCTTTGCAGCCCTATGGACTGCAGCACGTCAGGCTTCCCTGTTCATCACCAATTCCCGGAGCTTGCCCAAACTCACATCCATTGAGGCAGCAATGCCATCCAACCATCTCATCCTCTGTTGTCCCCTTCTCCTCCTGCCTTCAATCTTTCCCAGCATCAGGGTTTTTTCCAATGAGTCAGTTTTTCGCATCAGGTGGTCAAAGTATTGGAGTTTCAGCTTTAGCATCAGTCTTTCCAATGAATATTCAGGACTGATTTCTTTTAGGATTGACTGGTTGGATCTCCTTGCAGTCCAAGGGACTCTCAAGAGTCTTCTCCAACACCACAGTTCAAAAGCATCAATTCTTCAGTGCTCAGCTTTCTTTATAATCCAACTCTCACATCCATACATGACCACTGGAAAAACCATAGCTTTGACTAGATGGGACTTTTGTTGGCAAAGTAATGTCTCTGCTTTTTAATATGCTGTCTAGATTGATCATAGCTTTTCTTCCAAGGAGCAAGCATCTCCTAATTTCATGGCTGCAGTCACCTCCTGCAGTGATTTTGGAGCCCAAGAAAATAAAGTATGTCACTGTTTCCATTGTTTCCCCATCCATTTACCATGAAGTGATGGGACAGGATGCCATATCTTAGTTTTTTGAATGTTGAGTTTTAAGCCAACTTTTTCACTCTCCTCTTGCACTTTCATCAAGAGGCTCTTTGGTTCTTCTTTGCTTTCTGCCATAAGGGCGGTCTCATCTGCCTATCTGAGGTTATTGATATTTCTCCCAGCAGTCTTGATTCCAATCTTGATTCCAAATTATCTTATTTGGCGGGGAAAATCAAGAAACAAAGGAAAGATTCCAATGTCTCTCAACAGCAGATGAACTGTCAGAGACCTACAAGAGATCCCAAAAGACCAAGGAGAGGCCACATACACCCTCTCCCCTTGAGGGGCTGGAAGCTAGTGGAGGAGACAAGGCCCAGACAAGTGAGGAATCTAAAACAAACAAATCACAACAGATGCAAACTGGCAAATCAGACACTGCGGGTGGGGGAGCCACAGCATCACCTCAGTGCTGGCCACACAGAACAGATTTCTCTGGACGACTCTAATCAGAACCATCAGTCTCATCATTCGATCCCATGCCCTGATTTTCCGTTCAGAAAATAGTCACAAAAACTGTACACCCCAGGGACTTCCCTGGTGGTCCAGTGGCTAAGACTCTGCATTCTCAGTTCAGGGGCCTCAGGTTCCATCCCTGGTCAGGGAACCAGAGATTCCACATGCTGCAACTAAAGATTCAGCGTGCTGCAGCGAAGATCAAAGACCCCAAGGGCCTCATCTAAGACCTGGCTCAGCCAAATAAATAAACAGATCTTTTTAAAAAATGGCATGCCCCAGAGTCAAACAGATCACCCATGTAAGAGAACTTCAGCGAGTGGAGGGAGCAAGGAGAGCTCAATGCCGACAGGCAGGAGAAGGCAGGGAGAGCTTTGTGGAGGAGGCCACGCCAGGGCACCATCCTCCAAGCGGGTACACCAACCCATCTGGCTGTTTCGACACTCAGCCTCCCACTGTCTGACTTCCACCCCTAGCTTCACCTCTCTTGAACTTGCTCCACTCAGGTCCTTCTTCTGTCCCCACGTGGCACAGTGTCCCAACATCTATAATTCACCGTGGCAGGTGTAAGGAGGGAGAGAGGAGACTGTAAACCACCCTCCCCCTCCATCACCCTATCACACTCAAGCCCAGCCTTTGCCCAGGGCCTCCACGCCAGATGTTCCACCCTTATCCCCGCCAGGTCTTGGCGTTCCTGGGCTCTTGGCACCCCTGGGCTCTTGGCACCAGAAGCGGCAGCAGGTGGCCCGACCAGAAATGCCAGCTTCTCTCAGGTTTGGAGCATCAGGGTCACAGCCAAGAGTGGTGCCACCATCCCTCCGAGGGATAAGAGCACCAACTTGCAAATATGCATCGAGCGCCTGCCTGCCTTGGGCCGGACACACAACACGATAAAGAATCAGGAGTTGACAACTCACCAGGAACATGTCTGAGTCCCACGAACTGGTGCATGGAGCCTGGGTATCTGCAGAGAGCTGCCTCGCGGGCTGGAAGGGAGCCAGCCTCCCACCTGGGAACACTGCCCCCCTCTACAGAGGACAATGTCTTCCCAACAGCCACCCTTCAGCTTGGCTCCAAAACCTCACTTCTAGGAAACTCACCTTCACTACCCACAGTCCGTTCTAAACCCCCCTGTCCCTCTAAGCACATGGGAGGCAGCACGTCACACCCACCAGCAGAGACTGTGGGCGCCTCTTTCCCATGTGATTAGAGGGGTCTCCATCCTAACCGCACCTCACTTGAGAATAAAGCCCATGGAATTTGTTCATGTTCACTTCCCTCTGGAGACCCTGGAGCAGCTGGCACTAAACAGGCGGGTCAAAGCACAGGCTTTGGTGTCCTGGGCCCTCATGGGTAATTCTAGCCCCACCTACTTATGAGCCTAGGAGACTCAGCACATGCCCTGCTTGGTGAGCACCTTCCCCCTCCATACAATTTAGGTGATGAATCTACTCCAGATAAGATGTGGTGGATTAAATAAAATAATATAGGGGAAAGGTCTGTCGGGCACACAGGCAGTCCTCAAGGGTTCTCTGGGTGGCAACCCTGCACAGAGTGGACACTCGGGGTGACCTAGAGACCGTCTGTGCCCACCTGGGCGTGATCCTGAGCGATAAGCCCTCTGCCCTCGGGGGTCAGGCACGTGGCTCTGTCTCTGAACCTGGCCCCTTACAGAGGACTGGCAAGAGCAGTAGGAATGCTGGGGGCTCACAGAGTACCAAGGAGACTCTGGCATGTTCCCCGGAAGCTCTGCAAAGGTGAAAAAGAATGGGAGGAGTCAGGTATGGGAACAGCCATCCCCTTCCCCACCTGATCAGGCTCTTTCTGTCACCACCACTCCCTCCCTCGTCATCCTGCTTCCACCAGCCAGGTCGGAGGGCATAGGCCTCAGGGAAGAGCCAAGGCCCACCCAGGACGGCTGCTCGGCCTTCTCAGGCCAGTCTGGCTTCAGAAACTGCTGCTCTGCCAGTGGGGGAGGGAGTGTTCCCTGAGCCTTCAGCTGGAGCAGCACCCCCTCAAGTGGCGGGAGAGATCACGGACCACACCACCGAGCCTGGCTTCTCCCAGCCAGAAAAGGCATAATTTGGGGACTGGCTAGAGAGACAGGCTGTCCCCCCAAAGTGGGCTGACCTCTACAGAGTGAGCAGGTGGGCAGACGCCTGCAGGGTCGGGCCCGGGGACAGCTCCCTTCCCGCTCCCCCCACCTCCCACCCCCAAAAAAGGGACAGCACATGTGTGCTTCCATGGGCCCTCAGCCAGCTCCTCTGACCCTACAGAGCTACTACCCACACCGTCTGCACAAAAAAGCATCTTTACTAAAACACTCATCTCCTTATGCATCTAGCTGGGTACCACGGACAGGAAATTCCAAAGCTGTCCTATTGATGTCAATCTGGAAATTTTTCATCTTCCTTCTTTCCTTTCCAAACATGTATGAAGCACTTACTGTGTGCTGGATTAATGGAGAGATAAGGACAGATTAGACATACGTGCCCCTCAACTCCACCCTGCCCAAGGAGCATATGGTCTGGAAAGGGAAATAGACTTCCACCATTAGCAATGGCACAAGTACAGCCAGCTGTTGCTGGTAATGAAATTGCAGTGTGTTTATCTGCAAGCACAAAGGAGGACCCGTTTATTCAGTTGAATGTCTAGGGACATTTAAGGGAAGGCTGGGGGCTTTTATGACAGAGGGCCACCCATCCCTCCCAGGGGCCCTCTGGGATGTTAAAGTCAGGCAGCAAGTAGCCCCATCAAGGATACCAGCTGCTCTGACACCCAGGAGACTGGGTCACTGTCACTGGTGGGGACTCTGTCTTCCTGGGGATTTATAACCCCTATTCAAGAAATGTCCTTGAGTTCCCTCCTGTGCAGACCACAGAACCCCAAAGATCCCACTCTGTTACCTCCACCTCCTGGGCATCAACCACATCCCACCTAGTGTTTCTGGAAATCTGGAGGTTTTGCAAAGGTATTCTTGACAGCAAGGATGAAGGATCCAAGTTCAAGATGAGGAGGCTCAAAGAGCGTGTGGGTGAGCATGCACTCACCCTGGGATGGACAGAGGGAACAGGTGATGGAGTCACCACTTCAGGGAGGAGAAAGTGAAGGAAGAGAGAGAGGCTGCTGAGAAAGAGCTGAAAAACACTGTAACCAAGTGAGTTCAGCGCTTGGCGTGTCTTAGACTAAGAAAGTTGGGGAACACTGTTGTAACCACCTGAGTTAAGCTGGGTTATAATAGCTCCACCTGTTAGAATTCTGTACCATTCATGTTACAAGCTAATTACATGACTTTTGCAGCAGATCTTCAGCCCAGAGCATCTGTCCTGCTCACCACTGAATCTGTGCCTGGCAGAGAAGAGATGCTATATAAGGAAGGACCTTCAGTAATCTTGCCCCATCAAATGTAGAACAAAAGAGAGTGAGCGTCTGTGCAGCTCCATGCAGGGAAGACTGCCTCCAAGCGAGGACATGCTTCTACTGAAGCACGTGCAGTGTCCCTGCTGAAGACACTCCCTGGATGGAGCTGGTGTCCAGCAGTCAGGGCTGGGCCGGCAGGGACCCACACAGAGGCTGGGGACACCCGCTTCCCCTCACAGGTTATGGTTGCCGTGGCTCATCGCCAAGTGCAAACAGCATCAAGGTGTCCCCTACAAGAGGCCGTGTTCTCCAAGAACTCGGAGTTCTGCCCGGACACCCGACATCTGTGAATTTCCGCAGTGCCTTTCTCCAAGGAATTCCACGCACTGCAGACATGACTTCATTCATCCTCTCATTCCCTTCGAGGCAGGGAGGGGACCGGCAGGATGACCTCTGCAAAACACATTGGGGACCAGGCACAGAGAAGGAGAGAAACTTTCCCGAGGCTACACAGCTAACGCAGGCCTGCTGAGGATCCCAAGGTTGGGGAGAGGGGGTCTGGCCCCATGCCCTACACTGGTTCCCCCTCCTGCCTTGGCTTTAAATTTCCACTGAGTTAGAAGCTTTAAGAAAATTCATGCAGAAGCTTGCCTGGTGGCTCAGTGGTAAAGAATCCGCCTGCCACTGCAGAAGACATGGGTTCGATCCCTGATCCGGGAAGATCCCTCATGCCATGGAGCAAGAAAGCCTGAGTGCCACAACTACTGAGCCTGTGCTCTGGAGCCCGGGAGCCTCAACCACCGAACCCAGGCGCCCTAGAGCCTGTGCTCCACAGTAAGAGTGGCCACTGCAGTGAGAAGCCCAAGCACTGCAACTGGAGAGTAGCCCCTACTCTCTGCAACTAGAGAATAGACCACGCAGCAACGAAGACCCAGCAGAGTCAAAAACAATAAATAAAAAAGAGAAAGTGCATGCACTATGAGGGCTATTGTAATATAATGGTCGTGGGTGTCCAGGAAACTCCGACAAGACCACTACAAATTGTAGGCATCGTCACACCAGGCTCACTGCTTCCATGTTCCTACTTCAACGACTAGGACCTTGTAGGGGAACAGGAAATGAAGAATAAAACAGAGGAACAACTGTGGTGGGGAAGATGCCAAAACTCAACCCGTGAGTTGTGGGCTGAGTTGTCAGTCCCCTCGGGGGGTGAGGAAGGCTGTGGAACTTGCCATGCTTGGAAATCAGCTGCAATGCTTGGAAATCAGCGAAGGAAAGGCAGACTGGTCTGAAGGGAAGACCAAGAGGCAAAGGCCAGCTGAGTGCTCCGAGGGACCAGCAAGGACCTTCCTTCAGGACAAGATTGGTCACTCTCTCTGCTTAATTGGGGGCTCACTTAATGAGCCCAAAGTCCCAGTTGCCACCATCAACAAGGATTTACTTCCAGGCAATCCTTAGAGCCCCATCTCCAAACAAAAGCTTGACTCCCCTCTCCCTGGTTGAGGGAGGCATGAAGTCTTGACTGTTTTAATCCCATCGGCACCTACTCAAGTCCTTGGGAAACCGGACATAAGGGGCTGAGACTCAAGAGGTGAAAACCTCAGCTGCTTCATCTAAACCTGGACACAGTGGTATCCCACTTACTGAGATTTTCCTGCTGCTCTGCAGAAGGGTTAGCGCATCACAGGGCCTGGTTCCTCCACTGCTAGGATTCTACTCAGCCCTTCTGGTTCCACTGCTCATCACAAAGCTGGGAGCTCCCTCCTTCGTCATGCTTTTCAAGTGCCCAGGAGACCCCATGTCTCCTGACTGACATGTTTTGGAAGATCAGCCACCAGCCTTCGAAGCCCTCACCAGGGATCCGACACAAAATGTGCAAGTCTCAAGGGGCTGAGGCTCCTAACCGTGATGTGAAGTGAAGATGCGGAGGGAGGGCGGAAGGAGGTGGTGAAAGCCTCGGGTGTGCTGATGGGGAAAGTCAGGATGATCTCTTGAATGACCAGTTTTGGAAGATTTGGAGAGGGAAGCTGCTAGTGGTAAAGAATCTGCCTGCCAATGCAGGAGATGTAGGAGTCACAGGTTTGATCCCTGGGTTGGGAAGATCCCCTGGAGAAGGGAATGGCTACCCACTCTAGTATTCTTGCCTGGAGAATCCCATGGACAGAGGAGCCTGGTGGGCTACAGTCCATGGGGTCACAAGAGTCAGACACAACTGAAGCGACTGAGCACACGTGCAAATGACAAGGTTGTTCATCATTTTTGGCCGTGCTACGCAGCATGTGGGATCTTAGTTCCCTAACCAGCAACTGAACCCACGCCCCCTTGATTGGAATCATGGAGTCTTAACCACTGGACCACGAGGGACACCTACAAATGGCAAGGTTAATAAGGGGCAAATGGGCTGTCAGGAAATCAAGGCAGGAATCTCAAGCAGAGTGGTAAGCAAGGGGTGCTGCTGGCTTCCAGGACAAGGTGGCTGGGGGTGCTCCGTATCGGAGGGGAAATGAGGAGGAGAAGAGAATCACTGGCCTGGTTTTGGAGAGAGGATGGAAGATGTTGAGGCGTTAGCAGTTACAAATGTGAAAGAGAAGGAGTCAATTCTGAATAAAAGGACAGGGAGGTGAGAATTGACTTCATTTTGGTACCTTCTGGGTAGGGCTTGGAATCTTCCCAAAATGACCATCTGGCCTCCCGGCTCCTCACTAGGTGTGTGGCCTCCAGGGCCAGGCTCCCCGGCTCATCCACAGTGACCAAGGTTCTGCTCCTGAATTCACCAGCTCCGGGTCACTCCTATCCTGGCTCCTACCTGTCCTCCAAACCACCCTGCTCCCCCCACCTCTGAGACCTGCTCCCCTCCAATGCCAGTGTAATTGACACGCAGCAGGTGAAGTCCAGCCTGAAAGCCCAGTGTCTGGCACATAGGAAATGCTTCAGAAATCGTTGCTGAACATAAGCTGCATTCTTCCTCTCCGAGTCCTCCACTGGGAAGTTATTTTTCCCAAGCAAAGCAGCTAAATGCTGCTTGTATGAGATGCTGACATAAGACAGACTCCCCACGTGGGCAGTGTGTGAGCTTAGCTGTGACAGGTTTACATCTCAGACTTACAGAAGCCAGCTCTCTGTGGGCCCTGCAGAATGGAACACAGTGGGGCAAAGTCAAGCTGAAAATCACTCAAGTGGATTTTCGCTCTGCGAATCACTGGACTGGCTAGACTTAAGGATGAAGTTAAGGATGCCTCCTATCACAGCCACCCCCAATAGAACTAACTGGTGGGGCTGATGGAGACACCGAGGGGAAGGTGACAGGGCCCTCAAAATTCTCTGGATGTAGACTGCCTGATCCAGGATCAGAAGCCATGGCTTCGGAACCTCCCATCTCTGAGCCTCACTATACACTAAGGAGTCCCCTGAAACAACAAACTCCTTTCTTTTTTATTTTTGGATCATTCAAACAGTTTGTAATTCAGCATCATACGCAAAGTTATTGATCAGAATTCTGAGGCCACTAACAATGATCAAAAAAGGAAAACAAAAACTATTCATTTTATCTTAGGTAACTGAATTAATAGAGACCTTTCTTCTTACAATGTAAAACAAGAAGCAACTTCCTACAATTTGAGTAATTTCTATCCCCATCTGAATTTAGGCACAAATTACAATACTATTAGATATTAACCTAAGTTAACCTGGCAATGAGAGTTCTCAAGTGTTTACTTTCCATAACCCTAGATTCATTTAAAAACTTAACTATTTCCTATTTTAAGTGACAAAGAATTTTTTTATTGCAAGTTGTTTAGTGACTATGGCTCAGCCATGTGTGGAATACACACACATAGGGAAGACTGTGTGTGCTCAGTCGCTTCAGTCGGGTCCACCTCTTTGCAATATCATGGACTGTAGCCCTCCAGTCTCCTTTATCCATGGGCTTTCCCCGGCAAGAATACTGGAGTGAATTGCCACGCCCTCCTCCAGGGGATCTTCCCAACCCAGGGATCGAACCTGCAACTCCTGCATTGCAGGCGGATTCTTTATGACTGAGCCACTGGGGAAGCCCTAGGGAAGACCATGTAACTCATTCGTTACACACACTTGTCTATAAATACGTATACATACATATACATATCAATACAACTTGCTGAGACAACAAACTCTTAAAAAAAGAAGCCCAATAAGAGTGAGTGCTTGAAATTAGGGAAACCACAGTTACTACTGACTCTGGATCACAGGAGGAGAACAGGGCAGCCAAAGCTCTTGGCCCGCTTTGTATTAACGTAACTTGGCCAGCTCTGCGGATTCCTGAAAGTCTGCATTCTCCAGGGGTTGAAACCCCTCCTTTTGCTCTGTGCCTGGACTCATCCAGCTCCAGCTGGGGCATCAGCCAAGTCACTCGGGGATGAGCATTCCAAAGCCTGGCTGCCAAGGTCATCTCCTGTCCCAGGGAGACTCAGAGCATCCCAAGGACCACCTGGTCTCATGGCCCTGGTTGATAGGACACACAGGAGGGGAGGTGACTGTACCATCCCACGGCTCCAACCTGGGCAAGGAGGGTCCCTCGCCCTAGACTTCAACTGGCTCAGAGGTTCAGGCAGAATCGCTGATTTTATTATATTTGGAACAAGTCACTTCATCCTGGGTATAAAAAGAAAGCTGGAAACCTAATGAAAATCAGAAATCTGACCCAAAATTAATTTTGGCAGTTGAGACCGCCAATCGGTCGGCTGGCATTTATTGAACACCTGTGATGCTGTGTGCTGCTCCAGACACAGGGCACACAGCCTGGCCAGATCAGACAGACGCCCCGTCCTCAGGGAGCTAAAGTACAGAGGGGACCGGCCATCAGCAATGAAGTAAGAAATCAACAAGCCATTTCCGGTCCTGATGGCTGCTGTGAGGAAAGTCACATGGGCTAAGGCAGGGCTGGGAAAGATCTCTCTGGGAGAGCGATGAGCTGAGAGAAGGATGGGGAGAGTGAGCAGCCAAAGGGGACACTGAAGAAGAACCTTCCAGAAAAAGGAACAGGAATTCAAAGTCCTAGGATGGATATGAATGACTGTATTTGCGGGATGGAAGCAAAGAGTGAATGCAGCCCAATAGTGAGGAATGAGGTGAGATGGCAAGGGGGAGAGGGAGCTGGGGCCAGGTCTTGTGGGTCTTACAGGCCTTGATGGGGAAGCCTCTGGTGGCCCTTACATGGGCAACAGACACAATCCAACCCATCCTTTAGAGACGAGGGAATGAGACCCCAGGTAGGTGGTTCCTGCGGGTGGTTCAGAAAAGAAGCAATTAGGGGTTGGACCAGGTTTGCAGCGATGGGGAGGGTGAAGGTGTTCACATAAGTCAGGGAGAGGCTAGAAGATCAGAATCCAGTGTCCATGGAGTCTCCTGGGAAGGGATGAGCTGTCAGCCCCATGAGCACGTGGTGGACCAGGCTTCCCAAGGCAACGTAGGGACCGTCAACTCCCCAGAGACCTCATACGGAGCTCACAGAGGGACAAGTCTCAGGGATCAGCCTGAATCAGCATATGCCATAAACTAGTGAGCAAATCCCTCTCCCCTTCCAGCCTGTTTATCCTTCTGTAAAATGAAAGAAATGGCCTGACAGTGGCTCTAAAACCTGGCTACCTTGAGAGTCCCTTGGACAGCAAGGAGATCAAACCAGTCTACCCTAAAGGGAATCAGCCATGAATATTCATTGGAAGGACTGATGCTGAAGCTGAAGGTCCAATACTTGGGCCACCTCACGTGAAAAGCTGATTCAGTGGAAAAGACCCTGATGCTGGGAAAGATCGAAGGCAAAAGGAAAACAGGGCCACAGAGGCTGAGATGGTTGTACAGCATCACCAATTCAATGGACATGAGTTTGAGCAAACTCCAAGAGACAATGAAGGACAGGGAAGCCTGGCAGCTGCAGTCCACAGGGTCGCAAAGAGTAGGACACGACTTAGCGACTGAACAACAACAACCTCTGAGAATCAGCCTGGAAAGACATGAGGGGTGTGGCTTTTACACTTTGCCCCTGGAGGGATTTGGATATGTCTGTGGAGTGTCAGGGGGCCAGTATGTTGAAGATGAGTCTATCATCAAGTCTATATGGGAAGCAGTGTCTTGGCTCCTAGAGCAGAGACTGCAGAACTCAATCCTGACTCTGCCGCAGAATGTGAGATCTCAGGATTTAACTCTCTCTGCCACCTAGTTTCCTTGCCAGAGGAATGGGGAGAATACTGAACTCCATAAGGCCTGATAGGAAGATTGTGTTGATATTTGCATAGCACTGGGAACAGCGCCTGAGTGCTAGCTGGTGGCTACACACTTGAGTGCTACCTAAGTGTCTGCAAAACATTGCCCAGCAGCCAGGCTACTGCTGTGAACACCCTCTAAAGGGTTCCTCTGGTTTTAATACACTGATTTTCTGCTCATCGCTCCCTAGAAGAGAAAGGAATCAGTCTTCATTCCACTCGTGTCTTAGAGCAGAAAGAGCATGCCAATCCCAGCTCTTGGCTCCATATTGAGTCAGACTCAACGGGAATTAGGCTCTTGTAACCACAGCTCTGATCAGCATTTCAGATCCGACCAGTTATTGACCCTAACGTGGAACCACCAAATTGCCAAGTTGAAAAGACTCTCAAGGTTGTCAGTCAGCATTTTTTTCAAGCATACATGGAACTTCCAAAAAAAAAAACCACAAAAACCCAAGGCTCTGTAACAACCTAGAGAGGTGGAATGGGATGGGAGGGAGGTTCAAGAGAGAGGGGATATATGTATACCCATGGCTAATTCAGGTCCATATAGTCAAAGCTATGGTTTTTCCAGTAGTCATGTATGGATGTGAGAGCTGGACAATAAAGAAAGCTAAGTGCTGAAGAATTGATGCCTTTGAACTGTGATGTTGGAGAAGAATCTGGAGAGTCCCTTGGACTGCAAGGAGATCCAACCAGTCAATCCTAAAGGAAATCAGTCCTGAATATTCATTGGAAGGACTGATGCTGAAGCTGAAGCTCCGATACTTTGGCCACCTGATGTGAAGAACTGACTCCTTGGAAAAGACCCTGATGCTGGGAAAGACTGAAGGCATGAGGAGAAGGGGATGGCAGAAGATGAGATGGTTGGATGGCATCACCAACTCTATGGACATGAGTTTGAGCAAGCTGTGGGAGTTGGTGATGGACAGGGAAGCCTGGCGTGTTGTAATCCATGGGGTTGCAAAGAGTCAGACACGACTGAGTGACTGAACTGAACTGATGGCTAATTCATGTTGATGTATGGCAGAAACCAAAGCAATATTGTAAAGCAATTATCCTTCATTTCAAAATAAATAAATTTTAAAAGAAAAAAAAAGAAACCACATTCTAGGTCACAAAGCAAATCTCAAAAGTACCCCCTAAAATCATATCATCCATGTCGCAGTCTCTAAACAAAATGCAAGGAACTGAGAAATAGACAAGACACAACCTCCCCACCCTTACATCAATGGAAATGTAAAACACACTCCTAATGTACAATAACTCCTATGAGTTATTACTCATAGAATAAAGGGTTCAAAATAGAGCTTTTAAAATATGAGGGCAGGACTTTGGGGTGGTTTTATCCCCACTGAAGAATCCACAGCACCTAGGACAGTGCCTGGCACTCTGGCACAAAATACTTGTTGAATGAAGGAAAGAATAAATAAGTGGAACATTAAATGATATGAAGTATACACACTCTTGTTAGAAAAGAAGTAAAACTGTGAATTAGTGAATTAAGTATCCAACGACAAAGAACAGCAGAGTAAGCCCAAAGAAAGAAACAAGTAATAAATAATAAACAGGAAAAAAATATACAATAGAAAACAAACAGCAGAATCTCATTCCATTTAAAACAGAAAGGGTAAATAAAACCAAAATCCTTTTTTAAGCCTAATAAAATAAACAACTGACATACTGATCAGATTTTTTAAAAGGCAGATAACAAAAACAATGTTTTAAATCACAAAGGCAATATAATCACAGATGCCACAAAGGTTAGTAATTTCAAAAGACAATCCTATGAAGAATTTCATGCCAATAAATTTGAAAACACATACAAAATGGACAATTTCCTAGGAAAATATAATTTAACAACATGGACTCAAGAAGAAAATAAAAACCTGAATACGACAAAACCAGTCAAAAAAAAATCCAAAATTAAAAATCTACCCACAAAAACCCAACAGCTGGCCCAGACATTTTTAAAATGAGTTTTACCAGACTTTGGAGAAACAAATGACCCTGTCCTTCTAAAATATATCGTGGAGGATAAAAAGAAGGAATACTCCAAACTTATGACATCCAGCTTTTACAACATCGGCCCCAAAAGCAGACACACGGTACAAAAAAGGAAAACTCTAATCCAACACCACTAATAGGTGCAAAAATCCAAAATAAAATACAAGCAAAACAAATATAGCAATACACTAAAACAAGTACATAATGAGTTGTCCATTTTTATCGGGAGTGCGTGTATAGTTTGAGAGCTCTACTAATGAAGTTCAGTACATTTCAAAGATTAAAAAACAAAAGCCAATTAATATTTGAATTGGTAAAGAAAAAGCATTTGATAACTTAAATTATCCCAGCAAAATGGAAACTTCTTTTAATCTGCTAAATGGTTATCAAAAAAAACCACAGTGAATATACCATTTACAGATAAAATATTAAAAGCATGCCGTTGAAAATCAAAAATAAAATAAGGACACCCACTACCTACACTTGTATTTAACATTATATTAAAGGCACTGGCCACAGAGCAGGGTAAGAAAAAAAATATTAATGTAAGAATTGGAAGGAGGGAAGACACCCAAATTGTCATTATTTGCAGAAGATGTGACTGTTTACAAAGGAAATGTAAGGGGCACTCCACTTCTGGCACGAGTAGTGAAGACCCCTTTCAAGTACAGAAGAAAACATGCTGTTGCTGTTCAGTCGCTAAGTCGCGTCCAGCTTTTTGCAACGCCATGGACTGTATTAGCCCACCAGGCTCCTCTGTCCATGGAATTCTCCAGGCAAGACTACCGGTATGGGTAGCCATTAGCTTCTCCAGGGGATCTTCCTGACCCAGCGATCGAACCCCAGTCTCCCCATCTCTTGCATTGTAGACAGATTCTTTACCATCTGAGCCACCAGGGAAGCCAAAACATTATGGTAAAACAAGCCACAGACTGGGAGAAGATATTTGCAAAGCATATGACTAACAAGGCTAGTATCCATGACATATAAAGAATTCCTATAAGTCAACAGACAAATATTCAACAGGAAAATGGGCAAACTAAAAGAACAAATAGTTCCCATGACCAATGAACAAAGGAAAAGATGCCCATTCTCACCAGTAACTCAGAAAGTGTAAAATAAAAACATCATGTAGAAAACCATGAAAACTGGTCCCTACTGCCTGCTACACACAAAAAATAAATTCTACTTAGTCCAAAGATTCATGTGGAAAGCAGTATCTTAAAATTTTTAGGAGAAAAAATTAGAATATCTCTGTGAGTTCATGGAGTAGAGAAGGATTTCTTAAACAAAATATAAAGTATTTTTTACACAAAAAATACAAAACTAAATTTAAATTTAAAACTATAAAGAATTACCATGTTGTAACTATCAACTGGCAAAAATTAAAATCTGCTTTCAGCAAGATCTGGAAGGGATGTATAAATTAGTGGGAGTATAAATTAGTTGTCATTTTAGAGAACAATTTGATTTTATCCTGTGAAAATGTGTGTCCTTTCAGAGTAAGTAATTCCATTCCTAGATAATTCTCACATGAATGCTCCCAAATGCAAGTGTAAGAAGATTCATAATTGCATAGTTGGTAGCAGAAAACAAAGAATCAACCTCAATGTGTCAAACAGGAAAATGGATAAGTGATGATGGTGTGCTGATCTAAGAAATACAGTAACTCAGGTAAAAACGAATGCACTAGAGCTACATATATTCATTTCGATATTTGGCTAAACTAATACAATATTGTAAAGTTTAAAAATAAAATTAAATTAAAAAAAAAACAAAGTGAATCTATCTAAAAACAACGCTGAGCAAAATAACATCAACCAAATAACATGCACAGTGTGATACCACTCAGATAGAGTTTAAAAACATGCAAATAATACTATATAGTCTTGATGTGCATGTATATATACTTTTACTAGGGTTTCCCTAGTGGTTCAGATGGTAAAGAATCCACCTACAATGCAGGAGACCTGGGTTCAATCCCTGAGTTGGGAAGATTCCCCTGGAGAAGGGAACGGCTACCCACTCCAGTATTCTGGCCTGGAGAATTGCATGGACTCTCTAGTCCATGGGGTCGCAAAGAGTCAGACACGACTGAGTGTGACTTTTACTTTCAGGAAGAGAAGCAGTAGGAGTGTAGAAAGAAGGACCATACAAACGCTTCACTTGTATCTGTCATGACATTTAAAAACAAAAAGATCTAAGGCAAATATGACAAAATGTCCTTTATGGCAAAACTGTGCCATAATGATATGGGTATTCATTCATTTATTCTTTAGACTTTTCTGTGTGCTCAAAATATTTCACAACTTTAAAAGCATATTATCAATTTCCTCTAACCCCTTAGAGCAGACAGCCCTCATTTAATGTTTCTGGAAATAGCCATTCACCTTCTGTTTGATTACTTCCAGAAGTGGGGAGCTCACTACCATGGGAGATTATTTATTCAGAAAGCCCAGGATCTCACCCGACAAGGATGCATGCTATTTTTGCAGTTTTTCAGTCTTACAGACAAAAGAGACAAAAGGTTGAAAGGAAAAAAATAAATGAGGGATTCATGACATATAATACATTTGCAGAACTGCAATTAAGTGTTTCAAAGCACTATCTACTTGCCGGAATACATAGATGTCTGAGATCCCTCATGACTCCTACATTAGCAAGATTGCCATCGCAGCCATGGCAGTCGGCACCCGCCCCCAGCCATGTGGCTTCTGTGACATCCCCAACCAGTCACTCCCTGCTTGGCAAGGCACACCCACCACGTACCATGACAGCAGCTCCGTCTCCTCTTTATAATAGCAGGGTTTTTTAATGCGCAGGCATAAAATCATGTTCTTTCTATAACAATCCTGCCATTGGAAGCTTCTGGTATCTACAAAGTCCTCAGGGGAAGTGGGGAACAGCCTTGTACTGAACAGTGTGATGCAGTCAATCCTGCTGGCGGGCAGATTTGACTGCTTAGAAAGTTCTTCCCCAAGGAATCTGAAATCTGTCTTCTCTGAAACTTTTACTGCTTGGACCTGATTCTGCCTTTGGAAATCCCCAAAGTGAGCTTCTTCAGCAAGAAGTGCAGGAATGTGTATGTCGTGTGTGCGCGTGCTTTATATATCCATCCTATACATATTTCCTATGTGCATGCATGCATGGTAAGTTGCTTCAGTCCTGTCTGACTCTTTGCAATCCTATGGACTTTAGCCCACCAAACTCCTCTGTCCATGGGATTCTCCAGGCAAGAATGTTGGAGCTGGTTGCCATTCTCTTCTCCAGGGGATCTTCTTGACCCAGGGATCAAACCTGCATCTCTTGTGTCTCTTGCTTTGGCAGGTGGTTTCTTTACCGCTGAGCCACCTGGGAAGCCCATTTATTTCCTATACATATTTTTAATTGTACCCCCATGTTTTCTGTGCTTTTAGAGGAAATCTTTCCATTTCTGAACCTGAGATTATAACAAGCATTATTTGAAAAACACTGAGACATGAAGGTGCTTATGTTTTTAAAACTTACCTACTTAAAGTAATTGAAATTGGAATATCAATGGCCTGTCACTTCTGGGAACATTGTGCCTTTGGTTAAGAAATGTCGTTTCACAAACAGATTGCTCATCGTTCTGGCTTTTATACAGCTGGAATCCAACAAAGTCTCATCGAAAAAAATCATGACCCTTTATTTTCTTGAGAGCTGGTGATTTGCAAGGGCCACTCAGTAGGCACAAAGGGCATATTTTATCGGGAGTGGAGGTGCTAAGGTGATATATTCTTTTAGGGGGTGAACTCTGGGTATGTGATATGTAAATAGTTATTAATACAAACAAGTATAACTTTAATAAAGGGGAGGGAAACCCTTGGTTAATGTCCTTTGCTCATGGCAAGAGAGGAGAAGGGATAGGGGGAAAAAAAAGGAAGACAGAGAGAAAAGAGAGTAAGCTCAATCCATCAAACAGCAAAGATTCGAGGCCACCAGAACTCCAACCCTCAGCTCCTGGGCCAAGAACCACTATGCAACCTTCCCTCTTTACCCTCCGGGGTCATGAGTCTGTCCACATAAGGGAGGAGAGGCCAGACAGAGCCCTCAGCCAGATCTGAGCTGGTCCTCGGAGAGGCGTGTAACACAAGGTCACTACTGAAGATCCCAATTTACCCCGCTTAATCCACGTCTAAGACTGTGTAAACAACGACGCATTCCTACAAATTCGGACTCTGTTGTTTTTGGCCACTCTGTGGCTTCCTAAATAGATATTAAAGCAGTTCTCTAAAACCTGTCATAACTGTTGGTTTTTCCTCTTAAGTCCTGATGGTTTAGCGTCTCAAGTCCAGCCCTGAGCAGAGGTCTGTGTTTAATTTAAGATGGTCTCTGCTATCCAGGCCCCAACTGCCTTGGACGGTTTCAGCTCTGTTCTTCGTACCCATTTAAGGTGGCAAAAACCCCATGGAGTTCCTTCCAAAGTCAAGTGCAGCCAGGTCTATGAGGCTGGGGAGAAGAGTCTTTGACTTTGCCCAAGGGTTCAACCTGGTCCCCAGGCTTTCCGAGATAGAGTCAGGATCACAGAAAGAGGAGATACCCGGGGGGTCAGGGATTCGAGCCTGGAAATATTCCTGAACCTAACTTCCTAGTTCATAAAGCAATTTCATACGCATTACCCTGTTCGTACCTCACAAAAACTCTACCAATGGGACAAACATTGTCACTTAAGTCTCTGTTTTTGTGGCTGCACCATGCAACAAATAGGACCTTGGTTCCCCAACCAGGGACCGAACCCATGTCCCCTGCACTGGAAGCTCAGAGTCTTAACCACAGAACCACCAGGGAAGTCCCAAGTCTCTGTTTTAAAGCCCTGCCCACCTCACTCAGAAAGAAATCTGAGTCCTTGCTGTAGCCAGCAAAGCCCCACGTGATCCTGTCTCCAGCCGCCTCTCAGAACACAGCCCCCACGCTCTCTTTTGCCCTCTATGTTCCTGCCATACTGGCCTCCTGAGCTCTCCTTAGACAAACCAAAGAGATTCCCGCCCCAGGACCTTTGCACTTACTGCTTCCTCTGCCTTAGGCTCCTTCCCCAGGTATCTGTGTCATTTGCTCTCTTACTTCACGAGGATGTCTGCTCAGATGTTACATTACCTGTCTACCTTCCTGAGAAATAACACCTCCCCCTCCACCGTCTTGCTCTGTCCCCCCACTCTGCTTCATAGCACTCCCCACCCTCAGATACATAATACAGGTGTTTGTTCATCTCTGTCAATGTCTGCCCTTCTGCCTCCAGAATGGAGTCTCCTTAAGAACAGACACTTTATTTTGCTCACTGGTGTGATCCCATGATATAAAACAGTGCCCAGCACACAGTAAACAGTCAAAAACTTTTACGTTGATATTTAAGTTGTCAGTGTTGTCACCTACGTCACATGTGCAGAAAATGAGAGTCAGAGAGGTTAGATCAATCACTCAAGGACATGGAGCTGGGAGGGCTTCCCAGGTGGCACAGTGGTAAAGAATTTGCCTGCCAATGCAAGAGATGCAGGTTCGATCCCTTAGTCGGGAAGATCTCCTGGAGTAGGAAATGGCAAGCCACTCCAGTATTCTTGCCTAGAAAATTCTATGGACAGAGGAGCCTGGTGGGCTGAAGTCCATGGGGTCACAAACAGTCACACATGACTAAGCATGCACACGCATGCAGACACACACACACACACACATACACATGGAGCTGGGAAGCACGGAACTGGGTCACCTCTGAAAGCTGAAAGACCAGAGCTCTACTCCAAATGCCTGCTCTTGCCAGCCAGGGGACATTGGGAAAATGACTAGCCCTCTCAGGGTCTTGAATTTTATTTAACAATCCAGCTTTCCAAATTTGCCTAGCTTTAGGATTTACAAAATTCATCTGGGTCTGTATCTTGTTGACACTCACACCACTCCGTGAGTGAGAAGACGGGTGTCAGTCCTGGTAGTTCAGAGAAGCCAAGTGCCTTCCCGAGGCAACCCAGTTAGGACGTGGCAGAAGCAGATCTCCGAAGTCTTCTCCAGACATAACAAGTTCCCAAAAGATGCTCGATCACCTTTCTAGCACATTGGTCTGATGATCCGAAATCCGTGAGTCATCAGGGCTTATCTTTGAAACATCTTCCAACACTCCCATCCTTTCCAGCTTTCCACTGGTCTCTCCTTCCTCCCAGTGATGGCATATACAAAATATATACTGTTTGATGCTGGTAAACTGGCTTGTGTTCATTGTATTCTAAATAATATTTATAGATGGACAAGACATCCCAATATCATCCTCTTCCATGTGTCCAATGCCATCTGAATGTCAAATTTATATCTCTGAGCCAAACTTGGCTTCTGAGCTAATCATAGATCCAGCTACCTAAATGACTTCACCTGGATGTTATAGAAATACCTTGATTCAATACATCCAAAATTGAACTAGGATCTCTCCACCAACTATTTCTCCTCCAGTTCTCCCCATCTTAGTAAATAAAATCCTCACCTCCCAGCTGTTCACACAAGACACCTATGAATGGTTCTCATTCTTCTCCACAACCAAATCTGACATACTCAACCTGTTAAGTATCTTGAGTCGTATCTACGCCTACTTCCTTGTCCTAGAGGATACTGTCATCACCGAATAAAGTTACAATATGAAGTCATTCCTTGTTGAAAGTCTCTTTCCCATAGACTATAAGTTTCATGAAGGCAGTGATCGTAGCTCTTGCCTACCTTTGCATCCCCAGCTACTAGCACAATATCTGGTGCACAGCAGGTGCTCAATAGATACTGAATGAATGATTTCACAAAATGTCACTTGAGACCATTTGCAAATCCCCTCTAGTTTGGCTCTTCCAAGAGCCTCCGCAATTAACTAATTGTATGGTCACCCACGAAGGTTGCAGGTTGCAAATCATCCCCCAAATCCGTTCTCCCATTTCATGGTATCAGAGGTCCTGGGCTCAGCTGGGCCCATGGACATCCAGAAGAAAAGATATACTCCCCAGCCTCTCTTCTCATTTGGAGGGGCCTTTGTTTAAGTTCCAGCTAATAAAAGATGAGTGGAACTTAAACATGCAGCTTCTAGATTGTACCTTTAAGAGGGAGGGGGTGCCTTTCCTGTCAAATGGTACTCCTCTTCCTGAGTGTATCCTTTGTCACGTTATTTTACATTTCTACTCCTTCCAAGTATTTATACCTCCTCACTATGACAACCAGAAAGAGATAAGAAATCGTAAGGCTCAGGTTCCATACAACCCAGGGTTTGGCAACCAACCAGAAGCCTCCAGGGGGCCTGGAACACTCCCCGCCCCCTCCCAGTATCCTTGCCCATGAGCTTACCCCAACTTCTTTATTCACTTACACGGTTCTGCATTCATATACAACCTGGTCAGTCCCTTTGAGCATCTCTTGGTATGTTCTGAAGCAATACTTTAGAGCAAACAGACTGAGTCCATTACCGTCCCCACTATCCTCCTTCCCTGTCTGCTCCATGCTATCAGTGTGATCTGACTGTGAAGAATTCTAGAGGTGCCCAAACCTTGATCAAGAGGTGAGGCAGCTCCAGTGCCCTTGGTGGTACCCAGAGTGCGTGCCCCAGCCCGAGGTCAGGAAGCATCTTAGGCTGGAAGTTACATGGGTCATGGATGAAACTGCAGAAAAGAAGGGGTGGGGTGGGCCTAAGGGGACCCAAAACAGTTTAAGTTCCAGCTAATAAAAGACGAATGGTGGGAATCAGAAAAACTGCAAAATAAAAGTGGGGATGGAGCTCGAGAGCAGGAACATCTCTCATGTTGAGTGTGCTGAGCTGGGCATCTGGGCTGGCAGATTCCATGGAGGAGGAATAATATCCAGGAGGTTGGTGGTAAGGCAGTGAGAGAAGGGAGGTGTTAAGAAATGGGGAGAAGTTGGAAGTGATACTTGTGTAATTAAAAGTTTTCTTAACAATGGGAAAGGGGCTTCCCTGGTGGCTCAGTGGTAAAGAATTCACCTGCCAATGAAAGAGACTCAGGTTCAATCCCTGGGTCAGGGAGATCCCCTGGAGAAGGAACAGCAACCCACTCCAGTATTCTTGCCTGGGAAATCCCACAGACAGAGGAACCTGGCAGGCTACAGTCCATGAGATTACAAAAGAGTCGGACACTACTAAACAACAGCAAAAACGGGAGGACCTCCACAAAAGCCCGAGAAAACAGAGGCTTTGATTCCAAGATGCCGGGCCAGTGGGTAACGGGCGATTGCAGGGGAGGACAAGCCTGGGTCCTGTTGGCTACAGGGGCTCCTCCGAGACGCTAATGGTGTCCTTTCTGCAAACAGAAGGCAGCCTGGCACTCAGGACTCTTCTCCGTCAATGACCAAGAGCAGCGATGACCTGGAACGCTTAAGCCTTTTGTAAATAGTTTACCCAGCATTACGAATTCATTGCATTCTCCCTTTTCCAAATGAACAGCTTGATTTTATATGTTCTCTCATATAAACAGTCTCGTTAATGTGGGTCAGGAAAGGAGGCCTCAGAGGGAGACGACAGTGGTGAAACAGGAGCTAGAAGTCTCTTGCCAAATTCTTTTCACATCCACCTCACATAACCAAAAATGAAACCCTCTAAACCACAGAAGCTTCGTGTTTCCAAAGGATGTGAGATAGTCAAAGACGACTGTATCTCTCCAGGCCTACAGAGAATATATGGCATATAAATATTGTTACTCACTAAGTCATGTCCAACTCTTGCAACCCTATGGGCTGTTGCCTACCAGGCTCTTCTGTCCATAAGATTTCCCAGACAAGAATACTAGATTGAGTTGCTATTCCCTTCTCCAGGGGATCTTCCCAACCCAGAGACTGAGCCCAAGTCTCCTGCATTGGCAGGCAGACTGTTTACCACTGAGCCACCAGAGAAGCCCATGGTGCATAGTAGGACCACTTTAATCATTTGTAGACTGATTAGCGAGTGGGATTTTGGGACTCAAAGGGCAAATTCTAACCATAAGCTGATAGAGAAAATCGGGAAGTCAAGAATTATGTTCTTATCCATCCTTTTTAAAGAAGAAAAAAAAATTAACTGAGGCTTAGAGTATAAAAGTTGCAGGTCTCATAAATGCAGGGCACTTCATTTACTGACCAAGTTTGGCAAACGAGCTCCTCCCAGGAAAGCCAAGCTCTCATCTGAAATCCAGGGAATGCAGGCAGTGCCCAGACGTGCTCAGAAACGTTCAACTGCTCCCTCTCAGCCATTCGGTAACTTTTTAAAAATGTGCACATAATTATCACACTCGAGACCATATACATTAGAAGGCAGGTGAACAAGTCTGGGCTTCTCCCCGTGATCTGTCATACTCCAAGGCCTTCCTTTGGGTATTCCTTGAACTCAATTAGCCTAAAATTGTACTTCTAACCCAAACCAAACTGCAGAAACAGGTTCCTTGAGCTGGATGGGCTTCCCAGAGATTGTCCAAGTCTCTGCCTCTAAACCTGCCTGTATCAGCTCAAGCCAAAGAAAACAACCTTCCAACAGCTGTAGGTATTTCTTAATGCTTTTTAAAAATATTTTTGATACGGACCATTTTTAAAGTCTTTATTGAATTTTTTTTTTAAATAATTTTGCTTCTGCTTTATGTTTTGGCTTTTTGGCCTCTAGGCATGTGGGATCTCAGCTCCCAACCAAGGATCAAACC
>NW_011494785.1:1232802-1237359 GCF_000754665.1 Bison bison bison | reverse complement strand
ACCCACTTCCTCTACACTGGAAGGCAAAGTTTTAACCACTGAAGCACCAGGGAAATCCCAGTTATTCCTTTTTTTTTAATTTTTACAATCTTGTGTTGGCTCCTGTCATACAACACGAATCAACCATAATTATACATTTATCCTCTCCCTCCTGAGCCTTCCTCCCCTCCCCCTCTCCCATCCCTCCAGGTCATCACATGGCACCAGACTGGGCCCCCTGTGCTATATACCAACTTCTCGCCAGCTATGCATCTTACACCTGATAGTATATTTATGTTGATGCCACAGGGTCACGCTGAGATGCAGCCAGGCTAGGAGCCAAAGACACAAGGTCCAAGAGAAGAGAAATCTCTCTGAGATTTCATCTTGAAAGGCAGGAATATCAGTTAATGCTTATCAATGTCTCTGGGAAACTCCCTTCTAGGAGAGCATGTAGCAGATGCGACAGGGCTGCAGTGGATGGAACTGGGCTCCCAAACCATACATCCAGGTCCTGACCCCCAGAACCTGTGAATGGGACTCGGCTTAGAAAAGGGTCTTCACAGATGAAACTAAGTTAAGGCTCTTGTGATGAGCTCATCCTTGAACTAGTGTGGGAACCTAAGTCCAATGACCAGTGTCCTTCTAAGAGACACATGCAGGGGAGAAGGCCAAGTGAAGACACAGGCGGGGGCTGGAGTGATGTGGCCACAAGCCCAGAACCACCTGGCACCACCAGAGGCTGGAAGAGGCAGGAAGATTCTCCCTGAGAGCCTCTGGGGAGAGTGTGGTCCTGCCAATACCTTCATTGGACTTACCAACCTCTTGAACCAAGAAAAAATACACTTCTGCTATTTTAAGCCCCCAGGTTGTCCTCTTGTTACAGCAGCCCTAGGATATGAACGGGGCTTCCCCAGTGTCTCAGCGGTAAAGGACCCACCTGACAATGCAGGAGACCCAGATTCAATACCTGAGTCAGGAAGATCCTCTGGAGGAGGAAATGGCAACCCACTCCAGTATTCTTACCTGGAGAATCCCATGGACAGAGGAGCCTGGAGGGCTACAGTCCATGGGGTGCAAAGAGTCAGACACGACTGAGCGACTAAAACAACTACCAACCACCAAGCCTTCTGGTTGAGACAGCTGAGTCTTTCAAAACTGGTGTCAATGACCAAGAGTAAAATACATGCATTTATTTAAATGCATAATAAAAAACATATTATTTATTATATGTTTTACTTTTTTACTTATTTTTGTAACTCAAAGATATAGATACTAAATAAACATTGGTGTTTAAAGGTCTCTTTGGGTCTCAAAGCACTTTAACATTCCTTGCAGAAAGCCAGGCACCATTCCCATTTGGGGCATCTCTGGCAGGCAGTTAAGGGAATGTTCGATCCTCTGGGCCCCGAGTGCCAACATTAAAACCAACGCGGTGACAACACACGAAACTAACAGCCGGAGGGGTCAGTGCAAAAAGGGAGGTTTATGGAGTTTCCTGGAAGAAAGATGGAAGATGACCCACAGGGGCTCTGGGGGGACGGGATCCTGGCTTGTTTACGGAACTGTTGTTTCCACCTTCCCTCTGGGTGACTCACGCTAAAGCAGTCCAACCACCTTCCAGATTTCAAACTGCCAGACTCCTCTGCTGAATCCAAAACAAGGGCGATCAGACTGAACCGTTCTTCCACCATCCGCTATACAGGCTGAAAAACCCTGGAGGCCGGGGTCCCGCCACAACAACCCTTCTTATCAGGGCTCAGCAGACTCAGAGACACGGGTCTCATTTTCCCAGGGATCCATCTCAGGCCCTCTGTATGTCTGCCAGCTCCCAGCTTCTGCCAGAGACAGGAGACCAGGGGAGAGATGCTAAAGCCAGAAGAAACGAGATCTCATATTGAGATGTGGCCCGGAGCCTGCTGACTTTGAGGGACCTCCCTGCTTCTCGCAGGCTCGCCAAAGTTCTGGTCCTTTCTCTTCACTTCCCCACGCACTGCCTTATCCGGCACTCTACTGGATCACGCCAGAGTGACCCTGGATGGGCGAAGGCTTAAAAAACACAGCATCATTTTAGCCAAGTTCCCACCAATCCCCAATCTCTGCTCATGTGTCCAAGGCTCTGAGTCCAAAGGAAAGTCAAAAAGGAACCTCAGACAAGGGCTTGCTTCACATCCTGCCACTCAAACCTGTCCTTGGGAAAGGACAGAAAAGGCAAGGGGGCTGACTCTAGGCCCTCCCAGCAAAGCTGAGGCCATGGCAGGTGGGGCCCCAGGCCCGAGAAACACCTGCCAACCTCCAGGGCTGACCAGCTTGGTGCTACTGCCAGATTTGTTTCCACCTGGGCCTCCAGAGACCTAGAAATATCCCCCCAAATCCATTTATAGGATAAAGATGAAAATATATGGAGAATGGGGTTATTTTTTTTCTTTCTTTCTGTTTTCCATGTCTTTTTTTTTTTTTTTTGGTGGCCACACCACTCAGCTTGTGGGATCTTAGTTCCTCATCCAGGGATTGAACCCAGGCCCTCTACAGTGGAAGTGCAGAGTCCTAATCACTGCGCTGCCAGGGGATTCCCAAGAATGGAGTTATAATATAGTGCTCCCTGGTATTCATGTATGTATGGATGAATACATGGTCCATGTATACATGACATACAGAGCCATGTCTGACTCTTTGCAACTCTATGGACTGCAGTCCATCAGGCTCTTCTGTTCATGGAATTTTCCAGGCAAGAATAACTGGAGTGCGGTGCCATATTCTACTCCATATCCAACCCAGGGATCAAACCCACGTCTCTTATGTCTCCTGCACTGGCAGGGGGAGTCTTTACCACTAGCACCACTTGGGGAGCCCTCTCTCATCCTTGAGTGGCACCTATGGTTCTTCCTCCTTCTTATCCTTCCCCTCCTTTCCCTTCTTCTAGTCTAATGAGATTGATTTATTTTAATTCTGAGCAAGAATTTACGCTTTTCAATTTTCAAAGGAGCCCAGTTGAGGAGGATGACAGCATGAAGTACTAAGAAGCCACTATCCTACACTACATATGGCTGGAAAAACAAAGACGGGGGGCAACAGAGGCCGTCCACACCCAAAGAGCCTGTCAGATCCGTGCGGGGCGGACACTGCATCTGTGTGAGTCACTGCAGGGGTGTGAACGTCCACCCTCAATATCACAGGGAGACAAATGGATGGAAATGAACATGGCACAAGAGTGACGAACACTGTACTCAAGTATTTATCAGGCGCTCTTCTGCGGATTAATAATATTTTCCATAGGCCAATGCTGTTTGTATGTACATGTTAGAAAGTTGGAAGAAAAAAAAAATCGTCATCTCACAAGAAGAAAACCTTTCCCTTTCTCGGAAGTCAGAGTGACCCTACTTGCCCTCTAAATTGCTTCCAGAAGTTCAAGTTATCAAAAGGAGTTTCATGGGGTTTTTTTTTTTCTTTGGTGGATCATTTACCAACCGGGACACATTTCCTCTTGGAGTTAAAACCGTAGCTTACAATTTATCTCACTGATTCTCCTGCCAAAACCTGGCCTTAGTTCAACTGATGAAATATCTTCATTGCATAAGCCACTCACGATCCATCCATTGCTCCAGAATCATTTTTCCACCCCAGCGTCAGGGTCGGAAGATCTGACCAGCTCCAGTGTTTGATAGAAGTGACCCATCCATTCCTGGCATGTACGGAATGGCTCCCTGACCAGAACCGGACCCCAGAGCCTATGCTCCAGAACATTTGCTGTCCCCACCACACATGCAAGAAGAACAGAGGCTTCCTGCTCTCCCAGGGGGGTACCTGATTGACGGGCGAGTTCTAGGATGTGGATTAGGTGACCTTCTCCAGCCTCACGCACAGTGAACGACTGAGCAGTTTTACGGTAAAACTGCTTCTATGGTCATGTGCCAAGGGCAGCATCTATATCACTCCCTCAACCAGCACTAAAGCATGTGAAATTAGGAACCCAGGAGCAAAGATCCTGAACTTCCAGTAACATCTCTTACTGATAGAGCCTGCCTGAAATAGCCCCAACCCTCCTCCTCCTGAAAGAATAAGCACGAGTATGCCCACCACAGGGTAAAGACTTAAGAAGTCTTTAATATATTCAAATGATGTATTAATTCTAATAACTCAGATTTCAGGGGAAAATTATAAGTGTGTTTATCCTATGTTAACTACAGTGTAAGGAAGGGCTAGGGCTTCCCAGGTCTCACAGCAGTAAAGAATCTACCTGCCAGCGAAGGAGACTCTGGAGACATGGGTTCAATCCCTGGGTCGGGAAGATCCCCTAGAGTACAAAATGGCAACCTGCTCCAGTATTCTTGCCTGGAAATCCTACGGACAGAGGAGCTTGGCAGGCTACAGTCCATGGGGTCGCAGGGAGTCGGACATGACAGCACAGCACAGTGGCAAGGAAGGGCTGAGAAAATGATAATGCATCCATATAATGAAATATATGCTCAGAACAGTATTTAATAAGGTTGAGACTTGTTCGCAGACCAAGGGACAAGAATAATATAAAATTAAATATATAGTCAGTATTTTTTTTCAACCATGTGACAATATACATTA
>NW_011494785.1:1206658-1232702 GCF_000754665.1 Bison bison bison | reverse complement strand
ACATTAAAAGGAGGTTATAATAATTTTTCTGGGAGATGAAAAATTGGATGAATTGTTTTTATTCTTTATACCCTCCTTCTTCGACTGTCTACATTTAGCATATACTACTAGTATATACTGAGAAAATAGAAGTTACTTGATTTGACCAAGACATGGTTTGAGGGGGCTGGTGATGGAAGCACTGGAGGAGGAGGTGCTGAGGTGGAAGGTGACCAGGCATCCCTAGAGTTACTATGCTCACTGCTGACACCCTGCCCCCAGTCATGACACTTCAAGCACTGGGGGTGGGAAGGGTCCAGAGTGGTCTCCGACTCCACCCAGGACCCCACAGTCCAAACCCTCTGAGTGAGATTTTTCATGACTCACTATAGGCCTCTGGGCCGGTCACTTCCCTTAAAATAATCCAGCTGGCAGAGCACACAGCGCGGTCGGGAGGATTAATTCATTCATGTTTATAGACAAGCTCTCTGAGATTCCTGGATGGGAGTTGCCCCACGCTAAGTAGTGTGAATATTCGGCTGAGTAGATTTCCAGGGCAAGCGTCCCACCGCAAATTCTCTAAACTCGATGCAGATGCCCAAATTCGGAGTGAAATTTATGGAAGTTGGCCGATAGACCACACACCATAATAATAAAAATGAATCGGAGGTCAACTGTCTATAATGAACTGAACATCACCGTGTCTGGCCTTCCTGGGGGACCAGGAGGCTGGATCCAATGGGTCAGTGTTAGGCAAATTCTGGGCCACTGATGAGCAGGATGTCTTGGCCCTGGGTGAGTATTAATCCTTCCAGGGTTATGTATTACGACTATACCATAGGGATGCAAATGGTCAAAATGTGCTGTGGAAATCCTTAGTACACACCCACTGGCCCCAGACCCAGCAAAAGTAAAATCATGATGCAGAAAAACCTAGATGTGGCATTGCTGGGAAAGCATGAGTATTTCTGAAGAAAATTCACAGCAGCGGCTCCCAGATAAGGAACTGACTTTGGACAACCTGTGGGTGAGGAATGACTCATAGGATGAGGTGGCCCTTCGCAAAGGCCAGCACTTAATCCAAGCTGCTGCTATGGCCAGCTTCCGACACTGGGAAAGATGCTGATCACTGTGAGGACCAGGAGGTAGCTGCATGGAGGCCTAGAGGTGTGGGATACTCTTATTCCTTCTCCCACCTCCGACCAGTTGGAGGACAGACACTGCTCATTTGTCAGAGAAAACGGAAAGCCGGAGTTAGCCCAGAAGATACGGAATTGCATTTCAGAGGCTCTCTTCTGACCACACCTTGGGAATTTCAGCTGAAAGCCCAGAAATGAAAAAGGCCCAAAGGGAGGTGGTTCAGGTCTCCTCCCTTCAAAGAAGTTTGTTTTGCAGAGATTACAGGGATGGAAGGATAATGAAGTCGTGGGTCACCTCCCTCCCCCACATCACTCTGCGCCAGGCCCCTCAAAGACAGCATAAGCCCTCCAAGTAAAATTAGCACCGTTTGCTTATCACACCCATGAAAGGATCTATTTCCTTTGGCCTCTGAGTTGGCACCTTCACTGACTCCGTTCCAGCGTACATTTCACCTTGAACTCCAGATTTGGCCTGCTGGGGATTTGTTTTTGTTACGTCGCTAAGTCGTGTCTGACTCTTTCTGTGACCCCATGGGCAGGAGCACAAGAGGCTTCCCTGTCCTCCACTATCTCCCCGAGTTTGCTCAAATTCATGAGTCAATGATGCTATCTAACCATCTCATCCTCCGTCACCCCTTCTCCTTTTGCCTTCAATCTTTTCCAGCATTAGAGTCTTTTCCAATGAGTCGGTTCTCTGCATCAGGTGGCCAAAGTAGCAGGATGTCATTCTCATAGAAAGTAGTATATATGAATACTAAATATACCTATCGATCTGACCTTAGATGTTTTTTTTAAAAAAAAAATAGAAATACAGGGCACATTATGAAATAGAAATAGAAATTCTTGGGCACATTATGGATTAAGTCAGATAACAAGTGACCCCAACTCAAAACCGGTAACCAAGGGAAGTGAGAATTAGCATCGGCTTTGCTCTGAACTTTCTGCACAATCAGTCCTGAAAATCTCAGTTGGACTGCCCCATCTGAAATCACGTGGACATGTTTCTTTCCAGGAAGTTAGGAGAATGAACGACGTATTGAACTGAAAGCATGAGGAGTTCTCAGGGTGGGGGAAGAAGGGGGCAAGGTTAGCATCTATTCAGATTGCTCTTTCTAATAATTGTTGACATTTTGTTTTATCAAACAGATAAAAAGCCAACATATCCAAATGGCAATAACTTGGGAGAGAAAAAAAAAATGCAGCATGTTCCACGTTCTGAAACACGTCCTTCAACATGTAAGGAGACCTACTTCACTGACACAGAGCGAAAACCTAAGGGAGAAGGAAACAGACAAAAGGATTTGAAGCTTCCTGCGCAGATCAAAAACACAGTGAGATGCCATTCACACTGACCTCCGTGGGGCTTCATTACCTGTTCAGCTTGTCGGCAATCGTGACACCTTTTGAATTAACTTTCCCTGGATGATACGCCCTCTACTGAATTCCTGGCCTTCTGATTTTCTGACTAGATCTTATCTGAGGCACTTTAGGACCTAGAACCCTGATACTGCGGCGTCTGCTCCAAGTCTCTATGAGCCTTACTATGGACTGGAGAGGTCCAACTTCAACTGCCAGCCTCTAGAGTGCTTCGTCTGAAGGTTTTTTTTGGTGGCCCGAGCCTTTTCTGCTCACGTGCATGTTCAAAGCAGGCCAGAAGTGCAGGGGAATTTACATGTGTATGTTGCATGCACACACACACACAGAGCATCCCTCAGTGGTGACTGATGGAACAAGCAGATCCCCAGCTTCTCATCCCTCAGCCAGTAGAACTATAAAGCGCATGTTACGGACCAGCTCCCAAAATTTCCCAGCCGAATGATGCACCAGCTGCCCAGAGTGGTAAGTAACTTGGCTGATGCTGTGCCCTTTGTTGGGGGCCTTTTCTTCTCTGTCAATGTCCCACTCTGCTACCTGGGTCTCTCCACTCCCAAATAAATTTTGCATGTGAATCACTGTCTCAGGATCTGTATCTGAAGAAACCTAAAGAAAGGGCCATTTTTCTTCTAAGTTCCTTTATCTTCGTGAGAGTTAAAAAAGTAATATCTAGAAGGCCACTGCATCCACTGGGCGATTGGGCAGGTGCTGTGTGGAGGCCCCTGCTCGCCAGCTGGAGCCTGGCTGCCAGGCCTGGGTGGTGAACAGAGAGGCAGACCCCTTCGACCTCACCACCTCAAGAGATTGTTGCTGCAAGAGCATAATCTGGAAGCCGCTCCACCCACCAAAGAGCCCTCCCGCCCGTTTTCTTTGAAAGCTTCTTTCTGGAACGCCTTGTCAAAGATTCGCAAAGGAGTCAAGACACCCTTGACCCTGGAAGAATTTATTAAACCAACACTTTGATTTTTTTGGCACACGAAGGGCGAGAGAGCAAAGGAACCTGACGGGCTTGTGTGCGCTTCCAGTGAATTCTAGGGACGTGAAATAATGACCTTGGCCCAGGCAGCAGAAGACAAATTTAATTTACGTGCTTCAGGCCGTATATGGAAAAATCATTTAGATGAAAAAAGAAAACCCCAAACTGCAAGTCACTCGTGGCAAACATCACACATCCCAGTGGTATGCGCTGGCCCCCGTGAGTGACTCTGCTGTTCCAGCGCTCCCCAGCCTTGCACATATTTGGGCCTTGTGTTTTCCATGAAGGTCTGGTCTGAAATACCATCGTGACTGTGCCCAGCCTTAGCTCTGAGGCAGTCCCGCTACTCCTCTCCACCCCCTGACCCGGCCCCCACTGTGCCCTCATTTCCCAGGCGGCCTGTCTCTCTGCAGCTTCTGCTCCATAACCTAGGCCTCGAGACTTATTTGTAACATCTTAATATAGATGCAGGCCAGCAGAAATGTATACACGGAGCAGAGTCAAAGTCTTACTGCAGCCAGGGACTTCTGCTGACAGTTGAAGGGGGCCAGAGCCCCCCGCATCTTATGGCCCAGGCCACCCGAAGAGTCTCTCGCTGGGATGGATAATTCACAGGCTCCATGAAGCGAGATGTTTATGAGCACATTCTATGCTCCTCTGGCACACTGATCCATGAAGCCCGAGCCACCCAGAGACTGCTAAGTAGAGCAAAGTCTTCCGGATAAGGAGTTGCTGGGCTTACCTTTAAATCTCATGGATTTTAAAGGCTGTCCAGTCAGAAACCATCAGGCCCCTCCAAACCCAACCCACCACCCATACAGAAATACACACACAAGCACCTACACACACACATATACACAGAGACAGATAGGAACAGAGACAGATAGAGAGAAATAGAGGCACAGGGGGAAGATGCTGGGGTGCAGCCCCTCCGTGGCCCAAGAGAGGAGTAGGTGGGGAGCCCAGGAACAAGCCTGGAAGAAGCCAGCCTGCCTGGCATGTCCTTTGCACACACTTTGTCACTGACTGCTGCCCCCCAGATAAATCCTTGAAATTAATCATTTATCTTTTTATGGGCATCCCTGGTGGCTCAGTGGTAAAGAATTCGCCTGCCAATGCAGGAGGACATGGGTTTGAGCCCTGATCCGGGAAGACTCCTGGAGAAGGAAATAGCAACCCACTCCAGTATTCTTGCCTAGGAAATCCCACGGACAGAAGAGCCTGGTGGGCTACAGCCCGTGGGATTGCAGAGAGCCGGACATGACCGTGCAGGCACACACTTAGTTATCTGTTTAAAACCCTCCGCCCTTGCTCACATCCTCTACTCTCAAGCCTCTGTGGAGAGGAAGCCCCTACCCACAAGGGTCCCCAAAAGTTCTCAGTTCCTGAGCCTTTCACAGCTCAGTCATGTTTATGGGATGCTCCTCAACTGAAAAAAAAAAAAAAGATTAAAGGTTACATTTAATGAGGATTTAAGTCCCTTTAACTTAATTAGTCTTTATGTCCTAACAGCCTAGTAGCCATTTAGGAAAAAATACACAATAATTGAAAGAAAAACATTTTTATTTCATTCTTCACCCTAATTACTTGCTAAAAGGATACATCCACCTACAGGACACCAGGCTCCTCCCTGCCAGGAGTCCCGCTGGGCCTGACACTTGCAGCTTCTGTTTCACAATAAATCTGTGCTGGAGCTCTGCTGCCCTCACGGCAGACCCAGCTTCTCAAAGACCTGGTGACACTGACGGGCATGTCTTGTGGTTTAGCACTGATCCTGCTGGGGTAGCGGCCCCACCAGCGTCTGGCAGATCCCAGGTATTGTTGGGCTGCCCTCAAAGATGTTTAAAAACACCATGACTTCTGTGCGTTCCCTGAGGCACCCTGGGGTGCCCTGGGGAGCACAGTTTGGGAAACACAGTCTTCCTGTCAAGAAACTTTCTTGACAAAGTGTGAAAACTTGTTCATGGCTCTCTCCTGAGACAGAGACAGAGAGAGTGTGTGTGCATGTGTGTGTGTGTGTGTGTGTGTGTGTGTGAGTGCGTGTGTGCAATTAAATCGATATTTCCAGAAACAACCTGGGTTCCAGCCTCACCTCAGCTCCTCACTATGTGACACTTTAGCCAACTGAGCCCCTTTCTGTTCCCAGGGTTTCCCTTTGCCAACCAGGAACCTCCATTTTTTCCTTTTTTTAGGTGACAATACAAAATATTTATTTTCAGCAAAAAAATAATATATATATATATATAATGGTAAATATTGTTGACAAGGAAATGTATCTCATGCAGATTAACAATACTTAGTATTTTAATATTAATACCACATAAACTAGCTCAGTTTTAAAAGTTCTAATCCCATGTACCCAATGAGGAATCTTCTTAATCCCCAAGACAAGTCTGGGAAAACTATGGGAGAGGTATTCTTATGATTTTTTTGACCCTCCAACAGTCATTCGATATCTAGTGCCTCCAAAAGAGAGCCCGAGGGAAGTCTGTTCCACAAGACTTTCTGGTAGACGCCTCTGGCCCTGAGTGAGAGCGCAGACGGGACCCCGCACCCCAGCTCTGACAACTCCCCGCTTCTTCCTGCCTTCGTCCCAGCCTCCCAGCCCAGGCCTTCAACGATGCATAATTTATTCCACATGTTTGTTTGTTGCGCCTGCCAGAGGCATCTGCCGTAAATGTTTCAATACTTCAACTTTAGATGAGTTTTCTTTTGAAATAATTGTCCCCAGGGTGGTGTGCTGAGCAGTAAGTTAACACCCGTCCATCCATAGGCCTCCTCTTGGTGACTATTCCCCATAAAACATTCATTAAATGTCAGCATTGCAGGCAGTGCCAGGCCGCGGTGGGCCAGGTACCCACACCCACCTTGGATAAACATTTGGGTGACGACAAGTCCCGAGAGGTAAACTCCTGGGATGCATTCAATGGGGTTTTAAAGGTTCTCCTAGGGACAGGTTTCTAGCAGACTTTCACTACCTACTGCACCATTTCCCCAGCTTGCCACATGCTCCCTGCTCCTTGACACAGAAATATTACATGTTTTTCCTTCCTCACGGAAGCCTTCAGGTCTGACCCCACCTGAGTCACTCTCATGGCACTGTCTCACATACACACAGACACACACTCACAGGTGCTCACACCACAGCCCACCCTCCCCGCTCACATGAATGTTCTCAACAGCCCGGGAATTGTCAGAGTCCCCGATGACTCATGTATTCTTGCTTTAATGTCAGTGGTCAGAATTCTCATGCTTTCTGCCAAATTTTTATTTCTAGTCCCAACAGCCTCTCAACTACCCAATACAAGGACTTGGCTTAAGTGACCTATCAGTGGCTAGTAGGGCCCAAAGTGGTGCTGACTTTTGACTGGACCTCTGGCCTGTCCTGCTCCACTTGGCCCTCAGACCTACCCTCCAATGTCCCCTTCCTCTGCTCGGTGTTGCCGGGTGCTGAGCCCTAAAACCGTATCTCCCGGAATAATCCATCACCTGACCTGTGGTTGTATTTGGCCAACAGGGGGCATTGGCGGTGGACTCAGAGGCAGGAGGGGGACACTGGCTGCCTCTACCTGCGTCTCCAGAAAGGGCTGCACCTCCTGCCAGGTGCCAGCACCCGCAGGGTTTGCTGAGACCACCCTCCTCTTGGTCCTTCCAGCCCTAAGAGTGGGAGCAGTCCCCTCCTGTTGTTAATCTCTGCTCTGCCTCACCAGCCCCTGCTTGCCTCAATTTCCCCTATTCTAAAAGATCCATAGAATCAGAGCTACAGTTTTCCCAATAGTCATGTACGGATGTGAGAGTTAGACCGTAAAGAAGGTTGAGCATGGAAGAACTGATGCTTTTGAACTGTGGTGCTGGAGAAAACTCTTGGGAGTCCCTTGGACAGTAGGAAATTAAACCAGTCAATCCTAAGGACTGGTGCTGAAGCTGAAGCTCCAATACTTTGGACCCTTGATGCAGAGCCAACTCATTGGAAAAGACCCTGATGCTGGGAAAGACTGAGGGCAGGAGGAGAAGGGAGCGACCAAGCATGAGATGGTTATATGGCATTACTGACTCAATGGACATGCGTTTGAGCAGACTCAAGGAGATAGTGAGGACAGAGAAGCCTGGCATGCTGCAGTTCATGGGGTTACAAAAAGTTGGACATGACTTAGGGACTGAACAACAACAGCTACACCTTTATAATTAGTTCCTGGGATTATTTTCCCTCTTTGGAACTATGCAGCAAGCCTTCCACTTTCTGATGGTATTCTCACTAGTAGGAAGTTTATTGCAGGAAAGGAGGCGGGACTGGGATGAGAAGGGTCAGGGGTGGGAGGCAGAGACCAGGACTGCCCCCCAATCCCAGCAGCCATAGTATCTCGCCAGCTTTCTCAAGTTAGAGCTTTATCATCTCGTGTGAACAGAGAAAAATCTTGCCCTGGAGGGAAACTTGAGGAAAACTGCAAATCTGTCCAGAATAGACTATTTCAGAAAAAGTCCAATAATCCAAGAGAAAAAAAAAATGGAGCAAGCTTATTCTTTTATGAGAAGTTCCAGCCTCATATTCTTCCTGGGAAACACAATATATCTCTGAGTTTATAGTCATGAATCCTCTCCAGTGTTGGTTGAACTTCTTGCTGGAAACGGAGCTAATTCTACTCACTGTTGCTCTCAGTGGAAATATGGCATCAGTCCAGCAAGGCTGCCACAAAACCATAAAGGAAAAGCAGGGTCTCTGGTTGTCTTGTACCCATATTTCCAACGACACCTCATTCCTTCCTGCCTTTAGAATAAGCAAGAACCTCAAGCATGATTCTTCAGGAGGGTCTGAGGCTCTGTTGAGAGCAAACATTCTAAAAGCAGAACAGCACAAGAATCAAAAGCATTGTTCTTTTATTCTCATTACTCCAGGCGCTGGGTGGACAAAGATCCTGTACAATGAGGTATCAGCTCACACCAGTCAGAACGCCCATCATCAAAAAAAAATCTACAAACAAACAATAAATGCTGAGAGGGTGTGGAGAGAAGGGAACCCTCCTACACGGTTGGTGAGAATGTTAATTGATACAGCCACTATGTAGAACAGTATTATGGTGGTTCTTTTAAAAAACTAAAAATAGAACTACTATAAGTGAAGTCACTCAGTCGTGTCCGACTCTTTTGCGACCCAATGGACTATAGCCTACCAGGCTCCTCCGTCTGGCCATGGGATTTCCCAGGCAAGAGTACTGGAGTGGGTTGCCATTTCCTTCTCCAGGGGATCTTCCTGACCCAGAGATAGATCCCGGGTCTCCTGCATTGTAGGCAGATGCTTTTACTGTTGAGCCACCAGGGAACTACTATATGATTCAGCAATTTCACTCCTGGGTATATACTCTGAGAAAAGCATAATTCAAAAAGACACATGCACCCCAATGTTCGTTTTAGCACTATTTGCAATAGCTAGGATGTGGAAGCAACTTGAATGTCCATCGACAGATGAATGGATAACGAAGATGTAGTATGTATACACAACAGAATATTACTCAACCATTAGAAGGGATGAAATTGGGTCATTTGTAGAGATATGGATGGACCTAGACATGGTCACAGAGTGAAGTAAGTCAAAAAAAGAAAAATAAATATCATATATTAATGCACATATGTAAAATCAAGAAAAATGGTACAGATGAATCTATTTGTAGGGCAGGAGTAGAGAACAGATGGGGGAGGAAGAGACGGGGTCGGGAATGGGATGATTTAGGAGCCTGGGATTGGCATGTATATACTGCCATGTGTGAACAGCTGTAAAATAGACAGCTAGTGGGAAGCCACTGTATAACATAAGGAGCTCAGCTCAGTGCTTTCTTATGACCTCTAGGGGTGGATGGGAGGGAGGTCCAAGAGGGAGGGGATATATGTATACATATAGTTGATTCCCTTCATTGTACAGCAGAAACGAACACAACATTGTAAAGCAACTGCACTCCAGTTTGTTTTTTTTTTTTAAAGCAGTGTTCTTAAGTTAAACCATCTGGCCATATACAAGCTTTGAGCAATTTCCTTCTTTCTAGATAAATAAGCCTCAGTTTCCTCACATATAAAATTGGAAATAATAATGGCTTTGAGACTTAAAATGAAATAAAACCCATAAAGACTCGCACAGAGCAAGCACTCCATAAATATTACTTCTAAGCTCATCTCTTTACCATCTTCATTATGCCCACACTCATGAACATCATAACAGCAGATATTAAAATAGCCAAATTACCACCATCTAAAATGAGACAGTCTGTCCCCCACAGTTATGGGCTAATGACTGACATGATCTGCCATCAGCAGAAAAAAGCAGAGGCTACAATCCAATCTCCCCACGTGACAACTGAGGCAGAAGAGACTGCAGATGGGCTTGGCCACCTGGTGATACGTTGTGAATTCTCCTCAGGGAAGCCTATAGACAGAGTTAAAGAGCAATGGGTCACAGTTAACAGCACACTTAATGGTGAAAGGCTAAGTTCCAGAACAAGACAGAGAAGTCGACTCTCATCACTACTACTCAACACTGTACAAGATATTCTTGTCAGGGCAATTATGGAGAAAAGAGGGGAGGGACAGAGGATGGACAGAGAGACAAAATGTACCCAGGTTGGGAAAGAAAGAAGTAAAACTCTCTTCAAGATGACATGATCTTATAAACTGAAAATCCTAAGGAATCCACTAAACACTAACAGAATTAATAAATGAGTTCCACAAAGTTGTGGGATATAAAATCAATATACAAAAATCAACTGCAGTCCTATATACTAGCAATGAACAATCCAAAATTGAAATTATGAAAACAGTTACATTTGCAACTGCATGGAAAACAATAATACTATTGTAAACAAGTTTAACTAAAGATGTGTAAGAACTGTACCCTGAAAATATAAAACGTTTTTTAAAGCTCTAAATAAATGAAAAGATATACCATGTTCATAGATTAGAAGATTTAGCATCATTAAGATGGTACTACTGCCTGAATTAATCTACAAACTCAACTCAATCCCTATCAAAACTTCAATCTTTTTTTTTCAGCAGAAATTGACAAGCCGGTAATAACACTAACATGGAAATTCAAGACACCCAGAATTGTCCAAAATTCTGAAAAAGAAGCATAGAGTCACATCCCCAATTTCAAAACTTATTACACAGGTGTAATAATTAATCGAGATAATGTGGTAATGGCCTAAGGACAGACAAATAGGTTAATGAAATAGAACCGAGTGTCCAGAAAGAAATGAACTCTTACATTTACGATCAATTGATTTTTGATGAGGGTATAAAGATAGTTCAATGGAGAAAATAGTCTTTTCAACAAATAGTGCCAGAAAAACTGAATATTCATGCAAAAAAAATGAATGTGAACTCCTTACTTACATCATATACAAAAATTTTCAAAGTGCACCATAAACCTAAGTTTAAGAGCTAACACTGTAAAGTTCTTAGAAGAATTGACAGTATATCTCTATAACACTGGATTAGGCAATGGTTTCTTAGATATGACACCAAAGCACAAATGACAAAGACAAAACCAGACAAATTTGAAGCACATTGAAAAACTTTCATGCAGCAAACTGCATCACTAATTAAATTTTTTAAAATCCACAGAAAGGGAGAAAATATTTGTAAATCATAGTATTTGCAAAGGAACTGGTGTTCAGATTATGTCAATAACTCCTAACACAATAATAAAAAGAAATTAACCCAAATTTAAAAATGAGCAATGAATTTGAATAGAAATTTTTCCAAAGAATACATAAAAATTGCACATAAGCACATGAAAAGATGTTCAACATCATTAGTCATTAGGGAAATGCTAATTCAAACCACAACGAAATACCACTTCACACAAGTAGGATGGATAAAATAAAAAAGATGATAACAAGTATTGGTGAGGATGTGGAGAAATTAAGAGTCTTCCTGTATTCCTGGTTGGCATCTGAAATGGTGCAACCACTTTGAAAAATATCACAGCAGTTCTTCAAAATGTTAAACCAGAGTTACCTTATGATCCAATAATCCTACCAAAAAATGTGAAAACATATATCCATACAAAACCTGGTACACAAATGTCCATAGCAGCATTGTTCATAACAGCCAAAAAGTGAAAAGCCATCTATAGGTCCATCAACTGATGGCTGTATAAATAAAATTGGGTATATCCAAAATATGGAATACGATTTAGCAATAAAAAATGAAAGAAGTACTAATACAGCTACAAGACGGGTGAATAACGAAAATATTCTGCTAAATAAAAGAACAGAAATATCACATTTTGCATGATTTCATTTACACGCAAATTCAGAATGGGCAAATCTGTTGAAACAAGAAGTAAAAAACTTGCTTCCCAGGGTATAGGGTTTCTTTTTAAAAAGATAAAAATACTTTAAACTTAGATTGTGGGAATGACTGCACAAAACTGTGAACATTCTGAAAACCACTGGACTGTTTAATTTAAATGGGTGAAGGTTATGGTCTGAGAATTAAATTGCTATAAAGATGTTTTTAAAAAGGAACTTGACATCTTTAAGAAAAAAACTTTCTAAGAAACAATAGGCCTTGGGGATAAGGTGGAGCTGAGTTTGACTACTAGCTCCTCTACGACTAGCTATGTGGTCTTCCATAATTTCCTCTACCATCTGAGCTTGGACAAATGGAAGGTTTTTTTTCTTTTTAAAAAAGTTTTTATTTTATGTTAGAGTATAGCTGATTAACAATGTTGTGATATTTTCAGGTGGACAGTAAAAGGACTCAGCCATATATATCCTTATATCCATTCTCCCCCAGACTCCCCTCCCATTGAGGCTGGCGCATAACATTGAGCAGAATTCCCTGTGCTTATACAGTAAGTCTTTGGTTATCCGTTTTAAATATAGCAGTGTGTACATGTCCATCCCAAGCTCCCTAACTATGCCTTCCTTTCCTATCCGCCCCCAACCTCCAGCAATCATAAGTTCATTCTCAAAGTCTGTGAATCTGTTTCTGTTTTGTAAATAAGTTCAGATAAATGGTAGTTTTAAGCATTCAAGAGGAAGGAATATAAGGAGAGACGGAACACGCAGCCTCAGGGTTACAAAGTAGGCAGAGCCAAGGTGAGCCTCTGGGATGAAAGAAGCACATCCAAAACCATCATCTAGACTTTGACTCTTGGTCCCTGTCCATTTCCCAGAAGCACGTGCCTTTCCTAAGCATCCCGCCCATGATGGTGCCCCGAGAGTCCCATTTTGCCGTGGGTATTGACCTCCACTCTTCCCGGAGGCTAGAGAAACATCGCTCCCATCAGGCAGCAACACGTGCTTCTCTCTTCATCTCCCGCCTCCGGCTAGACTTACAGCATGAACAGAAGCACACTTCCGATAGTAACAGAACGGAGGGAACGCAAGTAAGATGCTGACAATCAAATTCCCAGCCATTTTTAGCTTACACTGCTCATTTGGGAAGGTCATTTCCCTTCCAGTACCTATAAGGCATTAGAGGCTTTGAGCTCTGCATTCTCAACAGTGTAATGAAAATAAATGTTGAATGCTGAAACATAAACGTATGTATCATTCATAATGCATTCAGATGTCTTTCAATAATTCATGGTTCCTGAAAGTTATTTCACCCATCATGTATATATATCTAAGTACTGCTTAAGTCAGAACCACAGTCTCAACGTACGCAGATTCAGCTCCTCGGCATTCCCGTCTATGGAATTAAAATTAAATGAGTCAGTGGTCAATAAAAGTTACGTGTGATTTCCATAGAATTACCCAATGTGTATTACCCTGGGGTGGAGAAAGGGGGCTGCATGAGATTGCCAGAGTCGACAGGATACAATATGCTCGCTTTCTGATGAAGCTGGTGGCGACGATTACTCTTCCTTAAGAATGAACTCATTTTTCTCCCCAAATAATTGGTGGTCTTTGACTCACTGTTTTCTAGGGACAAATAATTCAGACAGGCCACCCCCTTTCTCTTCTAAGTCCTGTTTCTTTTATTAAAAAAAAAAAAAAAAGGAAGAAAGCAAGCTAGCATTCTGGGCTCAAAAACACCACATTCTTCTGTATTGGTGCTTGAATAAATTTGCATGTTAACATGAATGGTTCCAACTTAAAGAATGTAAAATTAAATAAAATTTGAATTCGAATCCAAAATGGAGAAAAGACACATGTAAAAACAACAGATTGTCGATCTCGTTGATTTTTTTCAGGAACCAGATTAGGAAAGACATAAACACACATACACACACACACACACACACACACACACTCACACACACACACATACTTGGTTTCAAAAAGGGTGGCATGCAGAGGAGACCGGCACTGCCAAAGAGGAGTCTCCCCCGAACCCCCACCTCACAGGCACTGAGAGTATTTACGGATCACAGTGCAGTTTCTGAAGCTCTGTTGTGATGTCTGAATGCCACCCAAAAACTCAGAAAACGACTCATGAGCCATGTTCACCATCGCCTCTCTACTTTGGAGGCCCATCCAGAGAAAATGAAATGTGAGGAACGGCGTATGAGCAGCTCAGGCAAACACAGGCTCGAGTGCGCCTCTGCCAGCCCTAAGAGCCATTTCTCAATTCATCCTTGAATTGTAGTTAGATGCCCAGACTGTCAGAGACAGGCCTGGGTTGGAATCCCTGATCCACACCCCCCATTCACTGGCTGGGTGACCTCCGGCCAATGACTTAATTTGTGCACATAACTTTTTTTATTAGCTTTCATTTACAGAAAAATTGTGCCAGCTTCATAAATTTATTGCAAGAATAAAATGCGCTGAGAACAGCATCTGGCCCGTATCAGGAACTCGGGGAGGGCTAGCTGTCACTGAGATGGTTGGTCTGGCAGTGGTTGCTATTGTTATGCACCGTGTAGGTGATGAAGTCCAGAAGAACCAGGCCTGAAATGGCTTCTTGCTTTTCCGACCGGGTCTCCCATTTCGTCCAGGCACTACCACCCAGGAAAGAGATAAATCGAGTTGTGGCAGAAGCCTGCTCCCCACGAGCTCTGCCCTCTGGACAATGAGGGATATTATCAAGCTTTCTTTCCATCCTGTCCCACCACTGTCAGCCCTTCTAGTCCACAAAGGCATTCCCAGTGCAATGACAACAGGATCTTAAGAAATAAACAGGATGGTGAGCACCAAGCGCCAGCATCTTACCTCATCCTCAGTCTCAGTCCCACTGGTTCCCAGTTTCTGGACCACAGACTTGTTGCTCTCCTTCAGCATTTTCTCGCGAACTTTCGTTTCATACTCAGGCCGGGAATGCTCCTAAAACCCAGAGTCAAAGAGTGGTTAGTACACAGGTAGGGCAGCCTTGGCCTGCAGGGCAGAACCAGACACCACATGGACAGTGAGTCAGTACACGGGACCGGACGCTATGGGACGAAAGCTGCCACACCACTAACACCACACCACTCACAACCACCACACCACACACGACTGCCACACTACACACAACTGCCACAGTATACCCCACTGCCACACCACATGACCGCCATACCACACACAAACACCACACCACACATGACTGCCACACCACACACGACCACTCCACCACACACGACCACAACACCTCACCACACACGACCACCACACTACACGCGACCACCACACTACACACAACTGCCACAGTATACCCCACTGCCACACCACAGGACCGCCATACTACACACACAACCACCACACCACACATGACTGCCACACCACACACAACCATTCCACCACACGCGACCACCACATCACACACAACCACCACACTACACACAACTGCCACAGTATACACCACTGCCACACCATATGACCGCCATACTACACACAACCACCACAACACATATGACAGCCACACTACACACGACTACCACACCACATGACTGCCATACCTCACACAACCGCCGCACCACACACGACCGCCACACCACACACGACCGCCACACCGCAGGCATCCACCCCACCACAACAACTGCCATACCACACCCATACACGAGGCGTCTAGACCAGGAAAACCAGGAACACAACGTGGCAGGAAAGGAGGACACACGACAGTTGTTATCACACTGAAAACCAAACCTGAGCACGTTCCTGGGGGCAGTGCCAGTGTTGAGAAAAGAGAGAGGAAGTGTTAACAAGCAGCTGATACAGACAGGAGCCCTGAGCTGCACACAGCAGTGAGCAAAGGCTGCCTCCAGCCACCCCACCATCTATCCTCAGCCTCCACTGTAGTTTCAATAAGCCCAGTCCCAGCTGGAGAAACAGATGTGCCCCACAGCTGGATGTTAGGGCAAGGACCGAGTGTCTTCCTCAAGTCATTCTTCCGCAAGCTAAAAATGGCGGCCAATAAACATCAAAGCTAAAGGCGGCCACAGGGAATCTTAAAACTTGCTTGCCTGGACCTGTTTCCTGTTCAGTCTAGGTGAGTAACTCACTGGCAAGTGCACCGGTGCTCAGGAGACATCCCCGGGGCCACTCAGCAACACAAACCTGAACAGTGAGTCACCAGGCATGAGAAAGAGAGCCTGGCTCGTTGGAAAGACCACAGTCCCAGCAACTCAGAGGCTGAGACAGGAAGATGCACGGCTGACTTCAAAGAGAACTTAACGGTGTAAGTTAAGTGTCTTCCCTGCAGCTTTCAAGGACCAATATCCAGGATGTGAGGACTTCACATTCCTGCAACATTTACCGAGAACTCCCAGGCAGGGATCCCAGAGCTGGGTCTCAGCAGACTCAGAGAACACACATTCCCTTATCACTGCTCATGCCTCAGAGATTCCGAAAGCCAACAAGCTAGGCTCCTTATCTATCTCTGACTTTCCTGGGAAATGCCATGATGCTGGACAGGAGAAACTACACGCGTGACTCATAAGAATAACTGATATAAGAGAGAAGGAGCTATTCCAGAATTCTGAAGGCTTCCCATCATCAACCAGTCTCCAGGATGCAGTCCACCCTGAGAGGTGGGACCTTCTCTGCCAGCTGAACCACAGGCGGCGGTGCCTCCTCTCAAAACCTTCGAGTTTTATAGCTTGTACGACATGTAGTTCTTGATCACGTATTTTTTTTAAATTATTTCCTAGTTGTTCTGCGTGTGAGAGTCTTTACATCCTAATATAAGAATCTGCTATCTGGTCTGCACTATTTTGTGCTTCTCACAGTAATTAGCACCATAGGGAGCACACAGAAATCCCTAAATGCTTGTGCAGTTCACTTCGTTTGGTCTCTCCTCTTCATCCATCCTCCAACATAGCACTTCCTAATGTGTGTGCCAGGAAGGTGCGGGGTTAAAAAAGGATTCCAGGCTCAAACTGATTGGAAAACTCCATACAACGTGTCACCTGAGAGTCACAAAGAGCCTAATAAAAGCTCTGACAAGGTTCTCCTGTAAAGACACCTGCTGAATATTCTTCAGCCCAGCAGGTCCCACAAAACTTCTTTTACTTCCAGCAAATAACATCCTGCAGAAATACTCTGAGAAACACAGTATGACCTTTTCCTCCATGGCCTCTGAAATCCAGTTGCTTTTCTTCTATATGATCGCTATGGAAGATTTTAACTATAAAATAATGGCTGAGTGTTTTTGTTGAGTACCAGAATCTGGATTCCAAAGACCTTCAGGCAAGACTTGCTTTCACCCTGTCACCCACTGCAGAGGAGCTTCAGGGCCTTCTCTTCTGATGAGAGGAGGCTCCTGACCAGTCCCTGATTTTCCAAAGATGGGACATCACATAGAGGCACCTCCCAGTTGTGACTGTGGCCCCCGCACCATACTCTGGGCCCCAGTTCAGATCCCCCTCATTTGTTTAGAAGAAGCCAAGAGCTCTTGGCACATAGGAGTCCAAGGCTCTGAAAGCGGAGTCTTAGGCTTCTCTGCTTTGCAACTGAAGCAAGGTCAGACAAGGATCTCCCTGCTTACAGTCAAGAAGATCAGGTTAGGTCACAAGATTCCTCAAAGGCAGGGAGCTGGATCAATGATCTCCCAGCCAGAGTAGCATCTAGACCCCCATGAGTGTGGCTCCAACATATCCAGCTGTGGGCAGGTCATCATTAAACATAGCCTCCCTGGATGGGTGGTCTGATGCCAAGTCATCACAAATACATAACCCTCCCACAAAGCTTTGGGAAATATTTCACAAAGCTGCTTCCATCTGTTTGATCCCTCAGGAGCTGTCCTGAAGAGAGGGCCTAGGCCAGCTCAGAACCAGTCTTTGCTGATCTACAGAGGTAAATCTGCAGATGCAATCAACAAAGGTCTCCATCCAAGAGCCATCAAGCATCTCCTGTTCTCTGAGCCTGTGGGAGCTCTTTTCCAGGTTCTGAGGCTACATACAAGGTCCTTCCTCTCCAGGAGCTTATCCCGAAGTCAAGGAAGGTGACAGTAACCAAACAAACCCACCAATAAGAAGCCAGCAGGTGGGGACTCAGAGCAGCAAGAGAAATGCCAGGCTGGCCGCTTCAGAAAGGGGATTTAGGGAAGGTATGGATGTGAGAGTTGGACCATAAAAAGGTTGAGCACTGAAGAACTGATGCCTTCAAATTGTGGTGCTGGAGAAGACTCTTGAGAGCCCCTTGGACTGAAAGGAGATCAAACCAGTCTATCCTAAAGGAAGTCAATTCTGAATATTCATTGGAAGGACTGATGCTGAAGTTGAACCTCCAACACTATGGCCACCTGATGCAAAGAGCTGACTCATTGGAAAAGACCCTGATGCTGTGAAAGATTGAGGGCAGGAGGAGAAGGGGACGACAGAGGGTGAGATGGCTGGACGGCATCACCAACTGAACAGACATGAGTCTGAGCAAACTCTGGGAGATAATGGAGGACACGGAAGCCTGGCGTGCTGCAGTCCATGGGGTCGCAAAGAGTCAGACATGACTTAGAGACTGAACGACGACAGCAGCCGGAGGAGGGTAACGCTGGGACAGGAAAGCCAAGAAAGAATCAGGTCAGGTGGAGACTGGCACCTTCGAGGCAGCAGAAAGAGCCAGTGCAAAGCCTAGAAGGAGCCGTGGAGAGAAGGCAGATCCAGGAGGCTGGAATTTCCAGAGGAGGAGAAGGCCACCATGAGCTGGGCTCAGAGAGGAGGCAGGAGGCTGTGTCTTATGTGATGGGAAGCCGTTAGGGACAGTTAAGCCTGACATGGTAGATGTGGATGGGAGAAATGGAGGGGAGGACTCTGTGCCCAAATAAGGCCACTCTCTGAGGGGTCCCAAGGACACCTGGGGCCTGAAGGCAGAAGGTAATTGGGCAAGAGAGGTGGCCAAGATGAAGACCACCCCGCTTCACAGCAAAGACTCGTGAGGTCTGGCAGAAGGCTCCTTCAACAGGCTCCAAAGGAGTCTCTTGGGACGTCTCTGCTGGTTCCACAAGGAGGCCCCTCGGCCTGGGGCTGCTGACCCAGGACGTGGGTTCTCCGGCCTCCTTCCCCATTCCCCTGCTCATTTTCATGGTGTCCCATGTGGAGGGGGCACCCCAAGGGGGAGGGACAGAGGGTGGATGTCTCTGGTCTCTGTGTGAGTTAGCACCCTCCCCTCCCAGACATTTCCTAATAAAGACCACAGGAAAGAAGGCTGTCTGGGGGCTCTGTCTGTACAGCTGCCTACGGGAGGATTCCTGAGACTTGGAGATCAGAGAAACAGCTCTAATCATAACCTTCAAGGACTCCTGCATCCCTCTCCCCAAAGCCCAGGTAGTATTTGCCATTCTCTTGCTCCTCATTTGAACATAGGTTAGGGCTTCCCTGGTGGCTCAGACGGTAAAGAATCTGCCCACGTGACGGAGATCAGAGCTTGACCTCTGGGTGAGGAAAATCCCCTGGAAAAGGAAATGGGAACCCATTTCAGTATTCTTGTCTGGGAAATCCCATGGACAGAAGAGCCTGGAGGGCTACAGCTCATGAGGTCGCAAAGAGTTGGACACAACTGAGCAACTAACACTAAATCTGCCCCCGACACTTCATATAAGTCCCAGGGTGGGTCACAAATACCTGCCAATCTTGCCTTCAGTGCCTTCTCGTGACCTAAGGAGACACAGCAGCAATCAGGACGCTCCCTGGCCTGACCACCAGCCTGCATTTGCTGTTCTGCCCCCCACTGCAGCCCAATCCCTTTTCCCTGCAGCCAACGACACTTCCCAGGCATCTCACTACCTTTGAGCCACACATGAGCTTCCCCAGATCAACGGTCCTGTTGGCTGTTTCCTCATATGGGTACCCGTTCTTCCCTTTGCTCCTCATTAAAATTCAACCAGTCTCCAAAACCTTGATTTTTTGTTGTTGTTTAGTTGTGATCTTATAGACTGCAGCACACCAGGCTTCCCTGTCTTTCACTATCTCCTAGAGTTTGCTCAAATTCATGTCCATTTAGTCAGTGATACCATCTAACCATCTCATCCTCTGCCACCCCCTTCTCCTTCTGCCTTAAGTCTATTGTTTTTAAGCATTCTTTTAGGCCAGAAGTAATTTCTCTCAAACTCACTGTTGTATTCTAAATATTCAGAGACCAGAGAGCCCCTTAGCTGAATTCAGTCCTTTGAAGATGCTCAAAGACCATGTCTGTGGGATTGCCACACCCCAAATCAGAACCTGGTCCATAGTAGTTGTTTGATGTGCATGTTCAGATTTAACTCAATTTAAAGTGTGTTTAATATCCAAGTCCAAAAATCTAAATACCTGGAAGCAAAGACACAGCTGTCCTCCCTTCTCCCGATCACGCCTGCCCCGAGTCTGGTGCACAGGGGCACATAAACAATGCTTGCAGAACTGATCCACCCCCAGGAACCTCACACAGAGAGCCTGTCAGGACCAGCGCCTTGTGCCAGGGTGAACCCAGGCTTGGTCAGGCCCCTCTCAGCCTGCACAGGAGTTCCTGAAGTCAGGCCCCTCCCAAGACTTGACCATGGCTCATCGGTTAAACAGGAAACAGGAAACCTGGTTACAAGAAACAAAAATGGATTAACATCTCACTCCTGCCAGGGGCCCAGGACTGAGATTTCCAGGGCACCAAGTCCTGATAGATGCCTTTCTCCATGTGAGTGTGTTCACACATCCTCTCTACAGAGAGACTTGCTGGCTTCCTCAATGCTACTCGGAAGACACACTTGGCCTGTTTCTGGCCTCACACAGGCTTAGGTGCCAAGAAGCTTCTTCTTCTTTTCCTTGGAGACCTCAGAGTCCTGGCCTTAAGAGAAGGGAGCTGTGCCCCCACCCTCTTCCCACATCCAGCTACAGCCCTCTCCTCTCTTCTCTCCTCTCTCCCTCTCTGTCTCTGGAATGAAATGGAACAGGACAAAATCACCCACACAGTCCAACTCTGACAGCTCTTTCCGTTGGAAGCACTGCCTTGGCCACTTTTCCCCCAAAAATGCAATTGCCTTCATTATTCTGCATTGCTTATCTTCTCAACTAATTTGTATCCACTCTGAAGGCAGAATCCATATGTACATTCTCTCATTTGCCACAGAATCTGCAATGTTATGAGTCCCCAGGTATACACTTAACGCAGAAGACTGGGGATAGAGTGAGCATGTGAACTCAATCCATGGTCATAGAATGCCCACCTGCTCAAAGGCAAGCTGAATACGTGGAGCTTTAAGGAGAGGGGAGGATGCTGTATCACAGACCAGGGAGCCACACAGACTTGGGAGCAAGACTAAACTGGGGGTGTCACTAGCTTGGATCAAAGCATCAGGGTCACAGAGCCAAGGGTCCCTAGTCTCCAAGGCAACAGACATCAATAAGTGATGGAGAATACAGAAAAGGTCAGCTCTACACGAGGCCACCATATGCTCGCGGCCAGCCAGTCCATGGTACTCAAAATACTGGGGGTGCCTCCTGGACCTCTGGACACTGTCCCACCACCTCATTGACAATGCCCACAGCATCGCGAGTGCCTAGCTAATATTCACTTCTGCTGTTCAGGCAATGGCAGCAAGTGGGAATAGATAACATGAGCAACCGTGCCCGTGCTGGTCATCGTCAACTCCAATATCATCAGGGGCCCTAGTTCTCAAATGAGCCCCAAGGGTAGGTCAGTTACTTTCACCCTTTAAACAACATCTGTCCATAAGACTTGACTCTGAAAGAACCTACGCTTTCTCTTAGCTCATGTTCCCATGTCACATCTGCTGACAAGGTACTGGGTGAGTGGTTCTTTCCTTTTCCATGAACATCAAAGGCACCTGGCACCCATGCCTCCACCCGACCCCCAGCAGGCTACCAGGGGCATCCAGACACGTCCATATAACACGTCTGGGTCACAGCCTCTTGCTTCATGCTCTCAAGAACCAATGAGACAGGAGGTGGAAGAATGTTGAATTGAACCTCAAGGCTACGGCAAGGCTTCTCGTGCCATTTTTTCCCACCAAGGGTCACCAGCACATCTGGCTACCCATCAAGTCTGAGGTCTTACAGGTCAAGAGAAGATAGATGATTTCAACTCTTGGCCTCAGTGCCTATCAACCCTGGCTTAGCCCATGGAGCCAAGCTAGGAAAGGGGTCACAGCAAGACTTGGCAGGTGACCAGCTCCTGTGAGAGCAAAGAAAGTAGCTATTTCACTCAAGACGATTTATTTCCAGAGGCAAAGCAAAGCAGAAATCCAAAGAGAACTCACTTCTTCCTCTTCAATGCCAGTCAGGTCCCAGAAGTAGCCCAGTCGCATCTGTAATCGCTTCCAGTTTTCAAGAAACATGGTAGCTTGAAAAGAAAGAAAAAATTCTATTAATTTTGAAGAGTGGATTGAGAGCACCCTTAGGGTTCACCCCATGGAGGATACACACTGAATATTAGTCGCTCAGTCATGTCCGACTCTTTGTGACCCCCCGGGCAATAGCCTGCCAAGCATCTCTGTCCATGGTATTTTCCAGGCAAGAATACTGGAGTGGGTGCCATTCCCTTCTCCAGGGGATCTTCCCGACTCAAGGATCGAACTCAGGTTTTCTGAATTGCAAGCCACCAGGGAAGCCCCATTTCTAGGTTATAAGAAAAGCTTAAACACTGATCTCAAGACATAAAGAAGCCTATTATACAGAGTGAAGTAAGCCAGAAAGAAAAACACCAATACAGTATACGAATGCATATATATGGAATTTAGAAAGATGGTAACGATAACCCTGATGCGAGACAGCAAAAGAGACACAGATGTATAGAACAGTCTTTTGAACTCTGTGGGAGAGGGAGAGGGTGGGATGATTTGGGAGAATGGCACTGAAACATGTATAATATCATATATGAAATGAATCACCAGTCCAGGTTCGATGCATGATACAGGATGCTTGGAGCTGGTGCACTGGGATGACCCAGAGGGGTGGTACAGGGAGGGAGGAGGGTTCAGGATGGGGAACACGTGTATACCTGTGGCGGATTCATGTTGATGTATGGCAAAACCAATACAATATTGTAAAGCAATTATCCTCCAATTAAAATAAATAAATTTATATTAAAAATTAAAAATAATAAAAAATTTTTTAAGAAATAAAGGAAGAATACAAGCATTAAAAAAAAGTAAGAAATTGGAATGATGGCTTGTAGCCTTTTTAGACAAACCTCATCTTCCCTACATGCTCTCTCTTCCTGCACCTTCCTCTCACTTTTTTCTCCATCTTTCTGTCCCCCGCACAACTTCCCTTTCCTGAGCCTGAATCATCTCATCCTGAGAGTACGTCACATCTCCTAATAATTCTACCTGAGTCCAGGGTCTCAGACTTCCACTCCATCCCGCAGGCAGCTGGGAGATGCAGCTCCCAGAAGCGACATTCATTCATTCTCCAAGCAAATATCTGTTGAATGCCTATCATCCAGACACACCGGTCAGTTTGCCCACTCCAACCACCACAGCCCTTGAAGGGCAGCCCAACACGCTCCAGAAAGAACCAATTCCCTCAGCCCTGAAGCCATGGCTTCTTTAGATCAGGATTGGACACCTGATCCTGCTGATGGGGCCAATCAGACTCTCTTTTGAAAACTGAAACTAAGAGACACAAAAAGAAATGGGACAAACCACGTAGCGTGTGAAGAAAGGAGAAAGGTTCCTTATAGTTCCTCCTGCTCCAGTTCCCTAGGCGCCTGGCTGTACTTCATCTCCTGCATCCACAAGCTTGCTTCTTACTTTCTTATAGTCCCTTGTCATTTGAGCAAGCTTGAATGGATTTCCTAACTTGAAAAACCTGGCCTCAGGTACCTGCGACATATGAAACACTGCTCAAGACATCCTGAGGAGCTTAGGTGAAAATGATGTGGATTTTGCTCTCAAGTGATTTAGTCTATCAGGAGAGATTTTAAATAACGACTGTACAAAGCATAAAGTGATCAGGGACTTACACACAGCACAGATAAAGGGCTGTGGGCATACAGAAGAGGGGGTGCCCGCTGCCGGAGTATCTGAGCTGAGCCTTGAAGAGTAATGGCATTCAGGCAGTGCTGAGGGGCAGGGAGAAGGAGGCCAACAATGCCTCAAACTTGCAGCAGGTCCCTATTGTCAAGATTCTTCCCTCTGGATACACAGAATGAGTGAATCTGGTCCATCCCGTCTGTCCCCATCCATTCCCACCGTCTGTCAGCACACACCTCTCATCTGCACTCTCAGGCATCACCTCATTGCCCTCTTCATCCCCAGCTTGTACAAACTGTCCCTGTCCCATGCCACACTCCAGTGCTGCCTTCACCGTTTCCTGACCAGCTCAAGCACCATAAGGTAAGACTCCCAGGCGCCCACTCCTCTGCACTCCTACAGCCCTTAGGTCTGGTGTGCTGGAAATGGAAGGGATGTGACAGTCCCTGAGGACACCCCTACCCCACTACATCACCCCCAGTAACAGCCTGGGTGCCCTGCCTTGCCTGCCATGCCAGACCATCGATTGCAACTCAGGTCTGCAGCATACAAATAGGACTGCAAACTCTTCTTCAACTGCTACGTGTCTCTGCTCACCTGGGGCACTGCACAGGGCTGAGCCCAGCAAACACTGAGAGCCTGATCAAGCACGTGGTTCCTTGAAGCTGCATGTTTCACTTGGTGCTACACTGCGGTGCATGGGTCTGTACATCGCTGGTGGTCCAGGGGTTAAGACTCTGCACTTCCAGTGCAGGGGTCATAGGTTCCCTGGTCAGGGAATTAAGATCCCACATGCCTCAGTGTAGGGTGAAAAATCTGTATCTTTGGTTCCTGGGATCTGAGACCTTTTCCTTTTGTGTGTGTGCACCCCGACCTCTGGACCCCAGCCATGGCTTGGGGATGCTCTCCAAACTGGGGGAATGCCTCTCCTTTCCCTGTGCTGCTCCCAGTGCCCGAGGAGGGCTCTGCACACCAACTGTGGTCTCCATGAAGGAGAGAAGTCAGAACGGGAGCAGACGATGGGGTAATAGAGTCCCTGAGACTTAGAGAACGAACATGGTTGCCGGGGGCAAGAATGAGGGAAAAGAATATTTAGGGAGTTTGGGGTGGACATATACACACTGCTGTATTTTAAATCGGTAACCAACAAAGACCCGCTGCACGACACAGGGAGCTCTGTTTAAGGTCGTATGGCAGCCTGGAGGGGAGGGGAGCTCGGGGGAGAATGGATCCATGTATACGTACGGCTGAGTCTCTCCACTGTTCACCTGAAACTACCACAACATTGTTAATCGTCTATACCCCAATACAAAAATTTAAAAAGTCACTGAGGAGGACGCAGGGGGATACGAAGGACCCTCGTGACGATGGAGAGCAGCTCCCAGCGGATATCGCGTGCCAGGTACCACACCAGCTGCCCTGCACACACATCCAGTTCACACCTGTGAGAACACGACAGGTAGGCATGATTTCACCCACTTAAGAGATGAGGACGGGGTGCTCCAAGGTTGAGGACCAGCCTCCGTCCAGGTTACTCAGCACCTCGGCTGAGAGGACTGACTTCAGTGACACCAGGCAGGCTCACGGTGATGGGTACAGAGTGGGACTGAGACCCACGTTTAGGACTGCCTGACCCTGAAGTTGCTGTCCTTAACCGCCTCCCTTCACCTCTCCCTTCCCTACTTTCAATATGGCTTCACTGTCTTTCCAAAGTTCCCTGGAGTTTGAAGGCAGAACCCCAGAGGGGCTGGGCCTGATGCCTCCACTGGCCGTGGGTCTGGCTGACTCCTGCCCTCTGCACACTCGACCTCCTGACTCCAGTTCAGTGACCCCCCGCTCCTGCCCTCTGTACACCCCACCCCCAACCCCAGCTCAGTGACCCCCCACTCCTGCCATCCGTACATCCCACCCCCAACCCCAGCTCAGTGACCCCCGACTCCTGCCCCACCCTCTCTCTCTGCAGATAACCACTTCTCCCAGCCTCCTTCCCGGCAGCCTTGGGCCCTGGCCCAGGCCCACCCAGCACAGCACCACTGATCATAATAATCATGTAATGAGAGGCATAACTATTATTTTTAATTGTAATTTGTAGGCAGTCATGCCCTCAGGCTCTTGGCTGCTGTAACCAAATACACAATCACATAAAACACAGCAAAGCTGTTAAAATAACAAAACCAAACCCTAAGCCCAGAAGCGCTGACACAACCCCACTCCATTTGTTTTCCCTGCACTGCTGCTACCACTCAAGGGGAAGAGAGAGGAGACC
>NW_011494785.1:1202542-1206540 GCF_000754665.1 Bison bison bison | reverse complement strand
ACAGCCCTGCCCCCATTTTAGGACCACGCAGAAAGCTTGTGTCCTAAGATCTGGTTCAAAAACATTCTCCTTATTTGCAGCAAAATGAAGTAATTGGCATAGTAAGGAATTCAGAGACTGCCTTGTTTGAGAGTTTGGTGACAGAGCGGCCTGGGTGGGTTGGTGAGGAGGTCATTGAGAGGTGGGTGATTCAGACAATGTCCTCCTTGCCTCTGCTTCCTTTTTTTTATTATTATTATTTTTCTTTATTTTGGCTGTGTTGGGTCTTCATTGCAACATACAGGTTCTCTAGCTGCAGTATGCAGGCTTAGCTGCCCCGAGGCTATGGAATCTTAGCTCCCCAACCAGGAATCGAACCAGCATCTCCTGTACTGCAAGGCAGATTCTTAACCCCTGGACCACCAAGAAAGTTCCCAGCCTCCACTTCTGAGAGGATGCAGGAAGCCCAGATCTGCAAGGCCAGAGATTCTCCATCTCTAATAGTCACAAAGCACAGCTTGGACCCCTGAATCTTTTTTTTTTTTTTCCAGCTCTGCCCACAATCTCATTTTCTTTACAGAGAAGTTCTCTTTTTTATTTCTTGGTGGTTTTATTTGTTTACAAATAAAAACATCCACCTGAAAGGGAAAAAAAAGAAAACAGGAAGTGGGAAGGTACAGCTGAAAACCAAGTCTCCCTGTGACAGGGAATCACACATCCCAGGAAAGGCCTTTAGAGGGAGCAGACCAGAGTGATAAAGCTTTAGCTACTCAGTCGCGGTCATATCTGTAAGACAGACTCATGGGAATTAGGGCTGCAGCATAGCCAGAGGTGAAAGGGCATTTCAGGCTCCAGTCAGTTCCAGCACATTTGAGGTGATTCCAAGAGGCCGCTTTTTATTAATTTGTTATTCAGTAACTCAGCCATGTCCAACTCTGCCACTCCATGCACTGCAGCACAGCAGGCTTCCCTGGCCTTCACCATCTCCCAGAGCTTGCTCAAACTCAAGTCCATTGAGTCAGTGATGCCATTCATCCATCTCATCCTCTGTCATCCCCTTCTCTTCCTGCCTTCAGTCTTTCCCAGGATCAGGGTCTTTTCTAATGAGTTAGCTCTTTGCATCATAGGAATAAAAATTCCTAGTATTTTTTATTAATACTAGGAATAAATCTGGGACTTTCCTGGTAGCTCAGCTGGTAAAGAATCTGCCTGCAATGCAGGAGACCGCAGTTCAATTCCTGGTTCAGGAAGTTCCCCTGGAGAAGGGATAGGCTACCCACTCCAATATTCTTGCTTGGAAAATCCCCATGGACAGAGAAGCCTGGCAGGCTACAGTCCACAGGGTTGCAAAGAGTCAGACACGACTGAGTGACTAAGCACAGCATGGCACATAAGAGTATTTCTACCATATGACCCAGCAATCCCACTACTGGGCACGTACTCTGAGAAAACCACAATTCTGAAAGACACATGTGCCCCAATGTTCATTGCAGCACTGTATACAAAAGCCAGGACATGGAAGGAACCCAGATATTCATGGAGAGATAAATAGATAAAGAAGTTGTGGTACATTTATGCAATGGAATATTACTCAGCCATAAAAAGGAACACATTTGAGTCAGCTGTCGTGGGGTGGATAAACCTAGAGCCTTCTATGCAGAGTAAAGTAAGTCAGAAAGAAAAAACAAGTATCATATATTAACACTTACACATGGAATCTAGAAAAATGGTACAGATGAACCACAAAGCTAGTGGAGGTGATGGAATTCCAGTTGAGCTATTCCAAATCCTAAAAGATGATGCTGTGAAAGTGCTGCACTCAATATGCCAGCAAATTTGGAAAACTCAGCAGTGGCCACAGGACTGGAAAAGGTCAGTTTTCATTCCAATCCCAAACAAAGGCAATGCCGAAGAATGCTCAAACTACCGCACAATTGCACTCATCTCACATGCTAGTAAAGTAATGCTCAAAATTCTCCAAGCCAGGCTTCAGCAATATGTGAACCGTGAACTTCCAGATGTTCAAGCTGGTTTTAGAAAAGGCAGAGGAACCAGAGATCAAATTGCCAGCATCTGCTGGATCATGGAAAAAGCAAGAGAGTTCCAGAAAGGCATATATTTCTGCTTTATTGACTATGCCAAAGCCTTTGACTGTGTGGATCACAATAAACTGTGGAAAATTCTGAAAGAGATGGGAATACCAGACCACCTGATCTGCCTCTTGAGAAATCTGTATGCAGGTCAGGAAGCAACAGTTAGAACTGGATATGGAACAACAGACTGGTTCCAAATAGGAAAAGGAGTACGTCAAGGCTGTATATTGTCACCCTGTTTATTTAACTTATATGCAGAGTACATCATGAGAAACGCTGGACTGGAAGAAACACAAGCTGGAATCAAGATTGCCGGGAGAAATATCAATAACCTCAGATATGCAGATGACACCACCCTTATGGTAGAAAGTGAAGAGGAACTCAAAAGCCTCTTGATGAAAGTGAAAGTGGAGAGTGAAAAAGTTGGCTTAAAGCTCAACATTCAGAAAACGAAGATCATGGCATCCGGTCCCATCACTTCATGGGAAATAGATGGGGAAATAGTGGAAACAGTGTCAGACTTTATTTTTCTGGGCTCCAAAATCACTGCAGATGGTGATTGCAGCCATGAAATTAAAAGACGCTTACTCCTTGGAAGGAAAGTTATGACCAACCTAGACAGCATACTCAAAAGCAGAGACACTACTTTGCCAACAAAGGTTCGTCTAGTCAAGGCTATGGTTTTTCCAGTGGTCATGTATGGATGTGAGAGTTGGACTGTGAAGAAGGCTGAGTGCCAAAGAATTGATGCTTTTGAACTGTGGTGTTGGAGAAGACTCTTGAGAGTCCCTTGGACTGCAAGGAGATCCAACCAGTCCATTCTGAAGGAGATCAGCCCTGAGATTTCTTTGGAAGGAATGATGCTAAAGCTGAAACTCCAGTCCTTTGGCCACCTCATGTGAAGAGTTGACTCATTGGAAAAGACTCTGATGCTGGGAGGGATTGGGGGCAGGAGGAGAAGGGGACGACAGAGGATAAGATGGCTGGATGGCATCACTGACCCGATGGACGTGAGTCTGAGTAAACTCCGGGAGTTGGTGATGGACAGGGAGGCCTGGCGTGCTGTGATTCATGGGGTCACAAAGAGTCGGACACGACTGAGCGACTGATCTGATCTGATCTGAACCTAGTAGAGCACGGACGTGCGGACACAGTGGGGGAGGTGAGGGTGGGACAGCCTGGGAGAGTGCACTGACACATACACAGTACCGTGTGTGAACCAGACAGCGAGAGGGGAGCTGCTGTGCGGCAGGGGGCTCAGCTCGGGGCTCCCTGATGACCCAGAGGGCTGGGATCGGGCTGGGGGTGGAAGGAGTCTCGGGAGGGAAGGGATACACATATATAAAATTATGACTGATTTGCATTGCTGTACAGCAGAAACCAACACAAAATTGTATAGCAATTTTCCATCAATTAAAAAATAAAGAAAATTGAAAAAAAAAGGAATCCCCCCAAAAAAAGAAAAAAACCAAGATGCTGTTTATGGACAAGAGGCACAGAGCCGCCTGAGACTGTTCAGGCCACAAGCTACAACTTCCCTCTGTCCCCCCCGACCCTTCCTGTGAACAATTCCAGAGCTACATGGCCATGGATACCATGTCCTCTGACTCCCTGCCACTGTTCTGCAGGCTGACACTGCCACGTGGTCCTGGGCAGTGGCTTTTCTTCCTGGGAGAACAGAGGCTCCCCTGGATACCTCTGGAGGCTCTGGATACTAGGACTTCCCGGGTCACATGGGAATCTTTCCAGCCTGGTTCCATCTCCACCCATGTAGACAGGCGGAGGTCGCCGGGTCTGGGTCTAACAGCAGTTCTAGAAGAGACCTCCCTCTCCTGCACACAGTCCCAGGATGTGCGACTCACCGCCCCATCCTAGCAGGTCCTCCAAGCCCCCTGGAGTCAGCAGTAAACCTAACCGCTTCAGCTG
>NW_011494785.1:1193959-1202068 GCF_000754665.1 Bison bison bison | reverse complement strand
GGCGAGGGGGGCGGGGAAGGGAGGAGGAGGAAATCGAAGGAACTATTTGCTCCTTCCTTTACAAATCCCTTTGGTGGGAAGATGGAAAACATCTCTCTGGCATTAAGTGAAATCTCTGCACTCTACACTTGGGGTGTCCTGGAAATTGCAACTGAACACAGAGATAGGAGACAAGTCTAGGCCCGCCTTTGCCCCCCAGCTAACCCTGTGATCGTGGCAGTCACCCCCTGACTCCAAGTGTGACACCAAATGACATCTGGGACTTGCACATCTTAGGAGATGTACCTGGAGGTGCCTATGAGTGTATTGCTGCTAAGTCGCTTCAGTCGTGTCTGACTCTGTGCGACCCCATAGATGGAAGCCCACCAGGGTCCCCCATCCCTGGGATTCTCCAGGCAAGAGTACTGGAGTGGGTTGCCATTTCCTTCTCCAATGTGTAAAAGTGAAAAGTGAAAGGGAAGTCGTTCAGTCGTGTCCGACTCTTAGCGACCCCATGGACTGCAGCCTACCAGGCTCCGCTGTCCACAGGATTTTCCATTTCAAAGCATGCATGGGTTCAATTTCCAAACAAATCCTATATGAGATTAATGTAAGATTACTCCATCTCTTATATACATATATATATATATGCATGTGTGTGTGTAAAATAAAGCCTCGGAGGATATTCTTAGTTCTAGTCCCATGTATGAGTAAAGGAGAGAAATCTATTGTCCCTAAAGTGCTTCTTAAAATATAAGGACTAGGGGCTTCTGTAGTGGCTCAGTAATAAAAAAATCTGCCTGCCAATGCAGGGGACACGGGTTCAATCCCGGGTATGAGAAGATCCCACATGCCACAGAGCAACTAGGTCTGTGCACAACTACTAAGCCTGTGCTCCAGAGCCCAGCAGGTGCAAGCCCACGAGCCCGAGAGCTTGTGCTCCACACCAGGAGAGTAGCCCCCACCCACCACAGCGAGAGAAAAGCCCGCGCAGCCATGAAGACCCGGAGCAACCAAATTAGTAAATAAAAGTTTTACTAAAGATATAAGGATTAAAGAATATTGGCTTTGGTCCCTGCACCCGTCTGAAGGTGCCCTGCACAGAAGCCAGCCTCATGGTGATGACTTACCCCACAGAGCCATGAAGATGGAGAAGAAGACGGTGGCAGGGTTGTCAAACAGGTGGCTGGCCCGCGCTGTCCCACAGGCCGAGCTGAGGTTCCAGTAGTCACAGGACGTGTCGCAAAGGGGACACATGGTGAAGGCGTTCTGCTGGTCACACATCTCCTTGCTGCAGGAGACAGAGGCTGTGGGGTCACAGGGCTCCAAGCAGGACCCTCCCTAAGTCCATCACCCCCAAAACCCCTCCCACTTGGAACTCCCTGGCTGCTTCAGTAACTCTGTCAACAAGGCATATGAGATCAGAGCTGGGCTTGGATTCTTCCCCTTGGGAGTACTGTTTTTAGTATCTTGTCTTTAAAACTGGGTGAGCAGATGAACAGATAAAGAAGATGTGGTACATATGTATGATGGAATATTACTCAGCCATGAAAAGGAATAAAATTGGGTCATTTGTAGTGATGTGGCTGGACCTGGAGTCCATCAAACAGGCGAAGCAAGTCAGAAAACAACAAATGCCATATATTAACGCATAGATATAGAATCTAGAAAAATGATACAGATGAACCTATTTGTGGGGAAAGAATGGAGACACGGACTTAGAGAACGGACTTATGGACCCAAGAGGGGAAGGAGAGGGTGGGACAAATTGACAGAGCAGCACTGACTTATAGACCCTACCATGTATGAAGAGACCCAGTGGGAAGCTGCCACACAGCACAGGGAGCTCAGCTCAGCACTCTGTGATGACCTACAGGGGTGGGATGGGAGCGGGGGGTGGAAGGGAGAAGCTCAAGAGGGAGGGGATATATGTCTACATATAGCTGATCCCAGAGAAGGCAATGGCACCCCACTCCAGTACTCTTGCCTGGAAAATCCCATGGACGGTAGGCTGCAGTCCATGGGGTCGCTACGAGTCGGACACGACTGAGCAACTTCAATTCCACTTTTCACTTTCATGCATTGGAGAAGGAAATGGCAACCCACTCCAGTGTTCTTGCCTGGAGAATCCCAGGGACGGGGGAGCCTGGTGGGCTGCCATCTATGGGGTCGCACAGAGTCAGACACGACTGAAGTGACTTAGCAGTAGCAGCAGCAGCTGATCCACATTGTTGTACAGCAGAAACTAACACAACATTGTAAAGCAATTATACTCTAGTGGAAAAAAATAAATTAAAAAAAAATAGATGGGCTACCTTCGGAGGTATGGAAGCCATCACTATACGTGAACCAACAAAAAGTGAGTGACCACATATCAGTTATGCTGTGCACTGGATGGTACCATATAAAAGAGTGAAAGTGTTAATTGCTCAGTCGTGTCCGGCTCTTTGCGACCCCATGGACTGTAGCCCATCAGGCTCCTCTGTCCATGGGGTTCTCCAGACAAGAATACTAGAGTGGGTAGCTGTTCCCTTCTCCAGGGAATCGTCCCAATCCAGAAACTGAACCCAGGTATCCCACATTGTAGGTGGGTTTTTTACCAGCTGAGCCACCAGGGAAGCCCGGTGCTGTATAAAGTCCCATCCAAAGGTGCTGAGTCTATGGGGCTGATGGTTTGTGAATAAGTCACTCATCACAGCTCAGAGTCTATCGTCCTCATTCAAGCACGAGCTACCTCATTAGTGTATTAGGATGGTCACACGGAGGAATCAACATGAGTATACCATTCGACCAGCACAAGGTCTTCCTCCTGGAAGAAGTCATGCAAAGACGAGTGGAGTCAGGAGGGAGGAAGCCCAACTTCTAAGTGAATCAACCATGTGACTGTTTGGAGAAGACAGATTAGTAACCTCAACTTAATAAGAATTATCCTAACCACAAAATGGGATGCGAGAGGCTGGAAGAATAAGGTGTGTATTAGTTGCTCAGTTGTGTCCAACTCTTTGTGATCTCATGATCACAAAGATTAGTTGCTCAGTTGTGTCCAACTCTTTGTGATCTCACCGCAGCCCTCCAGGTTCCTCTGGAATGGAACCTGGGCAAGAATTCTCCATGGAATTCTCCAGGCAAGAATACTGGAGTAGACTGCCATTCCCTTCTCCAGGAGATCTTCCCAACCTAGGGATCGAATCCAGGTCTCCTGTGTTGCAAGCAGATTCTTTACCTTCTGAGCCACCAGGGAAGTCCAGGGAAGCCACCAGGGAAGAATAGGGTAAATTCTCCCAAAGTCTAGATTCCAAGAATCCAAGAGAACAAAGCATGAGTCAAATAAACATCACCTCTATTCTCACCTCTTTTCAGTATATTTCTCTTTACTGGACTTATGCATATATTTGAAATTCCATTCACTTGGGTGGATCAGCTGGACCCAATAACTTCAGGCTCGTCAGGTGCTTGCAAATAAGAACCGAGGATTTCTCAGCCCCAACTGGTTTCCCCAATAACCCTCCACATTGCAGTCTGGTAGGAAAATGAATGAACTCATCACTCCGGTGTGTGATATTTGCCCTCGGGGATGAGTAGATGGCTAAGCTCATCACTTTGGGGAAAAGGGTGGAGAACTAGAGATTTCACGAAAAGAAAGCACTGGCTGTTCTCACAGAGCAGCTGGAGGAGACCCCATGATGGGGAGGCAGGGATCACAGGCTGAAACCACAGCTGGGTTTTCTCCACAAAGAGGCAGCAGAGGGCACTACCGAGCACAGTACAGCTGGCTGAGGGAGCTGGTACCCCGGTGCCTGAGCCAAGGGCTTAGATAAAACCCAGAAGCCGGCTGGATGCCTGTGTTTAGCTTCCATCGCTAAGCAGTCAAAGGTTTCACCGAGGGCTGTCGTTGACTGTCAAGTCCCAGCTCTCAGGCTTGTTTTTAATGAGCCTCGGCAGGGAAAGTCCTTTTGTGTGAGAGAATGGAAACTCCGGGTCTCAGGATAAATCCCAGCTCCTCCACAGACTTGGTGCTGAGCACTCCACTGGCAAGTGTCAAGATCGGTGACTCACTCACATCGACAATATTAAATAGTAATTTCTTAATAGTAAGTTCAGCCACACTGACTTCACCTGGGCATGTGTTTATTGGTAACTGGAGAGCAGGACTGAAGTCTTCTGGGCCAGACATGTGATGGCTGCCTGGTAGAGGAGCTGGTGCTTTTAGGAGGAGAGTACCAATTAGAAAACAGATTCACACAGAAAACTTGTCAGTTTGCACAAAGTCTAGCAAACAGCTTTGCTTCTAAGCCGTGTCTGTTCAGTCATTAAGTCGATCCAACTCTTTGTAACTCCATGGACTGCAGCATGCCAGGCTTCCCTATACTTCAATACCTTCCAGAATTTGTTCAGATTCATCACCAATCAACCATCTCACCCTCTGCTGCCCCCTTCTCCCCCTGCCTTCACTCTTTCCCAGCATCAAGGTCTTTTCCAATGAGTTGGCTCTTCGAATTAGGTGGTCAAAGTAGTGGAGCTTCAGCTTCAGCATCAGTCCTTCCAATGAATATTCAGGGTTGGTTTCCTTTAGGATTGACTGGTTTGATCTTGCTGTCTAAGGGACTCTCAAGAGTCTTCTCCATCACCACAGTCCAAAAACATCAATTCTTGGGTGCCCAGCCGCCTTTATGGCCAACTCACATCCATATACGACTACCAGAAAAACCAGGACAGTAGCGGTTTTGTCCCTAAATCGTGTCTGACTCTTGTGACCCTGTGGACTGTAGCCTGCTAGGCCTCTCTGTCCATGGGATTCTCCAGGCAGGAATAATGTAGAGAATTGCCATTTCCTTCTCCAGGGGATCTTCCTGACCCAGGAATTGAACCCGAGTCTCCTGCATTGCAGGCTGACTCTTTATGGACTGAGCTATGAGGGAAGCCCTCCGGAAAAACCATAGCTGCTACTTTACAGACCTTTGTCGGCAAAGTGATATCTCTGCTTTTTAATACACTGTCCAGGTTTGTCACGGTTTTTCTTCCAAGGAGCGTGTCTTTTATTTTCATGACTACAGTCACTATTCACAGTGATTTTGGAGCCCAAGAAAATAAAATCTGCCACTGCTTTGTCATGGAGATTCTTTACATATATACAGGGAGACACATAATCCTAGAAAATCTAATCTCAATCAAAACTAGTCCATGCTAAAAGGTCAGGGGAAAAAAAAATATTAGCACCACCTTAGTACAGAGTACTTTGAAATGTGAATACTGTGTACATAAATGGTTTTAAAATTAGAATACAGTCAACTGACAATCATTTGTATGAAATGGCAGCCATGGTAGCATGGATAGTCCCACATCATTTAGGTTTGAAGTCAGAATGCTCTGTATGCATTGGGTTGGGTATTTTTTGTTGCATCTTTGGAGTTTTTTGATGCAAGCAATTGGAAGAGGATTCTGGAGAAATTCTGCCTTAGGATGACATTAAAGGACTTTGTAGTCTCTGAGACAAGCTGAAAAAGGGGGAGACGCCCCGAGAACTGAAGTCAGGGCTGGGTCATTCACTAAAGTCAGGGCTGGGTCATTCACTAGCTGCATCATCCACAGATTCTTAGTTAGAAGCCACAGTGGCTATAAATCCAATGACATGTTTCTTCAACCGATCATGTTCTCTCGGACACAGAAGAAGGTTGATGAATGGCTTGACCATCAGGTGAACCAAGACCCTGGAGTGGGTGGTGTTCTCAATGAGTGACCCACTGCTCACAATTCAAGTGACATACAGGGCTCTACTAGCCACAAAGGGAGGCAATTATTCAAGAAATTCAGACAGAACATCTGCTATTAAGATCTCAGCTCTAAAGTAACCAGTTTTTCTTTAAAATATGGTTTAGATTAATCACCTTTAAAAAAAAAATGCTCCAGTCTTTCCTATGCATGTAAGCAAATGGGGAACAAATGGAACCAACCCCTTGCTAAGCAGATGAAGGTTCTATAGACATATCTTGCACATATGGAAATACTATTAAGTGAAGCATGTGACTCACATATCAAAGTTATCGGTGATAAAAGGTACCATTTAAAGTTCCACACAATGTAACTTTCCTGGTTTTGATGCTGGACTGTGGCTTTTAAAACATAATCATTGGGGGAAACTGGATAAAGGGCACATTGGGCCCCTCTGCACTCTCTTTACTGTTTCCAGTGAATCTATACGGTTCTCAGAATAAAACATTTTTTTAAAAGTGATACACAGATACTAAATGCCAGGCCTAATGCCCAAAGTGGAGACCTTTAAAATAATCCCAGGAAGGGTGAAAGTTTATAATCGCTTAGGAGTGGCTGGGAGGACAGGGAAGCCTGGCGTCCTGCAGTTCATGGGTCCGCGAAGAGTCGGACATGACTTGGCACCTAAACAACAGCCAGACAACAAGGAGCGGCTGATAGACACAAACCCTCGAAGGGTGTGAATTTGTCTGGATTCTGTATTGGGATTTAGAGGCTGTGCTTTTATTGACAAGGAGTGGTACGGATTGTTTGTGAGTGTTCATCAGGCATAGAGCTTGGACTTCTGATAGATATACAATTATGACTGAGGAGCAGCTCTCAAAAACTACTTCATAATATGCTTGACTTTTTCTATTTACACCTTCCTGATTGGCCACACCTTATTCTGAGTCTGAAAAACTGAGAATCAAAATTTCAAATTTTACAGCAGCCAATTTTACACATTTTCATTTCAGAAAGTTGAAAAAGTTCAAAAGACTCCACTATGCAAATAAAGACATATACTGTATCCATAAACACACTTATATCACTAAATTAAATGTCATGAAACAATTCTGATACTTCCTTCTTGTGATGAATACTAAAATTATATTTCATTCTACTCTATATTATCTTAATCTTTGTTGTTCACTCACTCAGTCATATCCGCCAACTCTTTGTGACTCCATGGACTATATCATGCTAGGCTTCCCTGTCCCTCACTAACTCCTGGAGGTTGCTCAAAGTCATGTCCATTGAGTCAGTGATGCCATCCAACCATCTCATCCTCTGTCACCCCCTTATCCTTCTGCCTTTGATCTTTCCCAGCATCAGGGTCTTTCCCAGTGAGTCAGCTCTTCACATCAGGTGGCCAAAGTACTGGAGCTTCCGCTTCAGCATCAGTCCTTCCAATGAATCTTCAGGGTTGATTTCCTTTAGTCTTATTCTACTGCATTTTCAGAAATACGTATTTATTTGCTTGGCTACACCGGGTCATAGTTGTGGCACGCAGGACCTTTTAGTCGCCGTATGTGAACTCTTATCTGCAACGTGTAGGATCTAGTTCCCAAACCAGGGATCAAATCCAGTCCCCCTGTACTGGGAGATTGGAGTCTTAGCCACTGGATCACCAGGGAAGACCCTTATTCTAGTTCATTTAAAAGATAACCATTAAATTGATTCTATAATCCACTAATGGACTGCTATCCATAGTTGATAAAACATCACACACCCGACAGGCATTGTGATGTATCTGCAATGATGATGATCTCATTGTACAAGCACGCACACCTGCACACATACGAGAGCCCCACCGTGTGTGTAGGCACACGCCTTTGTAGCGTGTGTAGACCATGGTCCCTTCCAGCTGCCCTGGCCACTGTCACATGGGTTCCCATGTGGGGAACCAGGGCACGAGTCTCGAGTCCTGATATCAACCAGCACGTGGACTCTCTGCCCGCCGAGCTGTTGGTCCTCAGGGCATGGGATGAGTCCTCCAGTTTGGACCAACCTGAGACCCCAATCCCCAGCCATCATAATGGGGCAACGGAGCTGTGTTCTCTGAGAAGGCACCAGGAGGGGCCAGCTAGAGCTCCTGGGCTGCCAAGGAGGGTCAGAGCCCTGGGGAAGACGCCACAGATGACTGGGGAAAGCAAAGGCTTGGAGTAGGAGGCATGTGCCTGTGAACTCAGTTGCTTAATTATGCCTGACTCTTTCCAACCCCATGAACTGTAGCCCACCAGGCTCCTCTGCCCATGGGGTTTCTCAGGCAAGAATACTGGAGTGTTGTAACCATTTCCTACTCCAGGGGATCTTCCCAGTCCAGAGACTGAAATTGCATTTCCTGAGTCTCCTGCATCGGCAGGGGGGGTTTTTTTCACT
>NW_011494785.1:1146542-1193859 GCF_000754665.1 Bison bison bison | reverse complement strand
GAGGTCAAATCTCAACTATGGTGGACTTCCCTGGCAGTTCAGTGGTTGAGACTCCACGCTTCCACTACAGGGGCTGTGGGTTCGATCCCTGGTCAAGGAACTAAGATTCCATATGCCGAGGGGCATGGGTAAAAAATAAATGAATAAAACATCAATGTGATTTCACTGATCTGGGTTAGAACCAGGGGCTAATTTAAAAAAAATCCCAACCCTGTCAACCATTACTTGCTGAAGTGGGACAAGTTAGGTGACGCTGCCTCTCCATGGAGACCATGTCTCCATTTCTCTGAGGTGAGAATAAGAACACCTATTGCTGACAACATCAATCGCTTCAGTATCGAAGACACAGCACATAAAAACCATCCAGCACTGGTACAACTCACACTAGGAATGCAGTGTGTGTTCCTTCTTCCTTTGGCCTTCCCAAGTGGCTCCATGGTAAAGAATCTGCCTGCCAGTGCAGCAGATATGGGTTTCATCCCCAGGTCGGAATGGAGTAGGAAATGGCAACCCACTCCAGTATTCTTGCCTGGAGAATTCCATGGACAGAGGAGTCTGGTGGGCTACAGTCCATGGGGTTGGAAAGAGTCAGATATGACTGAGCACGTGCGTACACACACACACCTTCTTCCTTTATGCTGTGGACGGCAGAGCCCTGAAAACATAGCTCAAAGGTCCCAGAATTCCAGTCAAGAATCCTGGATGGATGATGACAGGGTTCTATACACAAAAATATTCAAATTCTTGTGCTTATACTAAGGTATTTAGCTTTATTCTAACTACATACATGTCATCGCCAGTTTTGCTAATTTGCAAGAGCTTTTCTACAGAGTGACACAGAGGCCAGAGCCACCTGGTTCTTACCACTTACCACGCTATCTTCAAACAGCCCAGCTCTCCCTGTTTCTTCAGGAGGTCCTGACTTCCCCATCACCACCCCTCACTGCAGTGGACACCTCCAGGCTTCCCAGTGCCCCCATCCCCCGGGCTATTGAAGGAGAATCCCCATGGCACGGTGTCAGCCTGCCCCCCCCCAGCCCAGACATGATCGGCTGGTCGACAGCCTTCACTTAGGCCAAAAAGAGTCAACAGGGCTTTTTCACTTAGGATCAATCACATATAAAGCTCTTAAAATGTGACACCCCGTGAGCTACTAGCAGCAACATTCACATCCTATGGAGAAACTCTGTAGTGAAACAAGAAATACCTGAAAGAATCAGAGACAGCCAGTAAATAGAAGGAATCCTTATTTCCACGGTCTTTGGGTGAGCCACATGCCAGCCACGGGCTCCACCGAAGCCTCCCCACCGAACCTTGAGGATAAATTCCCTTTTTTGCTTATGCTAGTTCCCATGCATTTCTATCACTTGCAACTGCAAGAGTATTAAAACACACAAATGATGCTTCAGTTTGCCAGGACAGTTCTGGAGGTGCCAAGAGCTTTAAATTCTAAACATTGGCTAAGTGTCTCTTCTGTCCCCTGTACTCTGTTTCTGCTTATGTTGGTTCATTCAAGAATTGTTTATGAATACTTTGCTGGGTGCCAGACACTGTCTCCTTTAATTCTCAGGATACCACCATGAGGCAGGTGTTAGTATTGCCATTTCACAGCCGAAGAAATGGAAAGTCAGGGAGCAAGGTACCCCATTTCAAGGCTAATATGTAAAACAGTCCACCTTAAAGGATGTTCTTCTGTTGAGTGTCTATTTTTTTTGTAGGATCTCTCTTCCTCATCAGGACCAGCCTTGTTCCATCTCTTGGATCTCCAAGAGCCCCCTGTCACCTCCTGCAGTCTCTGACTCCCAGAGCCAGGGCTGAGGTGTTCTCCGCTCATAGCATTTTATTCCAGCAGTATCTGGCCACATAGATGCCATCTTTACCCAACACCATTCAACACTTGCTGCCTTGGTATGTGTGGGAAATGAGAGAAAAATGCCACAAAAGTGAGGGGAAAAAAGCTTTTCGCAGGCATGGTTTCTTTTCTCACCAGTTATCTTCCACCTGCCCAATCAGACCCTGGTCCCGGAGAAGAGTTTGACCAGGAAAGGAAGTGGCCACAATCAGCGTGGCTCTGAGCCCTTCGCAGAATCCGATGCTCCCCACTCTCTCAGGAGAGAAGGAAGGGAAGTGGGAAGGAGGACACAGGGTGGGCTCTGGAGGGATACGTGTGAAATGTACGATGTCCCCGAAACTGGGATGACACTCTGAACGACTGACACGTGGGAACTGAGCCTTCGCCTTTAACGTCAGCTCACCTGGGAATATCTTCTTCGATGGTTGCACATCCGTAAAGAAACACGATGATCCCGATGACAGACGACGGGATGAGGAAGGATGTATATAATCCCAGCCAGGCAAAATATAGTCCGATCTTTTCTCCAAAATACTTTCTGGAAAAAGAAGGAAATGAAACATACATTAAGAATATCATGGACTTTCCTTCTTTCTGTTTGCTTTAAACCTGACAAAGGGTCAGCACAAATGGAAAGGGACGGAAGTTATCTGGGGAAGCTGGGGGGGTGGGGGGTGGACCTCAGCACAAGGAGTCAACAATTGGTCTTTTCTGAAATGAATCGCATTCCATTAGAATCGCATATGCACACCTGTTCATGGAAAGAAGTTGCACAAAGGAATCCAGCCCTAACAGCAAACTGAGAATATGTCATATATTTTGACATCTTTACCAGACACGCATGAATAACATCAGAATTTCATGAGTGCCATAGCACTCAACCCACAGAAAAACACACCTTTTTGAAACTGCTTATTTGGATAAAATACACAAATTCGGGGGCATACATCCTGATGTATGGGCTTCCCTGGTGGTTCAGACAGTAAAGAATCTGCCTGCAATGCAGGAGACCTGGGTTCAATCCCTAGGTTGGGAAGATCCTCTGGAGAAGGGCATGGCAACCCACTCCAGTATTCTTGCCTGGAGAATTCCAAGGACAGGGGAGCCTAGTGGCCTGCAGTCCATGGGGTCACAAAGAGTCAAATATGACTGAGCAACTAACACACACAGACACACACACACACACACTGATGTATACAAACCAATATAAATACAGTCATAGAAAAATAACTGGAAGAAATTAGGTAAAATATGGATCATGGTGTCTTTGGCTGATGGGACTATGGGTGGTTTTTTATTGCTTTATTTTTTTATCTTTCTGCATTTTTTAACTCTCTATTTTTTCATGAATTCCTTTTTATGAAAAGTGGTTTCTTTTTGAAAGAAAAGGTACTTTCCATATCTTTTTGTTTCCCAGATCACACGGTTAATAAATGACCACATTCAGTCTCTAAAAGGGGGTTTTCCCTTAGATGAGTATTGATTATGGATGCTTGATGAGAAAAACACAATCCACAGAGGAGAAGTATATTTCATTTCTTAGGAGCCTCTGACATAAAACACAGGAGGGAAATAGGAGCTCAGCTCACCTTTTGATCTAAGGACTAGAGAGTAAAGAGAACAAATAAAACTTATTTATCGACCACCAGAGCACTGCTTCCACTTAGGATGTAGACAACTGCCAGGAAATGTAGGTTTCATCCTAACGATAAAAGAAAGCGAGATAACCTGTGAATCAAAATTTTTCGTGAGCCCATCAGAAAGTAGAGGTTGCAAGATAACCAGATGAGCCACACTTCTTTAAAATGACAAGCTCCTTCAAGGAAAAATGGACTCACAACAGTTCTGTTGAGCATGAGACAGAAAGGCAGTCCCATAAAGTGAGTAGGAAGAAACAGCTAAAAAAATTTAAGCTGGAAGCTGAGCGGAGGTCAGCGTGACATATTGAATAACTGGGCACTCCAGACACAAGAGGAGATTGTACTCATTCACAAGATCCTATGGGAAGACCACCAGGTTTCTCATGAGAAGGACTGTAGACAATGTAGGAGCCAGAGAGAGCCCCCTCAGATGCATACAGGCAAGAAAGCCCACCCATCTCCCTGAACCATCTTTCTTTTAAACCAAAAGCCTCAAGCACAGGGTAACAAAAATCAGCAGTCTAACGCCGGTGAGGGGCAAGAGAGAGACCCCATGGGGCAAAGTGCTGAAAGGGAACCATGAGGACCAATTTCCAGTGGCCTACAACGGATGTGAGAGTTGGACCATAAAGAAGGCTGAGCACCAAAGAACTGATGCTTTCAAACTGGGATGCCAGAGAAGACTTTTGAGAGTCCCTTGGACAGCAAGGAGATCCAACCAGTCAATCCTAAGGAAAAATCAACCCTAAATATTTCATTGGAAGGGCTGATGCTGAAGTTGAAGCTCCAATACTCTGGCCACCTGATGTGAAGAGCCAACTCATCGGAAAAGAGCTGACTTGTGCTGAGTAAGATTGAGGACAAGAGGAGAAGTGGGCGACAGAGGATAAGATGGTTAGATAGCATCACTGACTCAATGGACATGAGTTGGAGCAAACTCAAGGAGATAGTGAAGGAGTTGATGGGGGTGCTGCTGTTCATGGGGTCGCAGAGAGTCGGACACGGCTTGGTGATGGAACACTGACAACAACCCCCAGGAAGCAGTCACAGGATCCCACCACTGAAGGGATCTGAAGTCTGTAGTGTGCTGGGTGACTCCAGCAGCAATGACATCCAAAGTCACCTCCACCTCTGACTGGCCTGACCCCACTCCCCCACTAAAGGCCTGACAGAGAGGCACAAGCCCATTCCTGGGCATAAATACCACGTACTTCAGTCTCTACTGTCCTTTAAAACACAGTGTCCAGAATTGAGAAAAAAAAAATCTTGAGAGGGACTTCCTTGGTGGTCCAGCCATTAAAAATCCACATTCCTAATGCAGAGGGCTTGGGTTCGACCCCTGGTCAGGGAACTAGAGCATACATGTTGCAACTAAGACCTGGAGCAGCCAAATAAATAAAAATAGATGAATGTTGTTTTGTTTTTTTTTAAGCTTGAGAAACATGAAAAATGTACTGTCAAGAAATGAGGAAATCAATAAAACCAAAGTTGATCTAGATGCCATAAATATACAGGGATTTTCTCCCTTTCTCTTTTTCTTTTTTTTTTTTGATGTGAACAATTTTTAAAGTTTTATTAAATTTGTGACAATATTGCTTCTGTTGTATGTTTTGATTTTTGCCCATGAGGCCTATGGGATCTTAAGTCCCCAACCAGGGATTGAACCCACACCCCCTTCAATGGAAGGTGAAATCGTAACCTCTGGACCACCAGGGATGTCCCATACAGGGACTTTAAAATAATTATAATAATACGCTAAGGAAGACTCTAATACAAAAGAGAAAATTGGGAATTTCCACAGAGAGACAGAAACCCAAGAGTGTAACATGGAAATACTAGAGCAAAAATACTTTATCAGATATGAAAAAGGTCTTCATTAGAGTGTCTTAGAAGGTGACTGAATGCAGCTGAGGAAAGACTCAATAAACTTGCACATAAGTCAATGAATACTATCCAAACTAAGATACAAAGAATAAAGAAGAAAATAGAATCTATCGATCAAGGGCTACGGGCAGTATCAAAGAAGGTATCATATATGTAACTGATGTCCCAGAGGAGTAAGAGACACAGGATAGAAGGAATATCTGCATGGATTATGATTAATAATCCATGAGGTCATGTCTGACTCTTTGCGACCCCATGGACTGTAGCCTATCAGGCTCTTCCGTCCATGGGATTTTCCAGGCAAGAGTGCTGGAGTGGATAGCCATTTCCTTCTCCAGGGGATCCTCCTGACCCAGGAATCGAACCCAGGTCTCCCACATTGCAGGCAGACGCTTTACCGTCTGAGCCACCAGGGAAGCCCAATCATTTTCCAAAATTAATCAAAATTAACAAAACAGATCTAAGAACTCCAAGGAACCCCAAGCAAACAGGTCAAAAAATAAAAATAAAACCTCACACACCTAGACACATCATAATCAAACTTCTGAAAAGCAAAGATAAGAAAAAAGAAACCTCTAAGTTGGAGTGGTACTGCGTGCATGCTAAGTTGCTTCAGTCGTGTCCAACTCTTTGCGACCCTATGGACTGTAGCCCGCCAGGCTTCTCTGTCCATGGAGATTCTCCAGGCAAGAATACTGGAGTGGGTTGCCATGCCCTTCTCCAGGGGAATCTTCCTGACCCAGGGATTGAACCCATGTATCCTATGGCTCCTGCACTGCAGGCAGATTCTTTACTGCTGAGCCACCAGGGAAGAATACTGGAGGGGCAGAGGTGGGAGGAATGAGGAAAGGAGGGTATTAGGTACAAAGGAACAAAGGTGAGATTTATAGACAATTTCTTGGCAGAAACTATGCAAGCCATAGGATAAGAGAGTGGCAACGTTAAAGTAAGGAATGAAAAAAAAAACAGTCAATCCAGAATACTATACAGAAAGAAAGTGGCTTTCAAAAGTGAGACAAAATAAAAACGATTTCAGCAAGCAAAAGCTGAGGGAATTCACTGCCAATAGATCTGCACAACCAGAAATGTGAAAGGAAGTTCTTTAATTAAAAATCTAGATATACTGATCTTTCATGTGAGAGTGCCAGAAATACTAAAAAATAATGGTAAATATAAAGACATTTTTCTTATTTTTTATCTTTTTAAAAGGTAATTCACTGTCTAAAGTATCATTCTCAATGGGGGCAAAACTGTCTCCAAGGGGACAAAATTGGTTCTTTGGAAGCCGAAAACTAACTTAGTTATTACAGTTATTTGTAAGGCCTCCAGAAGGCCAAAGATCATAAATTGATGTATAGTACATCTGTAGTATTTTAACTATGAAGAGGAAATTCAGGAAAAAAATAGTGTCTACAAAGTGCCTTAGGGAAGAAACAATGCGGAAAAAAATGTTTGAGAAACATTGGCATAGAACAAAACCAGTTACAACATTTTGTGGTGTTCACAATAGACATTAAAGTGAAATGTATGTAGTAGTAGCACAAAATGTAGGAAGGAGGAAACTGAGGGAGGAAACTGAAGTATGCTGCTGTAAGGTTCTTATGCTCTACGTGAAGTAGTATATATTATTTGAAATAAAAATATGATACATTAATGATGTATTTTGTAAACCCTGGAGCAACCACTAAGTTTTTTAAATGACTGATACTGGAGATAAAATGAAATTATAAGATTTCAAAAGAGGGCATGAAAAGAGGAAAAACAGAAAAAAAGAACATACAGCACAAGTAGAAACAAATAGTGATATGGTAGATTTAAAATACAAATACCTAAATGATTACGTTAAATATAAATGTATAAGAAGCCCACATGAAATATAAGGGCGTTTACAGAATGAAAGCGAAGGAATGGAAAAAGACATACCATGCCAATACTAATGAAAAGAAGGCTGAAGTATAAAAGGGATGATCAAATAATGATAAAGTGATCAATTCATTAAGAAGACCAAATAAACCTAAATATTGATACATACAATAAAATACCTATGTCCAACGCGTACATCAAAATACATGCAATAAAAACTGAGAACTACGGATTTCCCTAAAGGTTCAGTGGTTAAGACTTCACCTTTCAATGCAGGGGCTGCAGATTCAATCTTTGGTCAGGGAGCTAAGATTCCTTGTGCCCCTCAGCCAAAAAGCCAAAACAAAAAACAGGAGCAATATTGTAACAAATTCCAGAATGACTTAAAAATTGGTCCATAACAACAAAAACTGAAGAAAAAAAAAAAGCTGATAGAATTGAACTAGAAGGATGAATACATATATCTTCCTGTATAAATAAGGGACTTCAACACTTCTCTTTAGTAGTTGACAGAGCAAGTACCAAAAAAAGCAATAAGGATACAACAGGCACTTCCAACCAACTTGACCAAACTGATATCTATATAACACACCATCAGACAACAACAGAAAACACACTCTTCGTAATACATTGTCACCAAGAACCATATTTTGAATCGTGAAGCAAATCTAACCAATTTTTAAAAAATGAAATAGTAAAAATGTCTTACTATGAACACAACTAAATTAAACAGCAGAAAGATGTCTGGAAAAATCCCCAAATATTTGGAAATTAAACAATATCTTTCTATGTAACCCAGGGGTCAAAGAAGAAATCACAAAAGAAATGAGAAAATACCTTTGACTGAGTGAAAATAAAAACACACATATCAAAATTTGTGGGATGCCATTACACTTAGAATGCCAGTAATACTTAGAAATTTAGAGCATTGAATATTTGGTGCTATAATAAAATAAGAAAGTTGTTTTTAAGTTCATCCAGAATTGTCTTATTGAAGAATAGTTGATTTACAATGTTGTTTTAGTTTCAGGTGTACAGCAAAGTGATTCACACACGTGTGTGTGTGTGTGTGTGTGTGTGTGTGCGTGCTAAGTCGCTTCAGTTGTGTCTGACTCTCTGTGACCCTGTGGGTTGTAGCCAGCCAGGCCCCTCTGTCCATGAGATTCTCAGGCAACAATACTGGAGTGGGTTGCCATTTCCTTCTCCAGGGGATCTTCCAGACCCAGGGATCGAACGAGCGTCTCTTATGTCTCTGCATTGGCAGGTGGGTTCTTTACCACTAGCGCCACCTGGGAAGCTCAGCACTGTTTATAACACCCCCAAAACCGGGAACCACCCAGATGGCCCTAAGCAAGAGAATGGATAAATATGTTCTGACACATTTGCCCCAAAGAATATTATACAACAAGGAGAATGGACAAAACATAACAGCACACAACAACATGGACAACACACCCTCTGAACAAAAGAAGACAGGTCCACAAAAATTATTATCAGTATAATTCCATTTCTTTAAAGTTCAAAAGCAAAATAACTGTGTTAAATGCAGACGGTTATTAGCCAAGGAAGGCAGCGACTACAAGGGGAATGGGTGAGGGAGGGGGCACTTCAGGTGTTAATACAGTAAGTTCCCTACATACCAACGAGTTCTGTTCCGAGAGCACTTTTCCTAAGTCCAAAAATTTAGCCTAGGTATCCAACTAACACAGTCAGCTGTAGAGTGCTGTACTGTAATAGGTTTATAATACTTTTCACACAAATAGCACATAAAAATCAGACACAAAAAGTAAACATTTTTAATCTCAAGGTACAATATCTTGAAAAGTACAATAGTCCAGTACAACAGGTGGCACACAGGGGCTGGCATCGAGTGACCAGGCAAGAAGAATTACTGACCAGAGGAGGGAGAGGAGCTGAGAGATGATGGAGCTGAAGGATGGTCAACAACAGGAAATGGAGGGCAAGCTGCCAGTTCACTCACACCTGATGTCGATGGACATGTGGAAGCGCGTTCGCATGATTGAGAGTTTGCATCTTGAAGGTTCATATGTTGGGGACTAATTTATAATGTTCTTCCTTGATCTGGGTAATGGGTGTAAGGGTGCGTTCAGTTTTCAAAAATTCAGACTTGTATACTTTTTTGTGCATACACCTTTCTGTCCGTATATTATACTTTGGTTTTGAAATGGCTCAAGACACCACATGCCCTACAACCCACAGGCCAACAGACTTCCTGAAGGGCATCTTACCCATTCTCTTGCCTTCAAGCCAGAAAGCAAGTAACCCACGTCGGGCATGCATCATCATTCAGGCTCAGACTGTCCAGCAGCCCTGAAAGGGGAGCTGTCATCTAGGGCAGCTCAGAAGGCCAAAGACAAGGCTTCCAGACCAAGGTAACCAGCCCGAGACCAAGGTCAGCATTCGGCAGGGTCCCTGAGGCGGTGACCTAGGCCATGTGATTACTGCACCATCCTCAGGAGACCAGACTGGGGCAGGAGATGGCTATTGGGGGGATGGTGGAAGGGGGTAGCCATGCTAGCCAGAGGGGTAACTTACTGCTCTCAGCTCCTGCCAAGCCCACATCATCTGAGACAGCGGCAGGAAGGGCACCCTCCTTCCTGGTCTGACAAAAAGTGGTCAGGCTTTCCCTGCCCCTTGAGGTGGATTAAAGGCACACAGGTTCAGGTACCCCGAGCAGGACCGTGGGCAGGTGCAGGGACTCCAGAAAGAATGTTCTGAGCCTTTAATTAAAGTTCACCACCGCTGACTCTCTGGAAGTCAGCCTAGAATGTCCTACTACAGAAGCAGTCAGGCAGCCAGCGGAAGTCTCTCCCAGCTGAAACCCAGAGATGCGGCCAGCATAGTTTTCCCTCCTAAATTGCCAGCCTCCTCCCCTGTACCTTGGCCTGGAGATAATGTGGTTGATAAGGGGTCAGGAGAGCAAGGGGAGGGATGTTCACGTGGTGGGGACCACGGGTCAAGCCCTAAATTAAGTGCTTGACAGCATCTCATTTCATGCTCACAAAACCTTATAAGTTTTGTAAGGTTTTGTGAGTTAAAAATCAGTGTTAAGCTTGGATTCGGAGGTGCAAAACGGTTGAAGGTGTTGGGGTCCTTCCAGTCACCTTCTGTTTGGTTTAAATGGTGGCTCAATGCAGGACACCCAAGTACAATCCCTGGGTTGGGACGATCCCCCAGAGAAGGGAATGGCAACCCACTCCAGTATTCTTGCCTGGAGAATCCCATGGACAGAGGAGCTTGGTGGGCTACCGTCCAGGGGGTTGCAAAGAGTCAGACACGACCAAGTGACTAACGCTTGCACTTTTCAGACATAGTTGATATTTAAAACTGGTGTGGATGGGTTTCTTTCCTCAGGACTCCAAGCACATGGCCCTTCTCTCCTGTGAGTACAGACATGTCCGTGAGAAAGGACCCTCCCTACCAGTCATAGGATGACAGGTTCCCCAGGACTCTCTCTCAACCTGCCTTCTCATCGTCGGCCTGAACCCAGCCCTGTGTGCAGGGTTCCCCAGGTTGGGAAGAACAGCCGGATCATCACCCTTATGCCAAAGCCAACAGCAGGAGCCAGGCCGCCGACCCCTTTGCCAGGCACAGGCCAGCAGACACCATGGCTGGCTCCTATGATCAACAACTCGAGGCCGGAAGACTCTGAGTTCTTAGCCCTCCAGGGAAGGTCAAAGAAAGGGCCCCTTCTGGAAAGAAAATTTTGCTTATATGAGGGAAATCCAGAAAGTCCAGTGAAAAGGAGCTGGGCTCACGGTGGCTGAGAAAATGGGGCTTGGCTCCAGTCCTGACATTAGGAGACAACACAGATGCTGGCCAACGGGATGGGAGCTGCCCAGAAGTTCCAGCAGGAAAAAAGGACTCTTTGGAATCAGAGCGCCCAGGGTCTTTAATGCTCTCCTGAGCCACTTCTGTCAAGCGCCTCCCTCTCCTGTGCTAAGTCCTCTCATTTAAAAGGTTTCCAAATAAAGAGCAGTCTACGGAGGGAGGGAAGCTGTGGGGCCAGGATGGCAGGATGCAGGACTAGAGACGGAGTGGGCAGAGCTGACGCTGTCCATCATAGGCACGTAGCAGACATATTCAGAGGGGCAAATGGGACCAGAGACCCAAGAGGACCCGGGACCAGATGTGCAGGGCGTCCATTCCAGGGGCAGCCAGAGAGGGGAGGTGCAAGTGGCAGGTGGAAAAGCCAGGAAGGGGATTTCCCTGGTGGTCCAGTGGTTAAGACCCCACCTTCCAATGCAGGGGGCCCAGGTTCAATCCCCGCTCAGGGAACTAAGATCCCACAAGCCACACAGCAACTCAGCCCACGCACCATAACTAGAGGGTCTAAGCGCTGCAACAAAGTGTCACGCATGACGCAAGGATGATCCCACGTCACGCATGACGCAAGGACGACCCCACATGCTGCAACTAAGACCTAACGCAACTAACTAAGCCTGCGTGCTGCAGGGAAGCCGGTGCGGCGCAACCAAGAGCTGAAGTGCGGCAGCGCAGCCAAACTAAAGTAAAATAATTTTACAAAAGGAAAGTCAGGAAGACAAGAAGTCAAAGCTGAGAAAGTTAAGTTGAAGCAAGAAAAACAAGGCAGGAAGAAACCGAGCTTCCAGAAACCAAAGCCTTGACAGGATCATCTTCGGAATCCAGGAGAAAATACCAAAGGCATGTTCGGACCCTCGTCTTCCTACCGCTTTGTGTATTTCCTTCGGGGGTGGGGGAGGGGTGGACTTCGATTAGCAGCCATGCCTCCCCATGCACGCGTGATGAGACCACAATTTGTTTACATGACCTATTAGGTCCTATGTGATCTGGTCGAAGCCCCTGACCCCCTTGGAACAAATCCAATTTTGTTTTCTCCTGCTGTTCCCCTTTTTCTTGGCTCCAGCTCATGAGTCCTTACTGTCCCTAAAACACACCCCACCAGCGGGCACCTCAGGACCTTTGCTGTGGCTGGAACCCCATCCTCACACTTTAACATTCATGTCATCACTTCTTCTGTTTCTCCTCCAGTGTCACCTCCGTACAAAGGCCTCCTGGGTTCACCCCACCCCAAAGGGTACCTGACCTCTGCCCTTGCTACACTTCTCTTCATAACACTTGACGTGACTTAACACCATTTTCTAAACTGATTCGTGTTTTTGTCCATCTCCACCGATAGACTGTGCTTCCCAGGTGGCTCACTGGTAAAGAATCCGCCTGCCAATGCAGGAGATGCAGGAGACATGGGTTCGATCCCTCGGTTAGGAGAATCCCCCAGAGGAGGAAATGGTAACCCACTCCAGTATTCTTGCCTAGAGAATCCCATGGACAGAGGAGGCTGGCGAGCTATAATCCATGGGGTCGCAGAGTCGGAAATGACGAGCATGCACACACACACCGCTAGAATGTAAGCTTCACAAGGGCAGACGAAAAGGTCCTATTCACCATTGTTCCCTTAGTGCCTAGAATGAGTCTGGCATGTGGTTTAACAAGAGTTTGTTTAACAGATGCTAAGTCCTTACAGTAACCCCATGAGGTGGTTACTTGGCCCGTCCCTCTTCTTTGCATGAGCTGAGCTCAGCTCAGAGAAATTGAATAACTTGTGTAAGGTCACCCAGCTAACGAGAAAAGGATCCAGCACCAACTCAGAGCAGCCCGATTTCAAGCCTGCACTTTAACCCTGACGTGTATTTCTTGGGTAATGCGGTGGAGGATAATGTAGACTTGAGCCTCCCAGTTTACAAAGTATTATGATTTATTTTCTAATATCTTACTAAAATTGTGAAAGGGACTCTAAGGATCAGCTAAAGCAGAATTCTCCACTGAATGGTTTATAAAATTCATTCACATCAAAAAAGGCAGTAACGGCCTCTGTTCCAATTTTCATTTGTAAAGAAGCAATCCATAAAATAATTATTTAGACGTTTTCTGTTTATTAATGAGCAGCCTGAGAGCTTCCAAGAACATGTCCCATAGTGACTAGAGACACATGCTCAGGCTTTGGCCCCCAGCCGTTTATCACCTAGCAGTTCTGGCCATTTTACACTGTTTTCATTTTCATATGTTGTTTTTTTTAAACCACAACCAATCTTGAAAGAAAGATGGAAACCTAAGGAACACTGAAATATAGTGAAATATACCATGTTAATGCAGAGCATAAAAACGACAAGAAAGAATTCAATACGTTTGATATTCACACAGATTCATAAATTGCATACAACTGATCAAGATTATGTGATACAGGCAATGGCACCCCACTCCAGTACTCTTGCCTGGAAAGGTCTATGGACAGAGGAGCCTGGTGGGCTGCTGTCTGTGGGGTCCCAGAGTCGGACACAACTGAAGTGACTTAGCAGCACATAAAGATATGGGCTTCCCTGGTGGCTCAGTGGTAAAGAATCTGCCTGTTAATGCAGGAGACATGAATTCAATCCCTGAGTCAGGAAGATCCCCTGGAGAATGAAATGGTAACCCACTCTAATATTCTTGCCTGATAAATCCCAAGGAAAGAGGAGCCTGGCAGGCTACAGTCCATGGGATCACAAATAGTCAGACATGACTGAGAGACTAATAACAACACATAAAGATATGCTCATTACCAAAAGGAATGGAGCTAAAGGAAGGAGAGCTATTTAAAGGAAGGAGAGGTATTTTATCCCATTTTACCCCATTGGCTTTTCATTTACTGAGTTAGATGGTCAGATGGCGTGGCCAAGATGACAGAGTAGGAAGATTCTGCGTTCACCTGCTCCCATGAGCACAACAAAATTACAACAATTCACAGAGCAGCTACTTATGAGAAAGACCAGAACCCAGCAGGAAAGATCATCAACAACTAAATAGAGAAAGAAGGAACCAAACCGACATGGCTAGGAGGGGCAGAAACACTGAAGAGTCCAGTCCCGCCCCCTGGGTAGGCAACCTACAAACGGGATACAGCATAACATAACACCGACTCGCTCAGTCATGTCTGACTCTTTGCAGCTCCACGGACTGCAGCCCGCCGGGCTCCTCTGTCCGTGAAATTCTCCAGGCGAGAATACTGGAGTGGGTTGCCATTGCCTCGTCCAGGGGACATTTCCAACCCAGGGCTCTAACTCATGTCTTCCACATGGCAGGCAGATTCTTTACCATCTGAGCAACCAAGGAAGCCAAACAGGAGGATACTTACAACTGCAGAGGTTGTTCCTAAGGAATGAGGGACCTGAGACCTACATCAGGTTCTCCAGCCTGGGGGTCCTGCATTGGGAAGACAAGCCCCCAGAATGTTTGGCTTTGAAGGCCAGCAGGGCTGGGCTACAGTTCATGGGGTGGCAAAGAGTCGGACACGGCTGAGCAACTAATACTTACACACTCAGGGCTGACTTCCAGGAGAGCCAGAGGGCTGTGGGAAATAGAGGCTCCACTCTTACAGGATACACACAAAATCCCACCTGCTCAGGGACCGAGGGCAGAAGCGGTCATTTGAAAGGAGCCTGGGTCAGAGCCCCCAGTGATCTTGGAGAGCCTCCTGGAAAGGCGAGAGGTGATGGAGCTCATCCTGGGGACCCAGACACTGGTGGCAGCCAATTTGGGGAGTTCCTTATATCAAGAACACCCTGGAGCTGGCAAGGGTATTCTGGAATCCCCCTCTGGTTCATTAGCGCCAGTACCTGGCCTCCGAACCAGTCTGCTGGCAACAGTACTGCGAGCCTCAGGCCAAGCCAAGCAACAAGCTGAGTGGGGATGCCGCCCACCCACCAGCAACCTGGCTGCCTTAAGACCCCCTGAGATTACAGCCACCCCAGAACCTAGCCCTGCCTTACGGGTGTCCCAGGAGCTAGTCCCACACACTATCACACTGGTTCAGGCCCTAGGATCCCCAGGGTTATGCAGTCCCCAGGACCTGATTCTGCCCACCAGTGAGCTGGCACTGGCCTCAGGACCACCTGGGCTTCAGTCCCACACAACAGTTACTTTACACCAGCTCCAGCATCCCTGGGCTCTGAGCCACCCACCAGCGGGCCAGAACCAGCCACAGGGACTAGCCTCACACATTAGCTGTCCCACAGCAGTTCTGGGACCTCCAAGCCCCACACCAGAGACTCCAGGACCTAGGTCCACCCACCAGTGGGCCAGCACTAGCCCCAGCATCTGGCCTCTCCAACCAGCCCCAGGACCACCACAGGCTGAAGCCCACCCTATCAGGACCCAGGCCACCCATCAGCAGACTGGCACCAGCCCCAAGACCTCCTGCATGCCAGCATGCCAAGAGCAGCTCAGCAACACCTTGGGCCCCTCAGTCAGCCTGAGATCCAGCCCCTGATCAGAGGACCAAGACAAGTTTTGGAACACCCTGGACTCCACAGCCTGGTGTGTCAGGAACCAGCCCCATCACTAATCCCGCCCACCAAGAGACCAACACCAGCCCTGGGATTGCCAAGGCTCTGCAGCCAGAGAGCCCAAGATCTGACTCTCTTCATCAGAGGACCAGTTCTAGTTCTGGGACACCTTGGGCCCCAGTCCCACCCACCAGCAGGCTGACATCAGCTCCAAGACACCTTGAACCGCTCCGCCAACAATCTCAAGACCCAGCATCACTCACCAGCAGACCAACACCAGCTTTGGGACACCCCAGAACCTGCAGTCAGCCAGTTCTTCTGGGGTATAGAGCCAGCCTGATTAAAGGTAAAGATGCTTAGGCATGCCAGGCTCCATGGAAGACCATTAACAAATTCCTTCCCCAAGTCCAGCCCATCCCCACAACCAAATCATTCCTTCCTTGGACTCCACACCAGCCATGAGCCCTGCGGGCAGACATATGTCTTCATCCGTCATCTGTTGCATCCTGTAACTGAGTTCTTCGATACCAGACTGAAACTTTGTAGTTATAATCAACAGTACTGAATATCTGGGACTTCCCTGGTGGTCCAGTGGTTAAGAATCTGCTATCCAATGCAAGGGGCCACAGGATCCATACCTAATCAGGGAACTAAGACTTTCACATACTTCAGAGCACTAAGCCCACGTGCCACATCTAGAGTCCATGCACAGCAATGAAAGATCTCACGGGCCACAGCGAAGACTCGATGCAGCCAAATACATAAATATTTTTTTAAAAGATACTGAAAACCTGCACTAGACTTTATAGTATATAAAGTCCCTTCACATATCCTATCACATGCAATCCTCCCAACCACTCTTTGGACAAGACAGTGAAGGTCACAGATGGAAACAACTGGCCCGAAGCCAAACAGCTAGGAGGGATGACGCCGTCTGCCTCTACTGCTCTCTTGTGGTTTAAGGCTGGTATATTTCGTCCCCCTAGTCCAACTGTAAGCACATCCAGTGCTTATATAGATGTATTTTTTCCTCTCCACCCAGCCCCGCCCTTTCCCAGCACATGGTAAGTCCCTGTTGAATGCATGAATGGTGAGCATGGGGTGTGAGCACCTCTGTGTGTCAACGGCAGGCTTCAGGTGACTCACACAGAAGAGCTTTAGGAGTCGAGGTGTGCAGGGGCAGCTCCAGGCTCTCTGAGCAGATGTCTGGTTCCTTGAAGAACCTACATGTGGGTAGACCTTGCCCTACCTCGACTCCATCAGCATCTTTTAATTTCAGGACTAGAGAATGAGGAGCTCCTTTGAGCTTGGATGCAATCTTGGTCCCAGTGCCTTCTTTTCATTGGCGTAAAAATGCAGAACCCCAGAAGGACTTGAGGCCTGAGTCAAAGGTTGCATCAAGGGTCCCCAACCCCCCAGCCTTGAACCAGCACCAATCCATGGCCTGTTAGGAACCTGACCACATGGCAGGAGGTGAGCAGCAAGCAAAGTTTCATCTGCTGCTCACTGTCACTCTCCATCGCTCCCATTACCCCCTGAATCATTGAACACATTACTGCCTGAACCATCCCCTTCCTATCCACTGTCCATGGAAAAACTATCTTCCCTGAAACTGGTCCCTGGTGCCAAAACCATAGGGTACCACTGGTTTCCATCTTCTGATCACTGGCAAAGCTCCTGAGCTATCTAAGCAGAGAACAATACCTGGAGGACCACTTCAAAGTTCAAGATGACTACTGACCATGGCAAGTGCCAAAGAACCCAGCTTCTGGAGTTAGGGAAAGTTCATGCCTCTCTCATCCAAACCTCACTCAATGCATAAAGAGCTCTTTAAAACATATACCAAGAAAGTACTGAGGTGAAAGTGAGCTTAAAAATAATCAGAAATGTGGAAACTGACACCAGCCTGGAGAAAATAAAAAAGGCAGTGGAGTCAGGGCATTCATGAGGGCCAAGGAGCTGCAGCTTGAGGCATCAGCATGAACCCAGGATCCTGAGTGCTGTGGATGATAAACAGAACTGTCTCTAGATGAGACAGAAGGTCACGGGCAGCAATAATCAGCTACAGCCTCACGCAGGCTGCAGAGAAGGGATGATTTGATCATCTGTCCTCGCCTCCTGTTGAGGATACAGAGATGGAAGCAAGGTCTGAGGGATGAAGACAGAAAGACAGGGGAGAGGAGGAGAGCACAGTGTCCCCAAGTGAACTTGATCCTCTCAAACCCTGGCAGGTGGCAGAGACGAAGAGACAGACACGGGACTTGTAAAAGTGGCCCCCACGTCATCCAGAGGCTCTCTCCCATCAATGCTTTCTTATTCTTTCAGGGCAAATGCATCACAAACATATGGATTTGATTGCATTTCCACACCCCATCTTCCTCTCCTCTTGCCTGGAAAATGAAAAGGGGGAAAAAACAGCCAGGCAGGGACCAAAATTTGTAGCATGGCTTTAAGCAAGCTTGGAGCATGCCAGGGAAATAGCTGGAGCTGGTCAACACATTCGAATGGCAGTGGCAGCTGGTCCCATCAGTAACACTGATGGCCAGGGACGTACCCGCCATCAGGCAAGAGCAGATACGCAGGTCTGCCAGAGGGCACTGGGAGAAATGGCCCTCAAGTGCCGAGGCCCTCAGATAGCCAAGGTGCCGTGTCATTTCCCTGCAGTTTCAAAAGCAGTGTGTAGGGCTGAGTCCACTTCTGTCCTCAGACTTTATCAAAGGGGTGGTATCCAGCTGTGCTCTGTCTCCACTGGAAACAAAACAGAAGGACTTCCATTAGAGCAAAGGGAAGGCAATTAAGACATCAAAAGGAATGACCAGTTGCAACGCTGTCTTATGACCAGGCATAGTAAGCACATGCCTATAAATCATCTATTTACACATATTTATTGGGTGCAACTCTCATAAGAGTTGCATGATGTGTCAGAGACTAAACTGGATGATATTCACATATTATTACCAGGCCTCACACTTGCACTACAGGATGGGTATTATCAACCCAACTGTATAGATGAGGAGTGAGTCAAGCAGGCCTTAGGAAGTATCACTACGAACAAAGCTAATGGAGGTGATGGAATTCCAGTTGAGCTATTTCAAATCCTGAAAGGTGATGCTGTGAAAGTGCTTCACTCAATATGCCAGCAAATTTGGAAAACTCAGCAGTGGCCACAGGACTGGAAAAGGTCAGTTTTCATTCCAGTCCCAAAGAAAGGCAATGCCAAAGAATGCTCAAACTACCGCACAATTGTACTCATCTCACACGCTTAGGAAAGTAATGCTCAAAATTCTCCAAGCCAGGCTTCAGCAATATGTGAACCATGAACTTCCAGATGCTCAAGCTGGTTTTAGAAAAGGTAGAGGAACCAGAGATCAAATTGCCAACATCCGATGGATCATCAAAAAAGCAAGAGAGTTCCAGAAAAACATCTATTTCTGCTTTATTGACTATGCCAAAGCCTTGACTGTGTGGATCACAATAAACTGCGGAAAATTCTGAGAGATGGGAATACCCAGACCACCTGACCTGCCTCTTGAGAAATTTGTATGCAGGTCAGGAAGCAACAGTTAGAACTGGACATGGAACAACAGACTGGTTCCAAAGAGGAAAAGGAGTTCGTCAAGGCTGTATATTGTCACCCTGTTTATTTAACTTCTATGCAGAGTACATCATGAGAAACGCTGGACTGGAAGAAACACAAGCTGGAATCAAGATTGCCGGGAGAAATATCAATAACCTCAGATATGCAAATGACACCACCCTTATGGCAGAAAGTGAAGAAGAACTAAAGAGCCTCTTGATGAAAGTGAAAGAGAAGACTGAAAAAGTTGGCTTAAAGCTCAACATTCAGAAAACGAAGATCATGGCATCTGGTCCCATCACTTCATGGCAAACAGATAGGGAAACAGTGGAAACAGTGGCTGACTTTATTTTTGGGGGCTCCAAAATCACTGCAGATGGTGATTGCAGCCATGAAATTAAAAGACGCTTACTCCTTGGAAGGAAAGTTATGACCAACCTAGACAGCATATTAAAAAGCAGAGACGTTACTTTGCCAACAAAGGTCCATCTAGTCAAGGCTATGGTTTCTCCAGTAGTCATGTATGGATGTGAGAGTTGGACTATAAAGAAAGCTGAGCACAGAAGTATGGATGCTTCTGAACTGTGGTGTTGGAGAAGATGCTTGAGAGTCCCTTGGACTGCAAGGAGATCCAACCTGTCTATCCTAAAGGAGATCAGTCCTGGGTGTTCATTGGAAGGACTGATATTGAAGCTGAAACTCCAATACTTTGGCCACCTGATGTGAAGAGCTGACTCATTTGAAAAGACCCTGATGCTGGGAAAGATTGAGGGTAGGAGAAGGGGATGACAGAGGATGAGATGGTTAGATGGCATCACTGACTCAATGGACATGAATTTGGGTAAACTCTGGGAGTTGGTGATGGACAGGGAGGCCTGGCATGCTGCGGTTCATGGGGTCACAAAGAGTCAGACACAACTGAGTGACTGAACTGAACTTCAGAACTGAGACCACAGAGGAGTTAAAGGACTTTCCCTAGATCCTAAAGCTAGGAAATGGTGAAAAAAGGATCCAACTCCTTTCTCCAATTCCATTTTTTTTTCTTTATCTTCTTGAATTTCAACTCAGGGCTGAAATGATTCTCTGAACTTCCCCACCAAAAATAGCATCCAACATCATTTATGTTGAGTAAATGTTGAATGAATGAATGAACCAGCACAAATTGTGGATTCTACCACCAGTGTTTCTAAAACCTATTTCATCAATTTAGATATTCACCTTTTTATAGTATTCCATGAAATTTAAATGTGTATCTTGCAATCAGCAGACTCTTAGAGTTGGCAACATATGATCACCTTGAAGCAGGACCAGTCGTAGATGAAAGTGTAATGAACAGTATGAGAAAGTGAATGTTTAAGCCAAATAAGGTAAGATGGACAGAGCTGTCTAAAAACAGTAAGATCGGTTTTAGATTCAAGGCCAAAAAAAATTTGAGGAAGGTGGAGAATGGGCATTTGAGGCATCTCTCTTGGAAGAGCATATAGGTTCCTTAAAGGAAGGGACCTCATCTGACTTTATTTTCTGCTCCCCAAGTTCACAGTCCTGCATTGTGCAATAAAGAACAGGGGTGACTCCCCTCTGCAAGTATCAAAAAAGAAAGAAAAGCCCGATTCATCTGACATTTCCAGTGATTCCTTCCCAGAGGCAGAGGTTTGAATCAGATGGTCTCTGGAGAACCCTCCAAGATCCAGGATTTTAAGACAGGAACCTGATGGTTTGCCGCTCTGATTAATTACACAAAGTTACCATGCACTGGGGCTTCCCGGGTGGCAGTGGTGATAAAGAACTTGCCTGCCAAAGCAGGAGACACAGGTTCAATCCCTGGGTCGGGAAGATCCCCGGGAGGTGGGCATGGCAACCCATTCCAGTATCCTTGCCTGAAGAATCCCATGGACAGAGGAGCCTGGCAGGCTAAGGTCCATAGGGTCACAAAGAGTCAGACACAACTGAAGTGACTTAGCGAGCACTGGGCATTAACAGGATCAAATCAAGAGCTCAGTCAACAAGGAGATTTTATTTGCTTCCTTCTCTCTAATCCAGCTTCCTTCTCCAATTTCCACATTTTTGCTCACTGCCCCTCTTTCCAAACACACACACACACACACACACACACACACACATACATGAGTCATTTAAAATTAATCTCCCTTCTCTGATCTCAATTTAGATAATCTAAAAAGTTCACTTTTTTTTCACAGTATACACCATGGGAACAGGAAAAGAACACAATCACTCACTAAGCAGAGCCTTTACTAAGAAGTCTGACCAATTCATTTCCCTCAAAATGCTGCCCAATGGGTACAATACACCAAAAGAAATTTCTGCATGCTAAATGTAATGGGAGAAAACTTTGAAGAGGAACAGGATATTCACAGCATCTGAAAGACTCTCCACATAAGCTTCTTAGTAATAATATATTCATAAACAAAGAGAAAGAGAAAATGAGAGAGCAAATGTGGCAAAATACGACCGGAGGAATCTGAGCTCCGACAGTAGGGAGTTCTTTGTATTCTTTTTGAAACTTTTCTCTAAGTGTGAAATTATCTAAAAAAAAAAAAGTAAAGGGGCTTCCTGGTGGCTCAGTGGTAAAGAATCTGCCTGCCAATACAGGAGACACAGTTTCAACCCCTGATCTTGGAAGATCCCACATGTCACAGAGCAACTAAGCCCGTGCACCACAACTGTTGAGCCTGTGCTCTAGAGTCTACACACTGCAGCTGCTGAAGCCCTTATGTCCTAGAGCCAGTGCTCCACAATTAGAGACTCCACTCCAATGAGAAGCCTGCACACCACAGCTAGAGAAAAGCCCCCAGTCTTCAAAACTAGAGAAAAGCCCATATATCAACAAAGAGCCAGCACAGCTAAAAATAAACAAAACTTAAAAAATTTTTAAGTAGTAAGAAACAAAACTAACTGCTTCCCCATTTTACAGGAGTCACTCAGCCCGTGTCCTGCCCTCTAAGAAGCAACGTCTAATTTCTTAGGCTCCAAAAGCCTTCAGAGAGGAAGACAGAGAAAAGTCCGTTAGCTCATCCCACCTCCCAGCACGTCCCATCCATCCTTCGACTTTAGGAGAGATGACAAGTGAACAAAAGGATCATAGATAATAATTATCTGAGCATAAAACAATTAGTGCGGCAACCACAGAGAGAAAGTTAATAGCCACATACATGGTGGCGGGGGGATTCTTCGCTTGTAAACACAACTGAGAGGGAAACGCAGCCAAAACCGCTCTCTGCCCTCAGGAATCGTGAGTCTTAAATCAAAGTCACAAGGCAGGGCCGGCAGCAGGGGCCCTGCACATTGCGAAGGAGGCTCTGAAAACAGGAATAAAGACATTCCTGGCAGCAGTTTGGGGGAGGGGAAAAGGAAACCCTAAAGAGTTTGAGATGTGTTGGAATAGGTCGCTGGGGGAGCCGGTGGGCACCCTTTCCTGGACATCTTTAAAAGAAGGGGACATTGTCTAGTAACGTGTTAGAATGTGTAGGGACTTCCCTGCCGGTCCGGTGGTTAAGAATCCACTGTCCAATGCAGGGGACAGGGGTTCGATACTTGGTTTAGGAACTAAGATCCCTTAGGCAACCAAGTCCGTGTGCCTAAACTAGAAAGAAGCCCAAGCATCACAATGAAGGGCCAGCGTGTCACGACCAAGCCAAAAATAAATAAGTATTTTTAAAATGTTACAATGTGTAGAACTTACTTTCAAATACCTCATCACACAAAGTGTGAGAGAATGTGAGTTACTAGACTGAAGCTAGGACGCAGGTGCTGGCCAAGACAGCCCAGGTGTTCAGCAGGTGCTCTGTTCAGCCAGCCGGAGCTCACAGGTGGTGTCTCCACCTCCTTACCTCTCTCTATGAGCAGAGCTTGGTTAATTAGCATACCAAGTGTTAGAAATGGATTTTCATGGGTAAAAATAAAGGCCTGTTGACTAGCATAACAAATGTTAGAAAAGGACTCTCCTTGGGTGAAGTCAGAGGTATTCAAATAATGCAGATTAAACAGACATGTTTCAGACATACATCCATCCTTATAAATATCCATGGAGGCCTGAACCCCTGGTCCTAGCAATGCTGCTTTAGGTTAGACTCCTAAATGGCCCAGGGTAGCTGAGTTTCTGGATTCTGTTTCCCTGACATTAACTATAATTGCAACAAAGTTCTGTCTCCAGAATTAAGGTTTTTTTGCCTTCAGTAAATCTTTCATGCAAGGAGATGGCCAGTGAATATAAAACAATGCTATGCTAAGTGCTAAGTCACTTCAGTCATGTCCAACTCTGTGTGACCCCATAGACGGCAGCCCACCAGGCTTCCCCATCCCTGGGGTTCTCCAGGCAAGAACACTGGAGTGGGTTGCCATTTCCTTCTCCAATGCATGAAAGTGAAAAGAGAAAGTGAAGTCACTCAGTCATGTCCGACTCTTAGTGACCCCATGGACTGCAGCCTACCAGGCTCCTCCGTCCGTGGGATTTTCAGGCAAGAGTACTGGAGTGGGGTGCCATTGCCTTCTCTGATCTAAAAGAATAGTTTTATATATATTATTAAATAAATATAAATATATAAAAACTTGGGACTTCCTGAACAGGTTGCATGAACTTTATCTTTTTTCACACTTGTCAATGAATGTTAGGCTTCCCTGGTGGCTCAGACAGTAAAGAATCCGCCTGCAATAGAGAAGACCTGGGTTCTATCCCTGGGTTGGGAAGATCCCCTAGAGAAGGGCATGGCAACCCTCTCCAGTATTCTTGCCTGGAGAATCTCCATGGACAGAGGAGCCTGGCGGGCTACAGTCCATAGGGTCGAAAAGAGTCAGATACGACTCAGTGACTAAGCACAGTGAATGTCACCTACTTCAAAACTCCTTCCGAGGCCCCGATGTCTATCAAACAAGAACTGTGGGTGATGGTGCTGGCTTCGGCCAGCCTGCAGGAATTGAGGGAGGTGTGATCCTGCGCACACAATAGACAGGAGACAGGAGGGGCTGCAGGGAAGCCTCTGTGTTAAGAATTCTAGCTTAGGGGTGTCCCTCGTGGTCCAGTGGCTAAGAATCTGCCTTGCAAAGAAAGAGACACAGGTTTAATCCCTGATCCAGGAAGAACCCACAGGCCTCTGAGCAACTAAGCCCATGCGCCACAACTACTGAGCCTGATTTCTAGAGCCCTCAAGCTGCGACTACTGAACCCACAAACAGCAGCTACTGAACCCACATGCCTAGAGCCTGTGCTCTGCAACAAGAGAAGCCACCGCAATGAGAATCCCGCACGCAACAGAGAAAGCCGAGCACAGCAATAAAGACCCAGAGCAGACAAAAATAACTAAATACACTATTGCTGTTCAGTCGATGTCATGTCAGACTCTTTATGACCTCATGCCCTGCAATACTCCAGGCTTCCCTGACCTTCACTATCTCCCAGCATTTGTTCAAACTCATGTCCATTAAATAAAAATTAAAAATAAGAAGGTGATCTGGATAACTATACTTTAATAAAGAAAAATTCTAACTTAAACCCACCATGGTTTGAGCATGTGTACCATATGACCTCAATTCTTAAAAACCACTGGGACTTGTCTTACGGGCTAGGATATGGTTTAGTTCAGTACATGGTCCATGCACACTTATAATGCATTTGCTGCAGTTTGGGTACATTGCTCTATAAATATCCACTAAGAGACCTGTACTCAGCACATTTTTCCAAGTCTATATCCTCAGTGATACTTGTTCTGTTAATTACTGAAAGAGCTGAAATACCATTGTGGGTCTATGTCTTTCTTCTTTCTGTTTTGTCCATTTTTGTACCATGTATTTTGAAGCTGTTATCAGGAACACACAATCCTAAAAATAGCTGTTACATCTTCTTAATGAGTTGCCCTCTTATCAAATGAATATTATCCATATCTCTGAGAATATTCCTTATCCTAAAGCCTGCTTTGTCTATATCAATACAGCCACTTCAGCTTTCTTTTGATCCCTGTTAACAGAGTATATTTCTTTTCACCCTTTTACTTTTAACCCACCTGTTTCTTTATACAACATTTAAAGCATGTTTCCAGTAGTCAGCATATACTTTGGTATTGCTTTTTTATCCAATCTAATGATTTCTACCTCTTACTGTGGATATTGAAGCCATTTGTACTAATGTAATCACGAATGGGTTGAATCTAAGTCAACAGTCTTGCTGTCTTATTTTGTCCTTGTTCAGAGCAACTGTCAAGCTAACCTCATTCTTTCAGGGATTACCTGCCTGTGGTCTAATATCTGAAAACAGTTTTTACATATCTACTTAACAGCTTTCTACTTGCCGATGGCAGAAAAGCTAGGCCTGTAGCAGATACTCCACCCTCGGTCCACTGGAGATCCAGCCAAGCCCCATGAAATCTTGCCTCATCCTGACTGCAACACACTGATGGGAAAAATACATAGTTGCAAGGGTTTTATCCATCAAACAATGCTCTTCAATTCTGACCTCACCAGCACTTAAAGTTCTTCCACATCACTGGAGCTAAGTGGTTAAGGCTGATGATCAGATACCTGCCTCTCCTTCCCATCTGACATCTCCTCCACCTTCATAAAAGCTCTTCATTTCTTGTAAACTGGTACAGCCACTATGGGGAACAGTATGGGAGTTCCTTAAAAGACTAAAAACAGAGCTACCACATGACCCTGCAATCCCACTCCTGGGCATATATTCAGAGAGAAACATGATCCGCAAGGATTCATGCACCCCAGTGTTCATTGCAGCACTGTTTACAATAGCCAAGACATGGAAGCATTGCCATGTCTAAATAACATCACCTAAATGCCATTGACAGAGGAAAGGATAAAGAAGCGGGGGTACATGTTTACAATGGAATATTACTCACCCATTAAAAAGAATGAAATAATGCCATTTGCAGCAACAAGAATGGATCTAGAGAGGGTCATACTGAGTAAAGTAAGTCACAGAGAAGGAGAAATATCGTATGACATCCCTCAGATGAGGAATCTAAAAAGAAATGATATAAATGAACTTACTTACAAACCAGAAAGAGACTCACAGACTCAAGAGAATGAACTTATGGTGCCTAGGGGAAGGATAGAGGGAAGAGAGAGTTAGAGAGTTTTGGAGGGACACATACACACTGCTGTATTTTAAATGGATAGTGAACAAGGACCTAATGTGTAGCACAGGGAACTCTGCTCAATGTTATGTGGCAGCCTGGATGGGAGCAGAGTTTGGGGGAAAATGGATACATGTGTATGTCTGGCTGAATCCCTTCGCTGTTCACCTGAAACTATCCCAACATTGTTAATGGCTATACCCCCAACAAAAATTAAAAGCTTAAAAAATAAATAAGTGAATAACTAGTCTTCATTCCAGCCACCCTCAGCTTCTCGGAAGCCCCTGTAGGACAATGCTTTTCCCCACTTCCTGCCTCGATTCCTCCCAGCGTCCCCACCCCAGGTGTCCATCCCCTCCCCTACACTCATTTCACATCAAGTCATTATTCAAACCTCAGCTCTGTCCTTGCATCTTCCAGGAGGCCTCCCCTGACTCACTCAGGAGCCCCTCTTCTGTTCCTTGCAGAGCGCCTGCACACGTTCACCAAGCATCTGGAACCATCCATGGGGTTGTTTTCTTCAGGTTAACTACAAGTTTCTTACAGGCCAGGATGCTTCAGCATCTCTACCTGGACGGTTCCTGCCTCGGGTTTGGAGTTTGCTAAAGCAGTGAGTCCTCTGAACATCAAAGGAATGGATGAGTGAGCAGGTCACAGCCCCCACAGGAGGGGCCGACCTGCTGGTCAAGCTCGGGTGTAGGCTCCTGGACTCTGTGTCCCAGCATCAGCCACCCAGGGTGACACCCCAGGCCACACCCTCAGCTATCCACCTTCTTCCCAAAGCCTCTCTCTGAGCAGGACCCCTTAAATAGAAAAAAGACTAGGACAACCCCTCTCCTCTATCCCCCTACGACCAAGGAGGAGCCTGACTCCCAGACACACTGCCCAACAGGGATGCTCTGAAGCCTGGAATCCAGCCACTCGGGGAGCCTGGCCTCCACCCTGCTTCAAGTTCACAGCCCACTAGCTGTTTACGTTCCCAACTCAGGCCAGGGGCGTTGGCACTTTCATTCGAGCCATGGACAGACAGGGCTGTGCTTTGCTAGACTTGCAGGCGCAATAAACAAGCTGCCAGGCTGAACTCCGAGGGGTAGGCCCCAGCACCACCCTCCTGGGCCTCTAAACTCCTTCTATCCCTTTCCAAGAATACTTCCAGCAGACCCAGATGGAGGTGCCTTGTCACCGGGTCTGGAAGATGTCACTAGGAGTGAACGGAGCTGGCAGAGCCAGGCAAGGAAAGGAGGTGGAAGGAAAAGGGCTAAAGAAAATCCAAGGGTTATTGGGGGAGAAACAAAGATAGTTCATGCGGACCACAGAGGCAAAGGGGACTCAACACAGCTGTGAAGCTTGGAGATAAAAAACTTAGGGGGCTTTTGGATTCTGTGGGAGAAGGCTAGGGTGGGATGATTTGAGAGAATAGCATTGAAACATGTATATTATCATATGTGAACTAGATTGCCAGACCAGGTTCAATGCATGAGACGGGGGCTCAGGGCTGGTGCACTGGGATGACCCTGAGGGATGGGATGGGGAGGGAGGTGGGAGGGGGGTTCAGGATGGGGGACACATGTATACCCATGGCTGATTCACTTCAGTGTATGGCAAAAACCACCACAATATTGTAAATAATTAGCCTCCAATTAAAATTAATTAATTAATTAATTTTAAAAAAAACTTAGGGGGGATAGGGGAGGACAGAGGAGACCACCTCGGGGGAACCGGATGTCAGATTTCAAACAGAAGGTAAACAGAGTTGGTTGGGCATACCTGCCACCCAGAAAAGGGAGAAAGAGAAGAAAGAAGAGCAAGAGGGACCTCAGTGTTGAGAATCACCCTTGTATAGTCTGTCTCCTTCCTCCCCCATCACGCTTCCTGCCGAGAACATCTGTACCCACCTAGAATCACACCCATTTCCTCTTGCCCATCCCTGGGATGCCGGGGATTAAAGGCCAACACCAAGGAGGGGGTAAAAAGACTTCTGATCTCTGGGACTTGGGGCGGGCACACTCCCAGACCCTTCCCTCTGGGAAGCCCGCTTGGCATCTCATCCATCCTTGTGCATGCTGGTCCAGCCAGGTGGCTCCTTGGAAACTATCACCACCTTTCACAGACGGTATCTCCCTGCCTCTCTGCCCCATGGGGCATCCATCACGCACTGTCGACCTGGAGGGGACCACACTTGGTTTATGTTCCTGGATGTGCAGATAAGAGCCCTGGTTACCATGGAGAGCACAGCACTGAAGGCAGCATCCCATGGCAACAGGGCAGCGGGGCCCTTCTGGGCCTTTATACACACACGCACACAGACACCAACCCACCAGGACGACTGAACCATTTGGGGCAGCAGGCCCCCAGCTGGGCCTCCAGGGCCTTCCCTAGAGTCCCCTGGCCCTCATGCCAGGTCCCCTGCCATGAAGCTGCCACCCGCCCTCCAGCCCAGCAGCCCTCGAGATGCCAGGCAAACTTTTCCACTCAGCCGGGCTTCTTAAGTGCCCCTGATAGACACCATGTGTCCCAACAGGAAAACACACACTCATCAACTCTACAAAATGCTCCAGATGTGATCAAAGCCAGAGAGGCAAAAGAAACCAGAGATGGGTTGTTTGGAAGAGGGAGAGGTTGAGGGAGAGAAGCGAGAAATCCAGGGACATGGGCGAGGGGTTGCCCCTGGGTGGGGGCGAGTCCAATGGGTGGAGACTAGAATTGGGGTCCAGACTCCTGGGTTCCAACCCCAAAGTTGACTTGGCCCCTGGGGAGACCCCTGCCCCAGACCAGCTTCAGGCTTGAGATGCTACCCCGTCTGGCCTAGAAAGCTGGCCCCAGAAGGGACATTACGGATCACCTGACACAGGTCCCTTGTTAGGTGAGGAAGGCAGCGGGTAATCAGCCTGCCTGGGGCATCCTCACCACCCTTCAAGCACACATTCTTTTCTTTAGGATAAAGCCCCAAATCTTCAAACAGCGATGACTAGACAGAGCTCTGGGTCATCTTCAGCCACGTGGTACCAGCAAAAACACATCCTTTCTGGAATCAGATAGGCCTGGGTTTGAATCTCAGATGGGCTCTTTTGGCTCTGGGACCTTCCTGCACCTGGTCCCTGCTGCACCCCAGCCTGACCCCCCCAAAACTCTCCCCACAGCAGACATAACGCCAGGCACCCCAGGCCCCCTCTGCCTGCCATGGGCAGTGTATCCTGTGAGGAAGAGAACCGACTCCAGCGCCAAAGTTCAAACCTCACCTCTTCCTTACTCACTTGCTCCGTGACAGCGGATGGCTTAACAACCTCTGCATCGCAACTTCTCATCTATAAACGGAAGCTAACAGTACATTGCACGGGGGTGATGTGAGTTGGCAAGTGCACAGGGCTTAAACGGTGCCAGCAGGCAGGAAGCACCATGCACCGTGAGCTGCCAACACTACTCTGCTCATCTCTGCCTGGCTCACTCATGAAGGCATCACACCTTGTGTAAATGTCACCTCCTCAGCAAGGCTGGACTGCCCTGTAACTGTGCCCCCGTTACACTCTACACACTCCTAGTGCAACCCAGGTCACACTCACAATTAACACTACATTATCGGAATAAATTGGGACAGTATGACATATACATACTACTCTATAAAATTAGATCAATAACAAGGACCTACTGTATAGCACAAGGAACTCTACTCAATATCTTGTTATAAGCTACAGTATTAATAGAAAATATATATATATGTCTGTATGTATAACTGAATCACCCTGCTGTACACCTGAAAGTAACAACACTGTTAATCAACTATACTTCAATAAAATTTTTTTTTAAATAAACTATACATGATCTGTCTTTTCCTGTTAGATCATATTCCATGAGACCAGACAAGGGTGAACCACAGGCCCATGTATTCCTGGGATGGTCCTGGTTTATACCTGTTGTCTCAGTGGAGCAGGTTACACTGGCATTCAGAAAATATTGACTCCTTTCCCCTTAAGAAAGGGTATAGTTATCAGAAACACGGGGACTTGTGCTAAGCCACGTGACTGCTTTGGCCAGTGAAGCACTATCAAATGTGATGTCAGCAATGCTTTGAGAGAGACATCGTTCTTTCCCTTCCTTTCCTAGTGCCCTTGTGACTCAGCATGAGAGGAACATGCTCAGGCACCTTCTGATCCCCTGAGAGCACGCAGACCTGTGGAGACTGATCACAGTCTGAAGCCTGGAGCCCAGCCCAGCCAACCCTCAGCCTGAATCAGACATTTTCCATTCAACCTACACACACTTAAGCAAGAAACATTAAATGACTATTGTTGTAAGCTGTTGATTTGGGGATGGTTTGTTATGCAGCACTATTGTGAGAGTAGCTGACTAGTACACTCAGTGTAACTATTAATGATGCTCCCTTTCACTCTCAAGAGTGTCCTAGGTTAGATGGCAAATTATCTAGTCACCCACAGCCAGTTCACATCTATCTTTTTCATCCCATTAGCACCTAAAACAATAATCACAAATAAACACAGCAATGATGCCCAGTAAATTTGTTCAGTTTCTCAGTTGTGTCTGACTCTTTGTGACTCCACAAACCGCAGCACACCAGGCTGCCCTGTCCCTCGCCATCTCCCAGAGTTTGTTCAAACTCGTGTCATTGAGTCGCTGATGCCATCTAACCATCTCACCTTCTGTGCCCACTTATCGTCCTGACCTCAGTCTTTCCCAGCATCAGGGTCTTTTCCAGGGAGTCAGCTCTTCACATCATGTGGCCAAAGTATTGGAGCTTCAGCTTCAGCATCAGTCTTTCCAATGAATATTCAGGGTTTATTTCCTTTAGGATTGACTGGCTTGATCTTGCAGTCCAAGAGACTCTCAAGTTTTCTCCAGCACCACAGAATGGAACTGAATTATATATTCTCTTAAATCTCTTTCTCAAAACACGGAGTCTTCTTTCCAACTGGACGGTGAGAGGTCTGAGCTAGGGGACTCCACTATATCTTTCATGATATGCTGGCTGCTGGACCATCAGAGGGTTTAACCTCACCCCCAGAGTTAAACGTTCAGAGAGGGACTAGGATGGCCATAGGGGGTGTGATCCCCCAGGATTAGACAGAAAGGGGAAACAGACCAGACCAGGAGGTGAGCATGGAGAATGAGCAGCTTGCCTGCCTACCCAAAGTCTGAGGATTAGGCCACATGTCAGCCTAAGGAAATAGCCATTTTGCTAGAACTAAGAACAACTGGAAACTAAGCCACTGCCCCTACCCTCCTCCAGACTACATTTCCAAATAAAAAGTTCAAGATCCCAGTCCTCCAATCTCCTCTTTGTCTCTCCTGCTCGTGTTCAGTCAACATGGATTTTATGAAAGAAACCAATGGGGCCAAGGCAACAACCCTGAATCCTGAGCCCTCAAGCAGGGATTCCTAAGGCCCTGAGATGGGTTGGGTGATGCAGGCTGAGGGTCACAACCTCCCCACACTGGAGTCAGCCACTTGGCCAGGGCGCACAGCCACCCCGGCAGTCACCCAGTGACTGTATCTTTGGCTTTGTTGTTGTTTAGTCACTAAGCTGTGTCTGACTCTCTGCGTAGCCCGCCAGGCTCCTGTGTCCATGGGATTTCCCAGGCAGGAATACTGGAGTAGGTTGCTGTTTCCTTCTCCAGGGGATCTTCCCAGCCCAGGGCTCAAACTCACATCTCCTGCAACACCTTTGGCTACCTTGTGATAACCCCAAGGAGGTACTGGAGGACAGCAGTCTGCCAGGCAGGGATCTCGAAGCTTTTTGTTCTGTTTCGTGCTTATGTCTATGACTTCCAGACCCACAAAATGCTGCAGCTTTCCATTCCGAAAACAGAGGCTTGTGCCTGTGCGAAGCATCTGGGCATGCCCAGCTGATTAAATGGAGCGATCTTGCGGTTGCAGCTGTAACGTGTGTTCCAAGGGTGTTGTTCAGTGTGTCAAGCTGCTTTCTGTTTAAGTTGGTTACAAACACATGTGGTGTGCGTGGAGAGCATCACTCAGGGGAGTGTCGTTAGCAGGCATGGGGAGCTCAGGGTTTCCACAGACGTGTGCTGAAACAGCAGCTCCAGGGATCAAACAGTTGGGTGGTGTCCATGGTAACGCATCACCCGGCTGGTCCCCTCCTTCCTTCCAGGGCAAGATCAGCCCCCTCCGATCCACCTGAGGTCCTTGCCTCCCACAAACAGGTGGTACCTTTCATCACAGCCTAGAGGGTTTGTGAAGAAGATGCAAAGATTCCTCTCTCCATCTCAGCAAGAGGAAGTGCATCAGGTCCAAAGGGCTGAATGATTTGCCCTAAAGTTTCCCAAGAAAGAGTGATTGAAAAACTGGTTCCCAACAGGTCCATTCCCACCTCGTGGCAAGAAGTGCTCAAGTTTTGAACCCTCGCAAGCCCTGTTGTGCCACTGGCTTAAATCCTAGACAAACCGCTCGGCAGCATCTTCTTTTGTTGTCTTTCATCACGACCCCTCTCTAGGCTTTCTTCCCCCTATACCACCCCAGGTATCTCCCCCAACCATCTCCCATGGCTCCAGGGCTCTCTTCTCAGCTGTCATCAGCCTCAGCCTATTCTTGAGCCTCTCCTTCAGTCAGTATCTCTGGACCAAGACTGCATCGGTCTAAATCCGGTCAATCCCCAACCTTATTTCCTCTTTCCTTCAAATCTCTCCTTTCTGCTTAAAACTCACATGTCCCCTAAGTCTCATTTTTTTCTCTTCTTGGCCACACTAAAGCTAGTTATGAGCCCCTTCAGCAGCTTTGGCCCACCCCTTGGCCACCACCTGGCTCCCAGCCCCTCTGCGGACAGCTCTATGCATGGGTTCCCAGTTGGGTACCACTTTACCTCGACGGTTTCCATCAGATTTACTGTGAATACCTGGGGTTCCATCACTATACTGCAAGCCTGCTTTGACACCACACCCAGGTCAAAGCTCAGCATCAAGTAGGCCCTTGATGCAGGGATCCACTCCTGTGTCAATAGATGCTGAGTTCTAAGAAAAGTCTCTGATGGTCTGGATTTCTTGCAACCTCCCAAAGCAAGCAAGAAGAACAAAATACAACTCTTCACAGCAGAGGCACCTGCCTTATCACACTGACTCAGGTCCCATCCTGGAAACACCATTTCACTCGCTGGGAAACACCAAGAAGACATTTCCATGACAACAGCAGAGCCTCCCTAAATCCCACAGCAACCAGGAGGCAGACTCCTGGGCAGGTTGCCTAAGAGGCTTACCTGGTGCGTAAGGCTGCCTGCTCGGGGGTCAGGTTACTACACCTGCAACGGAGACAGAGCAGCAAACAGGAGTCGGGAAGGGACCTACTCCACTGACAAAAGCAAGAAGTGACAATTGACAACCTGATGACATGGAAGAAGTTACAGGAAAAAAAGACTGTGAAAAGTAGAAATGAGAAAGCAAAACCATAGCACGCTGGGATCTCCTAACAAACCGCTCTGGCAAGTGACACATCACTCCTGCTGAAACAGGGATGTTGATGAGGTTGGCCCATCACAGACCAGGGGGTGACCAGGTCAGTGAGCCCCTCTCCCCTCCCCAGACCGCACCAGGTGTCCCTCAGAGGCTGCTGACTGGAAGGATTAATTTGAGGAATCTGGAAGCCCAGATCGCCTGACATCTGGCTGGACAGAGCTCTGGGTCACCTTCATCCGTGTGGTACGAGGGCAAGCGTATAGTTTCTGGAGTCAGACAGGTCTGGGGCTGAACCAAAGGTGGGCTGGCTTGTGGCTTCAGGAAGCTCCTATCTCCTGAGTTCAGGGTCTCCCTCTGGAACATGAAGTAAGAACAGCCGTTTGGGAGGGTTCCTGGAGGCACAGAGCGCACCATGCAAACTGCATGATCCCAGTGCACTGATTTACAATTTTTTAAAAAGCGTCTTATGATTATACAATGTTTGTCAAGACTCTTGAGCTTGAACTGTATCAAATTCTGCTGGTCTAGGAAATAGTATAATTTTTCCCAAGGGAGCAGATAACTAATAGATTTACTTAACCAGACCTATGCCCCTCACCACGCTATTTGCACAACTATATCGTAAGCCTCACCATACTGCTGTCAGGCATTTACAACAGGTCTTCTGATCCTCATAGCTGAGGACATGGAGGCTCAAGAGAGAGTGGCTTGTCCAAATATCATATCACCTGCTGTGAAGGCTGGAGCCAAGCTGAGTTCTTCTTATGGTTAACTCACTGCTCTTGGTCCAGAGGAACATCCCTAGACAGGTGCCTCGGGGTCTGATAAACATGTGGACGGTCACCATCCATCTCATAATTTAGTAAAGACTCCGCTCCCTCTCCACTTCTTCCTAGAGTAGGAACTCTTTGTGTAAGTCTTTCTTCATACCTGCTGCCCCGCCCCATCTCTGATCACATTACCCTTCCTTCTCTGAAACAGCTCTAGCCTGGCTGGGTTTTCTTTAAGCAGGATTACCTGACTTGCACACGTGAGGTTTTGCCATGACTTGGTAAATCCCTAAGTGATGTGATCACCTGAGGTTTTTTCATGGGTCTGTGGGTGCTGTCATGCATCAAAGGATGTTTCTAGAAAGTCACAGTCACCACTGAAAATCTTTGCCCGAGGCACAGATGGGGTGTGAGCACCCCATCACAGATGACTTGCTTGGGGGCCAGCTTCCCCCAAGGATCTTTTCTATATAATGTTTTTCTACAGTCTCACAGTTACTTTTTGAAAATGTTCTCTATCCGTCTGTCCCTAGATTTCCCAGAAAAGCCGATTGAACATCTACAAGCTTTGAGATGTGACTTTGAGCTTAAGCTCCTTGAAAATGGGGTCATGCTTAATTCATCTCCATTCTGCCAGCATCGATTTCTGACACACCATCAGCGCAAATGCGTGTTGGCTTAGCTATACCAGGTGAAGTGTGGGGCAGGAGGGCCCTGCTTTGACTGCCAGGATAGTGGTCTTAAAGAGGACCGCAGTGATGATAAAACTGTTTGAAGAGCCCGTGACACAGGAGGACATGGAGCAGGGCCAGGTGTGTTTTGTTTGCAGGAAAGAAGGTGTGAGAATTATTAGGGACACAAAAACTATTTTCAGATATTTAAAGGCTGGCCTTCTCAACAGAAGGGCTTCCCTAGTGGCTCAGTGGTAAAGAATCCACCTGCAATGCAGGAGACTCGGGTTCGATCCGCGGGTGGGGAAGATCTCCTGGAGAAGGAAATAGCAAACCACTCCAATATTCTTGCCATGGAAATCCCACGGACAGAGGAGTGCAGGGAGCGAGCTCCGTCCCTGGCAAAGGTCATGAGGAAGGAGGCTTGGCATACGCAAAGGCGGGATCAAGCCTCAGGAGTCTCCCTGGAAATTCTCGAGCAATCTACCCCCAAAACCAGAGTCTGCCTACTTTCTGCTTTGTACTTTCACCTACACCTCTGACTTTACGGGGGGCTGTCCCCCACTACCTCTCTCTGAAAAAGGAGTTAGCTTACAGCTCCAGTTAATAATTCCTGGGTGTGACAGTGTTTCAACCTACAAACTCCTTTGGAAGTCCTCTAGGCTGCCTGAATAGGTTTTTTCCGGCCACATGTGATTGTTCAGAGCCTCCCAACTGTGAGAGGCAGGAGATGTTCTAAACTGTCTAAACACAGATTCTTTTGAGTAGTTAAAAGATTGATTAGAAATTGTATTGGTGAAGGGTTTTTCACTTGTTGGGCCAATGTTTGCTGCTAAGTCTCCATACCCCTTACCTACTGTGTCCTTGGCAGTGTATTGATTGATATAATGGGTGTATAGAAATGTAAGTAGTAGCCTCAATGTTTGTAACCTTGGACGCTTGAGTTAATTCTTTGATTGAGCCCACCTCACCTTTGCCCTATAGGAATGCAACTCTATCCAATGCTTTTTGGAGGCTGGCGCCTGACTTTAGAATAATCGCCTGACTTTGGAATAATCACCTTTAGAGAAAAATAAGTTTCTTAAAATGTTAACAGGCCTCCTGGCCAGAAGATGATGTAAATCACCTGAACTTTTGCATATGATAAGTTTGAAAGCCTGGCTTCGATTAGAACCAGGAACTGCTGTCCTTGCATGACTCCACCCCTTCCCCCATTATCCTCTATGCACAACTTAAGGTATAAACTACTTTGAAAAAATAAAGTACACCTCTTTTTGTTCACTGAAATTTGGTCTCCCCATGTCGTTCTTTCTTTCACCTTCTGGCTGAATTTTTCCTCTGAGGCGGAGAAGCTCGTCAAGCCTCCCCGACCGGGGAGGCCTTAGTGTCTCCTCTCCTTCGGGAGAACGGGAGGACGCCTGCGGCCTTCGTAGGTGATGTTAATTCCCTGCTTTGGAATTTTATTCAGCCTCTTTTCTTCACTGAATTTTCCTACTGAGCTATCCTTATTTCAGCCGTTTTCTCCACTAAATTTCCTCACTGAGCTATCCTCATTCTATTACTCTTTATATCCTTAATTAACATTTAACTAAGCAATTGTTTCCTGATCTTCGCCTACGCCGTCTCTCCTTCGAATACCCTGGATCAGCCGGGGCTGGTCCCCGGCAGAGGAGCCTGGCGGGCTACAGTCCACAGGGTCACAAAGAGTCAGATACGACTGAGCAACTGAACAATAACAACCACCAGAACCCAACACTTCGAGCCACTGGAAATAGTCATGGAGCCAGAGCAAGAACTTTGCCAATTTCCCCTGTTTAAGTTCTGCCCCCTGGAGCTCCATGGAAAAAGGGCTTCTTCCAACAGGAAATGTCTAGCAGACAAATACTCTGCCCCCAAGGCCAGGCACTTCCTACTATAAGAAAAATAATGCAGGGTGTTTGCTCGATCAGTATGCTGGGAGTGGAAATCTTCCATCCCCTATCCCATGTCCAGGCATGGAGGTCAGCCAACCTCTAAGCTCCACCCACCTCTGTGACATCATGGTTTAGTCCTGGGGTTCCAGATAAATGAGAGTTGACTGCACACAAGGGCCAACGAAACAGGAATCCTATAGCTTGTCATATATTTTCAGGCAAATACCAGCTTCTCTCCTCCTCGGTAAATAGGACCTGACAAGAGGGGGTCGGGGAGGCAGGGAGCTAGTGAACTGGACTCTCACCCCCACCCACCTCTGGCCATGCAACCCTAGGAGGCCATGGGGAGTTCATGCAGCCTCCTGGCGCAGTGGAAGCCACCAAGTACTGGTACTCCAGGAAGGAAGATTCAGTTTGATCCAAAACAGGAGCCACCAGCTAGGGAAGGCCGGGAGGCCACACTCGCAGGACCAGAATGGCCTCAGGGTGCAGTTGGGGGCACCTCATTCAACTCCTGACCCACTGGCAGCCCCAGGCTGGCCCCTCCCCTCTGGAGGGTTCATGACATCTGGGGAGGAGGAGGAGGGAGAGAAAGGAGAAGGGGGATAGGCCTCTTTCCCAGCTGCATCTCATAAGCAGCCTGACTTATCTCCCTGTCTATAAAATGGACCAGAATACAACAGCACAGAACATCATTACCCATGTTTCTGCTGCAACCGGCTACTGCCTGCTCTTCTCTGTCAACTGTGCTCCTACACCCTCAGAGGAAAAAGAAAAGTCTTCTTCAGGCCATGAAATATGACCCCTTTTCAGCCTGCAAAGTGCTTCCTGGCTCAGTCCAATACTTCAAAAGCTGAGACTCACAGAAAACAAGCAGCTGGCCTCACACATCACCTCTCCTTGGTTTCCTCTGTTGGGTCCAGCCTCATCTCCTTCTAACCCTGGATGCTCTGCTCACTTACGAGGGCAGAGCCAAGGACACGGGCCAGGTTTGGCATAGAGTCCAGGCAGGTGAGTGAGGTCTGCAAGTCAAGTTCTTGACCTGATCACTCCCGATCGACAGTCAGGAAGGACCTGGCTCTGGGCAGCACTGTGATTTCTGGCCAACAATACCAGGCTCAACAAGTCCATATTTGGGGCAGCCGAGGCTGACAATGAAGACACATTCGAGACCTTTAACCCTTTAACTTCAGGCCTTCAGAAGCAATGTTTCTAATTCAAGTGCCACCTCTCACAGAAACTCTTCTCTTACTCTGCTAGTAGCAACTACTCTCCAACCATTGTCCCATCCAATCACGTTCATACTTATATTACAGTCCTTAAAAGTCTTCACTCCATCCTGCCTCGCACATGTCTGGCTCCCTATGTGACTGCTAGATCTTTAAGGACACAAACTGCACCCTATTTCTCGCCATGCCTCCATGCGTTGAGGGCACACAGACTTGTTCACTGTGAGCATCAGTAAATGTTGATTGCATTGAGCTGAACTGCCTGTATGAATCCCAGCAAAGATCAAGAAGAAGGCAGCAGGCTCAGGAAATAATTCATCATGGGTTGATCAACGTTCTTTTCTCCTCTCCAGTCCCTCCCCCAAACCAGTTGTGGCCAGTTCTCCCTGAGTCTGACCTGCTGAGAAGCCTCCTAAGGAAGAACGTGGCTTCCTCTGTCTCTCTCCTCTGGGCAGGGTTAGGGAGTGGATGTGGGTGCGTTTCAGGAAGATGGAAAAAGGGCTCAGAGACAGAGGCGGGTGGATCAACCTCCTAGTGGCTCTTCTGAGGAATTCTGGCAAGGATCAGGGCCTCTGCCTTGTAACAGGAGATGTGTGCATGCTCAGTCACCTCAGTCGTGTCCAACTCTTTGCAACCCCATGGACTGTAGCCAACCAGGCTCCTCTGTCCATGGGATTCTCCAGGCAAGAATCCTGGAGTGGGTTGCCGTGCCTTCCTCTGGGGGATCTTCCTGACCCAGGGACTGAACCTGCATCTCTTACATCTCCTGCATTGGCAGGTGGGTTCTCTACCACTAGTGCCACTTGGGAAGCCCTTGTAATAGGACGAGGGAAAGCCAATTCCTGAGACGCCGGTTCTAGATGGGCTCTCCATGAGCCGGGCTGGAGCGGGCTGAGAGTCTGCGATGGAAGGGATGGGTACACAGGTGGGGCACAGCGCCACTCTTGCTGTCCACAGATGCCACCCAAGGCCTCCTGATACCACTGAGGTCTTAGGAAGAGGGACTGAGGAAGCAGGATGTTGCTAAGAGGGCGCCAGACCCGCCACAGGGATAGGTGCTACTCCCCCCCATGAAACGTCATCCCCAGAAGAGGAGGGAACAAGGAAGAGCCATTCACCCCTCTCCAGACGGTACAGTGGACACTGCCTATATACGATGCCCTTGGTGCATCCCCCAAGGTCACCAGCTACTCACCCTGAGGTGAGTGGACTTCTGGTCTCCTCTCCTCCACATGCCATTGTAGTTAACTGGCAGCAGATGCTTTCAAATACAGTTTTGTATATCAGCTTCAGTTAGTAGCTAAATCTAACTCAGATGTTTGAAGCCTATTGTTTTGTCTCATCCACAGCAAAACCTCCCAGCTAAGAAAAGCAGCCTGTGAGTGGATATTCATTTTCATGAAAAGACAAGGCAGGGTGCTGGCTAATATGGGATCAGCACTATACACAACCCCAAGGCCCGGGGTACCCCAAGGAATAAAAGCCATTCCCCTCCTGGGACATCAGGGCATGAACCTTGGGTGCTGAAGGCAGAAATCTACTCCTCTACCTGTGGGGATGCTCATATGGCCCCAAGAGACTAGAAGAGCCACCTCCCTCCAGCCAGGACAGCATTTCCCCCACTGGCTCCATCACAAACCTTGTTTCTGCCTGGACACCAGTGCTGCGGGCTGGGAGTTCCCGAAGAATCTACTGGGGGGGAGTGGGGTCCCCGCTGGATACCTCCCTGGGGAACTTCCCATGCAGCACTTACACACACACATACATGCACATACACATACACAAATACATGCACACACATACATGCAGAGTCGGGCTGGGACCCCCATTAGCACCCTCACCACGCAGCCTGCTGGACCCAGATGCCCACAGCAGGAGGGAGGGGCTCACGGTGCGGGAAAGGGCATCTTGTCTCCCCTCTGCCCAGTGTCCACCCCTGGGAAAGGAGCTTCGAACCCCACATCTCCAGCTTAGGCTTGAAGGGCTGCGGACAGGTAAGGATAGCTGGTCCCAGGGCTTTACATGCAAACAGACCTCCCAGATCCTCTGGGCCCTCAGCTGCTCTCTGCTTTCGAATGTCCCAAACCACAGGCACGGGGGGAGGAATGGAGCTCAGTGTTGACAACGAGAAGCCAGGGGCCCAAAGGAACAGGCGGGAAAGACCCTGCCGGCCTTTGGAAGAGTCACCTCCAACTTGGACAGGACACCCCTGCTTCAGCACAGAACACATGGGTGCAGTTACCATGTGAGCCTGCATGGGGCACAGTTCACAGGTGTGCACTGCAATGGAAGCACAGGGTCTGGGCAGCCTCCGACTGGATCCTGTGGACCACTAGGTCTCCAGAGGTCGAGGCAAGAAGGATGAAGAACAAGTAGCAAAAGAGAGAGATGGTGCTGAAGACACACTCCCAAGAGCTGGTGTCTGACCGAGGACTAGGACGCCGGAGAGGGAAGACGATGGGGAGAAGGAAGCAGGCGACGTGGACACAGGAGTTTGCGTGGAGCCGGCAGAGTGCAGGAGCTGTTCCCACGCCCTCCACCCCAGTTTCCTCTCCATGAGCCCCACAAGGGGCATGCTCATGGCATGCCTGTTTCCACGACCCACCTGTACCCCCAAGGCCTCTGTCCTTCCCTGTCTCCCCTTCACCTCTTCTCTCTCTCTCCCCTCTTCTCTCTCTCCCCTCTTCTCTCTCTCCCCTCTTCTCTTTCCATGGTTATCTCTTCTCTCTCCAGCAGAGCAAATTCCTTACCCCATTGGGCAGACAACAGTCCCTCTACTCCCGCCCCCCACCACACACATTACCATTCCCTTCCCTCCAGCCAGTATCTGAGAGATGCTCCAGGCTCCAGGCATATCCAAGCTGCTGGCATCCTGCAGGGGTTGCAAGAGCCCCCGGTTCCCAGATCTGAGCAGCAAGTGGACACTGTGACATGTGGTAGAAACTCTGATTCAAGTGGACACTGGGACCCACATTGGACACTGGGACCCGCAGTGGACACTGGGACCCATAGCTTCGGGCTCTGCGTCCTTGGAAACCGCCAGGCCCCAGCGCAGGGCTTTGCAACAAAGGCAACTCTTCCCCTGCAGGTGAGGCCTCTTTGGTGGCCAAAACGGGGTGCACCCTGGAGCTGCCGTCGCCCACTTAGCTGGCAGCCGGTCACCTGAAGTTTCCAGGGAAAAGACGAGGCTCTCCAGTAGGGAGAATTTTTATTTTCTGGAATCATATTTTTAAGAAACGAGTTGGAGAAAACAGGCGACAGTGTGGGTGGCCACTGGCGAGGCCGAGAGGAAGATCAAAGGCTGCCAGGCATGGAGGAAGCGGCCCGGAGAACAATCTAGGTGGCCGCGCCTCACAAAAGCAGCCAGGGGACAGGAGGCGCTGGGTGAGGGGCCGCGGTCACCCGCATCCGTGGCCCAGCTCCCCAGCCCCAATGCCTCGGCTAACAGCCTTCAGCTGGAACAAACACCTGCCGTCAAGAGACGTCCAGCTGAGCTCCCAGTTCCCCGGGAGGGCCGTCCCCTCTCCGCGTGGGAGGTGGGCCTGCCCAAACTCTGACTCCCAGCCTGCTGTCTTCTTCCAAGAAGGAGCTGGAATCGCTCCCACTGGACCTGGTCCTTCTGGCGGCCGCCCCTCTCAAGGTCCCAGCCCGGGGCAAGCGGCCAGGAACACTCTCCGAATTTGCCGGCTGATGAATTAGCTCATGAGAATGAGCCACGAGTGACCGAGTGGCAGCGAGTCCTCTATGTCAGGCGCGGGGCTGAGGGTCCCCATCATTTCCAAATGAGTGTGCTGGACCAAATTTCCCCACAGAGCCCTAGGCTCAGCCTCCCAGTTTAGGGCCACCAGGATGCCCTGACTATTCACTGGAAGGACTGAGGCTGAAGCTGAAGCTCTTAATACTTTGGCCACCTGATGCAAAGAGCCGACTCATTGGAAAAGACCCTGATGCTGGGAAAGAGTGAAGGCAGGAAGAGAAGGGGACGACAGAGGATGGGATGGTTGGATGGCATCACTGACTCAATGGACATGAGTTTGAGCAATGTCTCAAACTCATCGTCCCAATGTCTCATTAGCTCAGTGTCTCTCGCTCTGGGAGACGGTGAAGGACAGGGAAGCCCGGCATGTTGCAGTCCACGGGGTCGCAAAGAGTCAGGCACGACTGGGAGACTGAACAACAGGATGCTGAAGACCAAAGAAGGGTTATGACTTGCCCAGAGAAACAAGCGCCCCCTAGTGGCTGGGCCTGGACAAGACCCCCATCTCCAGAGTCTCAGCTCAGTGCTCCCCCATTGCACCCAGTGGCCCAATATCACTCCACCTGAGAAAGACTCGAGGTTCTAACAGCCCTCAACCATTTGAGACTCGTCAGACTATCGAATTCTAGAAAGTTCTTTCAGAAAGCTTATAACCTCTGTTCTGTACAAGCTGCACAAATTCCCGAGGCAACTTTGGGGGCAGCATTAAAAGGGTGGGATTTAAAACCCAGTCTCTCCTCCCTTCCAATCATTCTGGATAAGCCGTAAAAAGTCCACATATCCTCTCAGACCAGTCAGTTTATTCTTTATATGATTTGTCAGGTCTCTCCTCCTCTTGTTCGGCACTGTGGCTTCTGGGCCATGACCCAAGGATCTGCTGCACCCAGATCCTTCTTGAGGCAAATCAGAGGGATGATAATAAAAGAAGAACTCTACACACCCTTCTCCCCCAAGAGCAGAAAGGGGGAGACCACAGTGCTGATGACCCCAAGATGCAAGTCACGGGACATCTGTCTGTATTATCTGCTGCCCCATGGCCAACACTGCCCTCCCTCACCCAGGAGCTGGTTCGCCACCGGTAAGACACAGAGCAGTGGGGGGAGGTAGTCTAGAATAGTCCTCTGCTTGGCCAACAGACCTCCAGGGGCCAAGAAGGTCAGCAGGGATCTTTCAGGTCCTCCTGAGGGTCCCCTCCCACATCTTACCTGATGAGGTCAATGGGTTGAAACTTATAAAACACCCCGTAGCGTGCCCATTCTTGATACAGCAGCTAAACAAGAAAAACAGGGAACCAGGTTAGAGGTGAAGTGGGCAACTGGTCACCTTTTATATCCAGCTTAGCAAGTCAAAATTAGACACTTGCCAAGGCATGGTGGCGCTAGTGGTAAAGAACCTGCCTGCCAATGCAGGAGACATAAGTGATGTAGGTTCAATCCCTGGGTCGGGAAGATCCCCTGGAGGAGGGCATGGCAACCCACTCCAGTATTCTTGCCTAGAGAATCCCATGGATAGAGGAACCTGGCCGGCTACAGTCCATGAGGTCACAAAGAGTCGGACATGATAGAAGCAACTTAGCAGCATACATGTACAGTACAGGAACTCTACTCAATACTCTGTACTGACCTAGATGGGAAAAGAATCTAAAAGACTGGACATATGTTTATGTATAACTGATTCACTTTGCTCTACACCTGAAACTAACACAACATTGCAAATCAACTATTCTCAGATCAAAATTCATTTTAAAACAAAGTAATTATTGATAAAGTGAAGTCACTCAGTCGTGTCTGACTCTTTGCAACCCCATGGACTGTAGCCTACCAGGCTTCTCCCTCCACGGCATTTTCCAGGCAAGAATACTGGAGTGGGTTGCCATTTCCTTCTCCGGGGAGTCTTCCCGACCCAGGGATTGAACCCAGGTCTCCCGCGTTGCAGGCAGATATTCTACCCTCTGAGCCACCAGGGAATGTAAAAAAGGACAGCAAGAGAAGGGCTCTCTGAGGAGGTGAAATTTGGGTTGAGACCTAGAAGGTGGGGGTGTGTTTCAACTAGGAGAACATGCCTTCTGTGCCAAGGCCTTGAGAAAAGTGCATGTGACGTGTCCTCACAGGAAGGCCAGGCTGAGCAAGGGGAGAATCTTGGGAGATAATGCTATTTCACACTTCCTAGTCTTCTGCATCGCATCTTCTCACACATCACACAGAACTCATGCAATTCTAGCAAACAGAAGTGACTCTAACCAGGTATTCTGGATAGATGGCTGAACATGAGCCCTACAGGAAGTCTTCAAAGACACCATATTAAAACTGAAATAAGAATTGGCATTCCTACTCGGCGGCTATAGACTTTTTATTGTCACAGTGTCCTCCAACAACTTCAAAAAAGAACCAGAAATTGCATGGACCCTGATGGTGCAAACTGCACCCACAGTCCCACCTTCTACAGAGCAGGACACCCCAACACAGAGGGGGCGACACGGTGCCCGGTGGGCAGGTGCAGATCTGAATCCGTGAAGCCTGATGCTCTGTTCCAGGCAGGTGGCTTCAAACCTGATCATACCGTTATTACTATCTCTCTTCCTCCCTGTCATCCTGGTGCTTCTACTGCCCTGGGTTTTTATTCCCTCCCCAGTGCCAACGCTGGGCTCACCAGCACCTGGCTGTCACAGTGACATCACTGGGGGCCCACAGGGAGGCCAGCTTGCGTCAAGAGATACAGGCAAGGCCTCCTGGGAGAGCAGTGGGACGTCAGTGCTCCCTCCGAGGCCCTGACCTCCAGGGCACATTCCTCTCCAAGTCACAAAGTCCAACCCTTAAACCTGAGAACACCCGTCTGCACTGCCCTGAAGGGGAAAACTGAAAATGCTCCAGGAAGCCAGTGTAGCCCGCTTGGCTCAGGTCCAAAATGAGAGCCAGGCTCCCAGGCCTTGCCCTTGGCTGGCTCCCAGACCTGCTGGACAAAATCCCCAGGAGTCCTTTCTCAAGGCTGCATCCATCGCTGGTTGATACAGAGGAGATTGAGCCAAGAGAGCTGCCCATGCCCCATGGAGATGGGCCGGACAGACACAGCAGAGGACATCAGCATGCAGACCCTGCCGGAGCAGGAGCTCCAAGCTTCAAACCTGGGAGGTGATGTGACAGTGATGCCTGGCTGCCCACATAGCTCTGCCCGGCAGGCTCACACGGCCACCGGGCAGGTGACGCAGGAGCTAGGTGGCGGGTGCTATAGACTGTTGGCTATCTTTACAAATGTCTAACCACACAGTTTCAAACCGAGTAGATCATGCCCTGGTTACAGGGTCCCAGCACAGACCAGCAGTCAGGGTGCAGGGAGGCAGGCCAGAGTCTCTGCCCCACAGGGATAAGCATGTGTCAGTCAAGTTCAGGAGGACAATCATGGTAACTTGCAACAGAACCTCCTAATAAGCTCCTAGCTTATTCAGTTCAGTTCAGTCGCTCAGTCGTGTCCGACTCTGTGCGACCCCGTGAATTGCAGCATGCCAGGCTAGCTTATTAGATCTTATTAAATCTGCTCTTTCCCTTAGTTACGTCATGTCCTCTTCACCAACTGGTCAAGCCTGCAAATAAAGCCAGAGGGTATACAGCTCCTTCTCGGCGGACAGAGCCTTATTTTGGAGGCCCCAGATGTCATTCCGAGCACATGGGTCTGATCCCAAAACTTTACTGCAGGAAGAAACAAGCCACGGGGACCAGCCCGCTGATGGATCAGAGCACGCAGAGGCCAGGTCGATCCCCGAGGGCCACAGCTGAGAGTGGGTCAGTATAAGTGTTTCATGAGACTATAAAGGACCGAGCTGGTAAAGCCATCTTCAAGGCCAGAGGATGGCAGGATGCATGAGACCCATGACCCTCACCGAGGTCCCAAGCTCCTCAGTTGGACCTGTGGCAGACACAGAAATGCCAGCTGCAGCCAGCTGAGAGATACTGATGAGACGGGAGGACCAGAATGGGAGAGGATGGAATTCTACCCCCTGGATCCTGCAATGACCTATTTGAGTTTTTAGTAGGTCACTGCTCCATTAATTCAATGCGACTTGTGCAAGATGGGAAAACTAGACCTTAAGAGAAACTGAGAAGAAAAGAAGCCTTCCCATCGGAAAGCAAGACGGACTCTCATTATGAACCTTCTGGTGGGTCACTTTTTAACCATCCACCAGAGAAGACAATCCTCTAAAAAAGCTGGAAGATCTAGGCCCGAGGGTATAAAAGCTGCTAAAGGAAGTCATCTTCTAAGGTTGTACCCAGGACTCTCTGTAAGTGGGCAGGGAAGCCATGGGATGTGAGCAGGGCTCGAGCCTCCCTCAAAAGACAGTAACAGTCCCTTCTCTGGGATGCTGAGAAAAGCAGGCGAGTCTGGCAGATGTGGACTGAGGTGGCTGCAGACCCCGCAGCCCTGCTTTCTCGAAACGTGAGAAACCCCTGGTCTCCAGAGGGAGGGAACCTCTCATGAATCACCCTCCAGGAGGAGCTGAGTCATAGAGACTGCAGGCTGCACTAGGCAGAAGGGGGCGGGGGGTGGGAGAGAGAGCTCTCCACCTAAGAGGCAGATCACTGGAACAGCCAAAAATCTCAGGGAAGAGGGGAGGCGAACCCCGGGTACCAGCAGGATGGCCGGATCACCATTAAAGTCCCCCAGAGGAGTGATCTCCCATCAGTTCTCAACCATTCTGCACCTCCTCTAATACCAAATACAAAGGTTCTCCCTTGTACCTAACCAAAATCCTTCCCACAGCCCTCTTGAAGAACGCTAGACTATTACAATGTGACAAATACAAATAAACGTGCTACACATATTCAGAGGTTTCAGCTCTTTCTTTCAAGATACCTCTGAGGCTCCAGGAGCGAAGCCAGCCCTGCAGTGAGAGGTCCCCCTGCCACACACAAGAGGTCACGTCCACCTGGCTGCAGAACCGGCTGGGATTTGGACGCCAGGGTCAGTCCTAACAGAACAACCATTTAATGCAGAGGTCCCCAGCCTTCAGGACCTAATGCCTGAGGATCTGAGGTGGAGCTGACTTAATAGTAATACTTTGACCCCCTGATAGAAAGAGCCAACTCATTGGAAAAGACCCTGATACTGGGGAAGATTGAAGGCAAAAGGAGAAGAGGGCAGCAGAGGATGAGATGGTTAGAGAGCATCACCGACTCAGTGCACACGAACTTGAGCAAACTCCGGGAGACAGTGGAGGACAGGGAGGCCTGCGTGCTGCAGTCCATGGGGTGGCAAAGAGTCAGACACGACTTAGCGACTGAACAACAACAATGTGCACAAAAAATGTGAAGCGCTTAATCCTGAAACCGCATC
>NW_011494785.1:1121677-1146400 GCF_000754665.1 Bison bison bison | reverse complement strand
CCGCATCCTCGCCTGATCCGTGGAAAAACTTCCTTCCACCAAAACTGGTCCCTGGTGCCAAAAAAGGTCAGGGATCACTGAATTAATGGACATGGGAACCAGTCTCCTGGCCTTGCTGACTATCCATTTTCCAATCCAAATGGACAGAAAAAAAAAAAGTTTTCAGTCTCATTCATGATCCTTTTACCTCCCATCACAGCAAATTTTATTTCCCTAAACATGACCCAGGCAGAGGAAAAGAAGGAGGCCAGGACTGGCTGGTGAACCTGAGGAAAAGTTCCAAGAAATGAGGTCCTTGGGGCCTCTCTGGTGGCTCAGCGGTAAAGAATCCACCTGCCAATGCAGGGGACACTGATCCAGGAAGATCCCACATGTCACAGAGCAACTGAGCCTGCGAGCTGCAACTACCGAAGCCCAAACGCTCTAGAGCCCCACAAGAGAAGTCACAGCAACGAGAAGCCCGCACACCACACCAGAGAGTAGCTCCCGCTCGCTGCCGCTAGAGAAAAGCCCACGCTGCGACGAACACCCAGCGCAGACAGATAAATAAATTATTTTGAAAAAAAGAAAAGAAATGGGCTTTTTGCCTTCCAGAGACACTTGTCCATCCTCACTGAGCATCGCTCGACATCAGGTTTGGGAATTATCCACTGAGATGCAGCTCTGCCCTGGAGGTCTGTCCCTGCCTGCCAGGTTCCATCCACCTCCCCAGCTGGGATGTGCACTGCCCTAAGTAAAACAATTCCTGGGGGACAACTTTCTGCTATGGGGTTTTACTGTTAACAATAATATAATATTATTCCAGACAAAGGCACATAGATTTTGGATAGCCTACACGTAGCTTCTCTCTGCCTCTGTGAGGATAACAGGGGACTGGCTGATTTCTCCCAGGAGTTCTGTGTGTTCCTGGTCTCTGGAATGTTCTTGTAAAATGCCTTACCTTGACGGGCTGGGGATCACCACCCACCCAGCAAGAGGTCTCTTAGGTGGGCCGTGGGGTGGTGATCACCCTTTAAAGGGGAGGAACATGAGATGAAAAAATAGGAGGACAGAAAATGGCCGAGACCAGCGAGGTGAGATATGGGGAGAAAGGCTTCTCTTTGCCTTTAAATCTGATCCGGGACTTTTCAGGAAATTAAACCCCGAGACTACGAGCATCAGATAGAAAACAGATGAGGTTAAAACATCGAAAAACTGCAGCAGATTCCCTGGGCAGGCAGAAAGGGGGACATGTGTAAGCAATCACGGCCGTATTTCTGGAAAAGACCTTTTTATGTTTTTAATACTTAACACTTCATAACAGGGACTAATAGGCAGGATAAAAAGAAGGCTGCTCAAAAGCAACTTGGGGGATGAATGGTTTTCCAGACAACAGAGCAGGGGCAGGGAGGGTGTAGTCCTCATCACGCCCACCCTCACCCACCCTCCTCTACTCACCAGAGTCACTTAAGCCTGGGAACCTGGCTGGAGAATGGCATGAGGGGGATGGTCAGATGGACAGCTCCACTGAACAGGCTGGGTGATGCTTAGAGCATCATCCCTGGAGAAGAGAGTGGTACCCAGGCTCCCAGGGTATCAGCACACAGAGGAAACGGGATCTACGTGGACAGCTGGGGACAGAGCTGTCCAGGCAGGAGTTGTGCCTGACATAGGAGAGATTCTCCAATGGGACCCTTTTCCCTCCCCTAAATATAACCTTTCATTCCCAGCTGCCTGGAATACACAGTTTCTCATCTATAATTTGGGGGTCGCTGAACCTGTCTACCTAGAGAATAAGAGTAATAACTTAAAAGATGACCTTCCCCAAACAAGACACAATGGCAATGGCTATATGCTTAGTAGGAACATGGGATTTGAGGTCACAGGGGTTTTAGCTCCTTCCTGGTTGATTGTGGCAGTGTTATCATGGACAAGGTGTACCATCATCCTGCGCCTTGGTTTGCCCTTCTATAAATTAAGGCAGCAATCCCCAACCTTTCTGGCACCAAGGACTGGTCTCGTGGAAGACAATTTTCCCATGGACCAGGGTTGTGGGGGTGGTTTCGGGATGAGTCAAGCACGCGACATTCGTTGTACACTTTATTTCTACTGGTGGCTCAGACAGCAAAGAATCAGCCTCCAATGCAGGAGATGCAGGTTCACTCCCTGGGTTGGGGAGATCCCCTGGAAAAGCGAATGGCTACCCACTCCAGTTATTCTTGCCTGGAGAATTCCATGGACAGAGAAGCCTGGTGGGTGACAGTCCACAGGGTTGCCAAGAGTCAGAGGCGACTGAGTGACTAACACTTTCACTTTTGTTTCTATGATTATTACATCAGCTCCACCTCAGATCACCAGGAATTAGATCCCAGAGGTTGAAGACTCCCTAAATTAAGAGCTCTGAATGCTCAGTGTTTCTCAGCTAAAGCTCTCTTGTCATCAGCGGTGGGCGTGCTGCCTTTGTGTACCACTGTTGGGGATATTTCAGGATGTGGCATCGCTGGTGCACCAAGCAAGGAATGCCAGCCGCACCCCGATACACAGTCATGTCAGTGACCACAAATGGCCCTCGAATTTCCAAATGCCTGGGGACAGGGGCTGTGGAAAACCGGCTGATACAGATAAGCAGTAAGTAGAACACCCAGGATGTGTCTACGCAGCCCCACACCCACGTGCGGTCCCCGAGCCCAGAGCCCTGGGCACAGCATCAGGTCGGCTCACCTTTCTGTCATTCATATCATCCCCTGGACTGTCATATTCACCCTGTGGGAGGAGAAAACAGAGAGCATGATCAAAAACAGAGAGACGGTTCCCTTTTAAATTTTCCGACGCCATCCTTTTCTTTCATTCCCATTTAAGAAAGGTCAAGGGCATGACCCAGAAGGAAACACTGGTCCACTTCCGTGGTCACCAGCACCTGCTGTGTGTCCTATCAGCTTACAGCGGGTGGCTCCCCTCACAAGCCTCGGAGCCTCCTGTACTTGCTCACAGCAAACGGAGCGGCAGAGCCCACCCTGGAAGCAGACTAGCATGTCCTGGAAACCTGCCTTGCGCCCTGTCCATACCCAGCAGAGCCTCATCTCACGTGTGCCCACGGCAAAGATGTCACCTGGGAAATCTCATCAGGCGCTCAGGGTACCTGCCCCAGGGGTCTCATTGGGTCCCACCATGCGGAAGATGCTAAAGTGACTGACGGGGTGGACAGGGCAGCCAGGGGACCCTGAGTTCATGGGCCAGTTAAGGTCCTCATGAGTCATCTTGAAGAATATCACTGTATCTTGTTATGGGATGTTTATAACCCTGCCCCCAGCCAAAGAAAGCCTTAATTAGTTTCTCTATTTTCTTAACCACACAACAGTAGAAGGAATTTTAGAGACCTCCTTCAAAAATGTCAAGATAGAGATGTGGTACATACACACAATGGAATATTACTCAGCCATTAAAAAGAATGAAATAATGCCATTTTCAGCAACATGGATGGGCTTAGAGATTGTCATCCTAAGTGAAGTAAGTCAGACAGAGAAGGGAAAATATCATATGACATCCCTTATATATGGTATCTAAAAAGAAATGATATGAATGAACTCACTTACAAAACAGAAAGAGACTTACAGACTTAGAGAATGAACTTACGGTTGCCAGAGGGAAGGGACAGTTAGGGACTTTGGGAAGGCCATGTACACATTGCTATATTTAAAATGGATAACCAACAAGCACCTACTGATTGCACATGGAACTCTGCTCTATTATGTGGCAGCCTGGATGGGAGAGCTGTTTGGGGGAGAATGGATCCATGTATATGTATGGCTGAGTCCCTTCGCTGTTTGCCTGAAACTACCACAACATTGTTAATTGGCCGTACCCCCATACAAAATGCTTTTGGTATTAAAAAAAATAAAAATTTAAATTAAAAAAAGTCAAGATAGAAAAAAGGACCTGACACTGACACTTAATACATGTTCCCATAGAAGGATGAGAAGTTTCACATCTAAATAAAAATCACAGAAAAAATATCGCATATAAAATACATATATAGTACCATATAATGCTATCATATAACTATCACATATAATATTACATACATAATATCACGTATCACTCTCTGTCATTTGAGGGCCTAACAGTCCAGGCTGTGTATCATCACAGTCTGGGACCTGCCTCTCCGAATCCACCTTCCCCATCTCTCTTGTAACCAGCTTCTCACACTCTCCCCAAAATCAAGACAGGGAGTGCAGAGGAGGCTCAGACAAAAACATTCACTTTTTTTTTAGACAGTTTGAGACAACTGGCAAATATCAAGCTGGGGATTACTGTCTTTCACATGTGGTCGGGAACCAGCCACGGTGGTTCAATGCCATGGTTCCCTCCTGCCTGTATATTCATTGCTGCGTTGCCTGCAGGGCTCCACCTTTTGAGTGGTAGAGGTGGTACTCACATCGTGCAATGGGTAGGCAGCCTCATAGATATTGTTTGCTATCAGAGAGTTAATACCTGCAGGAGAAGAAAGATGAAAATGGTCACTGTAGGGCAGGACTTCTCACCTTGACCTTGGTCTTCTGATAAATATTAATGCCCCCAACCCCACCTCTCAGTTGAGAACCGGCCCCCGCTTCCAGATTCTCCCAGGCAAGAAGTTTCTTCCACACTTTACTTCTTAGTATCAGAACAATTTTTCATTTGCCAAATGCAAGGTTTTTAATCCCAAATGATTAAATATCAGGCATTGTGCTGTCATTCAGCCACTAAGTTGCATCCAACTCTTTGTGACCCCATGGACTGCAGCACGCCAGGCTTCCCTGTCCTTCACTATCTCCCAGAGTTTGCTCAAGTTCATGTCTATTACATCAGTGATGCCATCCAACCATGTCATCCTGTCCCCCCTTTCTCCTTTTGCCTTCAATCTTTCCCAGCATCAGGGTCTTTTCCAATGAGTCAGCTCTTTCCATCAGGTGGCCAAAGTATGGGAGTTTTGGCATCAGTCCTTCCAATGAATATTCAGCGTTGACTTCCTTTAGGATCGACTCTTTGATCTCCCTGCAGTGCAGGGGACTCTCAAGAGTCTTATCAGGTAGGCTTTCTCAAATGTCATGTCCGTCCTGTCCTCACACACTCGGATCCCTGCAGCCCCCAAACCACCTCCACCACCTCCTTCTCCTGCTCAGCAGCCACAGCAGTGCAGGAGAATATCTGTGTTCAGTGTCAGCATAGGAGTGACCATGTGGATGGATCATGGTCATTATAACCAACAAAAGTATGCATCAGAGCATCCCACCAGGTTTTGCCTGAACTCATTTCTGCTCCCTCCCTGTTCCTTCGCAGCACCTATTACTGCCCGTGACTGATCTGTCTGTACCATTAGATCTCACAGTGTGATCTGAGGAATCCCATCTGTCCCCATGACCCTTTCAGGGGGGATCTATAAGGTGAGAACTATTATTTTTAAATATTTATTTATTTGGCTGAGCTGAGCCTCAGTCGCTGCAAGCAGACTCTCTTGTTGAGTCACAAGAGCTCAGTAGTTGCTGCGGCATGCAAGCTTAGGAGCCCCTCAGCACATGGGATCTTAGTTCCCCGATCCGGGATTGGACAGGAGTCCCCTGCATTGTATGGCTGAATCTTAATCACTGGACCACCAGGGAAGTCCCCTGAATGATTTTCATAATAGCACTAAGATGTTATTTGCTTTTCCACTCCTAGTCTCTCAAGAGTCTACATCGGAGTTTTATGATCTGTGATGACGTCAACCCTGACTGCTCACGGAATGGGGTTTGTGTATCCTTAAACTCTTCTCGGTTTTAACTTCTAATACAATAGATACTGATCAATACAACCCACTTAGATGAAAATGCTCTGAGTTCTCTCAATAAGCTTTTCTAGTGCAAAGTAAAGTTGCTCAGTCGTGTCCAAATCTTTGCAACCCCATGGACTGTAACCCACCAGGCTCCTCCATCCATGGGATTTTCCAGGCAAGAATATTGAAGTGGGTTGCCATTTCCTTCTCCAGGGGACCTTCCCAACCCAGGGATCGAACCCGGATCTCCTGCATTGCAGACAGACGCTTTACAGTCTGAGCCACCAGGGAAGACTTTTCTAGTGTAAAGAGGGCCACAAAGTTGGGAAACCACATAACAAGGGATCCATTTCTTTAAAATCCTGACTGTGTTCTACAGTACTGGGCACACAGCAGACCCTACTAAACAGCTGTACATCTGTACAAGATGCTCTTCTACCATCCCCTTGCCTTCATTCATGGTGTGATTCAGAGACTATAAAGAGCCTGTAAGCTCTGTGACTCGGGACAGGCTGCCCCAGGTCGCTGGCTCCCAGATGGGAGGGATTATATCTCAACAGCTCAAGGACTCTGCCATGTGGGATGTACATTTGGTGAGGGGTGGGGGGGGGGTAGGGAGGAGCTGGAGGGAAGGCTCTCTGGCACATGATGGTTTCCCTGGTCTCAAACACGCTTTCTGCCCTGAACCATTCTTTACAGAGAGGCTGTAGACAGCAGAGTGATGAGGGGGAACAACGTATGATGCCCAAATGCTAAGTCATCTGCATTTGCACCACTCTGGAGAGAGGACAAGGTTGGGTGGCGAAGTTCCACAACAGTGACTCATTAAAATTCATGGTTTTCCACCTCCTGTGCCCACTCAGTGCCCTACCACATGCTCAGAGCCTCAGAGGCTCTCGAACAATCCTCCCTCCACCAGCCCCCTCTTCCTCCAACCATGCCGCTCAGATTCCAGAGTCCAGCCAGGGCCCACATGGGAGCAGAGGGTGCAGGGGCGCCCAGCAGAAGTGGCCACTCTTTCAGTGCATTGAGAGCTGAGATCTCAGTGCTGAAACATCACCCAAGGACCAGTACTTTCCTGATTTTACATTTCCTTCATGGCATGAACAGAAAACATCAGAAATAGCAGTTTGGGGTGGTGGGCCACTGGAGGGTCGGTAAAGAGATTATGGGTTGGGGAGGGGTATCCAGGGTCTGAATGAGCTACAGATCTGTCTTCCTCTCGAGACTACAATTTCCCCCAGAGCATCATTAATCAGTTCAAGAGCCATAACCACAGCCATAGGAAGCCACCCCACTGTCATCAAGGGAAGGGCTCCTAAGTCGGGAGGGGGCAGGGGGTGGTTCAAAGCGACAGAGGAGCTGTCAACATGGATAGAGGCTGAAGCAGAACAGGCAGGGCTCCAGCCAGACTGCAAACCTACTCACTGGCCACTCAATCCTTGCAGTCACACCCACCCTTTGGCTGCCATGGCAGCAGCATATACCCTGCAGACAATACCAGAACAGCATGGGAGCTTTCAGCAGGTGTGGAACTCTCCTGCTAATTCAAGGCTTTGCTCAGCACAATAGCCCAGGGTCTGAGAGCACTGGGCTGAAGACCTGAACTCTAGGGTCCTGTGGCCTGAGCCTCAGAAAAGACCTCGAATCGTCGGAGGTCTAAAACTATGCACCCTACCTCCCAAGGGAAATAAAGTTCCTTGGCACTCAATGCCAGGTTCACTTCTAGAATGCTGTTCACTGCTTCTTTGTTTTTTATTCAGTCACTCAGTCGTATCCAACTCTTTGCAACCTCATGGACTGTAGCCCGCCAGGTTCCTCTGTCCCTGGGATTTCCCAGGCAAGAATACTAGAGTGGGTTGTCATTCTCCTTCTTTGGTAGCCCCTAAAAGTCTGCAAGGTACCTGAGGCCAGGGAGCACGCCCCTCTCACTGGAGTCTCCTGCAGCTCCCACCTCACTATGGGGAGCACAGAAGGGGTCACGGTTGTTAGCCAGAAGAGGAAGCAGTCCCGTGGCGGGAGTGATCTCAGGATCTCTTCTCATTTATCACAGGCGTCCACCTTCCCACTACTCCAACGTTCTTTAGCAACCTGTCCCTGGCGGCTCCATGGTGAAGAATCTGCCTGCCAAGCATGAGACTTGGGTACCATCCCTGGGTCAGGAAGATTCCTCAGAAGAATGAAATGGCAACCCACTCCAGTATTCTTACCTGGAGAATCCCATGGACAGAGGAGCTTGGCGGGCTGCATTCCACGGGGTCACACAGAGTCAGACACAACTAAGCAACTAAACAGCAGCTGATGAAGGAATCTTAAACCCTGGTTAACTAGTCTGCTTCCTAAGAGAGGAAGCCCAGACCAAGTATTTTTTGCCTTGGAGCCAAGACGATTCAGGTCATCAAACCAGAGCTCCACAACGCTGTAACAGTCGATGTCTCTGCCTCACTGCTGTGGGTCTCTCGTTTCTTAGGTGATAACATATGGGCTCTCCCATCAGTGGCTGCCAGGTGGAGGGAGGGGATGGCACATGAAAGGAGGAGGAGTGGGGGCGGGGGGAAGAGGCACGATGAAAAGTAACCACGTATCCACAATTTCACCCAAAAATGAGCACCACTTTGGCCTCTCAACCACAGACTTCAGACACCAAGAATCTACTCCCAAACAAGCATGGAAATCAGTTTGAAAGAAGAAAATAATCAAATGTTTTCTTTAAAAAAAAAAAAGAGTCTCTGCTTTGAAAATTGAAATTCTGAATTTTCCCCTTTCTTTTCAGCTAATTGGTTCCATCGTACACCACCCATCTGGCCAGAAACAGCAAAGCTTTCTTCTTCAGGATAATATCCAAAGGCCTTCCTTCCTGCTCGAGACTCGGGGGAGAGAGACCCCCTTTCCTGCCCTCTTACTCCCAGAAGTGGGGGGGGCCCAGGCAGAAGGACGGATGTTTTCCATCCCCTCTCTCTCCAAAGAGAAGTGGTGCCTCAGCTCATACAAAGCATGGCTCACCGAGGACCTCTTTACTGATCCCCAAAGTCCCTTCAAGTCAGCAGCCTCTTCACACCTGTTACTTAGAACCATAATCCCCCGGGAAAAGGCTCATGTTTTCTCTCTGCCCAGGACTGGCTGCAGCTCTGCTGACCCAGCCAAGCCCAGCAACACCACCTCTCTGCAAACGCAAGGTCAGGGTCAAGGACCAGAGTAGGGTGGACTCAGACCCTGGGGCTGATACCCAAAAACACCCTCATAATATAAAACCTGAGCTCTCTCATTTAGCTCCCAAGACACCTCTGGTTTCTTGGCCAGGAAGCACAGTCTATGGTCTGCCTCCCAGAGTGAGAATCTCATGAAATCTACCAGTGCCACCAGGTGACAGGGTATCCTCTGTCCCCCAGCTCTGTCCTCTCCAGGCCAAGCATCGGGGCAGGTACTTGGAGGGACGGCGCTCAATTCCTGAAAACTCATTTGGTTTTGATTCCTTGCCTCCCAGAACCGGGCCCGTTCCCCCGGCGTTCCGCTTTCATTCCTGTACTCTAGCCGGACATAAATCCAAACCAGAGCCCCCCAGACGGTGCATTTAACAGAGACTATATTTACCCATCACCAAATTGTCTTGACGTGTGCTTAATTACTTAAATGCCTTTAATCCCAAGCCTTTTCTTCTAACAAAATATAAACCAGCTCAGCTGGATGAATGATAAACCAGATGTTTACAGCACACAACACAGCCTGGCTTCAGTCAAAATAATTGAGACATCGTCTCCCGAGCAGGGAGAGGAGATGCCCAAAGCATACATTTGTTTAAATGCTCTGACACCAATATGTCTATGAATACATAGCTCCATCAAGCTGCTATTTTCTGTCTGTGAAAAGGCAACAGTTTTCATATGAAGGAACAGAAAAGGTGTTGGTCAAGGAGGTGTGGGCTTCTTTCCATGGTAATGTGCACTTGAAAGGCATTCCAGGATGGCGTGAACTTGTATGGCCTTGACCCTGACCACTGATCTTATGTTAGGTGGATTAGGTGGCACCGTGTCAAGCTGAGCTAAGTTTGTGATGGCTCACAGCCAACAACAACAACATCACAATCAGCCACCATCCTGAGGACCCCAGACTCACAAGCACGCCCAGGCTCTGGATGTGGTGGGTGCATCAGCCCCCATCCCTCACTTCCCAAGTGACAAAGACACAAAGAGTGAGTTGTCTTGGGGAGGTTACAGGAGCTGTTGTTCAGTCGCTAAGTCGTATCTGAGTCTTTGTGACCCCATGGACTGTAGCACAGCAGGCAAAGTGTTAGACCATCACCAAATGCCCATCCCTTTTTCAAGGCCAGCTCCCCTCTCTTCTGCTAATGTTTACCCTCTGCCCCTCCTTTCACTGAAAAATAAAAAAAAAAAAAGAAGAAGAGAGAAAATCCAAGAGATGGTACTGCTGGCTAGGACCCTGAAAGGGACTGGACACTGAATGCCCATATAGCAACTGTGAGAAAAAAATTACAAGAAAGATTAAGCCATTCACAGAGAAGACTGGGCTTTGTTTGAAGCTAGGGTCTTCATTCACAGAAGCTAGAGTCAGATCCCCAGAAGGCGAGCACGTGGGCCACTCTCCCCACTCCTGGACAGGGTAGGAAGCCTGTGGTAGCTCATGGTGCGCTCATCCTGTCTACCTGTAGAGTCCCTAAGAGGCACCTGGGGAGCAGGTTAAAAACACAGTTTGTGCACCTGGAGGAAAGTCGGTCCCTCTCTGGACCTGAATGGCTCCCACAGAAAGAAGACCATGTTGCTCCTTCCAATCAAAACCTAGGGAATATCAGCACTTGAAAGAAACTTCAAGAACATGGAGGGGTCCCTCCTTGGGTTCAAAAGGGGAGAAACAGACAAAGTGAGGAAACGTGACTTGACCACATGTTGTTGGCCCCACAGCTGGAACTGGTGCTTCCCCAGCCTCTCCCCCCAGCTCTGTCTCCTTTAGAAAGGCACCCTCTCCCCTTCTCTCTCTGATATCAGTGGGCTCCCAAGGTCCACTGGTTTCTCCTGGGTCTGGCGGGTCAGAGGGAGGCAGGAGCCTCCTCTCCATACAGTCACCTGCTCCCGTCCTCGGCCCAGTTCTGTCCTTCTCATCACCAGGAACCCCTCCCCTGTCTCACGGGCCCAGAGATGGTAACAGCTCCCCTGTTGCTGATTCTAGGTCACCACACTGCCCTGACATCCCCAACCCCCTACCTGTGCCTCTGTAAATGGTCTCTCTGTTGATACTCCTGCCTTGAACGATGCTCATTTGAGTGAGTCGTCTGTTCCTGGTGGGACCCTAACCTGATTCTCTGCAGTGGCTGGGTCCCTTTATGTCTTCTGTATTACTTGCTTTCCCTGTAGGCATCTCTCTTGTCAGACAGTCACATGGCTTATTCACTCCTCTCAAATGTAAGTTCTGTAGGGGCAGGGATCTATCTCTGACCTATGCCCTACTCTAGTCCCCAGGTCTCAAACATGAATGACACACAGCATATGAATAAATATTTGCTGAATGAATGGACATCCCAGTGGGAAAACCTAAGCTTCCACTTTCACTGGAAAATCTTACCCAATAACTTCATCCATTTATTAACTGATTAATTACAAGATCAGTGAGGAACAGCCAAGAGACTTGGGGTTCAGCTGGGCTCCAGATTTCTCACTTTGGGCTGGATGTTCATCTCTCTGTTGTGAAAGTAGTTAATATCCATTGAATCTATTCTGCGTGGGAGTTTAAAGGATCAAATGAGATAAAGAGTAAAGAGTGTGAAAGTGCTTTGCAAAGCATACAATGACAAACGTGCGAGGAATCCTTACCTTGGTTATAGGGAGAAACTCTTATGTGCAGAGACCTCTTATCTGGTTATCTCAGCTCTCACAACAGAGAACCCAGGAGAAAACATTATCTAGGTCTCTCATGCAGCCCATCCCTCAAGGTCCTGCCCCCAATCACAGCAGAATCTTCCAGACCCTCCTTCAATGCCTTTTCCCTCTCTCTTTATTGCCAGTCCTAATAAGCTGGTTTTTCTGTGTCCCAAATAGCAACGCAAACCTTGAAAAAGCAAAACTCAAGGAGGGAGGTTACCTGAGTCCAGAATTCAAAAAAATCAGACAGTGGGGGCAAAACAACTCCAATAACACTTTTATAATCCTCGAAGAAACATAAATAAATTTATGTTCTCAGGGACTATCCTGAATCGTACATATATTTACATATCCCTTTATAGAGACTCTGTGTTTATATCATCTGTATTAGAAAGCAGGGAATTATATGAGAGACTTTAGAACAATTTCTATATAAAAAGATGTTGCTGAGGACCTTAAGTGCTACCTCACTGAATGTATTCCCCTCTCACTTAGGTTTAAGGTCAAATTTGCAACCCAACTGCAGAAACTGGAGGGCCGTATGGTTTGAATATGTCTTTCTACTTTTTCCTCCTAGTTTCAACATTCTATTTTAATTTGTGCTTTTCCTGGTTCTTATTTTTTAATTTATTATTTATATTATGCTGTTTTATTGTTTTTCTTGTAAGCTACCTCTGAAATTTTGTGGAACAAGACAGGAATATAAATAAATCAATACATACACCCTGCATATATAATGCTCTGCAAAAGTAGGCATTCAGAAAAACATACTTTCTACAAAGAAGATGATAATACCAGATGAATGGAAGTATGTCTGAATTATTATTATCTTTAGTCTTATTTTTCCATCTTCTATGAATATTTCTGATCTTTATCATCCTTTCCATCTCCTAATCTCTACTGTAATTGAGAACAGTGGGGAAGAGAATAAAGCTTTGTAAACTGGTCACAAAGGTAATGGTAAATACCACATAAAGGGTAAATCTGAGGCTGAAAGATCAATGAAAATACCTTGGAAAACAATTCCACGCACGATCCCATTCTTCCTTTTTCTTTTACTTTTATGAGGCAAACCTCCTCTGGAGGAAATCTAAGCCAGTTCTAGCCCATTTGCGTTTCTCTATAAAACCAGAGAGAAGGGCAATAAAATCAAAATTGACCCACAGCTCAAAGGCCTGCATTATCCTGAGGACTCACAATGTTATCACATTCCTCTTTCTTTCTGAACTTCTAAGTAAGATGGTAAGTCAGCCAAAAAGCTGAAAGGGTGCTGGATTTTCCCAGGCAGAAATCAAACAACCGGAAAATTGGCCTTCAGCATCCTCCTCTGCTGGGAAACACAGTTCAGTCACACGTCTCTTGTTAGGAGCTAATAAATCATCCGCGACTACCGTGGAAGCAGCAGCGCGTGAAGACTCAGCCTGACTCCATGCCTAGGTCTCTGCATCCGGATTGCAGCGGAGACAGGATCAGAGTGAGGGAACCCAAGTTCTCGTCCCAGTTCTGACAGTGTCTCAGTATGTGACCTTGAATGAGCCATCCATCCTGTGCCTTTGGTAACTATAGATAATTCCTGACCCACCAGCTTTCCCAGGCAGCCATGAAACTAACACTAGACAATATTTTGGGGCCATGCCCCGCAGCATGTGGGATCTTAGTTCCCCAACCAGGGACTGAACCCGCCCTCCCTGTATTGAAAACTCAGAGTCTTAACCACTGGACAGCCAGGGAAGTCCTAACACCAGATAATTTACGATGATACTTAGATGCATCCATGGGAGTGGGCTGCTCTGAATCTGTGTTCCCTTTCGCCCTCTCTGAACAGTTCTAATATCATACCTACCCGATCATCTCATAATTATCTGTTTACATGTTTGTCCACATGGCTAAACCAAGAGCCCCATGAGGATAGAAATTAGGTCAAATTTATCTTGCCATCTCTCAGTTTCTAAAACATTACTTGACACTGAGCATGCACTTAATAAATGGTTTCTAAATGTCAAAAAAGAAAGAAATTGTTGAAAACTACTCAACAACAAAATCCTTAAGATGTCTGACTTTGTGGCATCACACACACACCCCCCCAGATGCTCAAAGGTGGGAAATAAAAACTGGCTGTCGTAAAGTAGATGGTCTCTAATGACCTTTCACCAATCTAGAGGCAGCCCACAAAATAAACTTCAGTTTTTAAGGACTTTCCAGGTTACAAAACAAACAGTTTTCTATCCAGTCTTTACAAAAACTTTGCAAGACAGATCATTCTCACCCCGATTTACCTAAAAGGGAAAACTGAGTTAGAGAGAATTGAAGTCATTTGTCCACAAACACCCATCATTGGGAACTCAGCAGTTACTGCTGTGAAACCAGCTGGCTGGGCACATTTAATTAGTTCAATAAAGCAAGTCAACTGAGTGGAACACACAAGGCACCCAGCCAGGTGCACTGGGGGATAAAAGACGACCCAGACACATCTCAAGGACTGTCTTGGGAGTCTAAGCCACAGAACATAGGCATCGAGAAAGACACGGAACTTATGGGAATTCCAAGGAGAGAGCATACAGGAAGAACCAGGGGACAGAGCTGTTCGGTCTGGAGGGTGGGCCCAGGTGAGACGTGGGCTAGGACATTCCAGCAAAGGGAACAGAAAGAGTAAAACCAGAGGGTAGTCATGTTAACAGGCAGAAAAGCGGGAGAGACAGAGAGGGCAAATGAGGAAAGAGATGGAAATGGACATAGCGAGACACTGATTTCAAAGTTCTGGGAATATCTCAGTGGAGGTATCTAGCCAGTCGCTATAAAGATGGGTGTGGAACGGGAGCCGGGAGAAATAGGAATTCAATGCTGTAAGAATTCGGTTCAGAGTGAGAATGAGGAGTCCAAGGAATGTGGAGAAGACAATCTTGAAAATGGGGGAGGAGGAAGAGGAAGCAGAGTGTGATCCAGGAGGAAGAAACAGAAGGACAGCGATCAGTGGGTCAGTGGCCCCTCCCTGGGTCTCAGCTCAGAAGACGGAGGCTCAATGAGCAGGTCTTCATGCAGTAAGATGCAAGAAGATGGAGGAGGAGGAAAAGGCCATGAAATGCGGGCAGTAAAAGATCACTTGTGACACCCGAGGAAGCAGTTTTGGTCCAGCCAAGGAGGATGTAAGGCAAGTTAATACAACTGAAGAGTGAACTGGATTAGCAGTGATGGCAAATTCCAGGACTTTGACAATGCAAGTGAGAGTTACTCCGTCGTGTCTGACTCTTTGCGACCCCATGGGCTATACAGTCCATGGAATTCTCCAGGCCAGAATACTGGAGTGGGTAGCCTTTCCCTTCTCCAGAGGATCTTCCCAACCCAAGAATCAAACCCAGGTCTCCCACATTGCAGGCGGATTCTTTACCAGCTGAGCCACAAGGGAAGCCCAAGAAAACTGGAGTGGGTAGCCTATCCCTTCTCCAGGGGATCTTCCTGACCCAGGAATCGAACTGGGGTCTCCTGCATTGCAGGCGGATTCTTTACCAACTGAGCTGAGTGATGGCAAATTCCAGGACTTTGACAGAGGCCACAAGAAAACACTAGATACATCTTCCCATCTCTTGCCGCCTCGGGTGGTCCTCAGCTATTGTCGTTCAGTCGCTAAATCATGCTAAGTCACAAAGTCCCTGCAGCACCGTGGTCACAGCATGCCAGACTTCCCTGTCTTCCACTGTCTCCCGGAGTTTGCTCAAACTCATGCCATCCAACCATCTCATCCTCTGTTGTCCCCCTCTCCTCCTGCCCTCAGTCTTTCCCAGCATCAGGGTCTTTTCCAATGAGTTGGCTCTTTGCATCAGGTGGCCAAAGTGTTGGAGCTTCAGCTTCAGTATCAGTCCTTCCAGTGAATATTCAAGGTTGATTTCCTTTAGGATTGACTGGTTTGATCTGGCTGCCTACTTTATTATTCCCTAGACTTTTCTCTAAATGACTCTTTTCAACTCAAAGCTGCCTCAAAAGTGAAAGGTCTACCACCTCAGAGTGACAAGTGTTCTGAGGGATGAGTAACAACAGCCCCTTTGGAAAGAGCCTCCCACCTGCAGGGGGACCGTATGGACAAGACACCTGAGCATGGGTGTAAAGTCATGGTGTCACCCCCCATCACCTGTGTCCCTTCCATCATCCATCAGTGTCCCAACTGCCTACCTGGTACCCAAATGCTGGGGGTCCTGTTTCAAACACAAACACCCCCGGATTCAAAAATCAAACCACAAGGCAAACAGGTTCAGTCAGACATGGTGACAAGGATGCTGAACTCAGAAGAGGCATCTTCAGACTCATCCGCCCTCCCTGCTGGTTAGCTTCTTTAAACATCAAGGCAGAGGCTTGGACTAAAAGGCCACTAAGATGTCTTTCTTCTCAAAAATGAACAAAAACCAGCCACGATTTGGGCAGTTATTGAAACATTTTGGAGATGGTGAAAAGAAAGCAGCTGAACTTGGGATCAAGTGGAAGGTGTCCCCGTGGGTTCAGGGAAAGGAGAGGAAGGACAGAGACCCAGGGTGAAGGCTAGGGGGCAGCCCCAGCCCCACGAGAAATGGGACCCCCTCTACACCCGGGGGCAGGTGGGGCGCCCCCTCTGTGTGGGCACCTGTTTGTCTTGCTCTCGTCTGTTGCAAGGTTGCCCTGGCCCCCCATCAGCACGGCCCGCGGTGGGAGGGTCCTTACCCATCGTGTTGTTGGCTCGAGAGCAGGTTGTGCGCTTCAGGATCTCATGCACCTAAAACAGACAACAGCGAGGCTGTGAGCACCTGGGCACGTGCTGCAGCCCGGCCCGGTGTGTGTGTGTGCAGGGCGGGGGGGTGGTACCTAGGCAGGTGCCAGCTCACAGACTCCTGGTCAAGCCCATGCAAACAGAGCATCTAACCTCCTCACATACACGCCACACCTTACCCCCCCTCCCAAAAAATGAAGAAAAGGCTGTATGTTGACTGAAGTTACAGGAAGGAAGGGGACCCCAGACCCACACCCCTCTGCGAGGGCTTGAGAAGACACTTGGGGGGTGGGGAGAGGCAAGAAGGAGGGGTGCCCTCCTTACCAGCCCCAACAGTGCCTTGCTGCTGAGGGGTCCTGGGCAAGCTCCGGGCAGGTTCTGAGGGCCCATGGTCCCCTCTGTAATAGAGCTGTCTCTCGGAGATGTTTGGGGGAACCATGAAAGTGCTTTGGGAATTGGGAAAGGGCCCCCTATGTCTTGGTCACTGGGAGTATTACTTCTCTGCTTTTTGCCTGAGCATCATGCCTCCCCAGGCAGAGTAGGTCTCCCAGGTCCTCAAGACTCCACGTCTCAGAGAGTACCTTGGGTGCATAGCGATGGCTGACCAAGGACCACTGCTCATTAACAGATCAACAGTCCCTGAGTGGGGAGCTTGCATGGACCCTGTCACTCACTGTGAGGGCAGAGTGCTGAGAGCATCCGAGCCAAGGAAGCCCAGGGGGCAGCATAAACCTGCTGGCCAACAAGTGCCCTCCAACAGGTCCCAAGCCTGTGCCCAGCTCTAAGGAGATGCCAGGGACAGAACTCTGCGCTGGGACATGTGACTGGTCTGCCCAGATGGCCACAGGGAACAGGGCACAGGAGACGGGCCTAAGGAGATGCGGGCAAGATCCTCAGACCAAAGTCTGGGTCAGAGCAGACCCCAAGACAAACCTCAAGCCTCTCTCCCTCTGTCACAGAGTTGGGTAGACTAGGGAATGAGCAGGAGGGGAAGGAAGATGCCTCCAGAATGAGAAAAGATGTGTTACTCCATCACCATTTACACTCCCACATTCCAGCCACAGACCAGAAGGAGTGGAAAATAAATGACTTCCAGCAGAATGGGGCCCAAGAATGTTTAATTCACTTATAACACGGTGCCGTATTCAACAGCAATAATAATTAGCAACAGCATTTATATGGCAGTCCATTATTTTACAAGCACTTTGCAATTATCGGGTAATTTCCACAACTCCTTATAACTTCCCCCCCAAGACGTGGGACCTGAGCCATGGTGAGAGTTAAACTTCTTGTAACAACACCAGTCAGGACAATGGGAGGTTCATGCTTTTTTCCATAGGCAGATAAAAGAAATCATATGGCCGTTTTAAATCTTCCTAGAACACCAGGCCAAGGGAACTGGAGTGTTTTCCTGCCCATTCTGCAGGCAGAGTCAAGGCTATGTTTTCAGCATGACTTAGAAATGTTCTGTAGCTTCCTGCAATCCTCGGTCCCTTCTCACCCACCCTGCTGACATGGAAGTCCCTCTAAGCTGTTGCTGTCGTTCAGTCCCTAAGTTGTGTCCGACTCCCTGCGACTACAGCACGCCGGGCTTCCCTGTCCATGGACTACAGCATGCCAGGCTTCCCTGTCCTTCACTATCTCCCTGAGTTTGCTCAAATTCATGTCCATTGAATTGGTGATACTATCTAACCATCTCATCTTCTGCCGCCCTCTTCTCCTCTTGCCCTCAATCTTTCCCAGCCTCAGGGTCTTTTCCAAAGAGCTGGCTCTCTGCATCAGTTGACCAGAGTACTGGAGCTTCAGCTTCAGCATTAGTCCTTCCAGTGAATATTCAGGGTTGATTTTCTTTGGGATTGACTGGTTTGATCTCCTTGCTGTCCAAGGGACTCTCGAGAGTCTTCTCTAGCACCACAATTCATAAGTATCAATTCTTTGGCGCTCAGCCTTCTTTATAGTCCAACTGCCACATCTGTACATGACTACTGGAAAAACCATAGCTTTGACTAGATGGACCTTTGTTGGCAAAATGATGTCTCTGCTTTGTAATACGCTATATAGGTCTGTTATAGCTTGTCTTCCAAGGAGCAGAAGTCTTTTAATTTTGTGGCCACAGTCACCGTCTGCAGTGATTTTGGAACCCAAGAAATTAAAATCTGTTTCTTTTTCCAGTTTTTCCTTATCCATGCCATGAAGTGATAGGACTGGATGCCATGATCTTTGTTTTTTGAATGTTGACTTTTAAGCCAGATTTTTCACTCTCCTCTCTCGCCTTCATCAAGAGACTCTTTAGTTCCTCTTTGCTTTCTGCCATTACAGTGGTATCACCTGCATATGTGAGGTTGCTGATATTTCTCCTGGCAGTCTTGATTCCAGCTTGTGATTCAATCAGCCTAGCATTATTTTGCATGATGTACTTTGCACATAAGTTAAATAAGCAGGGTGACAATATATAGCCTTGATATACTCCTTTCCCAGTTTTGAACAGTCAGTTGTTCGATACAAGGCTCACCCTCATTCCTCCTCCTTATCTGAACCTAAGTCCTTCCCGAGGGAAACACAATGCCATGTTTCCACTGTGATCAGCATTCCTGGGGCCCATCTTTCTCTCTCCTCTTCTGTCCGTAGGCTCTCCAGGTGGGTAGAGGACAAACATATAGTGAACAGAGATGCCCTACAGCTCAGACTGGGGCCGCAGGGTCCAGGCCCTAGGCAGATTTTCATTAGAATCAACTATCCTTCAAAATCCAGAACCCTGGCTTTGAAAGGGAAAAAGACAGTAGGAGAACACTGGAAAATGCATGGCATGCCTGTATCCCATCTTTCCTCTAGACCCTGTGCAAACACCCCAGCAATTACCACAGCATCCAGCCTCAGCGCCCTCAACACAGCTCAACAATTAGCCCCCATGATCATCCGCGCTATACTTACTTATGGTTTGGATTTATTATATTCCAATGGATAGACTAGGAAATTTCAGGAAAGCATCATTTTGCATACATAGAGGAAATAAATTAACTTCTATTGTTTATTAACATTTCCTGGGGGTTTTGTTGGTTGGTTGGTTGGTTGGTTGTAGTTGTTGCTGTGCCGTCTTGCCTGTCCTGTAGCTTCTGAGACTTTTAAAATATGTATTTCAAATATTTAAATAGTCTAATAAAACAACAAAAAAGACAGTAGAACGGCTATCATCATGAATGTTGGCTTCTATTGAACAGGCTGGTAATTGTGTCCTTGGACAAACAGGCCAGCTTTAACATTCTCTGACACATCAATGCCCAGGACCCTTTGAGGATGAAAGAAAGAGTCACAGAGGCTCAGCAGTGAGCACTTCTTCGGACACCAACAATATGCCTGAATTTTTTTTTAATTCATTACATCGTAGAGCCTCAGTTTCCTCAACTGTCAAGCAAGGGAGTCACCTGACTAGCCGAAAGTCCCTCCACCCCTGGCCCCAAGTTCTGATAGTCCCTGCTCTATGATTCCAAGAAGGGCCCGGGTGGGACAACCATAAAGAGGAGATATCCTTCACAACCTAAGACTATTTCACCACTGAGATTGGGAAGCTCCTGAATTCTCCTCCCTGTTGCTAGGCAACTCCAAGCAAAGGATGATGGGAGGCAGCAGGGATGGAGAGAGATGCCCTGTCAAAGGGGATTCAGGCTTCCCCACCCCCTCCCGAGCCCGCCACAACTGGTTAAGCACCTGGTTAGCTGGTTTACTTACAATGCGACTACGGGTGGCATTATCAAAGAAAGTGTCCTTGTCCTGGATGTTGTACCTGCAGACACCAAGAAAGCCTATCAATGCATTTCATTGCTGTATCCTTATCCTGGGACTGCTTGTCACCCCGGGCCCCAGGCAAGCCTCTAGAAAACAACATAGCTAGGTGGGTAAGACACACACACACACACACACAGTCTTATGATGTTTACGCTCTTTCCTACCCAGTAATTCTGAAAACTTCTCATAAAAATGTTTCATTAGGAGAACAATCTCAACAGAAGGAAAGAAGTTCCCTACATTAAAACATTCCTTTCAAAGTTCCTTATAACAAAGATTATGGAGGGAATATGCAAATTTCAAAACCTAAAGGATAAATTATCATGCAGCTGTTTGAAAATTATAATTATGAAAACTTTAGAAATACTGTAGAAATGTTTAGACTATGACACAAAAATATTACACGATGATAAGTTTTAAAAACAAAAGTAGGTAAAAAGGATTCCCGTGTATGAACAAAATTTAAGAAAAAAAAAACAGCAAAGAAGAGTACAGTTTCTGGATGTTGGGGTTATAACTGTTTTTCAAATTTTCATTTAATGTTGTCCCTGTTGTCACAAAAATCATAATAGATACCAAACTCCTAATTATGCAAGACCTATGTCTGTTCTAAACTTCAAATGTTGACCTTGCACTCAAAAAAAAAAAACAAAAAACAAACCAAAAGCCCACCCCTGTGACTGTGCTTAGGGCATTGTGCTGGAGGGAACACAGACACCTGAACCATGCCCCCGCCCCAGGAGCCCAGGCACTGTGGTGTGTTTCCAAGTCACTAATGCAGAGTAGAATGTGACCGCTTATAGACCATTGCTATGAAAACTCAAGAGATGGACAGCATGTTTTCATTGGGTGTTAAGAACTGGTCTTGAAGGAACCCAGAAGCTGAGTGATGGAGATGTGCGGGAGGCGGCAGGTCAGATGTCCAGGCAGATGCGGACGAAGGGCCCAGGGAGGGGAGGACACAGAGTGCAAAAGAACAGCCGGCCAGGAAGTCAACATGCCAGTCTCAGTTTAGCCATTTAAGGCAGCGTGACCTTGGACGGACCCGGAACCTTGGCTTCCTCTCTATTATAGAAGGACGGTTATATCTGGATGGCCGCTTCACAGCCTGACCCCCCACAGCCCCCGCTACTCACAGGTACATTTTCTCCCTGGAGAACGGGTACGAGAGGTTCTTCATCCTGCTGTTACTGTGCTCGGGCACTCGAGGCTTCAGGGGCGCACTCAGCTTGTGCAGAATCTTGCTGAACGTCTTTGCAATGCTGCCTTGGGACTTGATCTCGTACATCTGCAAAGGCAAAGCTACCAGTGAGAGGAGGAGAAGGCCACATCCGACACTCAGAGGAGCAAGACTTGAAGCCAGAGCTGCACGGGGCTCAAATCCCCCATAACGGACACTCGGGAGGAAGGACGAGCTAGGGAAACCAGGCAGAGGGTCCTGCCCTTTCTCCACTGCTCTCACACAGTGGCGAACACCCTCAACTATTTGCATGGAAGAAGGTGACCTTTGCAGGAAAGGAGGAGCGCAGTAAGGGGTCCAAACTTCCTATACGGCTTCGTTACATCGTCACAGGAGGCCTACTGTGTGATGTCATCGTGTGTGTGTACAGATGGTGTTCAGTCGCTCAGTCATGTCTGACTCTCTGTGACCCTATGGACTGAAGCCCACCAGACTCCTCTGTCCATGGGATTTCCCTGGCAAAAATACTGGACTGGGTTGCTATGCCCTCCTCCAGGGGATCTTCCTGACCCAAGCGTAGAACCCAAGTCTCCTGTATCTCCTGCATTGGCAGGTGGATTCTTTAGCACTGCTGCTGCTAAGTCACTTCAGTCATGTCTGACTCTGTGCGATCCCATAGACAGCAGCCCACCAGACTCCCCCGTTCCTGGGATTCTCCAGGCAAGAACACTGGAGTGGGTTGCCATTTCTAGTACCACCTAGAAAGCCCATGATGTCACCATACTAAGCACTTTACCCAAGTGAGCTCCAACATGCAGTGCACCCAGCTGGGTAGATAATCTTACTCTCCTGTTGTGATGAGGAAATTAAGGCTCAGAAGGGTGAGAAGAGTAAAGAAAGGTCACACAGATGGTAACTGGGTGACTGTTTAGGTTTAACGCTTGTCAACCCAATCTCAAGTCTGTACCTGACTAGACCATGCCCCTATGTGATCATCCAGCATCACTTCCCTTATGTTCCTCTTAGTAATGAGTCTGCTTTCAAAGTACTGAACACCTAGTGAGTGCTTTACTCAAGCACCTTCTTGAGTAAAGAAGTACTTTTCTTGAGTAAAGCACAGCGTTATTACCAAGATAATCACTATAGAACCTATAGCATTAGCTGCTCAGTCGTGTCTGACCCTTTGCAACCCCATGGACTGTAGTCCGCCAGGTTCCTCTGTCCATGGAATTCTCTGGGCGAGAACACTGGAGTGGGTTGCCATTCCCTTCTCCAGGGGATCTTCCGGACCCAGGGATCGAACCTGGGTCTTCTGCTTGCAGGCAGATTCTTTACCATCTGAGCCACCAGCGAAGTCCATAGAACCTACAGTTTCTTATAATGCATAGAGTATGCTTGCCTACAGTATAGCATCCAGTCTTTCTAATTCACAGATGCTGTCACTGAGACACAGAGGTTGTACTCTTCATAGCAAAGCTTTGATGGATTAACATGAACCACAAGTTTTTTACACAAGCCCTCCTTCCAAGAGGGCTTCCCAGGTGGTGTTCGTGGTAAAGAACCCAGATGCGGGTTCGATCTCTGGGTTGATCTCTGGACTAAGCTGGATTGAATTTGTCCTATTGCAGTGCATGACCAGAACAAGAGCCACGCTCAGATCCTACGACCTGAAAGGAAGCCAACTGTCTTCTCTTTCATGATGCCCTCAAGTTGCTTAAATCTCAAGCGGCAGTAAAACATGTATGAAGCACTTGTAAGATCAGTGGAGACACATGCCACGAAGGGGCACAAAGTGCTTCAAAGGGTCAAAGAGGGGAGGCAGCAAGTCCAGCTGAGGGATCAGGAACGTGCTTCATAGAAGGAGCAGTGTTTCTGCTGGACTTGAGCAGAAAGGGCACCTTCCTTTTTCTTTTTGTTCTTTAATGAAATTATGATAATTTGGGGGCAAGGAGAGAACCTCCCCAATCTAACAACTAAACATAAGCCCGGTTTATTTCTCTCTTCTAATACTATTTTCTATGTGTTTTAATTTCAATTACAAAATTAACACAGTTCAAGTAAACAAGAAAACCAAGATCAGGGACTTCCTTGGTGGTCCAGGGGTTAAGAGTCTGCTCTTCTACCACAGGGGCATGGGCTCAGTCCCAGGCCAAGGAACTAAGATTCCTCATACATTGAGGTGCGGTCAAGGAAAAAAAAACGCAAAAGAAAAAATGAGAGAAAAAGAAACAAAAATCGTGAAGTGTATTAACTAATGTTAACAGCTTCCTTTCACTTTCAACCTCACTCCAGAGGAAACTTTTATCAACAATTTGGAGTATGTTTGATATACTCCATATATATATACACACACATATATATATACACACATATATACTCCCTGTATATATATATATCTTTCTAACACACCTGTGATGGCATTTAACGTATTATCCTACAATTTGCTTTTCATGTGCAGCAATGTATCTGAGACACATATCTTTCCAGGTCAGTCCATGTACACCCAGCTTCATGAAGGCACCATATTACACAGCAGACACACGTTCTAATTTGTTGAGTTCCTTCCCTAGAGATGGGCATTTATTGTAGCCTCTACACATGCTTTGACCATACTTCTACTAACCTTACCTTACAAACACTTTTAACGAATAAGGCTTGAACAAATATTGGCAAAGACATTCCAAGCAAACACAAAAGCAGGGAAGTTCAAACTGGATTTAAGAAGGGTTAGAAACAGCCGAGGTCTTAGAAAAGACCCTGATGCTGGGGAAGCCTGAAGGCAAAAGGAGAAGGGGGTGGCAGAGGATGAGGTAGTGGGTGGCACCACCAACTCAGTGAGTTTGGGCAAACTCCAGGAGATACTGAAGGACGGGGAAGCCTGGCGTGCTTCAGTCCATGGGGTCACAAAGGGTTGCACACCACTTAGCGACTAAACAACAGTGAAACCAGCCTGGTTCTTGGGCCCTTGGGGTTCTGATGGAGGAGCCGTGACTGTCACAGCAGAAAGGCACATGGAGGCCAGTGTGTGGAGCGGAGGGTGGGGTGGGGCTGGAAGTGCCAAGCAGCTGTTAACCTTGGTTAATATAGTAACACTTATGGTTTTGATTTCTTTGTTTACTAGAACTGTGTTCATTTTGCTGCTGTTGCTCAGTCGCTCAGTCGTGTCTGACTCTGCGACCCCATGGACTGCAGCACGCCAGGTTTCCCTGTCCACCACCTCCCGGAGTTTGCTCAAATGCACGTCCAACTACGTCAATGATGCTATCTAACCATCTCATCCTCTGCTGCCCTCTTCTCCTTTTTGCTTTGCTCTTATAATAAAAACCAAAATTCTCACCACAGCCCATGGGGCCCTGTAGAAGTCGTCACTTTTTTTTTTTTTTTTTTT
>NW_011494785.1:1116236-1121577 GCF_000754665.1 Bison bison bison | reverse complement strand
GGTTCAACGCTTACTGCACCCAGCCACTTGTATTTTTAGCAATCTGCACCCTTTGTCTCCTCCCTCCCCATCACCAACTTCTGTTCACACTTGAGTTCTCACTCAATTGTCACTTCCTCGGGGAGGTCTTTCCTGGCTTCCAGACAAGGTCAAGTCCCATCTTCATAGCATTTTGTGAGCCCAAATGCCTCTCCGTCACAGCGCTTATCACTGTTGTGATTTTAAACTTATTTGAATGATTATTTGACTCATGCCCAGTCGCCCCGCCAAACAATCGTGATGAAGGCAGGACACTGTTCAAACCATCCCCCTGGTTAAATGAATGAACAAATGAATGGTAACTCTCCAGGGACCCAGCGTTGATGACAGGAGTGGCTGCCACTCAAGCGGCCCATGCTGCAGACAGGAGAGTCATAAGGTAGGAGGTCTTGGTAGGAAGAAACCAGGCTGGAGAATAAAGCCACAGCCCAAAGTCCCTGGCCAGCTGAAAGGTTACCCACCAGCTGCAAAGGCTCATGGGAGCCAAGCCTCAGCAGAGGCCAGGACAGCCTGTACTCGGTAATAACCCAACACCTGCCCTAGGATCGTGTCCTGGCAGACGGTTAGCTGAGCACCTCCAAGATGGTCTTGACCTCCTCTTGGCAGTTGATCCAGAAGAGCTCCCTAGAGAATGGGGCTAAAGGGAATGTGGCCTGTGGCATGTCTTTGGAGGAACCAGGAATGGGTCCAGGATAAATTCTGCCTGTTCTTGGATCGGGAGATGGGTGCTTCGTGCATGCGTGCTAAGTCATTCCAGTCGTGTCCAACTCTGCATGACCCCATGGACTGTAGCCCGCTGGGCTCCTCTGTCCATGGGATTCTCCAGGCAAGAATACTAGAGTGGGCTGCCATGCCCTCCTCCAGGGGATCTTCCTGACCCAGGGATCAAACCCATATCTCCTGCAGTTCACGCACTGGCAGGCAGGTTCTTTACCACTAGCACCATCTGGGAAGCCCCAGTGGGTGCTCCAAATCCCTGCAAATAGCATCATCCACTTCCAAGAGAAATGTAAATGGTTTTTAAGGCCAGAGTCAAGGAGACCTCCACCCCACAGCCCTGCTGCAGGCCCTACACACACACCCAGGCAGGTACCTTGGCCCACTTCCCAGACCGCTGAGATGCTTGGGGATGCAGCATGGCACAGGTCCACAGTCAGACAGAGTGGGCAGCCCCATGCACGATTCCATGGGTGCTAAGCTTGGAGGACAAAGCACCTGCTTCTTCCCCTCGTCACTTTGCACATGTTGTCCCTGTTCCTGGAGTTCCTCCCCTCCTGCTCCTCCTGGCCACCCTCCTTCTCCTTCACCCGGCTCAAGTACCAGCTTTCTCAGGAAACCTTTCCTAGCATCCTATGAATAAATACTGCATTCTAATGTTGGCCACACTTTTTTCTAACTCGTGGTTCACTCGTCTGTCTCTCCAACAGACTGTGGGTGTCTGGGGAGCATGCCCTGCATGCCTGGCATACATGAGGAGCACAATAATGTCTACAGAGTGAATAACCTGGGTCCTAGCCATTGCTGACACTAACAAGCTGTGTGACTTTGGACAAGGTGCTTTCCCTCTCAGAGTCCTCATCTCTAAAGAGAGAATTGGGGAACTTCCACTTCCCACTATGACGGACGAACAGGGTGCAGATTTACCCCAGCTGAGCCAATATACTCAGACTAAAAAACACAAAATAGTGGTTGCTATGGTTGGAATGTTTCTGTTCCCACAAAATTCCTGTCCTGAGTCTTAATGCCCAGTGATGGTTATTGGAGGGTGGGGCCTTTGGGAGGTGATTAGGTCATGAGGGTGGAGTCCTCATGAACTGGATTAGTGCCCTTCTAAAACAGACCCCACAGAGCTCCCAGCCCCCTCCTCCATGTGAAGACACAGCAAGGAGGTGTGAGCTATGAACCAGGAAGGGTTCACACCCTTCGTACCACCATGCTGGTACCCTGGTCTCAGAATTTCAGTCTGCAGAACTGGGTGAAGGAAAGTCTTATTCTTCATAAGCCCCCCAGTCTGTGATATTTTGGTGGTTGTTGATCAGTTGCTCAGCCATGTCACTCTTTGTGATCCCATGGATGGCAGCACACCAGGCTTCCCTGTCCTTCACTATCTCCTGGAGTTTGCTCCAACTCATGTCCATTGAGTCAGTGATGCCACCCAACCATCTTATCATCTGTGTTGCCCCCTGTTTCTCCTGCCCTCCATCTCTCCCAGTCTCAGGGTTTTTTCCAATGAGTTGGCTCTTCCCATCAGGTGGCCAAAGTACTGGCACATCAGCTTCAGCATCAGTCCTTTAAGTGAATATTCAGGGTTGATTTCCTTTAGGATCGACTGGTTTGATCCCCCTGGTATTTTGTTGAAGCAGCCCAAGATGACTAAGAGAGCAGTTTTGAAGATACCAGACCTCGGGCAGCAATGACTTCCTGAGAGAAGGAAACAGATGAGTCCTGGCCTTGCTTCAGCTCACTGTCCAGAGAAAGGTCCAGGGTTGCAGGGCAGGAAGGGCAAACAGGTGGAGCCCAGCACATTCCCTGGGCTGAGGAGGCTAGGCAGTAGGTCAGGGGAGACCAGAGCAACCAGAGCTCCCAGGACAGAGCAGCCAAGGGAGAGAGCTCCATGAAGAATCCTGCAGACAGTCCTCCTGAGAAGCTGCCAGACACTAGAGAAAACCCATCTGCAAGGCTGGGAACAGCCCCTCTTCCCACCAGCCTGGATGGAAATCTCACCATTCGAGGGGCATTGTGGCAGAGTCCTGGGGTCCGCTCAGCAGTGGGGATAATTAGCCCAAGGCTGAGCACCTCTCTGAATCCACTTCACGGATTATAAAAGACAGAACTTGACTAAATGGCTTTTAAAGTACTGTCCAAGTCTAACCTTCTATGGCTCTAGACAGTTCATGAAAAGGAAACATTTGTTCATAGCATACACACATCTGGGCATCTCCTGGGTACCAGGTGCTGAGTTTAGAGGTTGATTGCTCCAAGGGCTGAAGAAGCCCAGCAGTGAGGAGGACCCCTCCTCACTTCATACACAGAATGCTCAGCCATGCAACCAGCAATGGAATCCCACAGGCTCCATGTCAGCAGGATCCACAAAGACTCTGCAAGCCAGTCCCACCAGCTGCATTTGCACACTGAGTCGCAGATGAGGAAACTGAGCCTCGGAGAAGTGGGGAACTGCCAGCATGGGGGGTGAACCCAGCCCTCAGGACCCAGGCTTCCTGACTTCCCCATCCAGGCTCTCTTCTCAAACCTCTGATCCTTGGAAAGGCTCCGTGGTTCCCGAGAAGGAAGCGAGCCAGAGCTCCCTCTCAGCCCCCCACCAAGCCCAGCAGCCCAGCTCTTCCCCAGTGTTCCACAGGGTCCAGGAAAGGCGCCCTGATCCACTTTAGTATTATTAATATGATCAGCGGCCGCATCATTATTACTGTTATTCTTGGACATAGGAGAATGAAGAACATCTTCAGAAATGGCAGGACACATGTTCACCAGCTGGTCCCCATTATGCCCTCCCCGGGTACATGATACGCCTTTCATGTGCTTAAAATCATAAATAATTTTTAAAGTATGTTGCTCTTATTTTTCATCCCAGGGCTCAAATGTGGTTCTCATAAAAGCTCACTTTGGCTCTACTGTCACAGGCTAAGAGGTTTACCGAGATGCCTTCTTCTGTTACTTCTTTCCCCCCAACCCCGCTCATCTCCCCCAGCCTCTCCCCTCCAGAGGGGCACAGTAGTGTGGTCTGAGGGCTAATTTGTTTCCTTCCTGCCTTGGAATCATGTTCCTTCACGGGATGCAAGGAATCGAGGCTGTAGTGATAGTCTATCATGGACAGTACAGGCTGCTAGCCCCATTTTATGGGTAGAGAAACTGAGGCACAGAAAGTTTTACTAACGTGCCTAATGGCACACAAACATTAGGAGATCCAACAGCACCCAAAGATCAAGGGAAGGCTATAATCATATGCTGCCATTGCTTAGTCACTCAGTTGTGTCTGACTCTCTGAGGCCCCATGGACCTCTGCCAAGCTCCTCTGACCACAGAATTCTCCAAGCCTCTTGCATGTCTTGCGTGTCCTGCGTTGGCGGGTGTCTCCTGCAACCCACATCTCTTGGGTCTCCTGCATTGGCAGGCGGATTCTTTACCACTAGTACCACCTGGGCGGGCTTCCCCAGTGGCTCAGTGGTAAGGAATCCACCTGCAAAGCAGGAGACTCAGGTTCGATCCCTGAATCAGGAAGATCCCTGGAGGAGGGAATGGCAACCCACTCCAGTATTCTTGCCTGGAGAATCCCAAGGACAGAGGAGCCTGGTGGGCTACAGTTCATAGGGCTGCAAAGAGTTGGACACAACTGAAACGACTGAGCACTCATGAACTTAGTGCCCCCTGGGAAGCCCATAACCATATGAAACATAAACAGAATAATCTTGATTATCCATGAGTCCCTCATCTACACTGATCTAAGAGGGCCTCTCTCTGCAACTCGTAGGAAAAGCAGAAACTAGACAAAACGATGGAGAGTGAGCCCAGCTACGAGCACATGTCTGCTTACACCTGTGGCCCCAGACACTAGCCCAGGCTGTCTCCCCTTCCAGGTATCTGTGTTTTCCTCTGTGCCTCTGGTCACTGGGTAACTGAGGGTCGACTAGGCTGAAAATGATCACCTGTTCAACTTTCATTTCAAAAGGCTCAGACGCACAGGGAAGCCAGGCAGTGTGGAAGGTCGCCCTGCAAACGGGACTGGGGTGGACGCTGCTGGACTAAAGAAGTTATGAAAAAGAGGGGCTCACACATCCATGGTTCTCCTGTTCCACTGGTACCCAAGGGCACGAGAGAGAGGGATGCAGGCAGACACATGGGCACTGAACCCAGATCGGAGGGTGCACAGATCTGGTTACCTACTCCATGCACCAGCCTAGTTACCTACTCAAGCAGACGTTAAACCCCCCACCAATCCAGATGCAAAGAGCACGGGGAGCCACTCTGTTCAGCTGCATCCTAGAGCCCAAAGGAGCCCCAGCGGCCACCAAGAGCAGGAGCTCCCCAGTCCCTCCACCCCATCCTGTGCCCATAGGTCAATGTCTGTCCACAGCCTCGCCAAATGCACACAGCAATGTATTTACAAAACGCACATTCTCTGAGGTCTAACTCTGGATTCACTTATGGTTTTTAATTACATTTCCAATGTCCTCTACATATGAATGAATGTTTGCTGACTTTAAAAATGTGGGAGAAAATCCAAACTACTTACATGGTGATGAGTCCCTTCCAGCCCCACCTCTGCCTCCCCTGCAGCCTCAGTCCC
>NW_011494785.1:1113541-1116136 GCF_000754665.1 Bison bison bison | reverse complement strand
CCCTGTCCCCAGTCTCTGTGCTTCACGCACACTGGCCTCCTCCCAGCTCCCTGCAGAGGCCAGGGTTTTCTTGTGTGGGGTGGGAAGACATGTCCTTCCCTCTCCCAGGAAGGTTCTCACCTGCCCTCCCTACCTGGCAAACTCCTACCCAGCCCTTGGGTCTCAGCTCAAAGGCACCCTTCCAGTACCCTGCACCTCCCCGCCATCTGAATTGGTCTTCTCCCGTTAGCTCTCTGTCTACCCTGATCTTTGCTTCCTGAGCCTCCCAGCTCATCACCAGCTATTTAACTTCTGAATCCTCCCCACACCGAAGCCATATGGGGCCAAGACCAGCTGTAGTCACCACTGCATCACCAGCCATCAGCAGAATATCTCAGACATAATGATAATAACTATTCACTGGGCGGATGGATGGATGGGTGAATGAATAAAAAACATGATCCTTCCAAGGTCTAGGGCTCCTTACACACAACCCAGCCCCATTCCAGGTACAATTAGACTATTTCTAAATGATTTTTTGGTAACTGAAGGGGTTACTGAGGACCCAGATCAGGGATGGCTGCTATGGTCCGTGTATCACAATGCTGCCTCCCCCCACCCCCTTGCAGACCACCCTGAGGGACCACAGCATTCTTCCAATGCCCTTGAATGAAGACTCAGAACCCATCTCAGCAACACTGCAGTAAGCCAGGACCAATGAACCAGGCTGGTAATGAGATCCATCCTTTCATTCATTATCAAATGTTGATTTACTGCTTGCTCTGTACCCAGGCCTTTCTAGGTGCTGTTGCCAATAGGAAGAGACAAAACTGGTGCCCTCCTGGAGATTCCAGTGTAGTGAGGATACAGACAATAAAGCAAAGATACAAACACATTACTCAGTATCCAGCAGTGCTGAGTGTTAAACACACACACACACACAAGAGAAGGGGGTGGAGGGAAGAAGAGAGACAGGGGCCCACTTCACACAGGGGAGTCAGGTATATCAGTCTGTGCAGAGACCCAGGTGGAGTGGGTAACTGCATCCTGGTATCTGGAGGTCCTCAGGCAGAGGGAAGGTCAAGCAAAAGGCCCAGAGAGGGAAACAGGCTTGTATTTTGGAGGATCTGTGTAGCTGGGCTGCAGTGAGCAAGTGGGCAGGAGTGAGAAGTTCCTTTCTGACCAGAGGTGACTGATATGGCATTAATTCAGAGTCCCTGAAGAGACACGGTCACTCCCAGCTCCCTTCTGACCAACAGCACTTTAATGTCCACAGAAGAAATCACATAACACCCTCAGGTTCCAGCCTGCCCGCCCCCACCGCTGGAGAGCGCTAGTCCACCGTGGCACTCTGACTGCGCACTCCGCCTTCATTCTCAGGGCTCTGATTCACCATGCACTGGTAAACGCTTACCAACCACCTCCGTGTGTGGGGCTGGATGGCTGATATGTAGCTGTCACTGATTTCTATGGTGTAAATATGCCCACTATGGCCAATTTCTTAGTTAACTTATATGCGGACTACATCATGAGAAATGCTGGGATGGAAGAAGCACAAGCTGGAATCAAGATTGCCGGGAGAAATATCAATAACCTCAGATATGCAAATGACACCACCCTTATGGCAAAAAGTGAAGAGGAGCTAAAGAGCCTCTTGATGAAAGTGAAAGAGGAGAGTGAAAAGTTTGGCTTAAAGCTCAGCATTCAGAAAACTAAGATCATGGCATCCGGTCCCATCACTTCATGGGAAATAGATGGGGAAACAGTAGAAACAGTGTCAGACTTTATTTTCTGGGGCTCCAAAATCACTGCAGATGGTGATTGCAGCCACGAAATTAAAAGATGCTTACTCCTTGGAAGGAAAGTTATGACCAACCTAGACAGCATATTGAAAAGCAGAAATATTACTTTGCCAACAAAGGTCCATCTAGTCAAGGCTATGGTTTTTCCAGTGGCCATGTATGGATGTGAGAGTTGGACTGTGAAGAAAGCTAAGCACTGAAGAATTGATGCTTTTGAACTGTGGTGTTGGAGAAGACTCTTGAGAGTCCCTTGGACTGCAAGGAGATCCAACCAGTCCATCCTAAAGGAGACCAGTCCAGGGTGTTCATTGGAAGGACTGATGCTGAAGCTGAAACTCCAATACTTTGGCCACCTCATGCAAAGAGTTGACTCATTGGAAAAGACTCAGATGCTGGGAGGGATTGGGGGCAGGAGGAGAAGGGGACAGACAGAGGATGAGATGGCTGGATGGCATCACCGACTCGATGGACATGAGTTTGAGTAAATTACAGGAGTTGGGGATGGACAGGGAGGCCTGGCATGCTGCGATTCATAGGGTTGCAAAGAGTTGGACATGACTGAGCAACTGAACTGAACTGATGGCCAATTTCAATCAGTGGTACTATGACCAGCTTGCAAATTTTCTGAAAATGTATCAGATCTCAAGAGCCATTATAAACCAGTATATCACTGATTCCAGTTCTTACTGAGTAAGAAGAGCTCTGCCCATGAGACCAAGGTGCCTGAAGCTGACCGCCCCCTCCTCCTTCCCTGCTTCTCTCCTCCCCCGCCCACAGTGGCAGCCACGGCCCCTGCTCCCATGTCTCCCCTTGA
>NW_011494785.1:1100765-1112681 GCF_000754665.1 Bison bison bison | reverse complement strand
GATTCTTTACTGTCTGAACCATTTCCTTTACATCAGGGCAGGAGGAGCTTTCCCGGTGGCTCAGACAGTAAAGAATCTGCCTGCAATGTAGGAGACCTGGGTTTGATCCCTGGGTCAGGAAGATTCCCTGGAAAAGAGAATGGCAACCCACTCCAGTGTTCTTGCCTGGAGAACTCCATAGAAGAGGATGATATATATATCAAATATATATACATAATATATGTACACACATATGGTTGGATGGTATCACCGATGCAACGGACATGACCTTGGGCAAACTTTGGGAGATGGTGAGGGACAGGGAGGCCTGGCCTGCTGCAGTCCATGGGGTTGCAAAGAGTCAGACACAACTGGGCGACTGAACAACAACAACAATCCTGTTAGTTCTGTTTCTCTAGAGAAACCTTACTAACCCAAGCCTCAGATCTGAATAACTGAGAAGGCAGAGGTTCTGGCCTGGCTGAGTGGGCATCAGGAACCTGGGGAGGGTCTTCCTGTGGAACTTTTGCAGAAGTCACAAATCAGAATTTCTAAGAGCCAGCAATAAGTAATGGAGCACAACTTCCAATAATTTATGAAGCCTAATAGAATTAATATTTTCCTCCTAAGGGGCCACCCAGGTTAACTAAAATGCCACATTTCTTTGCTTTTTAACTGGAATTTTATTTAGTCCAACATGGTAACACTAATTTTCTCACTCTCATCAGAAAATTCTTAATGGCAATTCTATATCATTTCAGTTCATGAAAATGAGAAGATGGGGCTTCCCTGGTGGTCCAGTGATTAAGATCTGCGCTACTATGCAAGGGACATGGGTTTGCTGCTGGATGAACCTGCTGCATTAACACAAGAATGGACTCCATCATCTCATCCTCACCAGTTCCTGGGATGTAGCTCGTGGGGGAGAAGTGGACGTCAGGGGTGAGCATGGCGGAGATGGGTGGCAGGGTACTCGTTCATATGTATAAAAAAGTGATGTACCCATGGCTGGTTCACTTTGCTGCACAGCAGAAGCTAACACCACATTGTAAAGCCACTATCCTCCAATAAAAATTTTTTTAAATAAGAAAAGTGCAAAATAAACATAGATATTGACCACAATCTAGACGGGCCACCTCGGTAAAGAGCAGAGGTGAGAAAGCACGCACTTCAAACCTTCCCAGGCTGCTCGGGGCCAAAGGCCAGGCCTCCTGCCTCTATCCTGTGCAGGGACACTGCGTGTCCCTCACAAAATACTGGCTCCTCTGTTGTTGTTTTTGGAAAACAAACACTTCCTTCCAAGATCCCCCTCCCGGTTAATATCTGTGCTCAGGACTCCGTGTCCCTGGACTCATTACTGTGGATTTGTCCAGGTTCGAGAGCTCAATTTAGGGATTTCCTGCCCATCTTCCCAGTCTCTCCGGACCGTGCTGAGTTATGATCCAGCCTCCACCAGCCACGAAGATGCTAAGTGACCCCACACTATGCCTCAGTCTTCCTCCTTGCTCCCCCTGCCGCCAGGACACGAATCCTTGCAAACGTGGTTACTCTTTTTGTAGTCACTTCCCAAGCCCATTAAAAAGAGGGGAGGGACTTCCCTGGTGGTCCAGTGGCTAAGACTCTGCACTCCCAATGCAGGGGGCCCAGGTTCAATCCTTGGTCAGGAAACTAGATCCCAAATGCCATGACTAAAAATAAAATAAAATTTAATTTAATTTAAAAAAAGATCCCACATGCCACAGATAAGACCCAACACAGTCAAATAAATAATTTTTTTTTTTTAAAGGGAGGAGAAAACACCACTGGACCCAACACTAGGCCTATGGAGGTCAGCTTCACCCCCACGCTCCTTTCTCACCCCAGGAACTGGGTTTAACCCCCACCCCTACTCCTAGACTTGGTTCTCAGATTCACTTTTGCAAGCAAACGCATGCCACCCAGCATACCACGCTGTGTCCCCCTCTCGTGGTTATGACATCCTCCTGGGAGGTCAACTACTTGCCACTGCATTCTGTGAATAGGAAAATGGTCTGGAGCCCTGCAGCAGAAGGATGCCAGGATGGCCCACCTGTGTGGAGTCTGGGGACTTGACACCATGGGGACAAGTTCCTTCTGCTACACCTGCAGCCTCATCAGGGCCACCCCCTGGCTTTGCTCTCCCAGACTCCCAGGACCAGCATTTCCCCAGACGGAAGCTGTGCCATGCTGATGGGCTACTTGGCACAGTATTTAATCAGATGGGCTTCCCAGGTGTCGCTAGTGGTAAAGAAACTGCCTGCCAATGCAGGAGACATGAGAGACGCGAGTTCGATCTCTGGGTGGGGAAGATCCCCTGGAGGAGGGCATGGCATCCCATTCCAGTATTCTTTCCTGGAGAATCCCCATGGACAGTGGAGCCTGATAGGCTACAGACCACAGGGTCACAAAGAGTCAGACACAGTTGAGCAATCTAGCACAGGGTGTCTGAGTGTGGGCACTCCGCCTGTTGTGCCCTTGGCTGTGAACTCTGAGGGCTCATACTGCCTCTGAGTCCCTCAGTGTCTCTCCACAGACCCCCTTCCGCCAGGAGTTCCATCAGTGTTGGCTGCCTACTGCATCAGGAGGGAAGGTGACTGGGGAACCAGGAAGTGAGAACACACCTAAAAATATTTGAGAACACAGACACAATAGTAAACTTCTGCATTCCCATAGCAGCGGCTAAGACCTGGATTCTTACAACAACCTTCTAGGAAAAACAGTGCAGGTGTTACTATGCCCACTTCACAGAGGAGGACATTGAGGCTCTGCAAGAAAAAGTGACATCCCCAAGTCACACAGCAGGTGGGTCCAGGACCAGAGCTGGAAGGCTGGCCTCTCAAGGACTCATCTGATGCAGAGTCTACCTGGCTATGGCTCCAAAACAGGAAGGAAGGAGGGGAGGAAGCAACCTGAGAGTCCATCAGTGGGTGATGGATAAAGAAGACATATGTGTGTGTGTGTGTGTGTGTCAAGACATACATATATTTTAAAATTTATACATATGTATTTACAACATATAAATATTATATAAGTATATAATATAATATATAATTATATAAATTACAATTAATGTATAATATAAATTATAATAACATTCTTTACATATGCAAATACATAAAATCTTCTTTGGAGAAGGCGATGGCACCCCACTCCAGGACTCTTGCCTGGAAAATCCCATGGACGGCGGAGCCTGGTAGGCTGCAGTCCATGGGGTCGCTAGGAGTCCGACACCACTGAGCAACTTCACTTTCACTTTTCACTTTCATGCATTGGAGAAGGAAATGGCAACCCACTCCAGTGTTCTTGCCTGGAGAATCCCAGGGACGGGGGAGCCTGGTGGACTGCCGTCTATGGGGGTCGCACAGAGTCGGACACGACTGAAGTGACTTAGCAGTAGCAGCAAAATCTTTATCCACTCAATATCAATTATATTGGCACTTCCCAGGTGGCGCTAGTGCTAAAGAATGGAGTGGATGTGAGAGATATGGGTTCGATCCCTAGGTTGGAAAGATTCCCTGGAGGAGGAACTAGCAACCCACTCTAGTATTCTTGCCTGGAAAATTCCATGGACAGAGAAGCCTGGTTGGCTACAGTCCACAGGGGTTGCAAAGAGTCAGGTGCAACTAAGTACACACAAACACACATACACATCCATTATATGTCTTTATCCATTATTGTATATATAAGATTTTATATATCCACACACAGATCCAATGGAATATGATTCAGTCATAAGAAAGAAGGAAATCCCACCATTTGCAATACCATGGATGGACCTGGAGCACATTATGCCCAGTAAGAGAAGTCAGAGAAAGAAAAATACTGTATGATATCACTTACATGTGAAATCTAAAAAGCCAAACTTGTTGAAACAAGACGGTCCTTCCACAGACCCGCTCCTTTCAGATTAGTCGAACTCTGACTCTGCCCAAATGAGTTCATTTCCATTTTCAAATTTTGAGCAATCATGTTTTCAATGTATACATTGTATTTCTTAATAATATTATGACCAAGAAGTTTATCACATTAATTTTCAGTGTAGTTTGTTGTTTAAAATAATATAATCATCCAAATATTATTACACTACTATTAACTAGGTTCAATATATCAGTGTTGATTTCATTGTGTTAAATGTATACTCGTAATAAAATAGCTGCAAACCTTTAAAAAAAAATGGTGGTTACCAGGGGATGGGGCTGGAGGGATAAGACATGCTGTTTAAGGGTACAAGCTTGCAACATGTAGTAAATAGACCCTAGAGATCTAATGCACAGCACAGGGAATATGCCCAACAATATTGTATCATAACCATCAAACTTGCTAAAAGATTGGAACTTAAAGATTCCAGCCACTGAAAACAAAGGATGATTTTGTAACATGACAGAGATGCTAATTATTGCTACAATGGCAATCATATTACAATCTATACGCTGACCAAATTAAGATGTTGTACAACTTAAATTTACACAAGATTATATGTCAAATGGGGCTTCCCTAGGGGCTCAGATGGTAAAGAATCTGTCTGCAATGCAAGAGACCTGGGTTCAATCCCTGGGTCTGGAAGACCCCCTGGAGAAGGGAATTGCAACCCACTCCAGTATTCTTTCCTGGACAATCCCATGGACAGAGGAGCCTGGTGGGCTATAGTCCATTGGGGTTTCAGAGTCAGACACGACTAAGCGACTAACACTTTCACTTTCAGTTCATACATCAAATATATTTAAATTATATTTTAAAAAAAAGAAACAGAAGGGAACTCCAAGATGGCTTCATCATAATACATCCTTGTCCTAATCATCTTACCTACAAATACAAGTGCAGGCACATCCTACATGATGGATGGTACGTTCCAACAGGCTGAGAATACGGGGACTCATAGGCTCTGAGGGCAGGCGTGCCCTGTAACCAGAATTATGCTCCCGTAGCTACGAGCTTGTGGAAGGACACGCAGAGACCAGAGGGGCCAGAGGCCAGCACTACTTAGGGACTGAGACCAGGAATGAGGAGGAGGAAGTGATAGGTATGGACGGATGTTCAAGAACAGGGAGGGAGGCTAGGAAGGGGCACCAGTAAAGAAGTGGGAGGGGGAAGAAGAAGGGACACAAGAGCGGGCGGGGGAAGGAAGGATGGAAGACACTAGCAACGGAGAAGAGCCGAAGAGGGGAGAGAAGGAGGACCCACACTTCTCCTGGGTCTCTACGTTTCCTACTAAAAGGATTGTCCTGCGGAACAGAAGCACTAGCAAGGGCAGCAAAGTTCACTCACCTTCTGTCCAGGGATCAGCCAGCAGAGATAAAAAACATAGGCAGCAAGATACAAATCGAAGAAATTAAGAGAACGTTAGCTATTCAGATAAGCCAGAGAAAGGAGAAGAAATATATACGTATTGAAGACGGAAGGAAGAGAAGCAGAAGGTGAGTTAAGTGAGGACACCTCCAGAGGGAAGCGGATGCCTCCATCCGAGGCTGACTTGGGTCGTGTGGCCAGCAGACCGGGAAAGCATCAGAGGAGCCGAGGTCCAGATTCAAGACGGCGCCTGCACCTGAGGACAGCGGTTTGGGAGTGAGGGGTCAGGAGACAGAGGGCAGAGCAGTGCATATGAAGAGGAGAAGGTCACAGCATGGTTCTTGTGAAACCAAGACTCTCAGGCATGCGACCCCTAAACATGTACCTTTTATTGGCAAGATGTCTGTAGCTGTATTTATGCCTGTATTTGTTCACTGTTCAGTAGTCATTTGTCCACCTGCCATGGATGTGCTATCCATCTTAATAAGTCTATCAGAACAGAACCCACAGGCTTCATCCTTCTTGAGTCAGGGGTGCGTGACACGGCATCACACAGCATGGTATGTGATGGATGACTTCTGATGGGGCCGCAGATCTCTTGGTAGTGAGGACGGTGTAAACACAGCCCACGATGCTAATCCAAATGTTTTGCTGACTCTAACCATGTCACTGACAGTGGAGAGGGTGACAAGAAGTCAGGTGATGACGATGGTTGTGCAGAACGCAGCCAATAGGAATTTCTGTTAATGACGGGGAGGGTGGACATGATGATGATGAAGTCGTGATCTCGGCAAAGCTAGGTCAACACTTGTGAGATAAGGGGTGTGTGTGTGTGTGTGTGTGTGTGTGTGTGGAAGAGAGGGAGAGGGACTGAGAGACAGAATCGCCCACAGATCACTTCTGGTTAAACCATAGCGTCACCTGCCCTGGGGCCCTTCCTAGAAACACCTCAAAAGTTCAAAGTCAATAACCATCCTGTTTTCCCTAAAATACCTAATAAAAAAAGAATACCGAATCTGTGGAAATCTGTGGACACGCTTCCTTTCTCTTTGGAGATATTTGCTGGATTTTCTTACGCAAGGAAGCTGTCACCCAGGAATTCTCCAGGAAATTTTTTTAATTATATATAGACTCTAATGGCTGAAAAGGACCTTGAAAATCATCTCAACTGTGGGGCTTTCCTGGGGATTTTTTTCCCATAATACTGCTGCCAGAGCCTTGCTCCATGCCAGCCAACAAGATCACGGTCCCAGCTGGGCTGGGGCATGAACACTGTGAACACGTTTCCCAGATGACTGTGATCAACTCACATGAGAAGAACCTCCTATTTTACAAAAGCCACCATCACACCACACTTAGGGGCAGCGTCACAAGCAGAAAAGCTGTCTTCACAGCAAGTCTGGTGAACCCACACCTCCCTGCGTGCTGCCCACCCCATCGGCAAGGCTTGCCATCCACTCTCATTGCCATGTGTGTGCATGCTCGGTCGTGCCTGACTCTTTGCGACCCCATGGACTGCAGCCCTCCAGGTTCCTCTGCCCATGGGATTTTCCAGACAAGAATACTGGAGTCGGTTGCCATTTCCTTCTCCAGGGATCTTCCAGACCCAGGGGTTGAAAGCACATCTTCTTCATCTCCTGCACTGGCAGGCAGATTCCTTACCACTGCACACTCTGAAGAAAAGCCTGGCACCTTTTCCAGTGGCCCAGTGGTTAGGGTTTCACCTTCCAGTGCAGGGGATGGAGCTAGATCACTGGTCCGAGAGCTAAGATCTCACATGCCTCATGGCCAAAAAGCCAAAACATAAAACAGAAGCAATATTGTAACAAATTCAATAAAGACTTTTTAAAAAAGATTATATATAGACCAGTGATCTGGGGTGGGCGGGGGGCGGTGAAAAAAAAAAGAAATGCCTGGCTGGGCTGGAAGGGAGGGAGAAGGGGGTTTAAGGAGAAGTTGAAAAGCTGGACCACGGCAATGACCAGCTTCTTGCAGAGCCCATGTCAGTGATGCTCTGAGGTGACACTGTCTCCCAAGTCCCTTCTGCCCAACCTTGGCGTCCCCAGAGAAGCAAGCATGATTCAACTCCACAACACCCACGTCCCACCCAGCCCCTTCCCAACACTGTTCATATCCATCCAGCCCTTGAGAGACCCCAGAATCCAGGAGAAACATGCTCATACTTTCTTGGTGGGGACTTTGATCTTCAAGAATTCCGCCTCTCGGGCCAGCACCTGCCATGGGGCGTGGATCCGGACGAAGACGGAGCCCTGGCTTTTGCTCTGGAAGGGACAAACAAGAAGAAACAGCAGCGCTTAGGAGGTCACAGCGTACATTCCAAGCTCCCCAATTCTTCCAAACAAGAAGCCCAGACGTGTTATTTCTTCCGTTTCTGGTTTTTGTTCTCTTTATACCTCACTGGGGGCCAGCTCCCTCCCACCCACATCCCATTCATTGCTCCTGGCTCAGAAATGCTCTCACCCAGAGTGGAGAAGCATTCCCAAAGAGCAGTCCCTGGAGGTCTGGGGACTTGAGAGAAAAAGAGGAATTAAAACAGTTGTGTTCACAGATTTAGAATGTAAGCAATTACAGTTTTCACAGAAATCCCATTAACTATTTTTGTTGAAGTACTGCTGATTTGTAATACTGTATCAGTTTCAGGTGTTCAGCATTTTGATTCAGTCTTTTTGCAGATCATATTCCATTACCGGTTATTACAAGATAATGGGTATAATTCCCTGTGCTGTACAGTAAATGTTCATCATCTATTTTCTAACTGGGACTTACCTCTGCTGGCTTCAGTGAACAGTCTGGAACCTGCCTCCATACTGACATTTTCCGTAAATATTAATATTTTATATTATAATTAATAGTTTAATAAAATAATATTAAATTTTTATGTTTGTTCTACGATTTTGCTGTGTCACAGCCCAAATCACAAAGTGGTTCATCTAGCCTATAAGGGGCTCCCAGGTGGCTCAGTGGTAAAGAATCTGCCTGCAACGCAAGAGATTCGGGTTTGATCCCTGGTCTAGGAAGATCCCCTGGAGAGAGAAATACCCACTCTGGTATTCTTGCCTGGAGAACTTCACGGACAAGAGGAGCCTGGCTGGCTACAGTCTATGGAGTCTCAAAGAAGCAGACATTACTTAGCAACTAAACAACAACAACAAAAGCTAATGATAAAAATAATAAATGTAAATGGTACAACTCAATATAATATCATAAAAAATAAATCATGGGCAGGATTTTGTGTGAATATGGCTGTGAATTTAGGTCCCAGGATATATCATTCTCTGAGTGCACTGATTTCACCCAAAAAATGTAAAATAAGGAAAGGAAATGCAGTGATGAATATCTGAAAACTAGGTTTTATTGACTCAGCAGCTCATTTGGCCCCAGGCAGTGTCTGCTATAAAAATCGGTCCAGTTACAACATGAAGCTATTAGTTTCTTCTCATCTACAAAGAAAACCTCAAGTTTTTTCAGAACAAGCACACAAAGGGGGAAAAATAAAACACTTTCTGACATTACTATAGTTTGTTTCATCACTAAAGAATGAAAAAAGACCAAAACAAGTAGGAAACAAAGAGCAAAAGCCTCATCATTAGTATGAAGCTTCTAAAACTACCTGCAAAATCAATTACGAACACTGTGTTCACAAAAAAAGCAGCACAAGTCAATAGGCAATTCCTCGTCCAGTGACTTCTGGGAATCCCAAAGCCCCGTGAGATGCTGGTCCATGTGCCACTTACAGTTAGGATAAAGCAGCTGAGGGCAGAGCGAGGACCAGGGCCTGGCCACCGTGCTCTGCAGAGAGATGAGCTCCCAGCTTTTTGTCCCATTCTCACCCGCCCCCACACACATGCTCCAGGGGAAAGCAAGCAAGCTTTGTTGGTTTCCTGAGCATCTCATGAAACAGGACGCACAGAGTCCAGGGCCAAAAAGGCACCAACATTGTGGGCAGCGAAAGGAATGCTCCTCACAGAAAAGCAGCAACAACCCTCTGCAAAGTCATCCTCAAAGACCAGTTGGTGTTCACCAATACAGGTCTCGGTTTAGCACTGAAGATGCCATTGGAGGCAGCCATGCACACCATCCCAAGGGCTGGGCAGAGAACCAGGTGGCTGGGAGAAGACTGCCTTTCGCACCCAACTGACAGTCAGTTCACGGTCACAGGTTCACGGGTTTCTGAGATGATGAAGAAGACAAAAAGATACTTCATGGCGCTCATAATGCAAGTGAAGACTGTCTCTCTGATTCTTAATGGCACTTGATGATCCTTTCGATAACCATGACATCCAGAAGCTATTCCCACCTTGGGGATGAAAGCTGCTGACTTCTAAGGAGGGAGACGGAAGAAGAAAGCAGGATTTCACAGGGAGACAGAACTGTGGTTTGAGAGCCTTGGACAGTCTAGAGTTGACAAGTGCCTGAAAGCAACACCCATCACCAAGATGCACCTTTATTGAGTGAATTGTGTGCCTGGCTGGAGCACGGAGGTCGTGTGCTTCAGCTCACAGAATACGCATGGGGGACCATCACCTCTCTACCCTACTGTTGGAGAGGGAAAGTTCAAACAATTTGCCCAAAGTTACAGATAGTAGGATTTTTAGAAAAAAGGATTCGAGGAACTTCACTGGCGGTTCACTGGTTGACTCTTCAAGCTTCTGTGCACGGGGCTTGGGTTTGAGCCCTGATCTGAGAACTGAGATCCTGGATGCTACACATTTTGCATGGCCAAATATAAAGTTTTTTTTTTTTTTTTTTTCAAAAAAAGAACTCAAACTCAGGCAGGTTATGCTCTACCTGGTGGTTTTTAGAACATCTATTGCACATAGTTAAAAACCACATCCAAGGGCTGCAAGAGAACATAAAGACATGCCTTAGACTAATATTGAATCAAAGAATGAGAAGCATCAAAGAAGCAGTCCTATGAAGAGATACAGAGTCTTTGAGACCCTAAGTGGACACAGTTCAGACAAAACCCTGGAAGTGCCTTTCAGTGAGAAATCGCCCCAATTTCTCTGTCTGTCTATGACAACAATACCGGGACTGCTAGACGGAGTCATCAATTACTTACTGCTACTTCAAATGGTAATTTAAGCTTTTCTAATTTAGTGCAAAGCAAGAGGAAGACAGAAACCATCTGTGGAGCTGACCTGAAGCCCCAGAAATGACGTTCTCAGTGAAAGATGGCAAAGGGTGCCACCATCCTTCTCTCTAAGATGAAATCATGACTATTATTGATTTTAAAATATTTGGTTTCATCTTTGTTTTCAAATTGTGGCAAACCCCTTTTTCACCTTTATCTGGAAGTGGGGCCTCAAGTGTGCACCAAATGTCCGTTAAGCAGCTGCAGACGTTTGAGCAGGGTCGGGAGGGCCAGTGTCCACCTGTGGTCTTGGTGGCAGACTGCTAGCTGTTCCCTGACAGCCATTCTTCTTTTCTCTAGTCTTCTCTATTGATTTGGCTGCATTGGGTCTTAATTGCATCATGCGGGATCTTTCCTTGCAGTGCACAGACTCTCTAGTTGTGTGTGTGGGCCTAGTTGCTCAGCAGAATGTGGGACCTTGTTCCTGAACTAGGGCTCAGACCCTCATCTTCTGCTGGATTCTTAACCACTGAACCGTCAGGAAAGTCCTTCCTTTATTTTTTAACCAAGTACATGGCCTTCCAGAATGAAGGCAGCATCCCCTTTGAAGTTAAGTATAACCATAACACTAATTCCTAGCCAATGTGGTACAGGTCGGGGGTGGAGCAGCTCCTGGAAACTCCCTGCAAAGACACAAGTGGATGACTTCTGCCCCTTCATCCTCTTCCCTATCACTGGATCTACAGCCTGAAAGACAGATACAAGTGTCTTAGACCTCAAGGTCGAAGTCAAGGCCAGAAATAGCAAAGTATCAAGAGAGAAGTTGGGTCCTAACTCTGGATTGTCCCAGCCAACCTGGGCTGCCTCTGGGATTTTGATGCGAAAGGTAAAGCTCCACCTTGTTGAATCCCTGTGGTTTTAGAGGCTCTATGAGCTGCAGCCCAGCCGTATATTAAATGATGAAAATTGTCTCCCAACATGGGAGGGGCCTTCAGCCCCTCCAGCAAAGCAAGGCGCTTCTCCATTCTGCTCAAATGGAACCAGTTTCAAAGGAAAATAAAAGCTGGAATGCAGTTGCACTGGTGCTAACATCTAGTCATCATGTTTCTTTCATGCCATGCGACATTGTTACCCTCTCATAAAGAGAGCAACACCGAGCTGATGTGAAATATTAGCTGGTGTGACTGGCTACATCTGCTGGAAAAAAAAAAAAAAAAACATGAAAATCCCTCGGCAGAACCATCACCAAATGCAGAAGCTCTTTTTAACTAACCTAGGAATCGAAAGTTGAAGGTTAACATCAAATCAGATCAGATCAGATCAGTCGCTCAGTCGTGTCCGACTCTTTGGGACCCCGTGAATCGCAGCACGCCAGGCCTCCCTGTCCATCACCAACTCCCGGAGTTCACTCAGACTCACGTCCATCGAGTCAGTGATGCCATCCAGCCATTTCATCCTCTGTTGTCCCCTTCTCCTCCTGCCCCCAATCCCTCCCAGCATCAGAGTCTTTTCCAATGAGTCAACTCTTTGCATGAGGT
>NW_011494785.1:1099884-1100553 GCF_000754665.1 Bison bison bison | reverse complement strand
CATCATTCCTTCCAAAGAAATCCCAGGGCTGATCTCCTTCAGAATGAACTGGTTGGATCTCCTTGCAGTCCAAGGGACTCTCAAGAGTCTTCTCCAATACCACAGTTCAAAAGCATCAATTCTTCGATGCTCAGCCTTCTTCACAGTCCAACTCTCACATCCATACATGACCACAGGAAAAACCATAGCCTTGACTAGACAAACCTTTGTTGGCAAAGTAATGTCTCTGCTTTTGAATATGCTATCTAGGTTGGTCATAACTTTCCTTCCAAGGAGTAAGCATCTTTTAATTTCATGGCTGCAGTCACCATCTGCAGTGATTTTGGAGCCCAGAAAAATAAAGTCTGACACTGTTTCCACTGTTTCCCCATCTATTTCCCATGAAGTGGTGGGACCGGATGCCATGATCTTTGTTTTCTGAATGTTGAGCTTTAAGCCAACTTTTTCACTCTCCACTTTCACTTTCATCAAGAGGCTTTTGAGTTCCTCTTCACTTTCTGCCATAAGGGTGGTGTCATCTGCATATCTGAGGTTACTGATATTTCTCCCGGCAATCTTGATTCCAGTTTGTGTTTCTTCCAGTCCAGCATTTCTCATGATGTACTCTGCATGTAAGTTAAATAAACAGGGTGACAATATACAGCCTTAACGAACTCCTTTTCCTCTTTG
>NW_011494785.1:1096793-1099784 GCF_000754665.1 Bison bison bison | reverse complement strand
AACCAGTCTGTTGTTCCATGTCCAATTCTAACTGTTGCTTCCTGACCTGCATACAAATTTCTCAAGAGGCAGATCAGGTGGTCTGGTATTCCCATCTCTTGAAGAATTTTCCACAGTTTATTGTGATCCACACAGTCAAAGGCTTTGGCATAGTCAATAAAGCTGAAGTAGATGTTTTTCTGGAACTCTCTTGCTTTTTCTATGATCCAGCGGATGTTGGCAATTTGATCTCTGGTTCCTCTGCATTTTCTAAAACCAGCTTGAACAAGGTTAACATAGATTGAGCTTAAAAAAAAAAAAAGAAAAAAAAGTTCCCTGTTCTCCAGGTCCAGCTGACTTCCATTCTGCCCTGGATTTGGATTCCTTTAGGGCAGGAATCCCCAACCTCCTTGGTACCAGGGACCAGTTTCATGGAAGAAAAATTTTCCACAGACCAGGTTAGGGGAGCAGGGGTGGTTTCAGGATGATTCAAGTGGATCACATTTATTGTGTGCTTTATTTTTACTATTATTACATCAGCTCCACCTCAGATCATCGGGCTTTCAGCATAGGTGTGCATGCGTGCTAAGTCACTTTAGCCATGTGTGACTCTGTGACCCCATGGACTATAGCCCAACAGGCTCCTCTGTCCATGGGATTCTCCATGCAAGAATACTGGAGAGGGTTGCAATGCCCTCCTCCAGGGCATCTTCCCAACCCAGAGGTCAAACCTGTGTCTCGTAAGTCTCCTGCATTGGCAGGCAGGGTCTTAATCACTAGAGCCACCTGGGAAGCCCCCTTCAGCATGGGATGGGAATAGAAAGAGCTTGGGCTTTGGATTCAAGTAGATTAGGACCTGGATCCTGGATTTTACAGCTGTAGGGCACTGGGCAAGTCACTTAGGCAAGAGAGCCACAGTTTCGTCACTTGAAACAAGGAAGATGAGAAGCTGCAGAGCCACTAAGAGGAACTGAGGTACCAAATGTGGGATTCCTGCGGTGAGGTCTGAATGTGTACCATTCACGAGGTGTCAGCCATTGAGAAGACTGAGGATTCACTCTTTCCAATCAAGATGACAGCTTTTTTACTGCAGGGACAGGCTCTGAGACTTCATTTGTGCCCCCCAAGCACCTGGCACAGGCTGGACACAGAACAGGTCCTCCCAGAGTTCTTGCAAATGATAGAATAGACTGGTGGCTCAGACGGGAAAGAATCTGCCTGCAATGCAAGTTCGATCCCTGGGTCAGGAAGATCCCCTGGAAGAGGGCATGGCAATCCACTCCAGTGTTTTGCCTGGAGAATCCCATGGACAGAGGAACCTGGCGGGCTACAGTCCACTGGGTCACAAAGAATCAGACATGACAGAAGTGACTTATGCACTCCTATTGGATTAAAACCCTGGTTTGCTAACTGCCTTGAAGTTTTTGTGTGTTCAGTCACTCAGACATGTCTGACTCTTTGCGGTTCATGGGCTCTAGCCCACCAGGCTCGTCTGTCCATGTAATTTTCCAGCAAAATACTGGAGTGGATTGCCATCTTCTACTCGGAGGACTCTTCCCAACCCAGGGGTTGAACCCACATCTCTTGCATCTCCTGCACTGGCAGGTGGATTCTTTACCACTAGCGCCACATGGGAAGCCTGCTCAAAGTTTCTTTTGTCTATAGGATTTTCAAAACGTCCCATGGACCTACGGGAATCCGCTGGTTCAAAGTATTATTCATCTCCAGAATCTGAGGACATGATCAGAAAGCATTACTTTGTGAAGCCCACCTGAAATTTAACATTAAAGTGTAAGAAATTAGGCATCAGAGCCTATAATCCATCCCTAGAAGAGATTTCATAAATAACTCATCCCGGTGACTGGAGGGGCTCCCAAATGTCACCAGGCAACTAAAATTCAAGTTCACGTAAAATAAGCTGTAACATATACTTTGGTTCTGGTCATCAGAAAAAGGAGAACCAACTCACAAAAGTTTCTCTAGGAAAGACAAACGCATCCGTCTTGGGGATGCACCTATCCCTGGGGTAACAAATGTGAAATACAGGGCAGGGCACGAACCTCCCTCCAGCTCAGCTGAACGGTCTCATAACACCATGCAGCTCCTTTCACTTCGACTCCATTAAAAAAAAAAAAAAAAAACACTAAAAATTCTGTCTCTCCAGTTCTTGGGTTTCAACAGGAAGCACCCAAGAAAAGGCTGTCAGTGCTCTGGTCAGAGGAAATGGACAGTCCTCAGCCGTCGCCTGACTCTTAGCTCTTTCAGGCTCTCAGTGTGTATTGGCAGCTGGTTTTCTTCACCTGTAAGTAAACCCACAGAAGCCTGAGTACACAGGAGACAAAGTCAGGTCCCCGTCTTGAACCTGTGCCCTCACTCATCTGCCAGCCTCTCCCTTCCTCCCTGTTCTTGAAAGAAGATGTGATACATATGTACAATGGAATACTACTCGGCCATCAAAAAGAGTGAAAGCGTGACACTTGCAGCAACATGGATGGACCTAGAGAGGGTCACATGGAGTAAAGTCAGTCAGAGAAGCAGAAATGCCACACGGCATCCCTTATATGTGCAGTCTAAAAAGAAAAGATACAAATGAACTTACAAAACACAAAGAGACTCACAGACTTAGAAAACAAACTTATGGGGAGGGGGAAGGGATAGTTAGAGACTTTGGGAAGGTCATGTCCACACTGCTACATGTAAAATGGATAACTAACAAAGACTGTGTGGATCACAATAAACTGTGGAAAATTCTGAAAGAGATGGGAATACCAGACCACCTGATCTGCCTCTTGAGAAATCTGTATGCAGGTCAGGAAGCAACAGTTAGAACTGGACATGGAACAACAGTCTGGTTCCAAATAGGAAAAGGAGTTCATCAAGGCTGTATATTGTCACCCTGTTTATTTAACTTCTATGCAGAGTACATCATGAGAAACGCTGGGCTGGAAGAAGCACAAGCTGGAATCAAGATTGCCGGGAGAAATATCAATAACCTCAGATATGCAGATGACA
>NW_011494785.1:1076975-1096693 GCF_000754665.1 Bison bison bison | reverse complement strand
ACTCAAAAGCCTCTTGATGAAAGTGAAAGTGGAGAGTGAAAAACTTGGCTTAAAGCTCAACATTTAGAAAACGAAGATCATGGCATCCGGTCCCACCACTTCATGGGAAATAGATGGGGAAACAGTGTCAGATTTTATTTTTCTGGGCTCCAAAATCACTGCAGATGGTGACTGCAGCCATGAAATTAAAAAACACTTACTCCTTGGAAGGAAAGTTATGACCAACCTAGATAGCATATTCAAAAGCAGAGACATTACTTTGCCAACAAAGGTTCATTTGGTCAAGGCTATGGTTTTTCCTGTGGTCATGTATGGATGTGAGAGTTGGACTGTGAAGAAGGCTGAGCATCGAAGAATTGATGCTTTTGAACTGTGGTGTTGGAGAAGACTCTTGAGAGTCCCTTGGACTGCAAGGAGATCCAACCAGTCCATTCTGAAGGAGATCAGCCCTGGGATTTCTTCGGAAGGAATGATGCTAAAGCTGCAACTCCAGTCCTTTGGCCACCTCATGCAAAGAGTTGACTCATTGGAAAAGACTCTGATGCTGGGAGGGATTGAGGGCAGGAGGAGAAGGGGACGACAGAGGATGAAATGGCTGGATGGCATCACTGACTCGATGGATGTGAGTCTGAGTGAACTCCAGGAGTTGGTGATGGACAGGGAGGCCTGGCGTGCTGCGATTCATGGGGTCGCAAAGAGTCGGACACGACTGAGCGACTGATCTGATCTGATCTGATCTGATTGTATAGCACATGGAACTCTGCTCAGTGTTATCTGCAAGCCTGGATGGGAGATGGGTTTGGGGAGGAATGAATACATCTATGGACAGTGATTGCAGCTATGAAATTAAAAGACACTTGCTCCTTGGAAGAAAAGCTATGACAAACCTAAATAGCATATTAAAAAGCAAAGACATCACTTTCCCAACAAAAGTTCGTATAATCAAAGCTATGTTTTTTCCAGTAGTCATGTACAGATGTGACAGTTGGACCATAAAGAAGGGTAGGCACCAAAGATTTGATGCCTTCAAATTGTGATGCTAAAGAAGACTCTTGAGAGTCCCTTGAACTGCAAGGAGATCAAACCAGTCAATCCTAAAGGAAATCAGTTCTGAATATTCATAGGAAGGACTGATGCTGAAACTGAAGCTCCAATACTTTGGCCCCCTGATGAGAAGAGCCAACTCATTGGAAAACACCCTGATGCTGGGAAAGACTGAGGGTAGGAGAAGGGGGTGACAGAGGATGAGGTGGTTGGATGGCATCATTGACTCAGTGGACATGAACTTGAGCAAACTCTGGGAGGCAGTGAAGGACAGGGAAGTCTGGCATGCTGCAGTCCATGGGGTCGCAAAGAGTTGGACAGGACTGAGTGGCTGAACAACATATGTATGGCTGAGTCCCTTCACTGGTCACCTGAAACTACCTCAACATTGTTAACTGGCTATACCCCAATACAAGATAAAAAGCTTAAAGTTAAAAAAAATTAAGTACATCCAACAGCGAGCAGACCTGATCACACATGCTCTGTCTGGTAGCCCTGGTATCGTTCAAGTTTCCACCTGACCAGGAGCCCTTACACAGGCCTCTCAGGAGGGCATCTCTGTTCCTCTCAGCAGCCCCAGGTCCTCACTGCATCCACAGGTCACCAATCCCACCCCTAGAGGTCTACTGCATCGGCATGAGTGTCTCCTGATGCCCACAAAACACAGTTGAACTGAACTGGAGCTGGAGGTTCCTGGAACCTCTGTGCCTTATAGGATTGTAAGGGTATTGCAACATTAAGAAAAAGAATAAAAGATGTTCTGATGAATAAAGGAAGTCTTGGGTCTCTCTACTTGCCAGCCATCAGACACATGCTATTCAAACCCCTGTACGGATGGCTCAAAGCAGGGCCAACTGACGGCCATGGTGCATTTCAGAAGAGAGAACTGACTTGGCCCAGGGACTCTGGAGTTTGGAGAGCCCTCCAGCAATGCTTTACATCTTTCTCAAGTAGTAAATGAAGACCCAGAGCCCAGGAGGCTGAGTTGCTGGGTTATGGACATACAGCTAGCTAGTAGCTGGGCCAGGAATGGAAACCGGGTCTCCCGGATCACGGTCCATCCCCTGGTGCTTGTGACAGCAGCACATACCCGAGGGCTCTGAACCCATCCGGGGCAGTCCAGGGTCCTTCTCCCTTCATGATAGATTAGGTAGATAGGGCACAGGGGGCTGGGATGGGGGAAATCGCACCCCAAGCCACCTCTCTCTGGAGCTCCAGCCACCACTCAAAACCCTCGTTAGGGACCGGAGGTCACGCACTCCTGGTGAGGTTATCCATATTGTTTATGTCTCGTTGTTGTTTTCCAAAGATTGCATGTGGCTGCACCGGACCATGTCTTCCCTCTGGAGAGACAAGAGTGAATGGGAGGCAGTCCCAGCCAAATGCTGGAAACCGATACTCCACAAGCCTCCTTCCCCTGCAGCCTGGCCAAGCCACCTCGACGCTAACCCCAGACGCCTGCGTGTGCTCTGGGCCCAGCCCTGCCGTGAGAACACCAGCTGCAGTGCATCGAGGCCCCAGATCGAGGCTGCCAGGGTGGGCGGTGGGGAGACGATAGAGAGGGACCAAGGCGGGCAGACACCTCCCAGATGTCCCCAACCCAGGTCACCTCAGATCTATGAGGACCGAGGAGGGGTGAGACAACCGCCCTGCCAGGGTCTCCCATGTTCTCAGATCACCAAGGTTGATGTCCACGCAGCTGGAGAAGTGACACCAGGCGGCCTGAGACTGTGGCCAGTGCAGCCATCATTGCAGAATAAGGAGAAGGGTGGGGTGCATGTAGAGCTGAGAGCAGGGAATGCCTCATGCCCCCTGGAGGAACACCTGGTCTACCCATGTCATTATTAAGGACCAAAGTCTTAACTTCCTGCAGGAACTTCCAACCCATGGTCTGGGGACAGGCTCCACCTGGGTCTCCCGAAGACACAGTGGCTTGGAATTAAGCTCAGGGAATAACTTCCTGACTGGCAGAGGAAAGGTGAAACCCTGTTTTCCTGGGAGGCCCGGGATGATTCTCCTCTCTAACCCTCTCCTCCCCGGGCCAAGGGGAGGATGCGTGCATGATCGACAAAGATGGAGGGCAGGACCAATTGCCCATGAACACTGTCCCAGGGACCACCCCCCCCAAAATAGCAGCAGATGACTGCTTTCATGAGAAAGGCTGCCCCTAGCCCCCAAGCAAAGACTGGGAACAGTCCAGCCAGGGTCCTATGGAGATGGAAACCCAGCCACCCTTTTCATAATTTTGTCAAAACAAAGAGCCATCACCAAAAGTTCCCAGGAGTGGGAGGCGGCCTTGTGTGCTCAGTGGACCCCTTGCGTCGGCTACCAGAAGGGACAGGCGCCCAGAAGAGATGATCTCTGGACCTGACCACACAGGATTTAACCTGTGCACTGGGACCACTGTGCTCCAGAGAGAAGCCACCTAGGAAACCTCTGTTCAATCCCAGGTGAAGAGGAATTGGGGAGGGGAGAACCCAGCAAAAATTAAGTAGTCAGATCCTCTTTTACACCAAGGGCCAAGAAAGCCAGTTTCCCATCTAATCCTTTAGCTGCAGGGCCCCCCAGGGCAACCCAGCACCCCAGAAGGACTGGGAGCAAATGAGGTGTCAGCAACAGAGTGGGATTAAGTGTTCCCTGGGCTTCTGTCCATCTCAAAAACCCACAGAAGCAGTGGGGGAAATCGTCACCACTGTCATGGTCATGGAAAGGTCACGGGTACTAGGGTCTGAAGACTTACTGGGTCTTGGGCCCCACCTCTGTCACTTCCCAGATGCATCATTTTGGGCTTTGTTTTTTGTTTTAAAGATTTTTTTTTTTGATGTGGCTCATTTTTTTAAGTTTTTATTGAATTTGTTACAATAAGGCTTCTGTTTTATGCTTGGGTTTGGGGGCTGGGAGCCACCTTAGGGGAATCTTAGACCCCCAACTAGAGATCGAACCTGTATCTCCTATGTTGGAAGGAGCAGTCTTAACCATGAGACTGCCAGGGAAGTCCCTGCCACACCATTTTCAGCAAGTCACCAAAGCTCTTAAAACTCAGAGGCACTATTAAAATAATTGTGGTGGTTTAGCCGCTAAGTCGTGTCCGACTCTTGAGACCCCATGGACTATAGCCCACCAGGCTCCTCTGTTCATGGGATTTCCCAGGCAAGATTACCGGAGTGGGTTGTCATTTCCTTCTCCAGGGGATCTTCCCAACCTACAGATAGAACTCAGGTCTCCTGCATTTCAGGCAGATTCTTTACCAACTGAGCCACCAGGGAAGCCCATTAAAATAATTGTAATGATTAATAATAATACCACCTGGAGGGCAGAAGGAAGGACTCTACAAGGGACTCATTGAATCTTCTGCGAGTGGTGGATACACTCATTATCTTAATTATGATGGTGGCTTCATGAGTTTGTACATATGCCCAAACTCAACAGATTAGATCATTTTAAATATGTATAGTTTATTATAATCAATTATACCTCAATAAGGCTAGAAAAAAGATATTCAAAAATGTAAAATAATGCCATACTTTCTTACAATTTTTTTGCTTTGAAAAATATTATTTTTCATTAAGATATGTTATCTATAACATGTTATTTGTGTTTAATAAAAATGTTATTTATTTAAAATATGTTATATATTGTTGTTGTTGTTTAGTCACTAAGTCATGTCCGACCCTTTGTGACCCCATGGACTGTAGCCCACCAGGCTCTGTCCATGGGATTTCCCAGGCAAGAATACTGGAATGAGTTGCCATCTCCATCTCCACGGGATCTTCGATCCCTTTTCGACCTAGGGATCAGACCCAAGTCTTCCTGAATTGCAGGTGGATTCTTTACCGCTGAGCTACCAGGGGAGCCCTATATCTGGTTAGTTTTTAATTAATAAATAGGCATTGGGCTTCCCAGGTGGCTCAGGGATAAAGAATCTACCTGCCAATGCAGGATATGCAAGAGATGAGGGTTTGATCCCTGGGTCCAAAAAGCAATGGCGACCCAGTCCAGTATTCTTGTCTGGGAAAGCCCACAGACAGAGGCGCCTGGCGAGCTCCAGCCCATGGGGTCACAGGGTCGGGAACAACTGAGCACATACACACAAAATATTCAAAAGCTAGCACTGATTCCGTGATCTCTCAGAATCAAATGAGATTATACGCAGAAAAGTGTTTTGCAAACTCCAAAGTATGGATTAATATAAAAGGATTTTTAAAGAGAAAGTTCAGGGGTAGTCATTGCCAGATCTCTGCTCTGGGACTCGAAGTGCAGAGCATCTCCTGCCCCTTGACCTCCATGGGATGCTCCCACACTTCTCGGATCCCACTTGAGAGAAATCATATCTGAGCCCACCCACCATGGCAATAGTTCCTGGCTTACCTGAACACCCCCAAGTGAAGTTAAAGGAGAGTTTTTCCCTGGGAGCTTAGAATGTGGGAATAACAGAACAGAATCCAGGAGTCAGAGACCAAATTTCTACCCAAGAAGAGGATAAAACTCCAAACGCCCAGAAGATGTTGGCAGAAAGGAGAGGGCCTCTCCCAAAACCAGGCTCCCGACACAGAGACCCAGCCCCAAACAGAGGGTAAAAGGTCATGGATAAACCAGAGGAAAATACTGCCCTTTCTGATTCGTCACAGAACAATTCTGGACAGTCGACAATCCCCAAGTGAAATCAGATGTTGCAGACGCCAGCTCTCAGCAACCCCTCACCCCGCCAGGATACTGAGAGCACGTCAAGGCCCAGAGAAATGGAAGGCAGCTGCCGGGCAGGGGGCTGGATGGCTGATACTGATAGATACCTTGATCAAGGATGGTTGACAGGTCCTGACTGGGCTGGGACAGTTCCAGGTTATTTCTTCTGCCCCACTGTTCTATCCAGTGAGACATCTTAGTTAGTATTACCCAAAAAGTCCCAGATTGGCCAATGAATCATAGAGTCGCCCTACGCATCACCAAGTTCAACAGCCATCATACCTTTGGGCAGGAAAACCCAGTATCTCCTTCCTGAACTGCATGTGATAAATGTCCCATGCAGAGACAAGCATTTCCGGGCATTTAAAAGTCCATCATGTTACCTCTAAAAGTACCCATCTATCTCATTATTCCTCCTAACTCAAAACTTATGTCATTTCTTGATTTAGATGCTTGTCTTCCCTCCTCTGGACACTTCTATAAAACCTTCAGACCATCAGTCATCAACTCCCCTTGTCTCCCCTCCAAAAGATGTGGCCTTGCTGTGTCTGAGCAGTGACTCACCCCTCCCTGAAGGAATAGCTCCACTGTTTCCTACGATTCAATCATCCCAGCATATTTCAATTCAACAAGTATTTATTAGGCAACAACCGTGTGATCAGCAATGTGCTAAGAGTTAAGGGCACACAGAAGAAATATAAACTGTCATACGGCTTCCAGTCTCCTTGGAAACCAGATAAATGATATCTAACACATGAGACAAATGAATAACATCAAGACTGGGGTGATTAATGCCCAAATGGCAGCACAACTAATGAACGCTCATTTGTTGGCCGTCTCCCCTTTCACTCATCAATAATTGCCAGGTTTTAAGCTCAGAGAAATATGCCTCCTGGTTCTCAGCTATATATTTGACTCCAACACCAATTCCAAAATCACCCCCCAATCACAGCTATCAGTTCTGGAATATGCTTGTAATGCAATGGGAACTGATTAAGATATGAGGAAATATTGGCTAGGGTTTCAGGACAAAGCGGCTTTCTCTTTCTGCCAGAACCCTGGGGAGAACAGTGGCCATCAGGGGAAGGCCTGGGTCAGCCAAGGGACCCCTGAGTAGGCAGAGGATGGAATGGACTCTGCAAAAGGTTGAGCAGAAAGGTAAAGAAATAGGGGGTCCTTGGGGACATTCTGTGAGTTGCTGGATCAATCCTCAACAGACCTACTTTCTGATTACATGAGATTATAAATTTCCTTTGTTTGTTTTTTAAAGCAGTTGAGTTGGGTTTTCCGTTAACAGAACCAAGAGTTCTCAATGATGTAAGAAACCAATGGAAGAGCTGACTCTGGGCAAAGGAGGCCCTGGAGGACAAGGAACTGACTTCAAATATCATGACAGGATTTATACATGCAAAACGGTGTGGGTGGCATTAGTGAAGCTGTGGAGCCAAGGGCTGGGATGTGGCCACACCATCCACTATGCTGCCATTGCCCACGAACCTCACAACAGCGACCTTGATGGGTCAGCCCGGTGCATTCCGCTGGATTCATTACATCTTCAACAAGATAAACAATAACAAGTCCTCCATCAGGGAACCCCAAGAGAATGCCTCCCTCCTTCTCCTTCTCAATGGAGCTGGGAACCGCTTCCTATTTTCCAGCGAGACCGGAAGCGCAGCAGACAGGCAGTGACTGTCCACCTGCTCTGGGGCTGGGTCTAGGCCACAGTCCACAGAATGAAGGAGAAGCCTCCCAGGTGTGGCTGTGACCTCCTCTAGGCGAGAGGAGGCAGGCTTCTTGAAGGCATACTTCTGACCCGTCTAGGAATCATTAGCCCTACGTAACAGAGGTCTTACACAGGGAGGCAGGCTTTGCACAAGTACAAAGAAGCTGTATAATCTTCTACAACTTAGTCACAAGCTTTCTTCAGCCAAAGAATGATTTCTTCCAACCAAACATTGCATGGGGCTGCCCACATTGACCTCTGGAAGCCAGAGCTCCACCTGCTCACCCCGATTTGGCCCTGAAATGTTCTCTGCGTCTCTGCTCTACAAACGACAGGAGTTGTACCACCCCCTTCAGAAATGGGTGGGAGCTTTCCTGTCACAATGACTGAGGAGCATTGCTAGCTACCATTTAGTGAATGAAGGGAAAGGATGTCAGACATGCCTCAAGGGCCTTGGAAGTCCCACCCAAGGGGGGAAAAAAAAATGATCCTTCCTGAAACATGGTGGCTCAGAAGGTAAAGTGTCTGCCTGCAATGCAGGAGACCTGGGTTTGATTCCTGGATCGGGAAGATCCCCTGGAGAAGGAAATGGCAACCCACTCCAGTACTCTTGCCTGGAAAATTCCATGGACAAAGGAGCTGGTAGGCTACAGTTCATGGGATCACAGAGTCAGACACGACTGAGCAACTTCACTCACTCACTCCTGAAACATAAAATACTCCATTAAGAATCACTGCCCTAGGGCTCAGAGAGACTTCGAAATCAATGTGCTACCCACAAATCTTCAGACTTGACCTAAAAGCTGGAGTTAACAATGATGACACCATCCCACCTCCCCAACTCCACCCCCATCCCACCAACTCAGCCTTGAGAGATATTCAGGTAGAGTTTACAGAAGTTGGTTTATGAGTACAATGTGCTCAGTCACTCAGTTGTGTCTGACTCTTTGCAGCCCCATGGACTATAGCTGGCCAGGCTCCTCCGTCCATGAGATTCTCCAGGCAAGAAAACTGGAGTGGGTTGCTATTTCCTTCTCCAGGGGATCTTCCCAACCCAGGGATCAAACCTGCGTCTCTTGCATCTCCTGCATTGGCAGGCAGATTCTTTACCACTAGGGCCACCCGGGAGGCCCTGGTTTATGAGTAAAGGCTATTAAATTAACTAAAACCTAGATCTTGGCCTGACAGAGATGCACTGATCAGGGACACTCAGAAAAAGTGAGAAAAAGGAACAGAGAAGTTGATCATTCTGTGGACTTCCAAAAATATCCAGAATTAACTCATCTGCCAAGGGGACCATGAAAATAATCCATCAGCCCAGAGTGGTTGGGAGGCCAGGGGATGAAGCAGATGGGGTACCTGAGAGCTGAGGGCATTAAAGGAAAAGCTCAGAGAGGCTCAGGTTCAGCCCTTGGCTCTGCCATTGACTTTCTGTGTGACCACAGAGACGCAAGGCGGTCTCTCCGAGACTCAGTTTCCTTTTTGGTAAAATAGAAAAATAATAACCCAGAAGCAGCAGTACCAGTGAGCCCACGGAGTACTAGTGAAGATCAGCAAGAAGAGAAAGGCCCTGCACACAGTGCCTGGCATGGGACAAGCAGGTGCTCGAGACCAATAATAACTGGATTCTGCAGGCGGAGTCGCCCGGCCAGAGGAATTTGAATCAGGGGTTTGTGCAATCCGGCTTCCAGCTTCCTCCCTTCTTTCCCAGAAAAACCTGGCTCCCGGGGCATTTTTTTTCTCTATATGAGGCGAGAGCCCTGTTTGGAACATGTCCCATCTACGCAGCCAAAACAGGCTTTTCCACAGTGCGTCTCTGCACACACACCTCGAGGCACTGGCCCTGCCAGAGGCCCCTCCCCACGGCCCCAGGTCTGGAAGAAAAGGGTCATCAACCACACTAATTAAATCTGCAGATGATAACCAACCGGGTGGTGCTGTGAACAGGACCAGAGAGGATGAGGAAATAAACGAGGAGGGACCTGGGGAGTTTAGGAAATATGGGACAGGAAATAACAAGATGAGAGTCGATGCTGAAGAATGCAAGCGTCGCTAACTGGGGGGAATAATCAGAAACATGGACTCTGGCGGTAGTGGAGGGAGGGGGAGGCTGGGAAAAGGCTGAGGAGATGAAGTCTTGTGGGGGATGACAGGTGGCAAGTGGGAGAGTGGGGAACAAGAGGGGAGCTGCAGCGAGCCGGGCTCCAAGCCTGGATGTGAGAGCTGACACGGTGTGTGCGACTGCAGCAGACCCAGGCCCAGGGCCCAGGTGGCAGGGCTGAGCCAAGCAGCCCTCTCCAAGGTGGGCCTCTATCCACACCTCCTCCAAGAAGCCCACCCAGACTGCCCACTTGTCACTCATCTGTGACAAGCAGTCCCATGTTTGATTGGTGGGCATCTTTCCACATCTGACTCCCATATTGACACCAAGCTCTCAGCTCCCAGGGGCAATGCCCCAGCTCCCAAGTTCACTACTATGCCTAGGGGAGGTTTTCAACAGAAAGGAGAGTGACACCATCTTCAACAACATGAGAAAGAGCAGGATTTCTGTCTGCAGGTCCTTGTGGGTCAAGGTCACGTCTGAGGCTTTTCCGTCATCTCTACACCCTCAATGCTGGTGTGATGCTCAGGGCACGGTGCCCCTGAGCCAATGCAGATCTGTTTAACCCGTTTTCAGGCAGAACACAAACCCCAGGGTAGGTGCAAGAGGATGAAGGATGTGTCTGTGGAATACGATGTGTATGACAAGGACTCTTCTGATGTCACCATGATGCAGAGATCCAGGATGCTCCAGGGGCCTCCCTGAGGCGCCCGCCCACTCTCAGATGAAGACCTATAACCAATAACCACAGTCCGTAATAATCAGGAGAAGAAGGTCTAGCACTTTCCCTGCAGAGAAACCTCATGGCCACTAGGATCACCCCCAAGTCAGGCTTCCATGGAGAAGGGCAGGAGCCCCTTTAAACCCAACAACTCTTAAGAACATGTTCTTATCACACAAGTGTCCCTGTTAAGGAGGAAGGAAGCTAATACCAAGCATCAGCTTGAAGCTCAGTCCCGTTTGGCATCAGGAGCAACAGGAGGGAAAGTAAATGCTAACCATTCTGGAGAAACTCCCTGGAGAGGCCAGGATAGAGGGATTTTTCAAGTGCCTTTTACACAAAGCAGGTTTTTTCTCTTGCAGTGCAGGAGACCTGGGTTCAATCCAGGGCTTGGGAAGATTCTCTGGAGGAGGGAATGGCAACCCATTCCAGTAATCTTGCCTGGAAACTCCAATGGACAGAGGAACCTGGCGGGCTACAGTCCATTGGGTCAAAGAGTCGGACACGACTGAGTGACTAACACTTTCACTTTCACTTTTTCCCAGCATCCGCACCACCCACTAGGGCTGACGGGACCAACAGTGGAATGGCAGAAACCCACCGTGGGAGGGGCAAGACCCCAGGTCGCCTACAGTCCCAGCCCACCGGGAGCCCCTGGCTGGCTGGAAAGCCCAGGACAGCCCACTTAGAATCCTTCCCAGACCTTGCACACAGGACGTGTCCAGGAAGCTTCATGAATGTTTCCAAGGCCAGAGAAATCTGGAGAGGGTGCATCCTCTCAGCTCCTTTATATCCATCCTACAACCCAGAATATCAGAGAAGCAGCCCAGAAACTAGTCCCGAGATATCCTATAACCAAGTCCAGGTAAGTAAGATAACAGGAAAATGTGTTTTCAATCCTCCTCCTCCTGGTGGCCAGCCGTTTCCGAGAGCTCTCCACGGGCTCCTTCACATATCTCTGGCCTTGCTCCAGAGGGTCCGTGCCCTCTTAGACTCAGGTCCCCTCACCCGGGGACTTCCAAGTGACAAGTCTGTCTATGACGAGGCCGCCCTTCTGAGGCACTGGAGGCTGATGAAGGTCTGATTCCACCAGCTGAACTGAGATGAGGCTTTGAAGACTTAACCCCACCAGCGACTCACAAGAGACCTCGGCCCAGGGGGGCCGATGGGGGGACATGGGAGGGCCCCAGGGCGTTTCTCAAGAGGCTCAAATCGCACCACTTGGGCGGTGGCTGCACAACTCTGTACGTACAGTCCAGACCACGGGGCTCCACACTTGGGAAGGATGGGCTTGACACTGCAAGGACTCTCTCTCAGTTTTCCGAGAACCACACTACCCAAACCTCCATTTCTGCCCACGAAGAGGGCCGTCCCTGCCAGGACTCTGGACAAGCTTCCTAAATAGTCTTGATCTCAGGAAAAGGACGTGGCCCTGGTCCCAGGAGGAGGCTGCTATAATGGAAAAACACAAAAGAACAAACAAACAAACAAAAAATACCAGGCTCCAGAATCTGACAGCTCCGTCAGGTTTTTATGATCTTATAAAACCTTTTATGATCTTATATGACATTGTTTGGTGGTTATTTCACCTCCCTGAGTGCTGATCCATGGAATGGAGGACAGGCTGCCCTTCAGGGGTGAGGAGGCGTGGGGACACGGTCCACGGCACCCCCATGGCAGGTGCCTGTCACGTGTTCCCTTCTGTGACAAGATACTGTTTGCACTGGAGCCTTTTTCATTTCAATGTTTGGTGACCTGGGCCGGACACTGAGGTTCCTACAAGTGACTTATTTCCATGCTGCTGCTGCTGCTGCTGCTGCTGCTAAGTCACTTCAGTCATGTCCGACTCTGTGTGACCCCATAGACAGCAGCTCTGTCCCTGGGATTCTCCAGGCAAGAACACTGGAGTGGGTTGCCATTTCCTTCTCCAATGCATGAAAGTGAAAAGTAAAAGTGAAGTCGCTCAGTCGTGTCTGACTCTTAGAGACCCCATGGACTGCAGCCCACGAGGCTCCTCCGCCCATGGGAATTTCCATGCTACAGTAGATAAATGAGGCCAATGCCTGCGTGTGTGTGTGCTCAGTCGTGTCCAGCTCTTTGCCACCCTATGGACCGTAGCCCGCCAGGCTCCTCTGTCCATGGGATTCTTCAGGCAAGGATACTGGAGTGGGTTGCCATTTCCTCCTCCAGGGGATCTTCCTGACCCAGGGATCGAACCCACATCTCCTGTATCTCCTGCATTGGCAGGCGGACTCTTTACCAGTGATTGACCTGGGAAGCTCAAATGAGGCTAATAACTGGCTTTCCAGCCAGCCAGGGGTAAAAGGGAGGGGTGAGGACTTGGGGGAGGCTCTGAAAGGTCAGAACTGGGTAACTGTGCCCGGAAGTGCCTGACACAGCCTTCTTTCTTCCTCGCCCTCAGGATATCTATTGTCCTTGGCTCTTGACTCTGGCCTCCGGCTCTCCTGCTGGACCCACTAAGCCTCTGACTCCAGACAGCACTGGGGTCACCGTGCAGATGGCAAACACTGTCTGTCACTTGCTGGTCTCCGTGGGCCAATACCGTCCACCTCGCTCCGCACCGAATGCCCCCTGCATTCCCTCCCCATCCCCATGCTCACCATCCCACCTCTCTGGGGTATTCAGGCCAGAGCCAGCCCAGCACCTGGGGGAGCCAGGGAGCCTCTGGAAGGATGAGATGGGGGAGGAGCATGTCCCGTGGACTGGGAGGGGCTGGGCTGGAGCATCCTTGCCAGCTGTTCTTCTGGCCTTTCCGTCAATACAACGGGACAAACGAGGTGTTTCTGTCCATCACCGAAGATGCATGGCATCCCAAATGACTCCTCCTCAAGCTGACAGGGGTGCGTGGGAGACAAAGAAGCTCCTTGCTCAGGGCTGGTGGAGCGTTTTGGAAGAAAGCGCTGCAGGTGGCCAGAACGCGTGTGACAAATCGCACCAGGCGCGGCGAAGCCAACCAGGGCTCATGGACAGCTTCGCAACCTTGCAACACCATCTGTTACCATAGAGCCGTGACACTGCCTGACCCCCCGCCCCAGCCAAGGAAAAGGGGTGGGGCGAGGCCTCAGTGCTCAGGGCTTTCCCACGTCCATGGGGTCCCCAGTACAAACAAGGAGGGACTCACAGAGAGGAACCAGGCATAGACTGGGAGACCTACAAGACAATAGGAAATCAAGGTGGTGCTAGTGGTAAAGAACCTGCCTGCAAATGTAGGAGACTAAGAGACCCAGGTTTGATCCCTGGGTCGGAAAGATCCCCTAGAGAAGGAAATGGCAACCCACTCCAGTATTCTTGCCTGGAGAAACCTATGGACAGAGGAGACTGGCAGGCTACAGTCCATGGGGTCGCAAAGAGTCAGACACAACTGAAGCAACTTAGCACACACTCATGAGACACTAGGAAAAAAGACCGGGAGTTTAGGAGCTGCAGAAGATTTAAAAGAAGGGGGCTGTCAGAGAGAAGCCATGCTATCCAGTCCTTCCCCCTAAGAGCCAGGACACAGGGTCAGGATCCAGGGCTCAGCCCACCCCCAGGAGGAGGGCAGAGGACGCCCACCTGAGCTGCCACCACCACCTGGAGGAGCTCAGAGACCTGGCCTCCCTCCCCTCACTTCACTAATTCTCCAGGCAAGAGTACTGGAGTGGGTTGTCATTCCCTCCTCCAGGGGATCTTCCCGACCCAGGGATCGAAGCCGTGTCTCCTGCATCTCCTGCTTTGTAAACAGTAGGTGTTCAATAGATGTGTCCTTTAGTGCTCTGATCTCAGGGCACATTTCACATCTCCTGACCTAGGAAGACTGTCACTAGGACAGACCACAAGACAACAAGAGGCAGGCGGGCCCCCACGGGAGGGTGGCCCCAGGCTGAAACCCAGACACACAAGTTCACACCGAATCAGCCAGAGAACACAGGGGAGTTGAAATGACCCGCGAGCCGCAGCCCTGCTCTTGGAAGGAGCTCCATTCTGCTACATCAAAGGGCACATCTCCTGATCAAAAGTTTGGACCAGACACTTCACCTCCTGGGCCCATTCCTCCATCCCCTCCCACGCCAGCTATCCCCGCCTGACAGCCCTCCGGGGACTGGGATGGACCACAGAGGGCAGCTGTCCGCGGGCGCCGAGACCCTTTCATCTGAACCTGCTGCAGACGCCCCGTCTCAACCCCAGTGCATCCCCATGCTGCCAGTAAGATGGCATCCAGACACATTGGGCCACAGGGCCTGCTACTCCCCTGAGATAATGTGAGATGATCCCCATCCTAAAGGGGATCAGAGCACAGAGAGGCTCAAACTCATTGCAGTGAGAGGCACAACCAGGCCTGAGGTTTTGGCACGACTCGGCCACCATGAGAAGCCCGTGGGACCTTGGCCATGTCTAGAATGACAGAGAGGAAATTTTCTCTCTTCTCTGTTCTCATGGATGCATTTCAAGGTGACTGACAAATTAAAGCCCAATCAGAGGAGAGAAACAAGAAAAAGAAAAGACCTCGAGGCCACATGGGATGGGAAATGCAAGATGGTGTTTGACTGAAGGGAAGCCCAGGGCCGAGGGTGGTGGGGGTGTGAGGCTTCATGGCATCTGGCGTGGGCAGAGTCAGGACTGACAAAGGTCTGTCTAGTCAAAGCTATGGTTCTTCTAATAGTCATGTACGGATCTAAGAGCTGGACCATAAAGAAGGCTGAATGCCGAAGAATTGGTGCTTCTGAACTGTGGTGCCAGGGAAGACTCTTGAGAGTCCCCTGGACTGCAAGAAGATCAAACCAGTCACTCCTAAAGGAAATCAACCCTGAATATTCATTACAAGGACTAGGTCTAAATCTGAAGCTCCAATACTTTGGCTGCCTGATGTGAAGAACCGATTCACTGAAAAAGATCCTGATGCTGGGAAAAAATGAGGGCAGAAGGAAAGAGGGGAAACAGAGGATGAAATGGTTGGATGGCATCATCGACTTAATGGACATGAGTTTGAGCAAACTCTGGGATGTGGTGAAGGACAGGGAAGCCTCGCATGCGCAGTTCATGGGGTCACAAAGAGTCAGACACAGCTTAGTGACCGAACAACAACAACAACAACAAATATTCTTTTTTTTCCAGTCATGCATGCAGATCTTAGCTCCCAGTCCAGGGACTGAACCTGTGCCCCCTGCAGTGGAAGCACAGAGTCTTAATCCCTGGACTTCCAGGGAAGTCACTGATCTTATTGGTTGCAGAACTAATCAGTTACGATGAGATCATATTGATTACAGTGGGCCCTAAACCCAATGACTGGTGTCCTTATAACAAGAGGAAAGGATACACAGAGAAGAAGCATGTGAAGACAGAGGCAAAGGTTGGAGTGATGTGGCCAACAGCCAAGAAGCAGCACAGCCTGGCATCATCAGAAGCCAAGAGAGAGCCTCCAGGAATTATTAATACCGCCCGGGCCGACACCTGGATTTTGGACTCTGGCCTCCAGAACTGTGAGAGAATACATCTCTGTTGTTTTCAGCCAGCAAGCTCGAGGTAATTCTTTTATGGCAGCCTTAGAAAACAAATCCAATTTTCATTTTCTAATACATTTACTCTATGTTTCTAATAATGAAACCTTATGAGATGAGTAATGTGGAGAAACAGAGTAATATGTTAAGTGCATGCAATACAAAGTTCAAATGCTTTTGAACTGTGTTGTTGGAGAGGACTCTTGAGAGTCCCTTGGACTGCAAGGAGATCCAACCAGTCCATCCTAAAGGAAATCAGTCCTGGGTGTTCATTGGAAGGACTGATGCTGAAGCTGAAACTCCAATACTTTGGCCACCTGATGTGAAGAACTTACTCAATGGAAAAGACCCTGATGCTGGGAAAGATTGAAGGCAGGAGGAGAAGGGGACGGCAGAGGATGAGATGGTTGGATGGCATCACCGACTCAATGGACATGAGTTTGAGCTAGCTCTGGGAGTTGGTGAAGGACAGGGAAGCCTGGCGTGCTACAGTCCATGGGATTGCAAAGAGTCAGACACGACTGAACTGAACTGAATACAAAGTAAAACTGCCTGGGTTCAAATCCCCAGCCAACCATTCACCATGTGTATGACCATGGACTAGTTATTCAACTTTCTTCTGCCTCAGTGTTCCCTTCTACAAAATGATGAAACTGTTAACCTCAGAGTGCTATAAGGACTCAGTGCACCAACACATATGAAGCACCAACAGCAGAGTCCGTACCAGCAGAGTCTGTATGCACTCTAAAATTTAACCACTACTGTCAGCTAAAGCAGACTGGAGAGCTTGGGTTTTGTCATTTATTACCATCACTACTGTAGTAGTGGACGGTGACTGTGTCTGTCTATGAAGTATAAGGGCTTCCCTGGTGGCTCAGCGGTAAAGAACCCGCCGGTCGATGCAGGAGCCGCGAGTTCGATCCCTGGATCAGGAAGATGCCCTGAAGAGGAAAATGGCTACCCACTCCAGTACTCTTGCCTGGAGAATCCCATGGACAGAGGAGCCTGGAGGGCTACAGTTTGTAGGGTAGCAAAAGAGTCAGACATGACTGAGTAACGACAACAACAACGTTAAGTATAAGGCACTGTGGTAGCCAGATGATGTGTGAGGCATTTCTGCTCTAATCTTTACAATAAGGGAAGTAGAATAATCCTTTTTAGATGAATAAACTGATGCTCAGAAAGACTGATTGCCTCATTCAGGATCACACAATAAGCAGTGGCGTGGTCTAGGCTTCTACTTGGGTCTATGATCCGCTGTGCTTTTCTGTAATGCCACGCTGCCCCCTCTAGGGCAGGGACCAGCTCTGCTCCCCACTGTCTTACCAGCCCAAGCACAAGAGCGACTCAAATATGTGATGAGCTATTAATTCCCTAGACTCCCCAGGTGGCTTAGTGGTAAAGAATCCAGCTGCAATGCAGGAGAGCCAGGTTCAATCCCTGGGTGGGGAAGATCCCCTGGAGAAGGGAATGGCAACCCACTCCAGGATTTTTGCCTGGAGAATCCCGTGGGCACTACAGTCCATGGGGTCGCAAAAGAGTTGGACACGACTGAGCAATAACTCTTTCACTTCACTCTTTCACTTCTTTCACTTAATTCCCTAACTATAAATGCCCTGGATATCAACATTACCGACTTTCTCTTATGCTCAGTCCACACAACACAGATAACAAATACCCAAGACCAACAAAGCTAGACGGTGATCCTTAAATGAGCCCACAGATTTACAGGGGCATCACATCACATTTCCTCGCTGATTTTCGCAGCATCCTATGTGGACACGTACACTTGTGGAGGGCCTGCAAGAAGACATCAGTGTTTCCTCATCCTCCCCCGTTGGAAACACGTGGTCTGTTGTCCTTCAGTCACTAAGTCATGTCTGACTCTTAGGTACCCCATGGACTGCAGCATGCCAGGCTCCTCCGTCCTTCACTATCTCCCAGAGTTTGCTCAAACTCATGTCTATTGTGTCAACGATGCTATCTAACCATCTCATCTTCTGCTGCCCCCTTCTCCTCCTGCCTTCATTCTTTGCCATTCTTTGCCAGCATCTTTCCCAATGAGTCGTCTCTTCGCATCAGGTGGCAAAGTACTGGAGCTCCACCTTTGACACGACCCAATATTAAATCTGTCTGCATGCCCTGCTCCCAGGGAGGAGGATGCGGGACAGAAGGGTAGAAGGAGCACCAGGTCAGAGCCAAGTATCCAAGCAAAGCTGAGTCTATTATTCATCACTGTTCCTTCAAATAATCAGACCATCAGATGGAGCTGCAGGCAGATCAGTAAGAGATGACTGCACCCAAACAGAGCTAATTTCAGAACTCCTCATGTTTTCTAGTGGATTTCTCATGTGATAAGATAGAAGAGAAGGTCTAAGCTAACAAGTGATGAGGATCTGTAGCTCAGATACAGAGCAGAAGAGGAGAACTTATCTGAGGGGCTTTGGAGGCAGCAGCAGCTCCTAAGTACTTTCCAGGTCGAGACTGTGGAGCACAAGGGTTACAGGGATAGAAGACCCCACTTCCGCCCCACTCCAGGAGCCCACTGTCTAGTGGGAACACAGACATGAAAGCAAAGTATCAGGACAGGTGCCGGGTGCAACGGAAGTGGGGAGGAGGAGCCCAGGAGGTCAAGGAAGACTTCACAGGCGAGATGCCACTGGAGCTGAGACCACCAGCATGTCGCTGGAGGGAAGGGTGTTCCCAGTGGAGGGTAGGGTGTGGGCAAAGGTCCAGAGGCAGAGGCAGTCTGGCAGGTGGTTTGGATGACTGGCAACTCAGGGGGGCGTCTGGGGCGCAGCCTGAGGGTGGAGGTAAAGCAAAGATGCGGGGTTCATCATAGAAACCTGCTACAACATGCTTAAGAAGTGTGAGGTCTTCTTAGGTGCTTCAGATCAGATCAGTCACTCAGTCGTGTCCGACTCTTTGCGACCCCATGAATCGCAGCACGCCAGGCCTCCCTGTCCATCACCAACTCCTGGAGTTCACTCAGACTCACGTCCATCGAGTCAGTGATGCCATCCAGCCATCTCATCCTCTGTCGTCCCCTTCTCCTCCTGTCCCCAATCTCTCCCAGCATCAGAGTCTTTTCCAATGAGTCAACTCTTCGCATGAGGTGGCCAAAGTACTGGAGTTGCAGCTTTAGCATCATTCCTTCCAAAGAAATCCCAGGGCTGATCTTCAGAATGGACTGGTTGGATCTCCTTGTAGTCCAAGGGACTCTCAAGAGTCTTCTCCAACACCACAGTTCAAAAGCATCAATTCTTCGGCACTCAGCCTTCTTCACAGTCCAACTCTCACATCCATACATGACCACTGGAAAAACCATAGCCTTGACTAGATGGATATTTGTTGGCAATGATTCTGCTTTTGAATATGCTATCTAGGTTGGTCATAACTTTCCTTCCAAGGAGTAAGTGTCTTTTAATTTCATGGCTGCAGTCACCATCTGCAGTGATTTTGGAGCCCAGAAACATAAAGTCTGACACTGTTTCCACTTTTTCCCCATCTATTTCCCATGAAGTAGTGGGACCAGATGCCATAATCTTCGTTTTCTGAATGTTGAGCTTTAAGCCAACTTTTTCACTCTCCACTTTCACTTTCATCAAGAGGCTTTTGAGTTCCTCTTCACTTTCTGCCATAAGGGTCGTGTCATCTCCATGTCTGAGGTTATTGATATTTCTCCCGGCAATCTTGATTCCAGCTTGTGTTTCTTCCAGTCCAGCGTTTCTCATGATGTACTCTGCATATAAGTTAAATAAGCAGGGTGACAATATACAGCCCTGACGTACTCCTTTTCCTATTTGGAACCAGTCTGTTGTTCCATGTCCAGTTCTAACTGTTGCTTCCTGACCTGCATACAAATTTCTCAAGAGGCAGATCAGGTGGTCTGGTATTCCCATCTCTTTCAGAATTTTCCACAGTTTATTGTGATCCACAGTCAAAGGCTTT
>NW_011494785.1:1076424-1076663 GCF_000754665.1 Bison bison bison | reverse complement strand
GTTCCTCTGCCTTTTCTAAAACCAGCTTGAACATCAGGAAGTTCACGGTTCACACATTGCTGAAGCCTGGCTTGGAGAATTTTGAGCATTCCTTTACTAGCGTGTGAGATGAGTGCAATTGTGCAGTAGCTTGAGCATTCTTTGGCATTGCCTTTCTTTGGGATTGGAAGGAAAACCGACCTTTTCCAGTCCTGTGGCCACTGCTGAGTTTTCCAAATTTGCTGGCATATTGAGTGCAG
>NW_011494785.1:1069671-1076029 GCF_000754665.1 Bison bison bison | reverse complement strand
CCTGAATGGTCTAGTGGTTTTCCCTACTTTCTTCAATTTAAGTCTGAATTTGCAAATAAGGAGTTCATGGTCTGAGCCACAGTCAGCTCCTGGTCTTGTTTTTGCTGACTGTATAGAGCTTCTCCATCTTTGGCTGCAAAGAATATAATCAATCTGATTTCAGTGTTGACCATCTCATGATGTCCATGTATAGAGTCTTCTCTTGGTGTTGAAAGAGGGTGTTTGTTATGACCAGTGCATTTTCTTGGCAAAACTCTATTAGTCTTTGTCCTGCTTCATTCTGTATTCAAAGGCCAAATTTGCCTGTTACTCCAGGTGTTTCTTGACTTCCTACTTTTGCATTCCAGTCCCCTATAATGAAAAGGACATCTTTTTTGGTTGTTGGTTCTAAAAGGTCTTGTAGGTCTTCATAGAGCCGTTCAACTTCAGCTTCTTCAGTATTACTGGTTGGGGCATAGACTTGGATTACTGTGATATTGAATGGTTTGCCTTGGAAACGAACAGAGATCATTCTGTCGTTTTTGAGATTGCATCCAAGTACTGCATTTTGGACTCTTTTGTTGACCATGATGGCCACTCCATTTCTTCTGAGGGATTCCTGCCCACAGTAGTAGATATAATGGTCATCTGAGTTAAATTCACCCATTCCAGTCCATTTCAGTTCGCTGATTCCTAGAATGTTGACATTCACTCTTGCCATCTCTTGTTTGACCACTTCCAATTTGCCTTGATTCATGGACCTGACATTCCAGGTTCCTACGCAATATTGCTCTTTACAGCATTGGACCTTGCTTCTATCACCAGTCACATCCACAGCTGGGTATTGTTTTTGCTTTGGCTCTATCCCTTCATTCTTTCCGGAGTTATTTCTCCACTGATCTCCAATAGCATATTCGGCATCTACTGACCTGGGGAGTTCCTCTTTCAGTATCCTATCATTTTGCCTTTTCATACCATTCATGGGGTTCTCAAGGCAAGAATACTGAAGTGGTTTGCCATTCCCTTCTCCAGTGGACCACATTCTGTCAAATCTCTCCACCATGACCCGCCCATCTTGGGTTGCCCCACCACTAACGTTTGTTTTGTTTTTTTTACTGGAGTGCAATTGCTTTACAATGTTGTGTTAGTTCCTGCTGTACAACAACGTCAATCAGCTATGCATGCTAAGTTGCTTCACTTGTGTCTGACTCTTTGCGATCCCATGGACTGTACCCCGCCAGGCTCCTCTGTCCATAGGATTCTCCAGGCAAGAATTCTGGAGTGGGTTGCCATGTCCTCCTTCAGGGGATCTTCCTGACCCAGGGATCAAACCCGCATCTCTTATGTCTCCTGCATTGGCAGGCAGGTTCTTTACCACTAGCGCCACCCGGGAAGCCCTGAATCAGCTATATGTAGACATATATCCCCTCCCTCTTGAGCCTCCCTCCCACCCCTTATCCCACCCCTCTGGGTCATCACAGAGCCCCAAGCTGAGCTCCCTGTGGTCTATAGCAGCTTCCCACTAGCTCTCTACTTACACAAGGTATTGTCCATATGTCAGTGCCAGTCTCTCAATTTTCTCCACCCTCTCCTTCCTGGCTGTGTCCACGTGTCTGTTCTGAACGTCTGCGTCTCTATTCCTGTCTTTCAAATAAGGAACTGACTTGTTCAGATTCGCACCGACCTGACACAGCACACAGATGGCTGGAGGGGGCAGATGTTGGGTCCAGTTAAGAGACGCTGCAGTGATGCAAGGTGGGGATGGTGGATGCTGGAGTTACGATGGCAGTGATGGGGAAGGTGCAGTGGAAACAGGTGTGAGAACTGGGACTGACATGATGAAGCACCCATGGGTGCAAGGGGAGGGGGAACATCTGCAGAGGCTTCCCAATCCTGGTATGGTTGAGAAGGAAAACGGTTAGGACAACTCCCAAGGCAGGGAATCCTGAAGGTACAGGTGTGACAGAGAAGATGCCAAGTTCATTTATGAGCATGCTGAGTTTGCGATGTTTCTGGACAACCAGGCATTTGTGGTAACAGGCTTCCCAAGTGGCTCAGTGGCAAAGAGCCTACCTGCCAATGAAGGAGACTCAGGTTCGATCCCTGGGTCAGGAAGAACCTGTAGAGTAGGAAATGGCAACCCACTCCAGTATTCTTGCTGGGAAACTCCATGGACAGAGGAGCCTGATAGGCTACAGTCCATGGGGTCACAAGGAGTCGAACATGACTTAGTGACTAAACCACAACAGGTATTGGCGGTCAGGAGACAATGTACAAGCAGGGAGCACATGACAGGAATGCAGGTTAAATCAGAATATTTGAAGGTCATCATACACAGGTAGATCATAACTTAGACACAATGACAGGGTCAACATTGCCCAGAAAGAGTGTTTAGAGTAGAAGAAGGGGAAAAGAAAACTGAAGACAGAACTCTGAGAACACTGATACTCCAATGGTATGCAGGAAGGAACACATGGACGAGAACAAGGAGGAGCAGACACGCAAAGACAGTTCATGTCACAGCTCTGGAACACTCAGCAAGAAAAATGTCACGGAGGAAGAAGGGGTCAGCTGTGTCAAACGCAAAAAGAAAGATCAAGTTAAAGAAAACAATGGAGGGACTTCCCTCGTGGTCCAGTGGTTAAGAATCCACCGTTCAATGCAAGGGACACGGGTTCAAACCCTAGTCAGGGAACGAAGATCCCACGTGCCTCGGGGCAACTAAGCCTGCCCCGAGTTACTGAATCCATGCCCCTCAACTAGACAGAAGCTGCACGCCACAAGTAAGACTCAATACAACTAAGACCAAAAATAAAAACGTACTAAAAACACAGAAAAAAAACAGGGTTGGAATGGTCTTCTCTTTTCACTGAACAGAAACACCAAAAGAAATTAAATAATAAGAAGCAGGTTACCATAGTTCCTAGATTTTAACAGTTATTTGATAAATGACAGATGGATGGATGGATGGATGGGTGGATATTGACTACCCCCAACTGAACCCACTGTCTGTATCAAAGATTGTATTTGCAAAGTTTCTGTCCAGACACAGGTGACTTCAGGTCATCCTTTGAGATTAAGTTATACAGCATTCGATCTATATCTCCAGAGAGAAGAAAGACCTGTATGGTCCACTGAATAACAAACAAACAAACAAAAAAAAAACTCATAGCTCTTTTAACAAGAAGGGTCTTCCAAAGGTCATCACATCTATCCCCCAGCCTCTGTCAAGAGCAATTTTTAAAACACACCATCCGTCACACAAAGCAACCCACCTACGCATACATCCAAATCAGCCTTTCCAGGAGGAAGGGAGGAGTGAGTTTGGTCTACCCTACCAGCTCTCGCATCTGGCCGCGGGAATGGAAAAACCCGTCATCAGTGTGGCTGCTGCCCCTGCAGCCAACAGCACGACCGCCGAGCCAAGTCTCTGGGAAATGCATCAGATCAAACTCAATGATCAATAATAAAATCAACAGCCTTCTCCAAGCCAAAGGGGTTGAAATTCAGAGGGGCAATCTTGTCATTTCTCCTGAGGCCATAAGCACACTCATTATTGTGAGACTTACAGCTTTAATGAACTTTTCAATGGAGGATAATGGGACAGAAGTCAAAGCTTTTGACTAGAGAAGAGGTCTGAGTCAGAAGAGTAATAATAAAATCACTAGAGGGGCTTGTGGACCCTTAGACAACACCTCCCAATCCCACCAGTTCTAATGAGAGAGAACAAACCACTTCCAAGGGTTAACCAATCAAACCAAAAAACCCACCCGCCATACAGTTCAGCTGGAAGAATGTTCCTTTATTAAACAATGTGTCTGGAACACTTTCGGTCTCATTGTTCCATTCCAGGCTGGAGACTGAAGCTATGAAATAAATTAGCAATTTCAATAAGGTTCATCCTAGACTAACTCCACTGGCAATTAGAGACATCCTGGAGGCGGGGCTGAGGATGAAATTAACTCTTTCAGGCTATGATTGAGGGTGAGGCAAAGAAAGATATCCAAATGGAAACTGCTATTGAGAGAGGAAGACTGAACACATGGAAAGTCTCTTTCTTCAAGGGTCTTTAAGAAAGGGAAGGAAAGCCACAGGTAAAACCATCTGGAGGTTCATATGGGATTTCATGACGGCCGTCCCAGTCAACCCTGACCCTTACCAGGGGCTGTCACTGCAGCCCGTCACCTCTCCGACTATCCAAAAGAAACATCTCCCCCTCTCCAACCTGAGCTTTGATCGGGGTCTCAGATGTACCAGGAGGAGGCAGAGGTAAGCTTGCAGTCCACACTTTACAAAAAGGAAACTCAAGTTTTGGGTGACTCCCCAGGACCACTTGACGTCAGAACCTTCTACACTGTTCTATCTTCTCCACTTCTTGGGGAAGGGAATTTGGAAAGCTGTGGCCTTTAATGACACCTTCAAACAGAAAGGCCAGGTTCTGCACGCCTCCTCACAGGCAGGGAGTCAGGACTGCGCCAGTTTCAGGTCCTGGCCTGCCGGCTGGACCGAAGACATTCGCAGCTTGGTCAGACATCAGAGGGACTAGTGGCCAAAGGACCAGCGCCATGTGACGGGTCTTCTTTCCAAGGTTCAGAGGAAACCGACATCAAAGATGGGTCAGCCGTGAGCTGGGTGGTCTGAGTGAGCCATCTGGGAGGAGCAGACAAACGGAGGAGCAGAGAGCGCCTGGTCGCCCACATCCCCACACAGAGCCGCCTTTGTTTTCCTGATTCAAAGCCCAGCAGCCGATGAAAGCCCCAAGAGACACAGGCTGGGTCAAGCCTTGCTCAGACCAGGGTCAAGGGCATTGCTGAGTGCTCTCCAGGGAGGGGTGTCTGCTGCAGAGGCTCTGGGCAGGAGGAAAGGAGAAGCGACAAGAGACATCCCCAAGGAGAGGATGCGGCTGAGAACTGGATGGGGAGCCAGGAACGCCAACAGGTGCACTGGACAGAGCCCCATCACTAGGGAGGATAAGCCCCCATCACAGACCCTGCTGGAAAACCCTAAGGCCACTGACCCACACAGTTTTTCTAGTTTGAAGTCCCAAAGAGGCTCAGCCTGCCTTCCCTGGCTTCCTGTCCCTTCCCACTTAGGGGGAAACGGAGGTCAATTAGACACCTGAGGCTCAAGTACAGAGCCTACATGAACACAGTAGAGTGAGGGTCACCCAAGGAGGAAGACGCCCGTCCCCAAGGGCAGGTCCAGCCACTCTGCTGCCCCAGACCTGAGACACCATCTGCCCCAGGGCTGACTCACAGATCCACAGCCACTCTGTACAAACACTCACGGACATGGCACTTAGCTGTCTGTCTAATACCCACCCTGAGGATTTTCTCTTGCTCGATCACTCGACCCATCGACAGGAAACACAGCACACACACCTGAGCGGGTTTGTGCACGCCCGTGTGTTTGACGTCTGCTCGGCTGTCGGGTCCCCTTCTGTCCTGCCGGGCTCTCTCTCAGCTCCTAGGAGAGGCCCGGGGGGGCACATCTGGAATGGGAAGTCAGACCTTCAGGCCCCTGCTCACCTACTGCCTGGAATCCGAGTCTTGACCAGACGTGCCTTTCTAGGCCTTCCTTCTCTGTGAAATCTGGAGTCTGGATGAGTTAACTGATGTTATAGGTCATTTCTAGCTCTGACATTTTCTGGGGTAATTAATGCACTTTAAACAGCGCCAGGCATGTATAATTACTAATTTGAATAGCTAATAGTTGATGGACTGTGGCCTTTCCCCTTAGCCAAAAGGTCTGAGTTCCGTAACATTGTGCCCCCATCCAGGGAGCTGGTTAAAGCAGTAAATCTCACAAAGATTGTTGCCCTGTGAAGGCCCTGGGAGAAACAACAGGATGACACTTTCTGAATTTCAACCCCCAGGTGGCAGGCTCGTTGCTAACCCCTTCCCATGCAACTTCTGACGTAATCCCCAACACCAGCCCTGGTAAGAAACTGAGAAAGAAACTGAGACACAGAAAAGCTTAAAATGTGGCCCAAGATCAGGCAGGTAGTAAAAAAAAAAAAATGGAGATGCGAAACCTGGTCACCCACCCCCCAGACCCTGACCTCTTAACTCTGACATCACATGGCCAGGCTGGCAATAAATCAAGATAAGGGCACTTGGAATGCCTGTTACCCGTCGAGGTGCCGGGCAACACCAGATAAAGCCAGCATGGGCAGTGATTCCTGCTGCTGCCACAGGACCTTGTAAAATTCATGAGAGAAGAGGATGAAATGATTCCCATCCACTAGAAGCGTATGGGCTTCAGACGCGTCACCTTTGCCCACCCGACCAGCCTCCTGTGCAGACTGCCTCCTCTCACCCCTGTCCAGCTGCTGGGGCTTCGAGCATCTCCCAAACAAAAGCACTTGCTGCAGTGGGGG
>NW_011494785.1:1034729-1069571 GCF_000754665.1 Bison bison bison | reverse complement strand
GCCAGGAGGGAGCAGGATGGGTGGCACAAGGTGGCCTGAGAGCCAGGTCAGATCACCAGGGCCCAGGGCCATCTCTTTCCTGGCCCAGGGACAGCCGGCACTTTCCGCACCATTCCAGAGGCAGAGACAAGAGCAACTCTAACACCAGGAAACTGCTCCAGGGGCCCGGATGAAGGTGTCCAGTCCCTACTTCCGGAAGGTGCCTTGGAAAGAAAGGGCAATTATTTAGGACCTTGTCAACAGCCCATGCCGAGGACGACACGCCGCCGGGCCCGCAGATTGCTCTCGATCATCTGGACAGAAAACAGACCAAACAGAAATGGCAGGAAGCCAGCGGGGAGGTCCACGAGCCCACTCTCTCTCTCCCAGCTTGGGGAAAAAAAGAAGCACCCAGGGCAGGGCTGCCAGAGAGCAATGGAGGGCACCCCAAGGCATGACCACCACCTCCCTATCCGCCACCGTCAGAGCCATGTTCAAAAATCTGGTTCCGATTTGCTGCAGCCAGCCGTTGCCTGATTCCACCAAGAAAGCACTGCATTCTTGCTCCACTATTTCATCTCCCTCCGGTCCAGCCTGCTCTGGCCTCATGTCAGATTAATATTCTTATTCCGTGGAAGCCGGACAAAATTTCCTTTGGTGGGGTCAACCTCTCCCGTTGGCCCTGGCTGCCTGGAAGCTTACAAAGGCAGTGGCAGTCACCACCCATTCCCCACTCCTGGGGTCCGGAAGTGTAAACACTCAGGGTGGCCCCTGACTCATATAGAAAGTTATTAGGAAGGAGTGAGGCTTTACAAGGTGTCAGAGCTTTCACCAAGCATCCACGCTAGGCGAGCCGATCTCACGGTTTTTCAGAAAGAGAGTAACAGAATAGAAAATGCACGAAAGAAACAGACGAGGCTCTGTCTGAGGTTCGTACACACTGAGTCGACAAAGGCTAGACAAAGAGAAGTGGCTGTAGGAATGAAACTGGAGATGACAACAGCAGTAATTAACATTTAAGGAGGTGGCTCAGACAGTAAAGAATCTGCCTGCAATGCAGGAGACCCAGGTTCAATACCTGAGTCTGGAAGATCCCCTGGAGAAGGAAATGGCAACCCACTCCAGTGTTCTTGCCTGGAGAATCCCATGGACAGAGGAGCCTTGCAGGCTACAGTCCATGGAGTCGCAAAGAGTCAGACAGGACTGAGTGACTAACATTTTCACTTTCTAACTATATCAGGCACTGTACTGAAGGATTTGAATATATTATCCCATTTAACTCTGTCAATGAACCCATACAGTAGATGTTATTCTCATTCCCATTTTAAGAGATGAAAAAAAAAAAAAAAGCAAGGCTAAGAAAGATCTGGTAGCATGCCCAGGGCATAAATAAGTGATGGAGCTGAGACTTGGACCTAGGCAGTTGAAATCCAGAGTCCAAGTCCTTAACCACTGGAAACACCACCAGCACCATCTGAGCTTGTTGGAACATCCTTTGGAGCCATGCAGTCATTAGCGAGTGCTAACAAGGATGACTGTGAGGACTGTTCACAGCTAGTTAAGATCCCTGACTAGTTCAGACCTGCCTCCAATCTGTTGATAGCCCCTGCCTTATACAAATCGATACTCAGGAAATGGAACACTCTTCCACCAAGGCTAATTCCATTCAAAGCCAAACCGAACTTCTTGCCTCTTTCTAGCAATCTGCGCCACTGTCCCTCTCCAGCAGGAAAAATCAGAAGTAACTATAGGTACTTCCCTGGTGGTCCAGTGGTTAAGACTCCATGCTTCCAATTCCAGGGACACAGGTTCGATTCCATGTCAGGGAACTAGGGTCCCACATACCATGTGGCACAACCAAACACAATGTTTTTTTTTAGTGAAGTAACTGCAGATCATGTCACCAGTGGTGCTCAGGATAAGCCTGAGGTGGGTCAAGAGGATTGAGAAGGGTCTGATCTGCGATTTGGGGCGTGCATTTTAGGAAAGGGGGCCCTAAACAGACAAGTCTTCTCAGGTATTTCCCAGCCGACACATCTAAGTTGCCTTGACTCTCCAGTACATATCAGCACTCCCATGTTCACAGCTGCATCACTCACGTGAATTCAAGTTGGCAGCAACCCAACTGTCCACCGTCCATCATCAATGACAGGTGAATGGATAAAGCATGATACATGTACACAACACTATATTTAGCCCTAGACACGGAAGGGAATTTTGACACATGCTACAACATGGATGAACCCTCACGACATCATGCTAAGTGAAATAAGAGGACACAAAAGGACAGTCATGAAAGAACATATATTGTACGATTCTACTTCTCTGAGGTGCCCGGAGTAGTCAGGTTTACAGAGACAGAAAGCAGAATGAAGGTGGGGGAAGAGGAGTGGCTGAGGAGTCAGTGTTTCACAGGGACAGAATTTCAGTTGGAGATGGATGTTGGTGAGGGGTGCACAAGAGTGTGAATGCACTTGATTCCATTCAACTGTACACTTAAAAATGGTTAGAATGGTGCATTTTAATGTGATTTAAAACTGCACGTATAGGGTTTACCTGGTGGCCCAGTGGTAAAGAATCCGCCTGCCAGTGCAGGAGACACAGGTTCCATCCCTGATCAAGGAAGAATCCCACACGCCATGGAGCAACTAAGCCCCTGGGCATCACAACTACCAAGCCTGTGCCCTCGAGCCCACGCTCGCCATCAAGAGAAGCCTCCACAATGAGAAGTCCACACACACCAACTGGAGAGCAGCCCCTGCTCGCCACAGCTAGAAAAAAGCTTGCGTAGCAATGAAGACCCAGCACAGCCAAACATAAGTAAATGAATTGTTTTTAAAAAACTGCACATGTAATACGTATGTCTATGTCATTCAAAAATGTATTTTATTTATTTAACCATGATAAAATCCACAGCAAATGTATCTCTTAAATCTACTAATATTTAAGAATTAGGCTTGACTCCTGAAAAAATAAAGCAGAGAGAAGTAAGAAATTAATAAAATTCACAGATGGAAAAGAGCTGCAGTCACGAGCCTCAAACCCTGATGAAACATAATGACGGATTCACTGAAATATGGGAAAGTGAAAGCTAAATCTTCCAATATTAAATTATTTAAGTGAGAAACCCTACCTGACAGAGAAGCACCCTCAGTAGAAATGTATAATTCAAGGCAGATCAGTCGGGGGTGCCTGAGAAATCACTGCTTCCTTGACAGGGCTTGTGCCCCTAGGCGCCAGGCCCACTCCTCTGCAGACGTTGCCCCCCATGTCCAGGGGGATGGGGGGCGACTATCCTGGGACATCAATGAGCCATATCACTGAGCCTCAACGGGGTTTTTCTTCAGTCTTCTGTCTTAGTCATTCAACTGATACTTTACATGCACCTTCTCTGTGCCAAGGAGAAGGTGTCTCTTGTGGCTCAGCTGATAAAGAATCCTCCTGCAATGTGGGAGACCTAGGTTCGATCCCTAGGTAGGGAAGATCCCTTGGAGAAGGGAACAGCTACCCACTCCAGTATTCCGGCCTGGAGAATTCCATGGACTGTACAGTCCATGGGGTCGCAAAGAGTCTGAGCGACTTTCACTTTCACTGTCTCTGTGCCAAGCGCTGTGTGAAGCTCTAGAGGGAAGGAAGGGGAAGTAGAAGAAGCAGAAGAACTAGTTTTTTGAGCCCCCGCAGTCGGCCAGGCACAGTCGAAGCCCTTCTCAAGCATCACCTCCTGGAACCTCACAGAAGCTCTGTGGCACGGGCACTGCTGTTATATCCACTTTTTTATCTTTATCATTCATGAAAACGATTAAGAGAAAGAAAATGCACAGCAGGTATTGAATCCGGGAAAGTGAACCCAGGTCTGTCTGGTCCCAAAGCACAAGCGCTTCCCCACGATTCTATGATGCTCAAGCCTGGAGCTGCAGAGATAGGCTCCTCGAGTGTGATCCCCACCCTGGAAGAGTTTACACGTGGCTGGGGCAGTAAGAGAAATGAGCAGTCACATTCTAAGAAGAGACTTACGAAGATATGGGCTCAGGGGGAAGCACCTGGAAGCCCAGGCAAGAGGAGTCAGGACAGCTCCACAAGACGCAGAAACTGTAAGATAAGTGTCTCTCTTTTATTTTTGGTTTTTTGAACTTTTTATTTTATATTAGGGTATAGCCGATTAACAATGTCGTGACAGTTTCAGGTGAACAGCAAAGGGACTCAGCCATACATATACATGTATCCATTCTCTGCTAAACTCCCCTCCCACCCAGGCTGCCACATAACATCAAGCAGAGTTCCCTGTGCTGTACAGTAGGTCCTTGTTGGTTATCCACTTTATTTTTTTTTAAACTTTACATAATTGTATTAGTTTTGCCAAATATCAAAATGAATCCATCACAGGTATACATGTGCTCCCCATCCTGAACCCTCCTCCCTCCTCTCTCCCCATACCATCCATCTGGGTCGTCCCAGTGCACTAGCCCCAAGCATCCAGTATCGTGCATTGAACCTGGACTGGCATCTCATTTCATACATGATATTTTACATGTTTCAATGCCATTCTCCCAAATCTTCCCACCCTCTCCCTCTCCCACAGGTTATCCACTTTAAATGTAATAGTGTGTACACATCCATCCCAAACTCCCTAACTGTCCCTTCCCCCATCCGTGTCTTTATCACCTTCCCCAGTCTCTGGCTCTCCTGGGTGCCAGGACAACGTGCCCTCTTCTCTACACAGCCCTCTGTGCCACATTGAGAGGGCTGCACATGGCTGGGTATGCTGGCCATCAGATGGACAATCAACCCAGGAATGACAGAGTGGAGCTCCCAAGTAGAGGCAACTGAAGGAGATGTAAATTCCCCTTTAAAGAGGGTGGTCTCTCTTTATAGCTTATAGAATTTCACTTGGCAGAGTGCCCCCTCCAAGGTTCTTTATTGCCTCCTGGTGGCCAGGAGGATTCATGGCATGTGTGCAAATAATGCAGGCTCCTAGGGAGAAGAGTTCAGAAATGAAAGACAATCAGAGGCAATGTGTCTGTGGACAAGCAGATGCTCAGATGGAAAATAAGGCTCATCAGGTATATGCCTCCTCTGTTCTGCATGGCCCCTGGGGCTTAAAATTCCACTCTTTCTTTTTTTTTTCTGCCCAAACCTGTGGCTTGGGGAAACTAGTTCTGCCCAGAGGTGACAATTCCCACCAGCACTGAGTCCTTGGCAGCGTGGAAAATTCCCCCCAGGGCTCTAGGTAAGTGGCAAGGCCTCTTGTGGCTACAGAGCTCATTCCTCAAGTCTGGCAACTGCTCTGAGATGCTGACAGCCTCATGCCAGTCCACAAGTCAAAGCAAAATGCTCTCCAAGCTGGTCGCTCTGGAAGCCTCGGGTAATGGAAGAAGACCCTATGAGAAGCCTTTGGGACCCCACCAAAAGAGGACCTTCCCCCCACAGCCCAAGGCAGAGGTGCACATGTCAGAACAGTTTACTAGACCGCTCTGTCTTTATAAATACTCTAATCTGAAGTTATTCTTGAGCAGCCCTGTTCTGAGACAAGCAGTATCAGCCTCACCTGGGGATGTGTTAGGAATACAGATTCCAGGCCCCACCTGAGACTCACTGAATCAGCAACGCTCAGGGTAGGAACCAGAATTCTGTGTTTTCAACAAGCCCTCCAGGAATTCTAGTTCCAGGCAAGATGAAGCAAGCACACACCCTGTGTCTTTCCTTCTGAATGCAGCTACAAAACCTGAACAGATGGCATAGAGAGGTTATTTGAGAATTCTAGAGAGTAAACAGTAGCAGGCACTTGGAGGAAGGAGAATGGAATTTCAACTAATACCAAACTGATATGTCTTTCTTTTTCCTCCAGCATGCCCCCATTTAGACCCAAGGCAGTTCAAAGTCAGAAGTAAGGGTCATTAGAGTGGACAGAAACAGCTCCAGTAGAGGCTTCAAATTCTGGCTGGAGAAATAAGGAGAGTCTCTTAACACTCAGAGAGAACGGAAGCAAGCCTCTATTTTTTCGTTTCCTCCATTCTTTTGCACCCTATCCCCCAAGTCCCTAAAATTCTAAGGGAAAAGAAATTTCTCCTCTGAGCAGAAGAGCTGGCCCCTAATGAAGGTGGAGCAAACTCCTATTTCTTTTTCTCCCTTTCCATCCTCCCACCACTCAGCCCCATGTACACCAGAGCAATTGTAAGGAGTATGCCACAGAGGATAGTAAATGAGTCCAAGGTTGGTTGGAGGATGACAAAGGGGTTCCTGGCAAACTAGAAGGTACTAGGAAGACCGTGGAGAGCGAGGGGCTTAGCAAAGTGACTCCATAAAGGTCTTCACAAATCCTGGGCTACCCCCAAGCTGCACATGCACCAATCTGGCCCTCAAGAGCACACTACATTCTTTAAAACTCAACTCTGGTGGACCACTGCCCATGTCCCACACTGGCCACTCAGTAGCTTCTGCAGGACAAAGTCAAATAGCACAACGCTTTGAAAATGACTCTGATATTGAAACCACGACCCACAGAAGGCTGGTCAGAACTTGTAGCCTGAACCCAAGCAGACCAATTGCCTGCTAAAACACAAATAGGATTCAAACAGGACCCAGAGTCTTAACACATTGAAAATATCCAGGATACAGTCTAAAATTGCTGAGCATTCAAAGACCCAGGAAATCTCTTTATGGGAAAAGACAACTCACATATGCCCAGATACTTGAAATAGCCGACAAACATTTTAAAATAGCTAGTATAAAAATGCCTCAAGAAATACAGGGCAAACACTCTTGAAATAAATAAAAGAGATAGAAATTCTCAGTCAAGAAACAGAATACATCAAATGAATCAAATAGGAACTTTAAAACTGAAAATTGAATACAATAACTGAAATTACAAGCCCACTGATAGACTCAATAGAGAATGCAGGTGACTAGAGTCAGTGAACTTGAAGAAATCAATAGAAACTATCCAGTCTGAACAACACAAATAAAAAAAGATTGGAGAATGACAAACTGAACCTCAAAAAATTTGTGCAAAAAGATCTAACAGTGACGCATTGCACCTCCAGAAAGACAGAAGACTTGGTATAGTGCAGGAAAAAAAATTGAGAATATAATAACTGAAAACTTCCTCCCAAATTCTGTGAAACATATAAACCTACAGATTCAATAAGCTGAGAAAATCCCAAATGAAGTAAACCCAAAGAAATCCACACCCCCATACATCATAATCAAACTGTTGAAAACTAAAAACAGAAACAAAAACATCTTGAAAGCAGCCAAAAATAAACAGAAAATCATGATTCAAATGAGTAAAGATTTCTTATCAGGAACCGCAGAGGCCAGAAGGTAGCAGAACAACATTTGAAAATGCTAAACGAAAGGAATTGTCAACCCAGAATTCCGCATCTTGCGAAAATATCATTCAGGAATGAAGGTAAAACAAAGGCTTTTCAGATGAAGGAAAACTAAGATAATTTATCGCCAACAGACTTTCTCTAAAAGAATTGCTTAAGGAAATTCTTCAGAGAGAGGGAAATGACACCAAAAGCAAAGTTAGAACATCAGAAATGAAGAGCGAACCACAAAAATGGTAAATATCTGGGTAAGAGTCCTTTAAACATACTTGACAGTTAAAAGTAAAAACTCTAACACTTCTGGGACCTTCCTGGTGGTCCACTGGTTAAGAATCCACCTTCCGACACGGGACAGGGGTTCCGTTCCTGGTCAGAGAACTAAGATCCCACGTGTGTGTTGTGGGGTGGGGTGGTGGGGTGTGGGTGTGGGTGGGCAGGTGTGCACGCATGCACTCAGTCACATTCATCTCTTTGTGACCCCATGGACTGTACCCTGCCAGGCTCCTCTGTCCATGGGGTTTTGCAGGCAACAGTATCGGAGCTAGTTGCCATTTTCTCCTCCAGGGCATCGTGCTGACCCAGTGATCGAATCCGAGTCTCCTGCATTGGCAGGCAGATTCTTTACCATTAGCACCACTGGGAAGCCCTAGACCCCACATGCTGCAGGGCAACTAAACCCACAGGCAGCAGCCAGAGAAAGCGAGCGTGCCGTAGTGAAGACCCACCACAGCCAAAAAATACATAAAGAAGCTGAAAGCCTAAAACATTTCTGATGTTTTTCAATTATGTAGCCATAACATATAAGAAAACTAGGAGGCAAAGTAGTAAAAGTAAAGGAATTCATACGGTGGGAAGACTTGTATAATCCATTTGAAGTGGTAAAATTCCGATTCTACGTTGACTGTGGGGACTTCCCTGGCAGTCCAGTGGTTAAGACTTTGCCTTCCAACGCAAGGGGTGCAGGTTCAATCCCTGGTTGGGGAGCTAAGATCCCACATGCCTCTCAGCCAAAAAAACAAAAGTGAAACAGAAACAATATTACAACAAATTCAATAAAGACTTTAAAAATTACCCATGTCAAAAAAAAATCTTAAAAAATAAAATAAGTCAACTGTGAAAAAATAAGTACATCTACTGTAATTCCCAGAGTAGCCACTACTAAAACCATACAAGAAATACATCCATAAACAAATTTTGTAGGTCACTCTGAGACCCACTGGACTACAAAAAAGAAGAACTTTACATTTAATTGAAATCCTGATTAGTATTCCGGAGAAGGCAATGGCACCCCACTCCAGTACTCTTGCTTGAAAAATCCCATGGACGGAGAAGCCTGGTAGGCTGCAGTCCATGGGGTCGCTGAGAGTCGGACACGACTGAGCGACTTCACTTTCACTTTTCACTTTCATGCATTGGAAAAGGAAATGGCAACCCACTCCAGTGTTCTTGCCTGGAGAATCCCAGGGATGGGGGAGCCTGGTGGGCTGCAGTCTATGGGGTCGCACAGAGTCGGACACGACTGAAGTGACTTAGTAGCAGCAGATTAGTATTCGCTTACGATACTGAAACTCCAACTTAAAGAGATATAGGGAACTAATCTGGCCTCGAAAAGATCTCAAGTGAGCATGAGAAGCTTCGGGGGAAAGCAGAGGGCCTAAGAAATGAGCAAATAATTAGAATTGCTCCTCAATCCCACAGTAGAGTAAAAGTAAAGCTCAGTCCCTTGCCCAGACTCGCCATCAAGGCTAGAGACTGGAACTTGAACCTCTAGGGCTTTGACGGTTTCACCAGGGTTCTTTGAGAAGGGACTCTGATGGAAAAAATTGAGGGGCCTACTGTTCACCAATTGTGGTAGGAAAAATTCACCTGTGCCTTCATTTTCCCCTTCTTTCAAGCCCCATCATTCTAGAAGGTGAGAATGAAGATGAACACAGGGAAACCAAAGATGAGAGGTGAGTTCACAGAAACCTATGTGGGTTGATAACTAACATTTCGTAGGGATGTTGGTGGTGGTGTTGGTGTTGGTGTTCAGTTGCTCATTTGTGTCTCTTTTGCAACCCCATGGACTATAGTCCACCAGGCTCCTCTGTCCATGAGATTCTCCAGGCAAGAATACCGGAGTAGGTAGCCATGCCCTTCTCCAGGGGATCTTCCTGACCCAGAGATCGAACCGGGGTCTCTTGCATTGCAAACAGATTCTTCACTGAGCCACCAGGGAAGCCCTTGTAAGATATTACCTGTCTCTAAAGAGAAAAACAAAGAAATTTTCAGAAATAATTCAAGGAATTCTCTCAACTGCCTTATGAAGGGCAACAGTTTCCCCCAAGTTAGTGACTGCTGGCAACTGAATCTCAAAGAAATTATATCCCTCGTCTGAAGCCCCAACTGATGTGGGTGCAGAGAGAAGAGGTAGCAGGGTTTAAAAAAATCTGTATTAAAATAATTCAGGAAGAGATCCCTTAAGGAAAAATTCTGATTGAGATAATCTATGATCTTGAAATCCAAAGAAAATTCTGGTTGGAGATGTAAAGTTGGGAGATCTCTTACCATAGAGATGACAACTGAAATGCTGGAAATAAAGTAAATCATCTTGATAACAACTGTAAAATGAGATGACTTTCCTGGTGGTTCAGTGGTTAAAAATCTGCCTTGCCATGCAAAGGATACTGGTTCGCTCCCAATGTCCGGGGATCTGGTCTGGAACTGGACTTCCACTGGTCAGGGAAGCAAGATCCCACATGCTTCGGAGCAACTAGGCCCATGCTGTAACTATGAAGCCCGCATGTCACAACTAGAGAGCCTGTGTGCTGGAATAAAAAACCCCACGGGACATAATGAAGATCCTGCATGCCGCAGCTAAGACCCGACGCTGCCAAAGTTAATTTTTAAAAAGCTGTAAAAAGAGAAAAGAAGGGCGTAGAAGTGAACTCTGAAGAAGCTCAACATTTAAAACTCAGATGGAGCAGAACAGCCCAGCCAAGAAGACCTGGTAGTGGCCAGGGAAGCAGGGGGAAAACCGAGCAAGTTTGGCATCAGGAAGATGATGTGCCAAAGAGGAAGGAATGGTCAGCTGTGCTGAATGTGGCTAAAAGGTTGAGGAAGCTGAGACCTGAAACATTTCTGTTAGGTTAAGAACCAACTGGAGGATGGAGGTCATCTATCCATGAGCATTTGGAGCAAAGAGATGGGAACAAAGGCAGATTGAAGGAATTTGACTAAGAGACTAAAATATGGAAGTAGTAAATAAAAATAACCTTGTAAGTGTGAGATAATTATTATAAAATGCAGTGGTTAAGATGATGAGGTATTACAGACATCCCAAGGTTCATTTTTGTTGTTCAGTCACTAATTCATGTCTGACCCTTTGCACCTCATGGACTGCAGCATACCCGGCTTCCCTGTCCAAGGTTCACAGAAGCACTATGTACCATAGCCAAGACATGGAAGCAACCTAAAGTCCATCAACAGAGGAATGGATAAAGAAGCTATGGTGCATACATACAACGGAATATTACTCAGCCATAAAAAGAACAAAATATTACCATTTGCAGCAACATGGACACAATTAGAGATGATCACCCTAAGTTAAATAAGTCAGAAAGGGAATAACAAATACCGTATGATATCACTTATATGTGGATCTAAAATAATGACACAGAATGAACTCATTTACAAAACAGACTCATGGATAGACAGCAGGCTTGTGGTTGCCAAAGGGGAGGGGTTTGGGGAGGGAAGAACTGCGAGTTTGGGATGAGCAGATGCAAACTGTTATACAGGATGGATAAAGGACAAGGCCCTACCATATGGCACAGGAAACTGTATTCCATATCCTGTAATAAACATAGTGGAAAATATGAAAAAGAATGTTTATATGCATGTCACTGAAACTGTGTTATACAGCAGGGATTGGTACAATACTGTGAATCAGCTATACATCAATAAAAATTAAAAGGTGACAAAGTATTATCACAAGGGTGGTCAAGCTGACTAATGGAATAGATGGCAGTTAACACTGCAGAGCCATGAAGGAGTGTAGCTCTCTCAGTAAATGATGGTGGGTCACTTGGGAGAAAATACTATTGACTCACACATCATGCCACATACACACAAAAGTATCAGTCTTATGTGGACTGCAGACAGAAGTGTGCAGAGGTTAACCAATAAAGATAACACTGAACAGCGTGCCTGGGATAGGTGATGGTTTCATCAACAGAACACAAAAACCACGAATCACAAAGAAAAAAGATCAATTAATGGAACTAAAATAAAATTAAGATACCACCAAAATACATAATTAAAGAATGAAAAGGAAAACTACAGAATGAAAAGAAGATATCTGCAAGACATATACTCAACACGAGACTGATGCCAAGAACATATGAAGAACTCTTTCAAACCAAGGAGGAAAAGGCAGACCACCCATCTTTCTAAAAAGTCAAAAGATGTATAAAATAGATAACTAATGAGAACCTACTGTACAGCACCGGGAACTCTACTCAGTGCTCTGTGGTGACCAAAATGGGAAGGAAATTCAAACACGAGGGGATATGTGCACACATATAGCCGGTTCACTTTGCTGTACAGCAGAAACTAGCACATTGTAAAGCAAATGTTCACTGTTGTTCAGTTGCTCCGTCATGTCCGACTCTGTGACCTTGCGGACTGTAGCCCACCAGGCACCTCTGTCCAGTGGGATTTCCCAGGTAAGAATATTGGAGTGGGTTGCCATTTCCTTCTCCAGGGGATCTTCCCAACCCAGGGATCAAACCCAGGTCTACTATATCAGCAGGTGGACTCTTTACCACCGAGCCACAGGGAAGCCCAAAGTAACTATACTTTCAATTAAAAAAAAAAAAAGCAATCAAAAGACTTGAACAAGCACTTCAGAAAAGAGGACATCCAAATGACTGGGAAAAAAAAAATATGAAAAGGTTTTCGTCTCATTCAGCATCAAGGAATACAAATTAAAACCACACTAACACACAATATTGTAAATCAACTATACTCCAATAAAAAATTATCTTTTCTGAAAGGTGATTTGCCATTTAAAAAGAAAGCACTGAGAAAAACCATTATACATGTACCAGAAAGGCTGAAATTTCAATGACTGACTCTACCAGGTGTGGACAAGCATGTGAAGAAACTAGAACTCTCACACACTAATGGGGATTATACATTAGTACAAACTCTCTACTAAAGCTAAACATATGCACACTAAATGACCAGCAGTTCTACTCCTAAGTGTTTGCCCATCAGAAATGCATTCACCAAAAGATTTGTAAAAAAAGTTCACAGCAACACTGTTCATAATAACCTAAAACAGGAAACAATCCTAATATCCATCCACCACAGAAAGGATAAGTAAACTGATGCACTCGAGAAAACAAAATAGACACCATAGAGTAATAAATAAACCACCAGTGGGTAAAGAATCCGCCTGCAATGCAGGAGACACAGGTTCAATCCCTGAGTCGGAAAGATCCTCTGGAGAAGGAAAGGTCAGCCCACTCCAGTATTCGTGCCTGGAGAATCCCCTGGACAGAGGAGCCTGGGGGGCTACAGTCCACAGGGGCGCAAAAAGTCAGACACGACTAAGTACGCAGGCTGGCACAAAAACAGACAAACTTCATACACTTAACGTTGAGCAAAAAAGCAAACACGAACTATATTCTGGTGAGTCCATTTACATAAAGTTCAAACTCCTGTGTGACGCTACAAGTCAGCACGGTCATGACCTCTGGATGAGGACCCATGACTGGGCAGAGGCCCAGTGGGTGTTTCTTGGGGTGGGGAGAGCTGGAAAGGTTCAAAGTCTTCATCTGGATTGGCAGTACATGAGTGTATCCACTTAGCGATACATCATCAAGTTGTACACTGACAATGTGTGCATGTTTCTGATACACATTACACTTCGTAAAGAGCTCCAAAAACAGGGAATGCAAAGATCCCTAGGATTCCAGACACGCATTCCTAAGACCCAGCAGACCCCCAGAGCAACCTGTCTGCAGGACAGTGAGTCCCTTCCCCCTGCACAGTGGTCCTTGAGGTCATTCATGTGGGTTCCTGTGTTTCTGTGTGGCTTGGGTATGCATGTCTTCCCTACAGGTGGCAGGGGGAATGCCTAGCAGCACAAGGGTATGTGTGTGTCAAGCTACAGCTGTTTATTTCCACAGATACACTTTAAAGCCATCAGCCTCTTCTGAGGAAGCCTCCTCACAAACACATGTTTGGGAAACTCCACGGCCTTGGCGGGGTGGGGAAGAAGAGACTTGGGCAAGCGGCAGGTTGCTGAAACTCCATCTTTAGCGGTCCTCTCTGCCACTCAAGTTCTAAAGAGCTCTTGGGAGCAGCACCCAGCTCACTCCCCATTCACACCTCTGTGTTTCAAATGACTGATGGGAACCCAGAGCCCTGAGAGGCCAGAGAGGTATCAGAACCCCAGTCTTGCCTTGGAGCTCTGGTTCCAGGTAGAGAGTGAGGGAAGATGCAGGCAGAGAGGGTTGTGTGATACGCATCCATTCCTGAGCCCCTCCTGGTCACAGGAGACTTCACTTTCCATGCCCAATACTCAGCACCCCTCTACAGGGCAGAGGGTGCGAGCATGCTAAGTCATTTCAGTCGTGTCTGACTCTGTGAGTCTACGGACCATAACCTGCCAGGCTCCTCTGTCCGTGGGATTCTCCAGGCACGAATACTGGAGTGGATAGCCATTTCTTTCTCCAGGGGATCTTCCCCACCCAGGGGTCGAATTCAAGTCTCTTATTTCTCCTGCATTTGTAGGCGGGTTCTTTACCACTAGTGCCACCAGGGAAGCCCCTACAGGGCAGACAGTGACTGGTAATGCTTTTGTGGACTTGAGAAAGTTCCTGAATATCCAAAGGTCTCCTTCTGTAAAGTGAGATGAACAGCAGAGGTAAAGAATCCACCTGCCAATGCGGGAGAAATAGGTTCGATGCCTGATCTGGGAAGATCCCACAAACCACGGAGCAATTAAGCCCATGCACCACAACTACTGAGCCTGTGCTCTGGAGCCCATGCTTCGTGCCAAGAGAGGGCACCTAAATGAGAAGCCCGCACACCGAAACTGGAGAATATCCTCCACTCGCCACAAGAGAAAAGCTTGCACAGCAACGAAGACCCAGCACAGCCAAAAATAAATAAAAACAAGATTAAAAAAAAAAGAAAGTGAGACAAGCAGGAAAGACGCTCGAAGGTCCCTTCCAACTCTTGACTTTCTGAGTCATCAGGGCTGACAATAAAATCAGATAGAAAAAAAAATAATAATTCTCCCTTTTCCAAAAGACGTGGGGGAGCATCCACATTCACTCTGCATTTAACTTGTGGCCCCTGCCATCCTGGGTTGGCCCCCTCCCCAGACAGGAAATGGCCCCGATCCCCTCTTCTGGGGCTCCTTGCTTTCTCTGCTGAGTATTTAATTAGAACTGGCAATGGTTGTTTGGAAAGAGCTGAGGCCAAGAGGGCAGGAAGGCGTCTCCTTGTTCCTGGCCCAGGAGATGTGAGCCGGAGAACAGCTGGGACAGGCTTGGTCTCCGTCGCCCCCCTGCTGGCAGCGCCTGATGGCTTTCCGTGCTCATCAATTCAGACGTTCTCCTGGGGAGTCCCTGACTTCGCATTGGGTGGGGCCCCTCTCAGCAGGAGAGCCGGCTCTCCCCACCCCACTCCCTTCAGAGTCTGCCTTCCTAAGTCTGGAAACCCGTGTCTCCAGGTCCAGCGAGCCTGCAGCAGCGGCTGCAAAAGGGACCTGGAGATGTTAGCAAAGCCGGGCAGGAAGTAACAATGAGCAGATTCAACCTGGAAAAATGCAGTCGTTGCATCTGGGGATAAATAACCAGAAACACAAATACTCAGGTGGGAGGGAGAAGCCTGAAACAGGAAGAGGCCAGACAGCACTTGGACAGGAGCTTGCAATGTGATCTAGTGACAAAGAAATTGCTGGGGGATTCATGGACTGGATGCACGGAGGTGCTACCCCAACAAGAACAAGGAAGGAACAGGGGCGGGACCAGGCAGCTGTTCTCTGCCTCCCTGGAGGCCAGAACTGAGTGGACCACAGGGTGGAGCTGGCAGCAAGAGAGAGTCAAGTCAGACTCTAGAAAGAACCTTGTGGCTACGAGGTAAGGAGAGATTATCCGAGGAAATGAAGAAATCCCTGGGAAGACGTTTGAAGCACTGGGACACAGGAAACCTGTCCCAGAGGCAGGGACATGGCCTGGATGACTTTCAGATACCCCAGACAGCTCATCAAAGAACACATGATTCTGCAGAAAACAGAGAGCAGGCCTGCCCGTAGATACTACAGGAGACAAGAGATGGAGGAACCCTAAACAACTGAAAATAATGAAATTTAAGAGCTGGGGATAGTCACATGACCTGTCCTGAGTGTGAGACCAAGCTGGGAGAAGAGCTGCAGGCGGACCAAAGTCTGCAGACGGCCAGACAACCTGCTCCTTGGGCTCACAGAAGGGTGCTCTCCAATCCTCCGTTGGCTCCACTGCCTAGGACGGGCCAGGCTCAAAACGAGGCCCCGGAGACAAGTCCCCACGCACTTCAGACCCCGCGGGGCCAATCAAATGCACGCCATCTGACCTGTTCCTTCACCAACCAACGGTTGCTCTGGAGGGAGTCAGGTTAGACCTGAAGAAGAACTTGCCTCCTGAGTTTTGAGATAAGCGCACAAGCAAGTGAAAAGCGGTTTCTGGTCTCTCCTCCTCTGGCTGGATCACGGGCTGGATGGTGCTTCCGGTTATACAGTGCATCGCACTTCTCACTGAAGCGCAGTGAGAAGGGCAGACGTCTGTCACACTTCCATCAAACCAGAGATATGGAAGTGCAGGTGTAGAGAGCAGGTAAATTAGGCTAATTATCACTTTAGAAAAGGGCTCTCTGCAACAAGCTACATTAACACACTTACAATGTAATGAGAATTGTTAAAACAGAGGTTCAATGTAGCAGGCAAGACTTCTAGCTCGGACCAGGGCACACAGACGGATGACCTATCCATGCAAAGGTTTTTGTGATTCCAGGTTCTTCCTGGGGACGGTCAGCCTCCTGGTGAGATATTTGATATCAGGTGTTAGCCTTTGGGGCTTCCCTGGTGACTCAGCAGTAAAGAATTCGCCTTCAATGCAGGAGATGGAGGAGGTTCAATCCCTAGGTCAGGAAGATTCCCTGGAGGAGGGCAAGGCCAACGACTCCAGTATTCTTCTCTGGAGTATCCCATGGACAGGGAAGCCTGGCAGGCTACAGTCTGTGGGGTCACAAAGAGCCAGATGTGACTGAAGTGACTTAGCACGCGTGCACATACACGTCAGCCCTTCGGTGAGATTTCTGGAGACCCCAGAAAGAAGAAAAGAAGAAAAGAAAAAGCTTGTTGGAGGAGGCTTCTCCAGGGCATCTGAACCACTGGCGTGTGTTAGAGCCTAACGAGGGGTCCATGAAGCCAGGCCACGAGAGGACTGAGAATAATTAGGATGGGAGAGTCTAGCTCATTTACAGACATGTCAGCCTGGAGGAAAAGATAGGAGTCTTGTAGGGATCTGGGGACCTGAGAGGCAGGAACTAGAACAGTAGCTATGCTGAGCTTCTAACATGTCCCAGGCACCGCTCTAGACACTTGAAGGAATGTCCCCTCATTTAATTATTCATTTCCTTGACAACTATCACGTACCCCTCAATGGACCACTCGTCTTCAAAACAACTTGAGCAGGTCAGACGAGAAAACCCAAGTCACAGGTGACATCACACGATCTGCCCAAGCTTGTGCATCGCTTAGTGGCCGAGCTGGGATTCCAAGCTCACTTGACACCAGAACCTTCTCCTTCAAGAAACCCTCCAGCCCTGCCCCTCCTGGCTCCGGTCACTGTAGCAATTCAGCTTGGCTGCGTGCATTCACATATGTGCAGACAAGTGTCTGTGCAGAACATGTGCACCCAAGCCAGTGGAGGCGGGCGGGGCACCAGGGAACCACAGCCCTTCGGTCCTGAAGGGAAGGATGCTGTGTTTGGGGAGGAAGACCCCAGCATCTCTGTCCGGTTCCACTTAGCTCCAGTCAAGATGAATGGCTGAATTCTCTTCCATTTCCTCAGCATCCTAACAACAGGAGGGAGTGACCCAGAATGCAAGAGGCAGTGAAGAGGTTATCCACCCACTCATCACACGTGCCCACACAAGGAATACCCGCACGACCCTGAGGAACCGTCTGCCTTCTGTGTCTTTTGCTGAACACCGACCCCTTCCTGAGTGTGCTGACCGTGCAGACACTCTCCTCTTCATCTCACACCACCACGTGCCCCAGAATACAAGGGACGCTCCATCCCAAATGCTGCCTGGCTGTGCAGGCATTAGGCGTCAACATAACCAGCTTACGAAAGCAGGGGTAAAGGAAAAAGGGGGGCCGTGGTCCTTGAAAAAGGAAAGGGTCACTGTGGCATGATTTCCAGAGTCCTCCATCTCCCAGGGCCCAGTCTGCCACCATCACCTACTTCTTTGATCCTCATTAAAGACGCAGCTGCTGCAAAGCCTGGCTGTCCTGAGGGGTTTGAATGAAAGACCTGAGTGGACGTGAAGACGGAGAGTGATGCTCGGACTAGGTGGGAGAAGCCACAGAAGGCAGAGGCTGGGCACCCAAGGCAAACAGGTCCCGCCCTTATTCCTCCTGATGCCCATAGTCTGGACAGGGCAGAACACACCCGTAGAGGTCCTCCCAGCCCTGCTCCTGGGGGGCTGACATGCCACGCAGGCTACCTGTCCAAAGTGACTCCCACTTGGACAGTCATGCTGCCCCGCTCTCTCTGGGGTTCCTGCAGAGTCAGCCCTCAGCCTCACTAAGTGATGCACAACCTTGGTCCATGAAGCCAGGTCACAAGAGGTCCCACTCTCCTGGGAACCCCTGCCACCGCTCACCGCGTGTGCTGGTCCAGATCCACCCCATTGTCTCAGGGGTAAGCCCCAAGCAGGTTGATTCCTGCTGCAAACACAGTAATTAAAAGGTCCCTGCAGGGATCCAGCCATCCCCCTGCTCACGATCACCCGCCTCAGCCGCTAAGAGGGAAGACAGAAGGGGCAAAACAGGGACAGAGGAAGGGAGAGAACACTCCCAAGTTCACAGGCCCCCAGCTCTTCTCCTGAACCTGCTTTGGTGGCCGACAATCTCCATGGTGACGACAAGGACTCCCCCTCCTCCACACCAAGCTCAGAGGGCAGAAGCATCAGCCCCCCCAGAAGTGGGACAGTGCAGTGATGGGGACATAGACAAAGGGTCTGAATCCTTCCCTAGTACTAAGCTCTTTGACCTTGACCAAGTAACCTCGGTTTTCTTATCTGAGAAATAAAGGCAGTGATACTCCATCTTTAACAGGATCATTACAAGGATTCAGTGAGTGGTTCTGTGTGCCCTAGCACACTAGAAGTATTTGTTATGACTCAGATCTTCAAAAGCAGCTTTAAGACACTCAAGGAGGGGGCTTCTCTAAGGGGTTCAGACAGTAAAGAATCTGTTCTCAATGCAGGAGACCCAGGTTCAGTCCCTGGGTCGGGAAGATCCCTTGGAGAAGCAAATGGCAACCCACTCCAGTATTCTTGCCTGGGAAATCCCATGGACAGAGGAGCCTGGCAGGCTACAAAGAGTCACAGCAGCGTGACTAAGCACGCATGCATATATTTGGTCAAATAGTTTCTGACAAGGGTGCCAAAACCACTCAATGGGGAACAGACAGTCTTTTCAACAAATGGTGCTGGAAAAACTGAATACCCACATGCCAAAAATGAAGTTGAACCCTTACCTAACTATATGTCATGAAAGATACTCAGGGAGGGACTTCCCTGAGGGTCCAGTGGTTGAGGGTCCAGTGGTTAAAACTCCACGCTCCCAGTGCAGGGGGCCCAGGTTCCATCCTTGGTCGGGGAACTAGATCCCACATGCTACACAGAGCAGCCTAAAATAACAAAACACAAAATGACAACAAAAGACACTCAGGGAAGGAAGGGTCCAGATTCCTGCGGCCCCCGTGGCAGGCAGGAGAGAACAGACAGTCCTGGCAACTCCAAGAAGGAAATTTCTAGTGACTGGACGAAAGCGAGGTCCCAGAGCCAGAGCGGCCTTGGGGACGCAGCCCTGGTCACACAGACAGTTCCCGACGCACGGTCCATAGGAAACTGTGTCTGTGTGTGTTTCTGAAGGATTTCACAATCGCATCGTGGAGACGAGCCTGGCCTAAACACAAACATCAACAAGTCCACAGCAACGGCAATCATCCTGGGCTGTGGGATTTGCCCGAGTGCAGAGCTGGAGGGCGTTGAGAGGAAGAAAGAGGGAGGAACAGGGTGGGTGGGGGAAGACGGGGAGACCCGTAACAACCCCCGGGGCTCAACCTCTTCCCCAGGCAGGGAGTCAAAACTTTCTAAACTGGGGACCCAAAAGGCAGCCTGGAAGGGCTCAGGTTTACTGTGTGTCTGTCTATCTGTCGGGGCCTCTCTCCCCGGCCCCTGCTTCCTCTCACTCCCTCCTCCAGTGCCCTCCACCCTCCTCTCTGGGTCGGGGGCTGAGAGGGAGATGCAGGTGGCTATGGCATTTTCTTCCCCAGGGGAAGCTACTGCAAAGAAGCAAGAAGGGGCTGGAGCTCAGGTGGGGAGGGGGGAGAGGAAATGGGGGCAGGGTTCCAGGCTGCTGAGAGAAAGGGCAGGGTTAGGGGAAAGGGGGGTGGTCCCTCTTCTTGGGAAAGGCCCCCCTGACAACTGCAGCTCCTGGGGACTGCCCCCTTCCCTGGACAACTCTGCCATATGCTGTCCTTGCCACACACTATGCTTTGAATAAGTTCAGCACACTTAAGTCTCTCCTGTGTGTCAGACACTGTGCAAATAAACACACACACAAAAAGAAATAAAACATGGTCCTGGCTCTCGAAGTCCTCAGTCTATCCGGGAACAAGTGAAGCTCCAGAGGGTGTGCTAAGTGTTTTGTTCACTCTGCCCAAGTGCAAGGAACATTAGATTAAGGAAGATACAACAGAACATCAAATAACAGTTTGAAATGGTGAGAAACTGAGTCCCTTTTCAATTATCCTGCAAAGTCTCCAATTGATGCCAATATATCTTTAAGTTCTCTGGATACTATATAAGCTTCCTTCTTTCTTTTTTAACCTGATATCTCCCTTGGAGCTGAAGAAGACTCTTGAGAGTCCCTTGGACTGCAAGGAGATCAAACCAGTCAATCCTAAAGGATATCAACCCTGAATATTCACTGAAAGGACTGATGCTGAAGCTGAAGCTCCAATATTTTGGCCACCTGAGGTGAAGGGCCGACTCTTTGGAAAAGACCCTGATGCTGGGAAAGATCGAGGGGAGACAGAGGATGAGATGGTTGGATGGCATCACTGACTCAATAGACGTGAGTTTGAGCAAACTCAGCGAGATAGTGAAGGACAGGCGAGCCTGGTGTGCCGCAGTTCATGGGGTTGGAGAGTCAGAAGTGACTGAGCAACTGAACAACACCAACCTCCCCTGGAGAAAAGCCATCAGCCTTCCCAACTCGCCATCCACTCACCCGTCCCCTGGAGAGGGGCCATCAGCCTACCCAACTCGCCATCCACTCACCCGTCCCCTGGAGAGGGGCCATCAGCCTTCCCAACTCACCACCCACTCACCCGTCCCCTGGAGAGGGGCCATCAGCCTACCCAACTCACCACCCACTCACCCATCCCCTGGAGAGGGGCCATCAGCCTACCCAACTCGCCATCCACTCACCCGTCCCTCGTGCAGACCAAAGACAGGCTTCTCAGCAGGATGCACCGTGAGGAGCTGTTTCCGATGCCCAAGCAGGCAGCCCTGGGGGACCCTTAGGAGCTAGGACAACACACCAGCTCAGAAGGCTCCTTGCAGAGCCCTCCACAAAAGTCCTTAAAATACTGACTCGCTTAATTCCAACCTTCAAACCAAGAACAATTTTCATGGAAGAACTCACAGGATAGGCAACAGAAGATCACCACCAAAACCAACTGCATTTCTTTTTATGGCAGCCAAAAAAAAAGAAATGAAACTGGGTCATTTGTAGAGATGCAGATGGATCCTAGAATCTGTCATACAGTGTGAAGTATTTCAGAACATTGAGGTTTGACGAAAAGAACAAAATTCTATAAAGCAATTATCCTTCAATTAAAAAATAATTTTAAAAAGAAAGAAAAAAACAAATATATCTTAACACATACATGTGGAATCTAGCAACACAATACAGATGAATCTATTTGCGGACGTAGGGAACAGACATATGGACACAGCGTGGGGACGAGAAGGTGGGTCCAACTGAGAGAGTAGCACTGACTTATATAAACCACTCTGTGTAAGCAGACAGCCAACGAGAAGCTGCCGTGCAGCACAGGAAGCTCAGCTCGCTGCCCTGTGATGACCCAGAGGGGTGGGACAGGGGAGTCCAAGAGGGATGGGATATGTGCATACATATTCCCTGGTGGCTCAGTCGGTAAAGAATCCGCCTGCAATTCAGGAGACCTGGATTCAGTCCCTGGGTTGGGAAGATGCCCTGGAGGAGGGCATGGCAACCCACTCCAGTATTCTTGCCTGGAGAATCCCCAAGGACAGAGGAGCCTGGCAGACTGCAGTTCGTGGAAGCACAAAGAGTCAGACATGACTGAGCGGCTAAGCACAGCAAATAGCTGATACACTTCACTGTACAGCAGAAACTAACACAAGATTGCAAAGCAGTTACACTCCAATAAAAATAGCAAAACAAAAAACAACCGCAATATTAAACAGGACTGGCCAATTCTAAGTTTTCCCACTAACATTCTTCTACTTCTCACCCATTCACTCTGCCCTCACTGAGTACACACAAACATCCAAGGGCCAACAGCTGCTAAAGGTTGAAGGAAAAGACATGTAAGAATGATTATAAATTGAGAAAATTGTCTTTATCAGTGCAATTTTTGAGTACATGGAGAAAACAGTCTCCATTTTACTGCAGCCCAGACTCTCAGTCTAAGTCTGAGAGAGCCAGTCCCTTCAGACCCAGCATTGGAGGATCCCTGATTACGCTCAGTCTCCAGGTCCAGAAAGAAGCCAGCTGGTGGCAGTACAGGACCTAGAACCCGGGCTCGAGCCACTCAACCCGCTTTCCACTCCCCTTCCCTCTTGGGTTCAATCACGTTGTGGATCAAACCACACGCTTCCAAATACAACTAGCACGGAAGGGTCAGCTGACGTCACAGGTATGCTTGGCCCCACCCAGGCCCTGATATCATGCCCCTGCCTCCAGACTCCTTGGGAACCTTCTCTGAGCCAGTCAGTCTCCAGGAAGCAGCCTGTAAGCCTTCCCATCTGATTTCCCTTCATACAGCAGCCAAGCAGGACAGTCACTGTCTGTCTCAGCTTCTTCTAGGTGTGCGGAGTGATGTTCAGGGGTTAATAATCATTTTCTGGGTCTGGAGCCCTAGGACAGTCAGATGGAATCTATGAACCCCTTCTCAGAACGTTTCAGTGTGTACAACAATCATATAGAATAAAGAGAAGACTCATCACATAGGAATCAAAATACTTAAATGTAAATGTCATACACTTACTGCTTTACATGAAAAAGTAAAAGTGTTAGTCACTCAGTTGTGTCTGACAATTGTTACTCCATGGACTGTAGACTGCCAGGCTCCTTTGTCCATGGAATTCTCCAGGCAAGAATACTGGAGTGGGTTGCCATGCCCTTCTCCAGGGGATGTTCCTGACCCAGGGATTGAACCTGGGTCTCCCACATTGTAGGCAGATTCTTTATTGCCTGAGCCTCTAGGGAAATGTATGAGACAGTCATACGCATACTGCTTTAACAAGGCATCCGATAGCAAGCCTAACAGCACATCTAAACCTTGTCATCACTTCAAACTAATGACGAGCATCAGTGTGACTGAGACTTGTGCAGCCATTATAAGGGGATATGAAGCTGTATGTGACTTCCATTGGTGACAAACTCCCAGCTACTCACAGCAATGTCAGTTTGTACCTATATCCTTAACTCAAGTAAATGCTATGTTTTGGGTAAATGTTGGGGCTTCCCAGGTGGTGCTAGTGGTAAAGAACTCGCCTGCCAATGCAGAAGACGCCTGAGACAAGGGTTCAATCCCTGGGTCAGGAAGACCCCTGGAGGAGGGCATGGCCACCCATTACAGTGTTCTTGCCTGGAGAATCCCCACGGACAGAGAAGCCTGGCGGGCAACCGTCCATGGGGTTGCAGAGTTGGATGCAACTGAAGTGACTTAGCATGCACGCACCTAAATGTTGGTGAAAGTAAGTGCCATTTTATACCATCTGAGTTGATGAATCCTATTCACAAAACCTGCAAGGTTTAAGAACGCTCGATGCTGCCATGTAGCCCCAGGGGTCATCAGAGAGAAGGTATAGGGGCAGCATAAGGAGCTGACCAGGAGTAGCAGGGAGACCCCGTCCACAGTGAGGACAAGGGGACACTAGGCTGGTGGCCCAGAACCATTCTCCCCATCCCTCAAGCCCCAGATACAACCACTGGGCTTCTCCAGGCCTCAAAGGCTCAAAGAAGACTCCCACCACATACAACACCCACGTCTAAACTTGCAGTGTCCTCCCAACACTGCAGCTTGCAGGGGGGCAAATGCCCGCCAGAGATCTGATAAGAGCACCAAACATAGCCCATTCAGGTGTGCTGGGCCCCGAGCATCTGGGAGTGAGGAGAAGGGAGGCGATTCCGTCTAGAGCTTCCAGGTGGGTTTCTCCCATCACCAGACCACTGTTCTCCCAGCACTCTCTCCCTACTCTGTAACTGCACATTCCGGCCTGATCCTGTGATTCTCTGTGGTCAGGGCTGCTTTCCCTACTAGACCAGAGGCCCTTGTGGCATCAGCTCCAGCCCAGGACATGACACCGAAACGGTAATGTCTGATGAAGGAGATGCAGGAGAGAGGCAGCCAGAGATTGAACCAGAGATGGAGCCTGGTGGGTCTCCTCTGGTCTCTGCTTCCCTTTGGGGCATCTTGACAGCTGGAGTGACTTACCCAAGCAGTCTCTGTTCATGAATATTAGTTTTTAATTACAAACTCTGAAAAAGGAAATTGATGTTCACCCAGGTTTGGGGGACTTGACTTGCTCTCTTTGCTTCTCTCTGAATCCCCGCCCCCACGCTGCTTGGGGTACTTCCCCCGGGAGATCCAGTCCACCCAGGCCTGCCCTGCTCAGCTGTGTGGTCCCAGAGAGCAGGGTCTGCTCAGGCTGTTGTGTTTCCTGAAGCTCCCTTGGGGCAAGAAAGAGGCAGGTGAGATGTCCTGGGCTCTGGTGTGCTGCTTCAGGGTGGGGCGAGTGGAACAGGAACACATCCCAAAGCCAGGGGGAAATCAGTGCATTTTCCCCAGTCATTAGAGCAAGTCAACAGCCACGGGACCACTACCCACACCCATGAGAATGCAACAGCATCACCAAGAAACGGAATGGACTGGAGTGTCGTTAAATGCCATGTTCGTATCTTCCCTTCTCTCCCTTGTAGGCCTTCTTAAGAATGCAAATCCCTATTCTATTCCTGAGAAGGAAACAGACTAATCTCACAATGGTGTCAAGGATGCGGCGACCCCCACCCCATATAAATACACCACTCACTCAGGCCAGTGTCCAACAACCTGCCTGGGGCCTGGAGGCAGAGCGGTGGACAGGAAGACCTCCAGGTCACCCTGGAAAAGCAAGCAGCAAGGTTTTCCTGAGAATCAGGGAATCTCCTACACCCTATTTCTCCCAGCAAAGCAAAATGATACAGGTAAGAGAGAAGAAAACGCAGGTCTGAGGGTCTCATCTGCAGGGCTGTGTACAGATACCATGTAAGGAGAAAGACAGCAATTTCACAATGTTGCCCCACCACCATCCAAAAGCCTAGGAGGACAGGGCTTCCCATTAGTTATTTAATCAGATGTATAAAAACTCTTCCCAAAAAAGGTGGTGGTTTAGTCACTAAGTCGTGTCCAACTCTTGCAACCCAATGAACTGTAGCCCGCCCAGGCTTCTCCAACCATGGGAATTCCCAGCCAAGAATACTGGAATGGGTTGCCATTTCCTTCTCCAGGGGATCTTCCTGACCCAGGGATCGAACCCAGGCTGGAGCATTGAAGGCAGTCTCCTGCATTGCAAGCAGATTCTTCGTGCAAGAAAGGGGTAATGACAGAAGTCAGGTCAAGAAACAGTAGCCTCTGGTTTGAAGAGAGTGAGGCAGCATTTGATTGTCCCAGGCTGCCAGCTTCTCCCCTAAACGAGCCTCACTGGGAGGTCCCCATGTTCCGTTCCCCAGAGGTCCCCTAGACGACTCCTTTTGACTCAGCACAATAATCTGGGTTGAACTGTCAGATGTCAAGGCCACAGGGCGAGGAATCGGGTGTCAGAGACATCCTGTCTTGAGGGGAGGTGATCTCCTCTCCGTAGAGATAGAGGAGCTTGGTTATTCCTGGGTTCCCACCCGACACCAGGTCAGAGAGAAGGGCTCTGCCTCCTGAGTGAACCTGCAGGCCTCCAGGCTGGCACTCTGCCCCCCATGCCTGACACTGCCAAAAGCAGCCTGTAGACCTGCTAGAGAAGCCAGAGCGTGCTTGCAAAGGCAGCTTCTGCTAGGGGTCCTAGGGATGCCCTAATCCCAGGAAAGCCAGCACCGAGCAAGGGGGCACCTGGTCTCCCTGTCCATGCCCCCTCTCCATTCCCAGTTGGGAAGATCAGCTGCCCACAGGGCTGAAGTTTGGGACTACGCCTGCTGGATTCCAGGGCCTGCAGGTTGGGAGAAAGTCTCTGCACCGTTGTGTAAACATGCCCTCCGGGCCCATCAAGGGCATCACATGCTGTCCTGGCTCTGGGCTTGCCCACCACCTAGATGCCCCTTGGTGCCACCCAAGCATTTGAGTCTCTGCCTTTGTCCCTCTGGCTCTCTGGGTCGGGCAGGAGGTCTGGGGGAACACAGGAGGCCTTGTTCAGCCCATCCACTCTACAGCCTGTCTGGAGGCTCAAGGCTGGGTAAGTCCCCTAACTGTTTACATTCATTCGCCTCCCACTTGAATACAGTGATTTTGATGCTCAATTCCAAAGGGGAGCCCACATTTATCGGAACTGGCAATGAGGTTGCAGGGGTCTCTGCCACCCAGAGGAATCTCCAACAAGGAGATTTCATTTAGATGAAATTCTAATCACATGGCCAAACATAAGAAAATATAGAGTGAACCATGGCTTAGTCATCCAATAAATACTAAATAGTCAGTTTCATGCATTGGAGAAGGAAATGGCAACCCACTCCAGTGTTCTTGCCTGGAGAATCCCAGGGACAGGGGAGCCTGGTGGGCTGCCGTCCATGGGGTCACACAGAGTCAGACACGACTAAAGCGACTTAGCAGCAGCAGTAGCAGCAGCAGTCTTTAAAATACAAATGTGGACCTTATCAATACATGACAATATGTACACAAAATGAAAGGGGAAACGCCAAACAAGGGACACACTAGGTTCTCCTCTGTCTGAAGCATGCCCAGATATCAACTGGAGTTGAAATGAAGTCCAGGATACTCAATCCATTAGAGTTTGGTGACCGCAAAGTTCTTCTGATCTGTAAGGCTAAGTGCATATTTTTCATAGGTGTCCAAGAGGAAACCCACTTCCTCTCCATTTGCCTTAAAATCAAAGCAAAGCTAGAGCCTTAGAGGCCATCCAGGCCAGGAGAAGGGGGACAGTCTAAAAGGTGGGACTTCCCTGGTGGCTCAGATGGTAAAGCGTCTGCCTACAACGTGGGAGACCGGGGTTCAATCCCTCGGTCAGGAAGATCCCCTGGAGAAGGAAATGGCAACCCACTCCAGTATTCTTGCCTGGAAAATCCCATGGACGGAAGAGCCTGGTAGGTAGGCTACAGTCCATGGGGTCGCAAAGAGTCGGACACGACTGAGTGACTTTCTTTCTTTCTTTCTAGAAGGTGGGGCCGCTGCACCTGCTCTCCAAACAGCCAGCAGGTGCAGCCAGGCAGTGTCCCTGCCCAGTGAGGGACCAGTTCCAAACTGCTGCTCACAGCCAGAGGCTGGGCATCCCGACCCAGAGAGCAGTTCAGACCCCAACAGGCCCCCAGAAAGTTGTTCAGACCCTCACAGTCTCCACCTGTAACCAGGGTTTAGCACCAACTTGACCTAGGGGTGAGGAGAAGGGATAGAGAAAAGCATGGGACACGAGCCCTGAAGGAGGTGCCAATTCACTCACAACCTTGTTGGGTGACAACCTGGGTGCCCGTTATCATTAGGGGAGTGACTAGGTAAACAAGAGCTCATCTGTCAGAAAAAAGGAATTAGACACACGTACACCGGGGAATACTTTGGCCACCTGATGCAAAGAGCCAGCGCCTTGGAAAAGACCCTGATGCTGGGAAGGTCTGCAGGCAGGAGGAGAAGGGGTCGACAGAGGATGAGATGGTTGGATGGCGTCACCGCCTCGATGGACATGAGTTTGAGCAAGCTCCAGGAGATGGTGGAAGACAAAGGAGCCTGGTGTGCTACCGTCTGTGGGGTCACAAAGAGTTGACACGACCTGGCAACTGAACAACAGCAACAACACTAATGGTCTGAAGAATACAGTGCTGAGAGCAAAAGGAAGGGAACAGAATGGGTTTAAGACAGAGCCACTAAGTAAATGAAACATGCATACAGTTCAGAGAAACCGTCACCACCAAGAGGGTAGTGAGCCTAAGGGGCCGTGACAGTAAATACGATGTGGGCTCCGGGCTGGGATCCTGGAGGACAAACAGGGAGAAGGTAAAAACCAGGGGACTCTGAACTGAGAAGGGATTTGAGTTAATGACAGGGTATCAACAGAGGCTCATTAACTGTGATAAATGTACTGTATCGATAATAGAGGAAACTAGTGTGTGGGATGGAGACCTCTCTGTCCAATTTTTCAGAAAATGTAAGACTCTTTTATACGCTATTGATACTAGCTATAAAATAGATGACTGATGAGAACCTAAAGTATAGCACAGGGAACTCTACTCAATGCTCTGCTGCTGCTGCTAAGTCACTTCAGTCATGTCCGACTCTGTGTGACCCCATAGACGGCAGCCTACCAGGCGGTGACCTAAATGGGAAGAAAATTCAAAAAAGAGGGGACATATGTATTTCCATAGCTGATTCACTTTGCTGTACAGCAGAAACTAACACAAAATCCACCAATACAAATAAATGTTTAAAAAGCTGTTCTAAACAATAATGTCTTTTTTTAAAGGAAAAAAAGGCACAAAGCAAAAGCAACACTATACGTTTCCCAGGAACACCAAGCATCGGAATGCGGGCAGCAGGCAGTGAGCTGGGAAGGGTGAGTAGACTAAAAGAAATGATGAGGAGCACAGTCACCAAGGCGGCTGCAGGCCTTGGGTTCCAGGGCCAAGCCCCCAGGCCTGATGTAGGACTGCAATCAGGGAGAAGGTGGACATGAAAGCCCCTACCCCGTCCCCAAGGGAGCAAGATCAAACCAGTCCATCCTAAAGGAAACCAACCCTGAATATTCATTGGAAAGACTGATGCTGAAGCTGAAACTCCAGTACTTTGGCCACCTGATGCCAAGAGCTGACTCATTGGAAAAGACCCTGATACTGGGAAAGATTGAGGGCAGGAGGAGAAGGGGACGACAGAGGATGAGATGGTTAGATGGCATCACCAACTCCATGAACATGAGTTTGAGCAAACTCCATGAGATGGTGAAGGACAGGGAAGCCTGGCGTGCTGCAGTCCATGGGGTCACAAGGAGTAGGACACAAATTAGCAACTCAACAACAACAACAGCCTCTGTTCCCAGCAAGGGCGAAAAGGCAGTGGTGGTACTCCCACCCCATACACACACCTGTGGTCTCAGGAATATTCCTCCCTCTTCTCAGGGTCTAGAATCAGGCTACTCAGAGGATCGGGGGCTCAAGACCAGGGTACCCCCTCCTCCATCGGCAGCTGTGGCAGGAACCCCTGTCTCTTATGAATCTGAGTGTCGGTGTTAGGACCATTGGCTCCGGGTTTTATCTTTATATAAATAAATAAGTCACAAGAAGGACCTCTGCACACCAATAACAATAATGCGCCATGACTGAGAACTGTGATGAACTCAACTCTGCATCAGTGGTACCCAAATGCATAACTTTGGAAAAGAGGAGGGGAAAAAATAATAAAGCAAAACACTGCAAGAGAGTAGGTCAGGATGACTACATGAGTGGTAGAGGCTTTGATGACAGAAGGGACATGGGGGATGCTGAGTAGCTTGGAAAGGCCCCAGGAAAGGAGAGTTAACTAGACCTGAAGCCAGGGTGAGGGGCCAGGAGGGAAGCGCTCTTGGCGAGTACACAGCAGGGACAACAGTCCAGGACGCACTCCACCTGACTCTAGTCAGAGGCACCAAGCGAGCCCTGGGTTTCCAAAGGGGAAAGTCAGCACGCCCACAGCAGGGGAGCCCCTGAACACTCGTCAGTCCTAAGAGCTCGCTCTGGGCCCTCCTAATTCCCAGCCGAAGCCAGCAAAATCCAATAGCAATCAAAATAAAACATGCTGGGGGGCAGCCCACTAGGAGCAGTGCAGTTACATTTAAATTTCAGATTAGCCACAAATAATATTTGAGTAAAAGTATGTCCTTAATGGGGCTTCCCCAGTGGCTCAGTGGCAAAGAACCTGCCTGCCAATGCAGGAGACACAGGCTCGATCCCTGGGTCAGGCAGATCCCCTGAAGAAAGAAATGGCAATCCACTCCGGTATTCCTGCCTGGGAAATCCCATGGACAGAGAAGCCTGGCGGGCCTCAGTCCATGGGGTCACAAAAGAGTCAGACACACCTTAGTAATCAGACACAACAAATATCCTCAATATTGCATGGGACATACTTTTGCTAAAAAAAAAATTATTTGTTGTTAATCTGAATTCAAATTTAACTAGGTATCCTGAATCTTTATTTGCTAGATCTGGCAACTCTCCATAATAACAATAGCAGTTAACACTGACTTGTTACACCTTCAGATACTTCTAGTTGTCAGGTTTCCCCTTCACCACGACCCAGTGAAGAGTGTAGTATTATTCCCTTTTTACATACAAAGAAACTGCGATTCCGAAGGATCAAGCCACTTGCCCAAGGTCATGAGGCTGACAGATGCCAGGTCTGGGATGTGGACATCTGTGTTCAGACTCCAGAGTCCAACTCAGGGCAGGTTGCTGTCTCCCAACTCAGCAGGGGCACAAGGCCCAGGCCTCGGCTGCCTGAGCCTCCCTGCCTCCCTGACACACAGCGAAGGTGCAGCCTCCCACAGTGGTGATGCCAAGAGCTACTTGCACAGCTCTCAAAACACGCCTCGAGAAACCTTACGACCAGACCCCAGTCAAAGGCACTAAGCAAGCTCTGGGTTTCCAAAGGTGAAAGTCAGCACATCCCACAGCAGGGGAGCCCCAAGCGGCCTTAAAAGAGCACACTGGCCCTATATTGGTGCAAAGAAAAACACAAGAAGGAGCTCCTGATTTAAGAGTGTGGATAAGCAGCGCAGGTCAGCACAGCCAGGGTCAGAGCCGGGTCACACACCATCCTGCCTGGGGACAGCAAAATGGATGAATGGCCTCTGGGGATGTCCCTTCCCCTTTGGGGATGGCGTTAATGTGAAACTTACAAAACAGGTATCTGATGAGAATGTCACCCCATCCTTCAGCATGACACCCTTTTCTATAATCATGAGTATTTACTGAGCACCTACTGTGTACCAGACACTGTGCTAGATGTTTTCATTGGCCTGTCTAACAATGGGGCACGTAAAACTACAGTCCTGCAGAGTGTCTATTTGCAAATGAGGAACCTGAGACTTGGGGAAGTCATTTATTCAACTAACGCTAGTTAAGCTCTATATATGCCAGACTCTGTCCAAGGTGCTCAAGATACAGCAGTGAACCAAACAAGACCCCTGCCTTCACGGAGCTGGGAGGGGCAGAGATAAAAAACAAATCTACCATGCTATTTCAGGTGCTAAGTATAACGAAGAAAAGTGAAGCAGGGTCAAGGTACAGAATGATAGGGGTGCGGGGTACTTTATCTAAGACAGTCAGGGAAGATGTCTGGAAGGAGGTAATATTCAAGCAGAGGTCTGAAGTGAGGGGCTGAGCATGCGCAGGTCTAGAGGAAGGGAGACCGAAGCAGAGATGACAGACAATCCATGCAGAGGCCCTGAGGTAAGAGTGACAAAGACACGACCGAGATAAGGCCAGTGGGCTGGAGCCAGCACCGGAGAGTGGGAGGGGTAGGAGGTGAGTTTGGAGGGGATGGCAAGGGCCAGTCATCTTTAAAGGATCGTGTGGTATGAAGAAATGGATGGAGAAGAGAGTGAAGAAATGGATGGAAGGATGGATGGATGAAAGGATGTATGGATGGAAGGATGAATGGGTGAATGGAAGAACAGAGAGACAAATGTGTAGATAAATGGATTTATCTGATCAGAGGTCAAAATACAGACAGCTTACAAGTTGATAAAATGTGTCTGATGTTCCATTCCCAAATAACCAATTCCCTGGGAGTCCCAGGCAAGGACTTTTCTTAATAATGTAAGTCTCCTAGACAGAAAATTCAATCCAAAGCACAACAGGCAAATCAGGTCTTCATTCCAAGGAAAGCATTACAAAGGCCACAGGATGGCAAGCCAGGAAGAAATGCCTTGCCTTCTATCTCTAACGTCTGTCTTTATCTCTAAGCCAGCTTCCAGATGGGCGCCCACTCCCAGCAGCTGGGAGCTGGGATCCCAGAACTCTTCCTAAGTCCTTGAGCAAGAAAATCCCCACCAGAAGGAAAAAAACAGCATGCCAGAGGCCAGAGCAGAGCCAAAGGCTTCCTGCACGTGGCCCGACGGCCAGGAACCCAGCCCAGCACAGCCATCGCACCCCAGACCCTCGGCCACCTGCCCAACCTCACCTCCAAGTCCTTCTCCAGCTCCAGCCCAGCCTCCATCAGGTTGTGCTCAAACTCCTCTCGCTGCTCCTTCCTCTCCTCCTCCAGGGCATCGAGCGGCCCCAGCTCGATGTCACCGGGAGCCCCCGCCTGGGGGTCCTTGCCCGTCTCGCCATTGGAGACGATAGCCAGATTGTGGCCCGGGGAGCTGTGGCCGGGGTGCGCCCCGCGTTTCCGGTAGTGGTAGGCGAGCACGTAGTCCACCTTCCTCTGGCTGTCATAGAAGTGCATGCGGCTCACGCGGGCCTCCGAGGACACCGGCTCGCTGGCCTCCAAGTAATTGTTGATGACCTGGCCGAAGAAGAGGGGACACGGAGCGGCGACATCCAGTGAGGGAGGGGCGAGAGGCGCGGGAGGCTGACCTGGCGCTCTGGGACCTGGGACGGGGACAAGGAGGCCAGGCCCTCACAGCGAAAGGACAGAGAGGCCCGAGTTCATCGGCCAGGCCGCCACTCCTCCGCCCCAGCCCCGGGTCTAGCCCCGGCCCATAGACGCAGCACACATGCACGCTCACGCACACAGATGCATATGCAGCGTCAACCCTGCGCATCCCACCACCGGCCTCCCTCCGCGCACCAAGCCCCATTCCAGCACACGCGCACAAGTCGAGCACTCAGCCTCACACCGGCGCACACTGTGCCTACCTGCGTCACCCACGCGCTCTGACACGAAGGGCCCCCCACATGCACCACGACACCCCTTCCTCTTTGCAGAGGTGCAGGCCTGCCTGCAAACACGCCGTACTCACCGGCAGGTTCTCTGGATCCATTGGAACAAAGGCCGATTTCTAGCCGCCTGGCCCACCCGACTCCTACCCCACGGGGGATTCACTGTCCACTCTGCGCCTCACAGCGCCATATCCTCCTCTACCCGCTCTCCGTCCTCCCCAGCCACTGGCGAGGACCCTGCCAGAGAGGCTGCGGTCCACTCCCGTCTGCTCCTGGAGGCGATGGGAGGTTGAGAAGAGGAGGAGAAAGAACTAGGTGGAGCCGGGGGAGGGACCTGCCTCCCGCTTTGGGTGTTTCCCTGTTTATTACCAGTTTGATACCCAGCTGCCTCCGCAGCCACCTGAGAGGTCACCTGGGCAACCAGATGAAGCGCCAGGCACAGGGGAGAGCCTCAGAGGCGCCCCAGCTGAGGTCCGGGGAGGGCCGGGGAGCCTGCAGGCCAGGGGTGGGGCCACCCGGCCTCTTACACCTGTCTTCCCCATCCTCCTCTGACCAGGGGACCCAGTGCTGCTGGGACAGTGTGCCATCCCGTCTTGGAGAGACAGGAGATGAAGAGAGCCTAACAGAAACCCCGCCCACACACACAAACCCACAATACACACCCCGTGCCCCCAAGTGGAAGGCATCCCACAGGCCCGCCCATCCACACGCCCCAGTACTCACAGAGCTGTTGGGGGCGCTCCCTCCGCCGGACGCCTGGCCGGAACCTTGGGGGACACTGCCCTGCAGACTGGCTGGGGGACCCGGCGCCTGAAGGCACTGCTGTCCGTGTTTGGGGCCCTGACCCCCTCTGACCACTGCCCGCGGGCTCAGCCGGCGTGGGGAGCCAGGGAGCAGGGGGATGTCTGTGAAAGACAAGGACACAGAGGGACAGCAGCTTCAGGGGATGGGAAAGCATGGACACAGGACCCAGAGCAGCTGAGGCACTGAACCTGGGACCCCAGGGCAGCCCTGAGAACACACCACACTCCCCACAGCTGCCCACCGCCCCCACCAGCCAGTCCTCATAGGCTTAGTTAGCCAGGCTCACATTGGCCATAGGGGAGGGGGTAGGGTGTTCCCATCTCACACACACACACACACACACACGCACACGCACGCGCGCGCGCATGCGCGCGCACACACACATGGCGCCTAGAGCCACCAGCAGTAGCTCCTTCTTTTTTTTTTTTTTTTTAGGTTTGAGGCATTTTATTATAAAAAGCTGGGACGCATAAGAGAATAAGAACTTAAGTCATCATACATTTACTTCATTTTGTAGCTTGACAGCTACAAATCTAGCAAATCTTTAGCTTCATTGATTTTGGCTGCTATATAAGGAGATCCTCCCTTGTCTGGGTGATTTAAAAGCATAATTCGTCGATGAGCATCTCTTATTTTGGCTTTATTGGCAGTAGGGCTTACACCTAGTATTAATGCTGCTTCCCGTTTTGTCATTTTGGGTTCAAACCCACCTCTGTAATAGCCACCACTGAAGGCAGTTTTTGGTAGACTTTGAAAAACTTGTTTTACTTGAGGCTCCATATGCTTCATGGCTTGCAAAGCATAACGACCTGCAAATCCTGCAGCAGCAATGGTCAGTCCAACTGCTACCACTGTACTGGCCATGGCACCTGCTCGGTTCCCCTGCTTCCACCAGGAGCGCGGTTCATCCCAGCCTACCAAGTTTATGCCTTAATCACAAAGTGATTCAGCCACTACCAGCACTTACAAACCACCTAGGCAAGCGCCCCAGGAAATACGGCAGTGGCGGCCGTAAACTAGGTCAGAAAATTGTCGTAAAAGTGGGCCAGCGGACGGGCGCAGTAGCTCCTTCTGATGATG
>NW_011494785.1:1025339-1034629 GCF_000754665.1 Bison bison bison | reverse complement strand
GATGATGACTGTCATAATCTCTTACGGTTCCCAGACATGAGGAGGGCAGTTGCCTGGAGGCAGGGTGGGTGGGGCACTGCTGGAGAGACACCCTTTATTAATGCCAAAGGTTTAGTCTTTAGGGTCCCTCCCAGGGCAGCAAGAGAAGGGGGCACCCTGGCAGCCCTCACACCCCTGAAGAAGACAGACCAAGAGTGGACTCAGGGCAAGGGTGACCTCTGACCCAAGGGCCACCTCTGGGGCCCTTAAGGGGTCTCCACACCCCTGCTGCCCCCCATGGCCTCAGAGCAGCCCAGTCTCTCCCTCCCCCAACACCCCAGAGCAGCCTTTCAGGGCACCCAGGATGACACCTTGGCCCTGCCCCGAACTGACTCTGAGGTCTCTGAGCCTGCTTCTTCAACTGTAAAAGGAGGAGACTCCCCCAAACTTGCAGGTTTGTAGTGAAAATGAGAATGAGAGATACACATACAAAGCACCTGGACAGTCATTAGCCTGCAGGTATGCAATAAAAAGTGGTTATGATCATTGTTCTTATTCTTTTCATTTTAAACTTCTTGTGAGCAGAAATCACATCTTATACATCTACCTGGTAGCTCAGTCAGTAAAGAATCTGCCTGCAGTGCAGGATACCTGGACTCATTCCCTGGGTCAGGAAAATCCCCTGGAGACGGGCAAGACAACCTACTCCAGTATTCTTGCCTGGAAAATCCTATGGCCAGAGGAGCCTGGCAGGCTACAGCCCATGGGGTCGCAAGAGTCGGACTTAAAGACTAAACGGATGGACAGAGTTAAACATTAAATGATAAACTTAACAGACGAGTTAACGACTAAACCACAACCTAGCCCTTAGCACCTGCTGAATGAAGGAACGAATGAACGGACCAAAGGCAGCTTTTCCCAGTCTCTTAGAGCTTCTGGTCAGTTACAGGGTTGAGGAGTAGCCCCATACCTGTGCCCAGCTCTCTGCTGGGCAGTTTCGGGAGGACTGGAACTTGGGTCCCTGCGCTTGAGAGATGTATCAATATCATCACTTTGTGAAGATACCGATGATGTGCAGGAAACACAGTTACAGCCAGCAAGTAAAGATTCCACAACTGGTTTCTAGACTGTGGGCTCTGGCCTATATTGAGGGAACCAGAACGGTGGAAAAGTCAAAGTAGCTTCAGGAATCTGCATCTTGAAGCATCTGGAAGGCAGGGGACAGAACACTGAGGGCCAGGAGTGGGCATGCATGCTGGTGGGGCGATGGGGGCCTCCAGTTTAGGATATCAGGGGAGGGGCTTCTGTCCTCAGTTCCCAGTCTTGCTCATCCCTCTCCCCTTGTGCATTTCTGCCCAGATCAGAACTGAGAGCAAGACTGTGCACCCGAGGGTGTGTGTCTAAACACGCCCTGAAAACCTCCATGTATGTCTAAACAACCGGAGACCATCCTGATGAGTACCTGGGCAGGTGATACAGCGGATGCTCATTCAAGGCCCATACTTCCTTGACAGCATTCAAGGAATGAATTCACACCAGTGACCCTGGTAGCTCAGATTAAGAGGCAGCCCAAAGCTTTAGTCACACCACTGTCTGGGAGCCACCATCCCCTAAAGGAGCCACTGGGGCTTTGAGGCTGGCCTCCAGGGCCCCACCAGCCACCCTAGCCACTCCCTCTGCTGGCCCTCTGATATACGGATCACTGCTGCCTGGGGTCCTGCTTTCATGCCCGCCTCCTCCCATAACCAGCGATTAGAGAACAGCGCGGAGTTCAGCCGTTCCAGCTCCAGAAAGACATTCCAGGAAATAATGGCATTTTAGAGAGCTCTGTTGGGCTTCCCTGTTGGCTGAGACAATAAGGAATCTGCCTGAAATGCAGGTTCAGTCTCTGGGTGGGGAAGATTCCCTGGAGGAGAAAATGGCAACCCACTACAGTATTCTTGCCTGGAGAATTCCATGGACAGAAGAGCCTTGCGGGCTACAGTCCATGGGGTCGCAAAGAGTTGGACACAGCTGAGCAACTCACACACGCACACAGAGCTCTCTTTGCAATACCGACTCCATTTTTATTTCCCTTCTTACACCATTCACTTGGCTCCTAGCACAGATGGCCTTGAACAGGAGATCCCTGGGTGTTTGTGGCTTAGCCACCCTCCTGGGTTCTGGGGGTGTGATACTGTGATTTATTGTAAAAACAGATAATTTGGCCTTTGTTCTGTACCTGCTACAGAGCTCGTAAAACCCTCAGAATTTCCTAAGTGTGGAGAGCAATCAAGGTGTCTTTTGTTATGTTAATGAGGTGACTTTTGGGAAGCTCCCCGATAACCTACGAATGGGGCCTGGTTGCTAGGGGAACTGACCTTGTGATGAGACGGTGGACCTTGCAGTCTCCCCTCCCCTCCCTCCGCCTGCCCTCCTAGGAGGCTGTAGGACTGGAGATTGAGCTTAGTCACCATGGGTGGCCGGAAACTTAATCAATTGTGCCTGTGTAATGAAGTGCCCCAAAAGGATGTATTACAATCAGTCATGCCCCTATAATGAAGCCCCCAAAAGGACGGAGTTCACTGAGCTTCCAGGTTGATGAACAAGTGGAGATGTGGGAAGAACAGCACATCCAGAGGGCATGGGATTCCAGGTCCTTCCCACGTATCTTGTCCTCTGCATCTCATTCATCTGGCTCTTCCTGAGTTGTACCCTATCCTTTCATAATAAACAGTGATCTAGTGAGTAATGCTTCCCAGCTGGATCAGTGGTAAAGAACCCACCTGCCCATTCAGGAGACGCATGAGACTCGGGTTCAATCCCTGGGTCGGGAGGATCACCTAGAGGAGGGCATGGCAACCCACTCCAGTATTCTTGCCTGGAGAATCCCATGGACAGAGGAGCTTGGAGAGCCACAGTCCAAATGATCGCAAAGAGCCAGACATGACTGAAGCAACTGAGCATACATGCATGTACATATGTTTATGTGCAACAGAATATTACCCAGTCATAAGAAAGAATGAAACAATGTCATTAGCAGCATCATGGATGGACCTAGAGATTACCATACTAAGTGAAGTAAATCAGACAAAGAAAGACAAGTATCATATGATATCACTTATATGTAGAATCTTTAGAAATGAGACAAATGAGCTTATCTACAAAATATGCTTCCAAGGTGGCTCAGTAGGTAAAGACTCTCCCTGCAATCCAAAAGACAGAGACATGGGTTTGATCCCTGGGTCAGGAGGATGGAAACAAACTCACAGACATAGAAAACAAACTTAGGGCTACCAAAAGGGAAATGGGGTGGGGGAACAATAAATTAGCAGTTCGGGATTAGCAGATGCATACTACTATATATAAAATACATAACATGGTCCTATGGTTGAACACAGGGAGCTGTGTTCAATATTCTGTGATAAACCACAACGGAAAAGAAACAAAAAAGAACAGGAATGTATACATATAAATGAATCACTTTGCTGTGCATCTGAAACTAACACAACACTCACTGTAAATCAGCTATACTTCAAAAATAAAAAGAAGACAATAAGAAGCATTTGAATCTGTTGGCTAGCTAATGTCACCCCAGCTCACCATTCATTCATTCACACATTCAAAACCATTTCATAATCATTTACCACACACCTTGTCCTGTCCTGGATGCTGAAACTTGAAGATCTCAGAGTCTCCTTGGGGAGACAAACGGTCTAAATCTGTAACTTTAATATATAATAAGGGTACTAAATCACAGAAAACTTACCATTTTTGATAGGCCCCTATGACAGAGACTTGGGCTTCCCTGGTGGCTCAGACAGTAAAGAATCCGCCTGCAATGAAGGAGACCCGGGTTCGATCCCTGGGTCAGGAAGATCCCCTGGTGAAGGAAATGGCAACCCACTCCAGTATTCTTGCCTGGAGAATTCCATGGATAGAAGAGCCTGGCGGGCTACAGTCCACGGGGTCGCAAAGAGTCGGACACAACTGAGCAACTAACACTTCACTTCATGAAACAGACTACAAGCTGCTTACCAAAATCCATGTTCTCCGCTTCTCCCTGAACACACAGCTAGACCATATTTCCGAGCCTCCCTGATGTGGCCACGAGACTGAATTCCAGCCAGAGGAATGCGAGCAGAGTGTTATGTGCTATTTCTAGGTCTGACCCATCAAAACCTTCCATGACTGCTCCTGCGCGCTGTTTCCCTGCTCCCTGATAACTGGAGTGGCAACCCTCGGGGCCACCTCGGAAGTCACAAATGAAGTTGGCTGAGCCCCCATCATCCCGGGTCCCTGAAAAGCTTTTGGGGAAAGAGCCACCCTACCAACTTGATCACCCACCTAGCCCTATCTCTTTAGCAAGCAGTGCACTCTTGTTATGCTTTACTCCTTATTTTTAAGTCTGTTCATTAGAGCAACTAGCTGAGCATAAGGTGCCCTCCACTATCAATGTGCATAATAATAAATAACTTCACTTACTAGGGCTTCCCTGGTGGTTCAGACATTAAAGAATCTGTCTGCAATTCAGGAGACCCGGGTTCAATCCCTGAATAGGGAATATCCCCTGGAGGAGGAAATGGCAACCCACTCCAGTATTCTTGCCTGGAGAATTGCATGGACAGAGGAGTTTGGTGAACTATAATCCACAGGGTCACAAAGAGTTGGACACGACTGAAGAACTAACACTTGCTTACACGGGCAGTAATTCAGCCCACAGAGATACCATCCATACTCGTACTACAGAGCCTTGTTCAACTTCCCCCAGGTTGACAGACAGCATAACTCCCTCGTGCCTGCACACTCCAGGTGGGGAGAGATGCTCAGAGGTAGGGACTGGACGTCATCTCTGGCCCTCACTGCAGCCTGGCACACAGCCGGTGCTCAAGGAAAGAGTGGATACAAAATTGAGATGCAGAAAAGAAGAGCAGAGAGGGATTTCTGGTCAGTCGTCTCTCCTGTGCTTTGTGGCGTGGAATTTTGGAGCTTTGGAGGGTAAAAAAATTGAGAGGCTTTGTCACCAGCAGAACCACATTTTAAGGAATGGAAAGAATGGATGTATGTGCACGTATAACCGAATCACTTTGCCTGAAAATAATGCAGCATCATAAATAACGCCACTCCAATATAAAGTAAAAATTTCATTAAAAAAAAATAAATGCTAAAGGATGTTCTTCACGATGAAGGGAAGTAAAACAGATAGGCACTGGATAGGAACTGCTCCTGAGGGGAGAGTCTTGTATTCCTTTCTTACGAAGGCGAGGAGAAGAGATTGTAAGTCACTGGTCAAAATGGACTATTAGCCACTAAATTTTCTACATGCTACAAGCCATCATGCGTCGGTGCTCAGTCACTCAGTCATGTCCAACCCGTTGCGACCATATGGACTGTAGCCACCAGGCTCCTCTGTCCATGGGATTTTCCAGGCAAGAATACTGGAGTTGGTTGTCATTTCCTATTCTGGGGGATCTTCCCAACCCTGGGACAGAACCTGCATCTCCGACACTGGCCGGTGGATTCTTTACCACTGAGCTACCTGGGAAGCCCACAGGCCACTATTTCTCAAGTTAGAGGTTCGTTATCTAATGATTTGAAAGATAGTCGGTTATCTAATGGTTTGAAAACAGCATGTTTTTTTCAGTATAATAGAGTAGAACGGACCAGAAAAGTATAAAACAGAAACACCTGTTTTAAAATAAAGACAGACACAATAAAATAAATGCCCACGTGCAAAATAATACCTTTCTAAAAAGCTACTAATGAAACTACAGCTCTTTATGCTGGGCAGTGTCTTATACATCATACAAATGCCACCGTGACATTCTTCTTAAAGTTTAATGTTGATGAACTAGTCTCATTTTCCTAGGCAATGGGACCCATGTAACTTATTATCTCTTTTCTGATCTGCCTGTCAGGAGGTTATCAGTAAGTTTTTCTCAATTACAGTACCTATTCTTATCTAGGTTTGGCTGATATAATAATATGTGCCCAATCTTTCATTCTTTGGCATTTGCTCATTTTCCCTTAAGTTTTATGGTATCTAGGTTTCCTTTCTTGCAATTTGTTTGAAGGTTAATAAATAAGAAATAGAAGTAGTTACTGATATAGGAAAAAAATAAAAATGAATTAGAAAGGAGTTAGGGTCAAGAATCATTACCAAAATATTAAAAACCGGTATTTTTTTCTATTTAATTATTTTCAACGGGCACGTATCATTACTTTTAAATTCTTAAAGCTATTTTTAATTAGTTTATGATGAATAACAGGCATCAGTGATTGCTAGAAAAGTGTGAGTTTTCCCATTTTTCTAGAAATCAGTGAACCAGTCGGAAGATGTGAGGGTGGGACTGCCCTGGGGGTCCAGTGGTTAAGACTCTGAATTCCCACTGCACAGGGCACAGGTTCAGTGCCTGGTCGGGAGCATAGAATAAATAAAAGTACTCTACAAAACAAAAGGAAATATTTTTTTAAAAAAGGAGAAGATGCAAGGATGGCATGCTTTATATTTGTGTTTGCTACACAATGGGGGGAGGATCTCACCCGGCTCCTTGAAAGAATTGTCATCTTTTTGTAGTTTTAGCGCAAGTTAACATAGATGGAGAACTGTCAGCCAGATGGACTTATAAATTATTTGCTTAGAGTTTCTGGAGAGAGGGCAGGGTTGTCTGTAGGAGCCAAAGAAAGACTTTAGTACATCTTGAAATGTATTAATACTACGAAGTGTGAAAGTATTATTTGCTTCAGTCATGTCCGACTCTGTGCAACCCCATGGACTGTAGCTCGCCAGGCTCCTCTGTCCATGGGATTTCCCAGGCAAGAATACTGGAGTGGGTTGCCATTCCCTTAGCCAGGGGATCTTCCTAACCCAGGGATCGATCCCAGGTCTTCTGCACTGCAGGCGGAATCTTTATAGTCTGGGCCACCAGGGAGACTGTGAAGTATGGATGTGGTTAATTTCATTGGTGTGTTCTGAACAAGCCTGTTCTTGACCCCGCCTCCTCCTTTCTTGTCCAACAATGAGCGCAGCGGTGACCTTAGGGCACCAAGAGTGGAGAATGTAAGGTCCTGTCGGTCCAGTGTGCGCGTGCCCTGTTGATCCTTGCAGCTCCAGCGCTGAGCACTGACTGGCTCCACAAGTGTGCATGAACTGGTGTGCGCTGCCCCCACCGGTGCATGGTGTGCGGATCCATAGACGTGACCGTGAGCTGGGATTACCAGAATCCATCAGACACTGGGCAAGTTCTCTGCAGGCAGTGGGTCAGTCTCCCACGTGTCTGTAAACCATCAACGTGGAATTCAGGCAATCAGTGCTCACTAAAGCACGTCCCCAGTGTGAACCACAGTGGCACGCACGAGTTCAGTGATGACAACTGGCCTTCTTAGGTTTGATCCCACTAGATAAACTAACCCTGATGACTCTAGACTGGAAGTCGTGTCAAGGCAAGCCATGCCTGGAATATGACCACAGCATCAACTATCAGCCTTGCAAAATGAATATCTCCCTAAAGGCCCCACTTGCACCCACACTTCCACCCACCCCTTCCTTGCCAACATCTACACTTCCTTCTAATGGCTTCTGAAGAACAGAATGAGAGCAACAAGGTGAGGTGGTAGGGAAGTGAGTTAGAATTCCAACTTTATCCTTTACTGATGATTCACTGGTGAACCCAATGTAATGGGTATTTCCTAACCTCTCTGAACCTCAGGTTCCTCTTCAATGACATGGATTTCATATTGACCCCAAGGCTGTTGGGAAGTGAAGTGCAGTATCTGTATGCACAGTGTCTAAGTATGTCTCCTCTTTCTCTTTGAAAGTCAAAAACATACAGCCTGAGCCCCAAGACTCCATGTGATCTGGCTCACCCTCTCCCTCACCCTCCAGGCACCGGGTTTCCCCCCTGACTTTTCGGACAGCCCAAGCACATTGCTGCCCCAGGGTCTTTCGTCTCTACTGCTGTTGCATGCGGAGAAGGCAATGGCAAGCCACTCCAGTACTCTTGCCTAGAAAATCTCATGGACGGAGGAGCCTGGTAGGCTGCAGTCCATGGGGTCGCTACGAGTTGGAGGCGACTGAGCGACTTCACTTTCACTTTTCACTTTCACGCAATGGAGAAGGAAATGGCAACCCACTCCAGTGTTCTTGCCTGGAGAATCCCAGGGACGGCAGAGCCGGGTGGGCTGCCGTCTATGGGGTCGCAGAGTCGGACACGACTGAAGTGACTTAGCAGCAGCAGCTGTTGCTTGAGGGCTTCCCTGGTGGCTCAGCAATAAAGAATCTGACTGCAATGCAGGAGCCATAGGAGACACGGGTTCAATCCTGGGTCAGGCAGATCTCCTGGAGGAAGGCATGGCAACTCACTCCAGTATTCTTGCCCAAAGAATCCCATGGACAACAGAGCCTGGCAGGTTATGATCCATAAGGTCTCAAAGAGTCAGACACGACTGAAGCAACTTAGCATACATGCATGCCGTTCTTGATCATTCTCCAGGTGTCCACGTGGCTGGTTCCTTCTTTGAAGGCAATCTTTTTACAAACTCCTCCTCCCCAGCAACCTGATCACAAATATAGATGGATTCTACTTTGTAGCTAGAGGCCAGATTCTCATCTCTAGTGGCCAAGTTTCTGTTCTTTGTGTGCTCTAGGAATGCCAGGCTGCTCTCAGCCAGTTGAAGGGTCCACGACATGGGTGGATTAACAGGAAATTAGATCCTCATTAGAAAAAATGAAACACAAGCTCCTTGTAGCCCTCAGTGTCTCTGGCCCCCCACCCCAGTCCTGCCCCACAGTGGAAGTGGGCAGAGAAGGGGCAGAGAAGCTGGACCAGACAGAGCCTGAGGCTAGTGTTTGGAACCCATCTCCCTGATCACACAGCCTCCTCCATCAGCCAGCAAAGAGGCCCAGGGCCCACCTAGAAGTAACTCAGAGAGCAGTGCAGGTGCCCAGAAAGGACCTGCTTAGGTTCCTGGCTCCCAAAATGATGGCGCCTAGCAGGCCACAGTGAAGGGGCAATTGGGCCCTGGATGCCTGGCAGCTGGGGCAGGTTTCTGATGTCCAATCCCAAGAGCAAAGCCCAGACAAGTTGTCTTATCACCTTCTGGAGGAGCCCCCTCTTGTCCAAGATCCTCCCTCACCTGCCACCTGCCTTTGGGGCTGAGATTTAACCTTGCTCTGCAGAAACTTCTGCCCTAGACCAGCATTCACACGGTCCCGGAGCGTCTCTCCACATGTGCTCACATAGTCCCAGACTCACACCTGCCTTCCAGTCCCCTGTACCCACTGTTCATGCCAGTGAAGTGAGCACCTTCCCCGGCCCCTGCCACTCCACGCC
>NW_011494785.1:1021433-1025239 GCF_000754665.1 Bison bison bison | reverse complement strand
CTCTCTCATGAATCACTGGAAACAAGACTCCAGACAGAATCGCCTTCTAGGCAGGGTCAAACCCACCAAACGCACATGTGTATTCAGGATCACCTGAAGATGCAGAAGGGTCATGCCCTGCTCCCCTAAACGCTGCCTCAATTTGCTTTTCCTCTTAAATAAGCTCCCGGAGAAAGACACACCTGTGCTTCCCACGTAAATGTGTAAATGCCCTTCCTGGGGTGGATAAGGGCTGGGGGAGACTTTCTGAAATTGTGAGGATGCTCCAAGAGGCTAAACCCAAGTTGCAGGGGGTGAGTCTGAACCTCTGTCCTCAGCAGACTGTTTCTGAATTAAACCTCAGCTATTTGCTCATCCATTCAGATGTGCTAAACACCCCCTGACTTGTAACAAGGAGAAGATAAAGAGATTGGAATTGGTAATTCATCAACAAAAAGCTGCTGCACCAATCCCCTAACTCTCGTCCTGCCTCTTTTCTCCTTGATAGGACATGAGTGTCCAGGAAACCGCTCAGGTGTCCCTCGCCTTCCGAGGGTGAGAGCCACCCCAGTGTGAGAAGTTGCTGGTCTGGGTGCCCCAGCATCCAGGGGCACCCGTTGCTCCACAGACAAGCGTGGGACCCCTGAGCTTGGAGTCCCAGGACAGGGCAGTCTTGGGCTGAACAAAGGGCTTTCATGTCAGGGATCATAGACTGAAATCATGTCTGCCTGTCTAGCCAGCAGACAGGGATCTGCTCTGCGAAGCCCCCTCCAGGTTCACCCGGGGTCACCAATCTCAAGGGTAGGAATAGGGATGCCCTCTCCTTCACTCCCAGCTCCCTCTCCGTCCTACAAGATTCTAGATGCTCAAGACCAGGTCCATGCAAGGGAGACTCACCATGCAGCCCCGAGGTGGTGGCCATGGAGCGGGCGCACTGGACCCGAAACCCCGACTGTCCCGCGGCTGCGCTGGCGTCTGCACTGGCTTATTCAGCCGCCGGGCTAATTCCATCTCGGCTCAGCTCCGTCTGGACGTGCCCGCCCCTGCCTGCTGCTGCTGTCTCCTCCCCCATCCCTCGCTGGGCCACCCGGCCTCCTCCGGCTGCGCCCTGGGCGCACCGGCCGCTAGTCGCGCCACGTGAAGGAATAAGCGCGTTCCCGCCAGCGGGTTGAGTCTGGGTCACGCTCGGGTTAATGAAGCTGAGGGGCCAGACCGTAAGACTGCGGCTCTCCCTGCCCTGGGCGCTGCCTCCTAACCTGGTTCGGGTGTGAGCATTCAGCAGGATTATCTCTTGAACCGTCTGCCTGATTAGTTTCCAATCCCGCCCAGAAACCCCGCTTCCCACCGCCCTGTCGCTGATCGCCTGGGTGGGGGTGGGTGCTTCCCCGCACACCTGCCTGCACTCTACCCGCCACCAACTGTCCCCCACCTTTCTGGAGACTAAAAGGAGCAAAAGTGGAGGAATCTCGCCCCAGGGACAGGAAGAGGAGCTGCAAGTAGTAAGGGGAGGGGCAGGTTTTAGAAAAGCTTCCCAGGGAGACTGTGGGACCAGTTGAGAAAACAGATGTTGAAAGCTCGATCCTAGGAAAAAAGAGGAGCTCAATCTCTCTGGAATGGCTTTGGTACCTAGCCATGGGCAAGGGGATGGAAAAGAAGACCTCCAAAGGGCCATTCTGCATGATGAAATCTACAATTCCAAGATGCCCCTAAGGTAAGCGAGTGCATTAATATCAGGGACCCAGACAATGAAAAGGTATTATGTTAACACATATGTCAAGTTGGCTCTGTATGACCACAGACTTTCCCATCTCCCATGCTGATAAGGTGGGCTGGTGGGACTGCTCGCCACTTTATGCACGCATGTTCAGTCACGACGTCATATCTTACTCTTTTGGAGTCCCATGGACTATAGTCCATCAGGCTCCTTGGTCCATGGGATTTTTCAGGCAAGAATACTGGAGTGGGTTTCCATTTCCTCCTCCAGGGGATCTTCCTGACCCAGGGATCAAACCTACGTCTCCTTCACTGAAGGCGGATTCTTTATTGCTGAGCTACTGGGGAAGCCCCTCCCTACTTTGTACATTATATCAATTGATGATGAACCTGAGACAGTAAAGGGAGTCGGGAGCTGAGCAGAAGGAAAACCAGAAACAGCATGTGCCCACCCCAGCCCATCCCTGGCGGGCTATGTCCTGGCTGCCAGGAGTAATCAAGGCTGATATGGATACAGACATCCACTCCCTCAGCACCCTTCTCAGAGCCTTCCCCAAAAGAATGAGTTCTAACAACCATTCTATGTTTTACCTCCTGTGTACCCATTTCACAGATGAGGAGACTGCAGTGTAAAGGTCAGGCCCCATATCTCTGAGGGCTGAGCTCACTCCGGAGTCTGTGCTCTAACACTTGGATCCTGACTCCTTTCTCTCCCAGACACGCCCTTCACTCACTTCCGGGAACCCTTCCGTATGTGTTTCCAATGCCAAGAGGCCTGGAAACATTTCCACCTTGGTTCATCTCTTCTCTCTCTCCACATACTCCCTGAGACTCTTCCTCAGATTCTCACTTTGGGGTACTGTCCCATCTGGTCTGAGGGTGACAAGACAGAGAGTCCTGGGAGAAGACTCTTGAGAGTCCCTTGGACCGCAAGAAGATCAAACCAGTCAATCCTAAAGGAAACCAACCCTGAATATTCTTTGGAAGGACTGATGCTGAAGCTGAAACTTCAATACTTTGGCCACCTGATGTGGAGCCAACTCATTAGAAAAGACCCTGATGCTGGGAAGGATTGAGGGCAGGAGGAGAAGGAGGTAACAGAGGGTGAGATGGTTGGATGGCATCACCAACTCAATGGACATGAGTCTGAGCAAACTCCAGGCAATGGTGAAGGACAGGGAAGCCTGGCGTGCTGCACTCCATGGGGTCACAAAGAGTCAGACACAACTGAGCAACTGAACAGCAAGAGCTGGGACCAGAGGCAGATCCACCTTGGAACGCGTGTAGAGTGGGAGAGCTCCTGGTTCACATCCCACTATGTTTCTCCTTCAGCATCCTATTTACCCTGCTCCCTGACGTTTTTTTTAAATCAAAACATGCGATTTTTCAAGTTTAGCTTTTTCCTTGGTAGTGAATCGTCCTGTCAGTAAATACGAGGAGAACTCGGGCTATGGGAGCACTGGGAAATTGGAACCCCCTGTTGAAGAAGTAGCCTCCCACTGAGTTTCTTGGAGCCCCATGCCACCAACAGCACCTCGGTCCTGGGGTGGAGCATCAGGCGACCAGTCAGGAGAGAGACAGCTATTAATAATTCTCTGGCCCCGGATCTGCTTTCCCACAGAGACCTTAGAGACTACTCAAAGTTGGAGGTGGGGTGATGATGGATAGAGGGCGACAGCCTTTGAATTATTGAGCAGTTATATAAAACTTCTCTCCATTCCTCCTTCCCTCTACCTGGCTAAAACTCCCCACCAACACGACTCAACGCAACTCATGCCATTTGCCTCCAACGTTATCTTCCCTGGAGGTTCTTATCCAGCGGAAGCAGAAAGGCCTAAAAATGCAGCCCTCCCCGGTTCTGGTGAGATCAAGGCTGAATCTGTCAGGACTAGATTCATGTGGCTCTGGTGGACCAGCCCGAGGGTTCTTGCCCAGGTGTCCAGGTCCTTGGGTTCTGAACCTGGCCTTGCCACCCAGCGGCTGTGTGACCTTGGGCAAGTCACTCACGCTCTCTGAGCTACCTTCATCCTCGGTGAAGGGGCCGGAGAGGGCAGTGGATGAGATGATGTCTAAATCCTTCCCAGCTTCATTGTCCAGTGGCTGCACTGAGGACA
>NW_011494785.1:975839-1021333 GCF_000754665.1 Bison bison bison | reverse complement strand
TCCAGTGGATGCACTGGGTACAGTCTCTCTCGGGGGTGAAAAGGATCTGGTGTGAAAGCCTGGGCTCCCTCTCCACTCCCCAGCCCCCACCTCAGCACCCGGCTCAGAGCAGCCCAGCCATCTCAACCTGGATGAACCACCAGCCTTTGACGAGAGGATAGATTGGCCTTTATTGTGAGCCCGGGAAGGTCCGGGCGTAGAGTGCGCATGCGCGGAGCAGGGATCGCCGAGCCTAGCGGGAGGCAGCGGGTGTCCGTGGCGGGCGGGCAGCGCGTCACGGGCTGCATTTCCTGGAGGAGCACTGGCACTGCAGGGCGTTGAGGACCACATGGTGGATGATGGAGCCGTTGGTGCAGCGCAGAGGCACTGGCATGGGCTCCGTGCGCGTCGGCGAGCAGCAGGAACACTGGTCCTGCACGTCCTCCGTGTCGATGGAGTACAGGGCTTTGCTGGTGCATCTTCCCTGCAGCGGGAAAGAGAGGCAGCGACGCGGGTGATAGAGAGTCCTAGGGTGGGGAGGCTCTGGGGCAGCCGGCTTCTTGCACCTGCCCTCCTCCAGGCCTGGCCTCGGCCAGAGGAACCCAGGACAGCAGGCAGTGTGTCTGAAAGGCCTCCCCTAATTGGAACTCTCACACCCAGCCCTGTAGCTGCAATTTCTATGCATGTTTGATGGATCTCCAGGGAAGGCAGCTCCCGTGTTCCATAAGTAACCCTCCGTTCTCCTCAAAGGAAGCTTTGAATCATTGCTGATATTTTTTAATCTTCTGGGGTCAAAATTTCTCAGTTAACTTCAATAAAACATTTGCTTTCAAAAGGAAAAAAATGTTCCTAGTTTCTTTCACATCTCCTCCCTGTGAACTTCCCAGATCTTTTCACAATGTATCTCAAGAGAGGTGTTCGAATGAAGAGACCCGTCCTCTGAGCAGAGGACCCCTTACCTGGCAGTAGTGAATGTCCACTTCGTCTTCAGATTTGCAGTCTCCCACCTTGATGGACTTCACCCTGGCTGTGATGTCCTTGCACTCAGGCTCCTCACCTACAGGGCAAGTGAGAGATGGGACCTGTTCTCCCGTTCGACACTGTCCACTCCAGTTCCCTTATTCACTAGACATAGGTCAGTTTCACAGTAACCAGGTCACCAGAGCCAGCTACAGAGAGGGCAAGTCAGTGATCCTGGTTCCCCTCAGCTTCTCCTGCTAAGTCGCTTCAGTCGTGTCCTACTCTTTGCAACCCCACAGACTGCGGCTCACCAGGCTCTTCTGTCCATGTGATTTCCCAGGCAAGAATACTAGAGTGGGTTGTCATTCCCTTCTCCAGGGTGTTTTCCTGACCCAGAGATCGAACTTGCATCTCCTGCATTGGCAGGCAGGTTCTTAACCACTAGCACCACCTGAAGCCCAGCTTCTCCTGACCCTTCACAATCAGAGATAAAGATATCACTGGGTTGAACTCACTTAATGGCACAATTCTAACTGCAAGAGGAACCTAGATTCACCATGCTTTGGTGATGTCGATGGATAAGACTTACTTTTATACAATTGTAGACTCTAAAAGCCATAATGATCAGAGCAAGCCTCTTGTGCTTATAATTCTGCATGCATGCTGAGTTGCTCAGTTGTGTCCAACTCTGTGACCCCATGGACTACGGCCTGCCAGCCTCCTCTGTTCATGGAGTTTTCCAGGCAAGAATAGTGGAGAGGGTTGCCAGTTTCTTCTCCAGAGGATTTTCCCCACCCAGGGATCAAAACTGAATCTCCTCCGTCTCCAGCATTGCAGGCGGATTCCCACCTGGGAAGCCTGCTTATACTATACCCAGAAGTGAACGGGCAATGAGTATCCAATAAATACAATTAATATCTATCCATCCCTGCAAATGTCATTGTCTCCCTAGGGACTGAGAAGATCCTTGTGGCCCCTATGGAATCTTTTGCTTTGAGTATAGCCATCTCCTGGTCGCAGGCATGGGTTTCCTTACCACACAGGGGTTAAAAGCATTCAGCTTTGAATCTCTCCTTGCACCACTGATAATTCTAGGATTCAATGTCAGCTCACCGTTGCCTGTCCAAACACTGGGAGTTTTCCATCCCTGGATGGCTCCAAATCTAATTCAACTTTAAATACATATTAGCCAGACTCCCAATTTCCAAATAATTTCATTTGAAAGCAAAAGCCTGCCAACCACATTAAGAGGGTGAATGAGGAAAACATATTGAAGCCAACACACAGTTGATTTAAATCCCCGAGCCTGGCTTATTTTCCTTATGGAGGTTCCCGTCTCCTGAAAGCACTGAAGCCTCCGTTTGGCCTCATTGCTGCTGCTACTGCTAAGTCGCTTCAGTCGTGTCCAACTCTGTGCGACCCCATAGACGGCAGCCCACCAGGCTCCCCCGTCCCTGGGATTCTCCAGGCAAGAACACTGGAGTGGGTTGCCATTTCCTTCTCCAATGCATGAAAGTGAAAAGTGAGAGTGAAGTTGCTCAGTCGTGTCCGACTCTTAGGGACCCCATGGACTGCAGCCTACCAGGCTCCTCCGTCCGTGGGATTTTCCAGGCGAGAGTACTGGAGTGGGGTGCCAGTGCCTTCTCCGGCCTCATTGCTAGTTTTGCAGATAACAGCCTTGGCCAGATTGCCCCTGCAGCACACCTAGAGAAAAATGCGTCTCTTCCTGGATGGTTTCCTGATCTCAGCCATGCAGACAGGAATCACAGAGAGAGATGCTCTCAGAGTGTGTCCCCTCAGTCTGCAGCTTGGTTACAGCAACTCCAGGGACTGTCAGAGGGAGCCATCAGGAGAAGAACAAATGACTGACCACTGAAGGTATTCATGCTTTCACTCTTTCTTTCTTTTCCCCAGGGGCTTCCCTGGTGGCTCAGATGGTAAAGAATCCGCCTGCAATGCAGGAGACCAGGTTCGATCCCTGGGTCAGAAAGATCCCCTAGAGAAGGGAATGGCTACCCACTCCAGTATTCTTGCCTAGAGAATTACATGGACAGCGGAGCCTGGTGGGCTATAGTCCATGGGGTTGCAAAGAGTCGGACACAACTGAGCAACTCTTTGCTTTCTCTACCTCCAAATAAACATGGGAACATGGACCCAGGAATCCAAAAACAAACAAAAAAGCTAACTAAACTAAAAAACAAAGAATATTAGTCCAGACAAGTAATTCTATACCCAGAGTATACAGCACTAACTTTGGGATTCTGAGAAGTACATGTGCTCATGGAAACAAGAACATGCAGTGAGATGCTTTCTGATGAGCTGACTGGAGCTCCGTCTCCAAAGCTGCTGCGGTAACTACTGGGGGACCAACCCGTGCAACACAGTGCAAAGTCAGGAAAAGCCAAGGACTTCCCTGGTGGCCCAGTGGCAAAGAATCTGCCTGCCAACACAGGGGATACAGGCTCGATCCCTAGTCCAGGAAGATCCCACATGCCTTGGGGCGTCTAAGCCCATGCACCATGACTACGGAGCAAGTGCGCTCGAGAGCCCATGCTCAGCAACAAGAGAAGCCACCACAACAAGGAGCTTGTCCACCACAACTAAAGGTAGCCCCGGCCTCCACAACTAGAGAAAGCCTGGCCACCGCAACAAAAACACAGTGCAGCCGAAAGTAAAATTAATTAATTTTAAAAAAGAACAGGCAAGAGTGAAGGAGAGGAGATTAATAAAACTGGTTAATGAGACCAGCCTTATCAATCCTTAAGAAGACTGTGTTTCTCTGCAGCCCCACAGCCAGCTTCTTGCTTCCCCTTCTCTCTGGGATACCCAAAGAACAGAGGTGTATTGAGTGTCTCATCTGTTGAGATCATAAATCAAGGTGCCTCGTCCTCAAGGAGCTTCACTGGCAGAGAGAAGACATTCTCTTGTGATAGGACTGTGACCAACCCAAGACCCGGTGAGGATAAAGGCAAGTAAGAGGCTAGTGATTGCCAGGAGTCTGGAAGAAGGAAGAAGAGACTGGTTTACAGGCATCTGAAAGGGGGCTTGAGTAGGGGGCAGTCCAAGGACATGCGAGGCAGGGTGGCAGTCCCCTGCAGAACGGAATGCAATGACTGCTCTATCTTTCTAGAACAAAGTTCACTTCGAGGAACATCCCCTGGACTTAATCTGATGGGTTTCAAGGGACAGCCTATTGGTAACGTACTTACATGTGTCACAGCACGTGCCAGGAATTTTCATGATTTTCCCCTAAGAAAACAGCAAAGTCCCAAGTTAGGCACAAATAGTACATAGCGGACACTTTCTGTCATTCCTGCCTCTGGACTCACAGCCCTGAGCCCAAGTCCCCAGAAGTGAATGGACTGTCCCATCACAAAGGTGAGCAGACTGACCACCCCGCCCAGTCAGGCTGAAACAGTCCTGATTATTCTGAATTCTCTTCCAGTTGAGAGTCTCCGGGACTGTCATCCCCAGGGGGGACCATCAATTAGTTTGGCCTCTCACCTCCCCATTCAAGGATCACAGATCCAATCTCCCCCAAGGGGAGGTATTTTCTTAGAGCATCATAGAGAGTTTCATCTCTCTATCAGGCTTTGATTTTGTAATTTTGTTGATTTTTAAACTAGGCTGGGGTTCTCCTTGAACACTGGGAATCATGGCAGAGCTGGACTGCCATTCAAAAGAACCTTCTTTTTTCAGTCATAGATGGAGCCAGTCGAGAGGAAAGCAGGGCCCGGGCTCCGACGGCTCACCCCCTCAGCCAGGCATTTGTGTTCGTTGAAGGGCGGGCAGCTCATGACCCTCTTCTCCCAAATGAACTCTCCTCTCTTGTTGACTTTGCAGAAGTGACTGTCACAGCCATCCTGGAGTGTCTCATCACGCTGAAAGGAAAGAGAGGACGTGCGTTGAGCACATCTGAAGGCAGCTTGGGTTTCACAGCCACTTCAAATAGTGACCTTGACTCCCTGGAGTTGTTGAGACAACGTGGGGGACCATAGAACAAGAATGAGGCAGGTGCAGTCTGGTTTTGCAACCTGTTTACTGGGAACAGGGCTGTATGAAGGCAGGGAATCCCTAAACTCTTCTGACCACATAACAGCATAAAGAATTAAGACACAGTGGAGGTAAACTGGTCAATCAATAGCTGAACTAGAGCTGAGTGCCTCTGATGGAGAGATGAGTGAACTAGGTGCCTGTCTCACCAGCCCATCCTAACTTTCACAGATCGGCATCTCTGGCACCTGACTGCCTACCCAGTCTCAGAGATAATCAAGGCTGGAGAAAATCTTAGAGGTCAACCAACTCTCAATCATGGGGGCCCACACCAACTATCCCCTTGTCGAGGAAAGTGACAAAATAACTAAATCAAAGAGAAAATCCTGTACCTTCTAAAGGTTATCCATCTTTTCTTTATAAAAAATCAGAAATAGGTATGAAAAGAAGTCAATATTGACCCAAACTTTGCCCCCTCCTTCTTGAAGAAAAGATCCCCAAGAAGGGAGGCAGACGATGATCTGAGGGGACAGTCTTGACGTCCACTTGCCCCCACCTTCAGCATCATGATCTGTCCCCCTCGTAGCTGAATGGTGCACGCCGTAGGCAGGCATCTCCCACAGCATTCGCCCTGGAGCTTCTCTTCCATGTAACCCTGGAACCAGGAGAAAATGCAGCCTCTGTGAACCTCCCCTGAAGACACCGCTCATAAGTAAGCCAAACTGTAAATGATTTCATCATACCCAGCCGCTCCAACCAGAAATCTGGGGGTCATCCTCGTCCCTGCTCTCTTTTGCTCATCCCCTGCCTCGCCCCTCACCCACACATCACCAGATCTTGCCAAAAAATGCATCTTGAACTCATCCACTGCTTATCATTCCAAGGTCCTCTGTCATCACCTAGTCCACGCAATCATCATCCACCACTGGACTTTGTCACAGCGGAAACTGTCTTCCTGCCTCCATCCCTTACCTTTACGGTAGGGGAAAAGGCTGTAGCTTCCAGACCACAGGATTTCACGGTTTTACAAAAATGCCCCCAAATCTGGGAGACCACACAGGGTAACCAACTTTTTATTTTTGCAAAGAATTTTCAAACATGTTAACCAAATAAGAAGCAAAAAGCGATCATCAGTTGTCTCATCATTGCATTAAAATTAAAGCTCTTTCATCTTTCCCCACCATGCCAAAAGGGGCTCCCCTGGTGGCTCAGACAGCAAAGAATCTGCCTGCCATGTGGGAGAACCACATCCCTGAGTCGGGAAGATCCCTTGGAGAAGGGAATGGCAACCCACTCCAATATTCTCGCCTGGCGCATTCCATGGACAGAGGAGCCTGGCGCATTCCATGGACAGAGGAGCCTGGCGGGCTACACTCTGTGGGGTCGCAAAGAGTCGGACACGACTGAACAACTAACACTTTCACATCATAAAAAAAAAAAAAAAAAACAGGAAGAACAAAACTCAGCAAAATTTTAAAAGAATACATTTAGCTATATGAAAGCCAATGACGGTGTCATTTTTTTCATTTTGCTACATTTAGTAATGACCACTTAGAGATTCATTCCTTGGGGTCCTGAGGTTTTTCTGCTGTGAATCTCTAGCAGGTCAGTCTGGAGTCCCGGGCAGAAGACCTGGCTGTCTCACAGGGCTCCCATGTTGATTGCACAGAGACTGAAGGCTCCTAACCAGCAGGGAGGTGAGGAGTCTGTGAGTGTGCACTGAACCCATCAGGGAGGCTATAGAGAAAGCCAGTGAGGACTGAGCTTCCAGCAGAACAGGGCGACTGGATGGGCCCCGGCTACACACACATGCTTGGAAGGACACTGTTGACGTTTGAGGCCATAGGGTGAGCTTTAGCTGTGTTTTCAAAATCACACGATTCCTGAAGGTGTGGACAGTGATGAATGGGAGAGGAAGAGAGATGGGAAAAGCAGCATGAATGCATGTAACTGGTTATTATCAGAACGAGGAAATAAAATGGGGTTGACGTCAGAGAGGATTTCATAGGAGCCTGGATTGGGGCATTTTCTAGTGAGTGCCAGAAGAGACTAGGAAATACCCTCTACTCGGCCCAAAATCTTTACAGGAGACATGAGGGATGGGGGACAAATGGAGGAGGGGGTTGCAAAGTGAAGAGATGAGGCTGTGGAGGCTCCATCCACACCCCATAGGGGCCAAGCGCATGGTGAAGCCAAGGACAAGGAAAGATGGGGGGCACCGTGGGAGGGAAAGGGACAGGAGGAGGTGGAGGATGGGGTGGGAGGTGAGAGGAGAGGGCAGTGATTTCCGAGGAGCAGTAGACGGGGGAAGGAGGGAGGGGAGGGGAGGGAGCAGGCTGACCTCACCCACAGGAGAGAGAAGAGACCCTGAGAGGCGAGAACACCAGTGCACAGGTGACAGGCGTGTCTGAGCGCTGCTGGGCTTCCGGCCAGTGCTGACCGGACACGCACTGCACAGCCAGCAGGTGGCCCAGGAGGTGGGCAGAGCTGACCGGGCTTTCACTGCGGCATCCAATCAGGAAGGGCCAGGCGTCCCACCAACCACAGAACTCACAGGTCAGAGCAGCCAATGAGCCCTGCTCCCCTGTCCAGGGATGCCCCCCAGGCTCTTCTCACAGGTGTCTCCCCGCCCTTTTCACAAACTGTGTAGGCCACTCGAGGACCCCAGTCCTATCTCCCCACTGCCCTTACTCTATCTTCCTTTTCTCACCCTCTTTTTAAACTTTTTTCTCTTGTGAATACATTTATTAACATTGGTCCTATGCACGGTTTACAACTGATAATGAATAGTGAATATGGGCTTCCCAGGTGGCGCTAGTTGTAAAGAAAACCCGCCTGCCAATGCGGGAGACATAAGACACACAGGTTCGATCCCTGGGTCGGGAAGATCCCCTGGAGGAGGGCATGGCAACCCACTCCAGTATTCTTGCCTGGAGAATCCCATGGACAGAGGAGCCTGGAGAGTCACAGTCCACAGGGTCGCAAAGAGTCAAACACAACTGAAGCGACTTAGCACATTCACAGTGATAAGAAAATATTTTAAACCTTGCACTTGAAACTATGTGGGTTATTTTCAAGTCTCCTTTGATATTGATTTCTAACATAATTCCACAGTGTTAAGAGAACAGAGTCTGTATGATTTCAATACCTTTAGACCATGAAATTTTTGCACCTTGTTTTATGTCCCTGGATATGTTCCAGTGTCTCCTGGTTTATGGTCTATGGGAACTTGAACAGAATTTTGTATCCTGCTGTTGTGTGAAAACTGTATAAAACTTAATTATGTTGAATTGGTTCATAGCGCTTTTCAGGTCTACTGTATCCTTCTACTTCTCTGTCTATTCATTCTAGTAATTTTTGAGAGTTTGATGTTGAAACTCCAACTAAAAGCCTTAATTTATCTACTTTTAAAAATAATTGCAATATCTAGTAGAACTATTTTTAAAAGCCTTTAAAAAAGAGAAACTACTTTTATTTTTTGAAAAGCCACTGCCCTTACTCCTGCTGATCTGCCAGTCTGTCCCCATTCCCACTCCTGGGTGGGCACTGCTGAAGGTCAATCGAAGGTCATGCTCCTCCGGGAGGCCTTCTCAGTGTTCCCGGTCAGGGTCATGTCTCTTCCCCTTGCCTTCCTTTGTCTCTACCAGCAAAACCATCAGCACAGACCATCGGCTGCTGGGCTCCTTGAGGCATAAGCATCGTCTCCCCTGGAGGAGACACAGGGCCCATGTTTCTGGTGATGCTAACAGTCCCATCTGACATTTGCAGTTCAACCAGGCTGACCTAAACTTGACCCAGCACAGCTCCCCACGTGCAGGAGGCCTCCCGGAGGTCCAGGGAAGGATGCTGAGCGAGAAGGGGCATATGAGGCAGAGCTCAGCAAAGACTGAAAGACACACCGCAGAGCTACTCTCCAGGATCTCAAGGGGGAGGAAGTGAGTTTACTGCCCTGTGTGTGTGTGTGTGTGTGTGTGTGTGTGTGATTTGCTTGGTCGCTCAGTTGTGTCTGACTCTTTGCGACCCTATGGACTGTGGCCTTCCAGGCTCCTCTGTTCATGGAATTCTCCAGACAAGAACACGGGTTGCCATTGCCTTCTCCAGGGGATCTTCCCCATCCAAGGATTAAAACCGCTATCTCCTGCCCTGGGAGGCGGATTCTTTACCATCTGAGCCACCAGAGAAGCCCGCACTGCCCTGGGGAGATGCAATTTTGGAGAAGAGGAGGAGTACACAGACCAAAGTGAGCTGTGGATTTAAAAATATTTAGAAACCTATGTCTAGACTGGATTCTAAAACAAGGTATCTAAAAACAAAAACTGGGTATCTATGGATGCAGAGGTGACTGTGCCATCCTCTGACCACCAGAGGGCACCAGTAAAGAGTGTGCTCATCCCCCTGACCGCTTCCTGCAGGACAGTGGGTGCGAACCTCTCTCTCCTGGCATTGATTGTAATTCCATCGACATTCAGGTGAAGGGGTGCCACAGACTTCAGACAGCATCATTCCTTCCTATATTCAAGCCCAAATGTATCAGGGGAGTTGTCTCACACACACACACACTCACACACACACACACACACTTGCACTGGAAACCCTAAAACAACTGGGATTTTAAATTTTAAAAAAGTAAAAACACGTATTTCGGTCCCTTCTTCCTAACTGAGGCAAGGATGTTCTATTTGAGCCGTCCTATCAGAAACAATGTGTATCCTATTCCCTTCACTCCCTTGGAGCCTCACACAGCGCCCAGGTGCAGAACACACCCTGTCCTCAAGAGTGCTGACCACACGGGCTCCAGCGTTCCTCATCCCTCGCCCCATCGCACCTCCCCTCTGGCCAGTGCATTGCTCCTCTGATGAGAGACTCCTCTCCAGGAACCGTCCAGCCCCTACCCACTGCTCCACCACCTAAAAGAGTGGTTACATTATGTATTCTGTGCATCCAGCTCACAACAAACTCATCTGACCAACTGTATTCTCTAGGACAGCAGGAGCCCCAGATGCAGGGGGCAGCCTGCAGAAGAAGCCAGGGCATCCTCCTCAGCACTGGTGCAGCTGGCGGGGGAGGAGGGGTTTGCAGAGTCGTGATTAGACCAGTGAAGTGCATGCTCTCCTCTACTCCACTAGAAATGAGGATTCCACGTCCCTGATCCCACCTGCAGAGGTATTCAAAGCAAATACCATCATCGTGACCTGGCAGAAACGGGGTGAACTATTTTAGACCACCCCAGTGTCCAACAGAGCTTCCCTGGCGGCTCCATGGTACACACTCTGCCTGAAATGCTAGAGACCTGGGTTCAATCCCTGGGTCAGGAAGATCCCCTGGAGAAGGAAATGGCAGCCCACTCCAGTATTCTTGCCTGGGAAATCCCATGGACAGAGGAGCCTGGCAGGGTGCAGTCCATGGGGTCACAAAGAGTCGGACAACAATGTGCAATAATGAAAGTACACTTTGAGGCAGGTCCACTCCAGAGAACGTTGTGTAGAAATCTGCACGTAGCAAGTGTCTGATAAATAATTGTGGGCTAACTGGTAACTGTCGGATAAATATTTGACTGATTTTTAATGCTTTCAAAGATCAGTAATGATGTCATTTAAAATGTTGCCTAAAAAAGAATACAGAATTGTGAATATGGTCTCAGCCTTGCAAATACACTAAAAGAATGTTTAAAATGTACAAAACTAAATTATAATAATTTCTGAGAAATGCAATCTGGGTAGGTGACTTTTAGTCCCTTCCTGACAGTTGTCAGATACTGGACAGAATCAGAAAATCAAGAAAGTTTTTATTTAAAGATCCTAGTGAGGTCCCATTGCCTGGGTCCTAAAAGTGCCCAGCTGACCCCCCGGTCCCCCCAGCCACAGCCTCTCTTACCGCAGGGCAGGCCTGGCAGGTGGTCTTCCTGCACTCCAGCTTGAATCCAGAGATGACCCCTGCCTGGACGTGGCAGCGGCAGGTCATGCATGCGTCAACCATCACAGTCTTCCCGGGCTGGAACCAGGGGGGACCAGGGTCAGGCCTCCTGGCACCCTGGTCCCCCAACCCCTGACCACCCTCAGCCCCATGAGCCATCTGCCTTAGGTGTGGGGCCCGGCTGCTCAAAGCTGCTAGGAGCCATCATCACCCCAATTCTCCTCCGGTCCCCAGAGGCCACTCCTTCCCCCACCCTCCCCCCTCAAGGATGGCAGTGGTGAGAGTGAGGGCTTTCCCTGGGGCAGAAGAAGAGGGGACAGACACATCTCCTGTGCCTGGGGGCTGGGGGACCAGGAGATGAGCGCTAGAAGGCGAAGGTGGGACCCAGGCCCTAGAGATTTGGGGCTTCCCCTCCAGGATGCCTGGGAAGCCCTAGGAGCAAGGAAAGTGTGGGTGGAGCAGGTCGCCCCGGGCCCTGTATTTGCACTTTCAGATGCTGCCCACCCTCCACACAGCCCCTGTCCCTGCCCCCCTGGGGAGAACGCATCAGCTCACCCCGATGATGGTGCCGTTGAGCACGCAAGCCTGCACGGGCTCTGGGGAGAGACAGGCGCAGGGCATGAGTGATCGGAACACACCTGCTGGAGACCTGCAACCTGGCCGCTCCGCTGGGCTGGGCCTCTCCGCTCCACCTTCCAGTCCTTCCCTCCACCCCGCAAAGCACTGTGGGTCCTCCTGCCTACGTGGCCACACTGACCCCAGGCCCCTCAAGGATGGGCAGCTGCCTACTCCCCACCCTCCAGCCCCCTGGAGCCTTGGAGGGGAGGGTGCTTGTTTAAGTGATTCACATCGACGGGGCAAGAGAGAGGGTGCTGTGCTTGTGAAGGAATGAAAATCTGCTTTGGAAACTAAGTCCCATGATAAAATCACACAAAGAATTCAGGGTAGCAGGTGGTGAGAGTTGTTTGCTATTGCTGCTGCTATTGGTTGTTTGGCTGATTGTTTGTTTGGTTGAGTGCTTGGTTTGTTGTTTGCTTGGTTGATGGTTGGTTGGTTGCTTGGTTGATGGTTGGTTGGTTGATTGGTTGTTTGGTTGATTGGTTGCTTGGTTGCTTGGTTGCTTGGTTGGTGGGGTTAGGAGATGGACAGCTGGAATACCTTCTTCAGAAGAATGATGGAGAAGGTATTTGTAGAATCAGAGAAGCCTGGATCCAATCCCAGTTCTACCACTCAGGTGAGCAAATGGCTGTATCACAGTACTCACTGTGATCGTCATGGGATGACATGAGACATGGTACAAAGCCAGCACTGAGCTCAGTGATGACCTTCAGGAACTGTCCTGCTTCTCTCCTCTCATTTGCTTTCTCCCCAAAACATTAGGAATGGACAGGAAGATTTGATCCTGCCCATTTCCCTAAGCTGCTCCAAAGGCAGGGATTCGGGAGCCCTCCTGAGCCTTTTTGGAGGGTTGGGAGGCCTGGAGGCTGGCCTGGTGGCATGTCTTACCACAGTGACAGGTGGGGCAACAGCCCAAGGTCTGACAGCGCAGCTGGAAGCCCAACGGGCAGACGGGGACATTCAGCTGCGGGCAGGAGACGTTCCTCTGCTGCACGAAGACCTCCTCCTCGACTCGGACGCACTCGTGGATGAGGCAGGGGTTCTCGGGGGAGGCCCAGTGAGAGCCAACCTGTGGGCAGAGCACCCAAGTGGGTCATGGGGCCCGAGGTCCTGCTGGGAGTGGGTGGTCCCCTCAGGAGCTTGGGTGGGCCCTGGAGGTGAGCCTGGCTCCACAGCTAAGCCCTGCCCATGGGGGAGGCCCCTGGAGGGAATGACAGCTCGTCCAGGTCCTTCGGTGAGTCTGGGTCAGAGTCCCCCCAACCAAGAGCCCAGCTCAGAGCCACGTGTGCTCCCAAGACAGTCTTGAGCCACCAGAGGAAGCACCTGAGGACAGAGGGTGCTCCCTCTGCCCTCAGCCCGCCTGGGAGCTGAGCAACCAGGAACAGCGGCATGGGGAGACAGCGGAGGGGCGACATGGGGGTCGGGGGAACCAGCCCATCGCCCAGCCTCACACGGCCTCCCTCTAAAGATGGGATGCTGGCATCTGGCCCTTGGCCCTGCAATCTGTCCCCAGTCCTCCAGGCTGCAATGGGTGGCCTGTCCCCTCGGGCTGGCTCCACCATCCAGGAGCACTGAGTGTCCAGAACATGGTTCAGAAAGTTCCCCGGAGTTTCTGACCGGTCTGTGTGTCTCCCGGACGCACAAGCAGGGGTGCCCAGTCGGCATGCTCCAGGCCCGGCAGCTTCTTTCGGGCCCGGTTCCCTTTCTTCTCTTTTCAGAGGAGGAGCAGAGTGCCCCGACTGCAGCCTCTGTCTTGACCCCTTTCTGACTCACCCTGAACACACCTTCCCGCTGCAGGCCACACTCGACTCTGATCAATAACCCACTGAGCCCTGGACATCATATGCATTAAGAAGACCCGTCCCCATCCACTCCCGCTGGTCCCTCATGTTCCAGAGCCACTTCTGACCCCCAAGTCTTACAGTCAGAGGGAGGGAGGGCGAGGGAGACTCTTCCGTATACACTGATGTCAGAGCTGAGTGAGCCCTGGAGGCAGATGAGTGACTGGGAGGGAGGGGTACTGAGCCTCAAAGGTACCAGTTGTCAGCTCCCCCCGCCACCAGGACACAGCAGCCTCTGACCCTGGGGAGGATTCGCAAAACCAGCCTGATTCTGGGGTGATGGGGAGCAGGCAGCCTGACAGGGCAGGAGGAGGGATGGAGCAAGGACATCCCCAGGGACCAGGACTAGAATAGGGAGGTGGGACCCCTCACGGGGAATTCAGCAAGTCCCTTGGTCACCACCGAGGAGGAAGAGGCCAGTGGGCCAGGGCACGAGATGCGCATGGCCAGGGCAGGACAGTTAACCCTTTGCGCTCCTTCTAAACAGAGTGTGTTTTGGTCTTCCTGGAGGACTGAGAAGGGACCTCACACCCACCCCAGCACCTGCCTCCTGAGGATCCCAGGGCTCAGCACCCCCACTTTATCCGTATCAGCCAGAGTGGAAAGGTCTGTTAACATCGTTGCGTCTGAGCTAAGACTCCCAGGGAGGGATCTTCTGTGTTTCAGAAAATGGCTCCAGAGCCAAAGTGAGGGCCTCTGGCCACAAAGGAGAAGCTAGGCTGCTCTGGTTCAGGGAGGGGGATCTGGGGGTGAGAGGCCAGACAGGAGACGATAGGGAGGGAGGTGGGGGGCCACTGGCATGGTCAAGGGCCACAGCCAGAGCTGCAGAAGTAGCTTGCGGGGTCTGGGGACAGAAACACTGTTTGCTTCTCTGGATTGTAAATTTCTCCAACGGAAATCAGTGACAAGGTCAGAGGACCCTGCCTGGGCCATCATACAGACCTGCATCAACCATCAGAGTCCTCAGGTTCACAGGTGAACAGGAGAACATAACCCCCACCCCCAGGAGCTCACAGAACTCATAGAGAGGGCACTGGGCTCTCCCCAGATCTGGGCAGCCTTAACTAGTTCCCCAGCTGACATCTGGATAAACCAACAGCTACATTAAACTCGCCACAGGGAGAGCGAACGGTAGGGAGTGAGCATCTGCTTTATCGAAACCAAGGCCAGCCCTGGAGCCCAGATGAGGCTGGCCCGGCCCCCAGCCCCCTGCCCACACACCCTGGCCCAGACCTACACTCTTCCACTGGGTCTGGGAGTCCCCCCGCGGGGAGCCGGTCACCACCTCGCAGGCCGACGGCAGGCACCTTCCACAGCACTCTCCCTCGCGGAGGACGTAGGTGAAGCCCTGAAAACACACAAGGACGGAGTGTCGGGACAGCTGGCAGCAAAGACGCAAGTGCTCTGGTCCCCGCACAGGTGTTTGGAGCTCCGGGGCTTGCAGAGGGCAGCCGGACCGGACGTCCTCATCTCTGCGCTCCTCCAGCCCCACGATCACGCTAAGTGGTCAGGAAGCACCACCCACTGAATCACTACGGCTCTCACATCATCTGTCCAGATACAACCCTGCCCTCCGCAAGCGTCCACTCCGGACCAGGAGCCAGTCCTTTTTGTTCAGTTTCTCAGTCGTGTCTGACTATTTGAGAGGCCATGGAGGTAGCCCACCAGGCTCCTCGGTCCATGGAATTCTCTAGGCAAGAATACTGGAGTGGGTAGCCATTTCCTTCTCCAGGGGATCTTCCTGGACCAGAGATCAAACCTGCATCTCCTGCACTGGCAGGGGGATTCTTTACTATGGCGCTACTAGGGAAGCCCCAAGAGGCAGTCCACGGGGGTTTTAAAGACGTTCAGAGTTCATGCAGCAGCTGCCAGCTGACCCAACGTTTATCACGGCCCAAGTCTAGACCAGGGGAGAACATTCAGGATGCCTGGAGTCTGGGCTCTGCACTAACAGAGCAAGTTACCTGCACGAGATGAGCGCCTTGACCCCAGGACCTCTCAGTAACCTACAGAGCTGGGCTTCCCCAGGTCACCACTTGACACTGACCTAGTAGTTTATGGGGCACCATGAGATGAGACCAACCATCCCCAGAAAGCTGGCCAGGAAGACCAGCATCCTGCAAGGTGGAAGTCTGCCAACCCATCCTCCTCTTGGAGGTCCTCCAATCTGGCCAAAGCATGGGGGTCTTGGATTGAAACCCTCCACCGAGAACACGGAAACAGTGTACAAAGAACAGACAAAACAGTGATGTGCGAGGCTGTCCCAGGGGAGGAGGGGCCAGAACCCAGGACTAAGCAGCATCTCGGAGAGAAGGGTATTCGGGACGGGCATGGGTACCACACCGGCTCTGCTCCCCCTGCACACTCACAAGTGGCACCGAGTCACAGGACGTGCTTGACACTCAGCCACACCCCAGTTACAGCCTCTCCCGGGGACCTGGGAGCCTGAGGACCATCTCCATGGGACCTGCCGACACCCAACCCGCGTCACAGTGGTGCTTGGCAAGCTGTTCTCAGTCTTAACAGCTGAGATCTCATTAGTTATCCTGCAGCTGGAGGTCAAACCAGTCAGTCCTGAAGGAAATCAACCCTGTTGCCAGCTATACCAGACTGCCAGCACAGCCCCAGGCTAGGAGTCAGGACTCGCCCCATCTGCTGGCTTCAGATGACCCCTAGCACAACATCCCTCTGCTTTCAGCCAACTTCATCCCCTCTGCTTTCTAACAAGTGGGAAGAACAGCCCTGCCTCTTCTTCCTTCTGGAGGAGAATCATGAGGATGAATAAGACCTAATGGCTTAGATTTCCCTGGTGGTCCAGTGGTTGGGAGTCCACCCGCCAATGCAGGGGACCCGGGTTTGATCCCTGGTCTACGAAGATTCTACATGCCGAGGGACAACGAAACCCATGAGCCACAACTACTGAGCCCGCCCACTGCAACTACTGAAGCCCGTATGCCCTAGCGCGCGTGCTCCACAAGAGAAGCCACCGCCATGAGAAGCCCGCGCCCCGCAACTGCAGAGCAGCCCCCACTTGCTGAAACTAGAGAAATCCCACGCACTGCAACAAAGACCCATCACAGTTAAAACAAACAAACAAACCTCCCTACCAAAACACAAAACATACTGGGGACCAACTGTATAAAAACGACCTCTAGCAGCATTCTCTTCACCCGATAGCACGTTACTCCCGCTGCCTCCCGTGGCCTGTGGGAGGAGATGGAGACGGATGCGCGCTCCCCAGAGGCACCCCTGGATCCCACAGCGTCATCCTCTCCCAGGGGCCTGGCAGGCCTGCTCCTCCACAGCATCAGCGAAGCAGGGAGAGCCGTGGGGGCACTGAATGGACGTCCCCACTTCTGGATTCACTCTCAGGCCCTCCCCTCCATCAGCAAACCACACACACACTTCTGAAAAAGCATCAAGAGCCTTCTCTTCACTGCTGTTGGTACAGATCTGTCCTAGCTCCACTTCTTTGATCAACATTCTCTACTGAGAATAAAGCAGTAATAATAATGTAACTGAGCAGGACCCTATGGGGCCTCCTACAGACAGGCCTCCCCCACATCCTCTGCTGTAGCTCCTCTCTGAAGTACCTAGGTAACAATATTTGATGCACATTTTCTGAGTTGTTTTGCAAATGTGAAAACTCCCCACCAAACAGAAGAAGTTCACCACTTACTGACCATGAGCACACAGCACCAGGCCTCCTGGGGCCTAAGGACTGGTCATGTTCACCCTTATGACACCACCTGCTCCTTCGCTCAGCCCATTGGAGAACTGTGCAGATCACATCCCTTGTGACCCCCTCCCTCACCTGGCTTTTAGAAATACTTGGCCGAAACCCTTAGGAGATCTTGGGGATTTTTAGGGCAAGAGCGGCCTATCTCCTTACACAGCCCTGCAATAAACCTTTCTCTTCCTCAAACTCCAATGTTTCGGTTTGTTTGGCCTCCCTGTGCATTGGGCATGTGAACCTGTGCTAACAATAAAAGCTTTAAACCAGCAAGAATTCAACCCACAATTCCCCCGGCAGACTGTGGTTCCCCTTTCTCTAGAGTCTGATCAGTCTTCACTGGCAAGAATAGAGCATCCCCAAGTAGTTAGTGGGCAGGCCACCACAAAAAGAATTAAAAACTGAATTGGGGGGAGGGTTCCAACTCCCAGTTATACCTCAAATTATAAACATAGCTCGACTTCTTTACCTCAAATTATAAACACAGCTCGACTTCTGTACTTCAAATTATAAACCTGGTCTGAAAAATCACCAAACTACGTAGAAACATGATGTTACACTGACAGGAAAAAAAAACCAAGCCCTGTTTTCTAGGCTATTAATTCACCTCTCTGCTTAAACCGACTCCCCAGCCCTCTGGCCTCAAGACCACATGGCTGAGATGACCGTCAGCTGAGAAGTGTTCACGGAAGGATGACAGAGCCATGCTCGCCTCATGCCTCTTTCCGTTACCCCGCCCCACTCCCCTCCTGGCCCTTCCCCTCTGGCCTTGAACCAGAGGGTCCTAAAGGGACTTCCTTGCCCGTTCCTGGGATCCCCGTCCCAACCGCCCCACACTGCTCCCCCTTACCGGCCGGCAGATGTCCGCGCAGGGTTTCTGGGAGCACTGGGCCACGCGCAGGCCCATCACAGCATCCTCCAGATCCGTGCAGGTGCAGGTATCACAGCCCTCCTCCCAGAACTGGCCCACGGGGTAGATGGTGCCTCGGTGGACGCACACCTGTAGACGCAAGGTTTCCTGAGTGAATTCACTCGGTTCATCTAAATGAGAGGTGAGTGGGCATCTGCTGGGATCTTCCCTGGTGGCTCAGACGGTAAAGCGTCTGCCTATAATGCCGGTAGACTCGGGTTCAATCCCTGGGTCGGGAAGATCCCCTGGAGAAGGAAATGGCAACCCACTCCAGTACTCTTGCCTGGAAAATCCCATGGACGGAGGATCTACGTGTTGGAAGCTACCCTAGGTGCTAAGACTACAGCAGTAAGTGAAACAGCATGGTCTCTGCCCACACTAGAGTCTGGCCTCTTCCCACCCCTGCCCACCTAACTTAGGAAAGCCCACCCGTGGACTGGCCCCCTGTGAGTCTTTCATGGCCCTTGGGTGGGGATATAATACACTGGCTGACCTGACTCACTATCACCGCTCCCTTCGCTGCATTAAACTCCTTCCTGTGTCCCTCGGAAAGCTGTACCCTAATTCTCAGACTTAGTGATGTCCTTGGACTCGGAACCCACCCATGAATAGCCCTCTGTCCCGTGAGGAGTGGCTGAAAGTGAGGGACGGCTGGGCAGGGGCTATGAACGAGTGCTCCCTTGAGTCCCACAAAGGACAAGGAATGGATCAAACAAAGGCTTGGGCACAGACTGCGAGCTGTGTTTGAGGCACAGGATCCTGTTTGGAAGAACTGTAGACTATGGAAGGAGCGTGGGACATGCGATCCCAGCGGCTGGCTAGGATTAGAACAGTTAAGCCTGGAGTGCATGTGATACACACGCTCAGACTTTATTTTCTCGGCATGAGATGCTCAAGGAAACTCTGATCATAAAGCTTAAAGACACGTTTTAAATAATCCCAAGTGTGTCCTCCAAAGCTCCAAACAGCTGTCTATGTTCACTCACATCATAACAGTACAAATAGGTTAAAACCATTTTCCTAAACTTGCTCTAAAGAATCTGCCTACAATGCAGGAGACCTGGGTTTGATCCCTGGGTCGGGAAAGATCCCCTGGAGAAGGGAATGGCTACCCACTCCAGTATCCGTGCCTGGAGAATCCCATGGACCGAGGAGGCTGGCAGGCTACGGTAGTTCATGGGGTCACAAAGAGTCAGACGTGACTGAGCAACTAACACTTTCACTATACCCACTCAGTCTTCCAGCTTCTGTACAGGAGCTCTTTAAAGGCAGGACTGTATCTTACACCACGTCTGTAACCTCAGCACGCAGCCATGCTGAGACACGGTAGTCTCCGAGTACCCCCTGAGCTAACAAGAATCAGGCTAAGAGAGAATGCTGATGCCCCCCCACCAGGCCACACAGCACTCATCCGGGCAGGAAGGCACGTCTTCCACGAGAAGCACGTGTCTGGCCATCATCCCAGCCAGAGCCGGGCAGCCTTACCTTGTCGGGGAGGCAGGTGGTGGTGGTGCAGCCGCAGTCGTTGGTGATGGTGGAGGCCAGGTACCCCAGCGGGCAGCTCACCGTGGAGTTGGTGCAGTTGCAAGCGCACTCGTACTCGTCACAGCACCGGGTCTTCCGAAGGGCGGGCATCCGGTGCGGGGGGCAGGAGGGTGGGGACCCCTTCGGGCATTCCTCCTTCCTGCAGACTGAGGGGCAGCACAAAGTGGTGCCCTGGTCCTGCCATGCTGAGCCCTGCACTCAGCATTCAGCTAGGATGCAAGGTCCCTGGGAACTCTAGCCCCACTGAAGTCAGAAACACACGTGAGCCCCACTCAGGAGCCCTGGGACAGTCAATCACACCGTAAAGCAGTTAGTTAGTCTGTAGGACAGTAAAGACACTAATCCAAAGGGGAAATGTGATGTTATTTTAACAGAGAGGAAGAGAAGGCTGCTGGGTGTCCAATCCATCATCCTCCCAGGCACCTCTGGAAGGGGTGGGGTTCTTTCACCTGCAGATACTCAGAGAGGACAGATGCAGAATCTCTAAGACCCAGGTACCCCAGGCACACAGGCGCTGGTTAGCATTTTTACAGGCTGGTAGCTTATGAGATCTTATTCCCATCTCAGTACCTGGAATAATAAATACCCTACAGTTTTAGGTCCTTCAACAATGATGAATGAAAAATGACAGTAAATCCACAGTGTCATTTCATCAAGGCCAAATCCTCCCCCATGTCTTTGCCTGTCCCAGCTTCTTCCGGATATAAAGTGTTCTCTCACCCTCAAGGGTTTCCATCTATGAACTGAAGTGAGATTCCAAATCAACAGGATTGTAAGTAGGTATTGACTTTAGGTGGGTATACTCAGTAGCTTAACACAGAATGTGGTTTCTTAACATGCCCAGGACTTTCTTTAGTCCAATCCTAGGCTTAAATTGGCAGTACTTAGAATTTAAATAGATAAACATACAGGAAGTGAAAAATCTATAAATTTGTTTGGGAATAAGCTCCAATACTTTGGCCACTTGATGTGAAGAGCCATTGGAAAAGACCCTGATACTGGGAAAGATTGAAGGTAGGAGGAAAGGGGGACAACAGAGGATGAGATGGTTTGATAGGATCACCAACTCAACGGACGTGAATTTGAGCAAACTCTGGGAGACAGAGAAGGACAGAGGAGCCTGGCATGCTGCAGTCCACGGAGTCACAAAGAGCCAGGCACGACAGCAACTGGACAACAAAGACCCAGTGACGAGGACAAGCCAAGGGTATGTTCCTTCCCCTCCATGGTCTATGGGAGGATGCGAGTAAATAAAAATGAGATACGGAGGCTTCTTCACCTCAGGTCCAACTGCCTCCTAATAAACCCAAGAGGGGGATGCCTGCAGCTGTGCCCACGCCTGCTCCCCCGTCACAGCCTGTGACTGGGAGGAGTCTTAGAGGATTCAGTCCAGGTGTGACCTTGACCCTTCTGTTCCAGACACACCCCAAGCCCAGACTCAGCTCACTAGAATACAGGACACCGTCCCAGGCCAGGGGAGAGTGACTGCACGGCCCCCTCCTCACCCTCAGAGGGAGGACTCACCACAGGTGAAGCTGGGTCTGCACTCGCCAGGATTGGCCAGCACCGGCTGGAGGCCGTCTTCGCAGTTAGGCACCGGGGGCACGTCACAGCTCACCAAGTCACACACTGAGGGCCAGAGGAGGGATGGGCCCTCAGAGTCCAGCGAGGCCACTCCTGTGCTACTGAGTGGTTCCCTACATTTCTACCCATGAGACCTCCACTGTTTACACACATGATGGCAATGAGATAAAGGTAGAGCTAGAGATGGAGACAGAGGGGGAGCTGGAGATGCAGGGAGAGATGAAGATGCAGGTGGAGATGGAGATGCAGGTTCAGATGGAGATGCAGGTGGAGATGGAGATGCAGGTGGAGATGGAGATGCAGGTGGAGATGGAGATGCAGGTAGAGATGGAGATGCAGGTTCAGATGGAGATACAGGTAGAGATGGAGATGCAGGCAGAGATGGAGATGCAGGCAGAGATGGAGATGCAGGTAGAGATGGAGATTCAGGCAGAGATGGAGATGCAGGTAGAGATGGAGATGCAGGTGGAGAAGGAGATGCAGGTTCAGATGGAGATACAGGTAGAGATGGAGATTCAGGCAGAGATGGAGATGCAGGTGGAGATGGAGATGAAGTTAAAAACGGAGATACAGAGACAAGGAAGGGGTAGGGGGAGGTGATGATAAATAAATATATACATAATAGACAGATGATCAATAGACAGATAACAGATAGATCCAAGATATAGGACAAACTCATGTTAATTACTCCCATCATGTGCAGGGACTCCAGATCTAGGCCAAGTATCTTGAACCCTCTAGACTTCAGGATCACCTTCTGTAAGGTGGGAAGTCCACCACACAGGGCCGGTCTAAGGCTGTCTTGAAATAATGGCAGCAAAGTGCCCAGCACATTGAAGAAGCTTTGTACTGTCCATAAATGAAAGCCTTGAACTAAATGACCACCTGTTCCCTCTACTGCTAACAACCCAAGACGACTGGCATAGGGTCCCAACAGTTTAATAAACTGTTCTCCAGTCAGATCTCCTGACGGGGCTACTGTTCTCCAGTCAGATCTCCTGACGGGGCTTCTGTTTGTCCTTGATACATTTCATCAGCATAAAGCAAAGTCTCATGATTTCTTTTCAAGGTCCTCCCGCTGCCTTGATCTACCTGCTCTCCCTCAAAGATTTTATTGCTGCAAACTTCACAAGCCTGTGTTTTATGTCTTTGCCTGTAAGCTAAAAAAACACCCCGGAGAGGATGAGGACAGTGCACTAGAGATTTCCCGTCATATTAACCAGAATTCCATCCGCTCTGGATTAATTTAATTACACTGTCATTCCACCCATTATTCACAATGTAGTTTGCAATCCTATAACAAAACCCTCTGACACATAACGTGCTGAAATCAAGGTGCCCGTCCATGTGTGGCCTTCTCTACAGTTACTCTGGCATAACTATGCCAGTTACCCTGGCATACTCACAATTTTTAAAGGTTATACTCCACTTATAGTTATCATAAAGTACTGGCTATAACCCCTGTGCTGTATAACACGTCCTTGTAGCTCATCTACTGTGCACACAGTAGCTTGTATATCTTAATCGCCCCGTTTTACCCCTCCCTCTCCCCTCTCCCCACTGGTAACCACTAGCTCGCTCGCTATATCTGTGAGTCTGTGTCTTTTTTGCTATATTCACTAGCTGGTTGCAGTTTTTAGATTCCACATATACGTGGTATCACACAGTGTTTGTCTTTCTCTGTCTGACCCACTTCACTTGGCATCATGCCCTCCAGGTCTATCTGTGTTGCTGCAAGTGTCAAATTTTATTCTTTCTGTGGCTGAGTAGTATTCCATTGCATGTATATACCACATCTTTATGCATTCATCCGTTTCTTTTTTTTTTTTTCTGTTTTTTTTGGCCGCATGGCACATGGGATTTTAGTTCCCCAACCAAGGACTGAACCCGTGGCCCCTGCAGTGCAAGGATGGAGTCTTAACCACTGGACCGCCAAGGAGGTCCCTATCCACTCATCTACTGATGGGCACTTAGGTGGCTTCCATATCTTGGCTGCTGCAAACAAGGCCTCCGCGAACACTGAACCCTATTCTTTCTTAATGCTCTCAAACCTTACATTTGGTAAGTCACTGCAGAATTTTTCTAGGAAGCAAATCCCCTTTTCCAGAGGCTACTCTTTCCAGGTTTTAGAAAATCCACCCCCGGCCCCTCCCACCGTCCCCTTCAGCACCACCACCTCGCCCTCTGGGGCTGGGCTGGGGTCGGACCTGGAGAAAGGGTGACACGTACCACACTCGTACTCGGGACAGCACTGCTGCGTGCTCTGCCGGAGCCGGGCCACCTCACATGGGCCGCACGTGGGCACTGGGGAACAAAAGGCCACAGAGGTCAGAGGAAGAGATAATGGTACCCCCCACCACCCCTCACCCCCTGCAGACTCTGCACCATGGCAACCAGCCAGCCGATCGACAAATGAGTCTCCCCAGCACGTCCTGTCACCCTGCTCAGATGTGCCCTCAGGACACCAGGGCTGAGAGTCAAGGTGGGGAAAGCAGGAGAGGCCTCCCCGGCCCGCCAACCCGAGAGTTCTACCCACGTGCAGAGAGGGGACTCCAGCCCCAAGAGGCAAGGAGCGGGGCTGGCACAGGTAATCCATGTATGGGTCTGGCCCCCCGGCTCTGGAGACGGTGGCGGCGGGGCGGGTGTGGAGGGAGCCTCACCTCCGGACGAGGGGCAGGGCTGTGTCGTGCAGTTGACCTTCCGCCCGCTGAGGCACGTGCAGATCTGGCAGGGCTGATGGTCTGGGACCCACGTTTCCAGGAGCTGAGGGACAACGAGGTTCAGAGAGAGTCCAGGAGTTCGTGGAAGTCAGGCGTCCCACCCCTGGCTCTCTCTCCCCAGGTGGGGCCCCAGGGTCAGAGCCATGCAGATGAGCCGGGGGGACAGACAGATGCCAGGGGGTCCTGAGAAGGAGGAGCCCACGGGGCCGCCCACGTCACTTTGCACGCTCGGGGGAGGGGCAAACCACAGGTGTCCGAAAACATGGAGCTTTCACTGCAGCCCTACTGATGGTGGTGCTAAAATGAAGCAAGGCAAGAAAACGGGGACTCTGGTGTAACCGCCTGGCCGCGTCCCAAGCCAGAGAAGAAGCTAGACTGCAGCCGAAGAAGGGTTCCCTTTGTTTCCAGACCAGACTTCAGACTATGCGGCAAGAAGAATGGAAACGGGGACAGCAAAACTCAGAACCACCACGTGGTTGGGTCTGGGAGTGGCTTTGGAGACCAGGCTGCAGTTTCTAGATGAAGGGTCACCTGGGGGTACCCCCGCTGCACAAGGGCTTTGAATCAGGGGATCCCCCACTTCTACGTAGGCTTCACCCCTGGGTGCCGATGCCTGGCTTCCTCCCCTGCAAGGTGAGGATGCCCCCCAGCCTGCCTCCCAGGACTATGCTAGGAGTTGAGGGCTGTGAACAGCACAGACTGCAGAGCCAAGAATGGCTCCCTTCAGACTCAGCCATGCAGGAAAATTCCAGTGAAATTGCTCCTGAATAAAATGCATTCTTATCCAGCAGCTAAAAGGCCACTAAGAAGTTCCCAGGTCGGGAAGGTCTTACTTATCCCATCTGCTTCCATGGTCCACAATCAGTATCAGCCACTGAGAGGAAGGACATGGGAGAGCTCCAGGTAACCCCTCCCCCAGCTGCCTTCCTCCTGTGGGATTAAACCTCGGAGGCCTCCCTGGGCACCGTCTGCTCACTGCATACATGTAAGAGCGCACATCTGAGGGGCCAGTGCCACGTGGCACAGTTTAGGGCTTTATGTAAACGACTCGTTTAATCCACATTTAATCCTCACCGAAGCCCCACAGCCAGGACATCCTTATTGTCATCCCCACTCGTCCAAGGAGACAGCAGAGGCACCTGCCCGGGTCACATCGTCACAGCACGGAGCTAGGATCTGGACCCAGAATCCACTTGGCAACACTGTGCTTAGCTGCCTCCCAGTAATGAGCATGCATGCTCAGTCGCTCAGTTGTGTCCAATTCTTTGAGACCCTTTGGACTATAGCATGCCAGGCTCCTCTCTCTATGGGATTTTTCAGACAAGAATACTGGAGTGGGTTGCCATTTCCTTTTCCAGGGGATCTTCCCGACCCAGGGATCGAACCTGTATCTCTTACATCTCCCACACTGCAGGTGGATTCTTTACTGCTGAGACATTGGGGAAGCCCCCTTCCTAGGAACAAGTAGCATGAAGTATGTTCAGGATAATTCCCCAAAGGTTCCACACTGACTCACTGAATGTGCCTTCTAATAATCTTATCCAGTGAGGATGACCATCGTCTGCACAGACCAGTGGTGAGAATCACCATCATCTATGCTGACCAGTGGTGACACCAAGGCACAGAGCAGGAGCTTGACCAGGTGGACTCAGCATCCTAGCCCTGGACATCTGCTCTGTCTCCAGACCACAACTGCCAAGCTCAGCCAGCCCGCTGCAGGGCTCGGGGAGTGATGAGCACTAGACACTCTGTCCCAGCCCTCGAATGGCTGATGGTCAAGCCGAGGAAATAGGACTCGCCCATGAAAAGCTGAATGAGATCTCTCAATTGTGATGCATTCACATCACAGAATCCTACTCAGCCGTAAAAACAAACAATGAAACACACAGCATGGATGGATCTCAAGAATATTATGCTGAGTGAAAGAAGCCAGGCAAAAGGGGAGTAATATTGCATGAGTCCGTTTATATAAAATTCCAGAAAATATAAACGAATCTACAATGACAGAAAGGAGACCAGTCCAGTGGTTGCCTGGGGATGAGAGGTGGGGGTACGGGTGTATTAAAAAGGAGGCTCAGGAAACTTTTGGAGGTGATGGGAATTCATTATTTTGATTATGATGACGGCTTTACAGGTGCAGGCACTTGTCAAAACTCATCACACTGTGCGTTTACCTTTGGTGCTGTTTACTGTCTGGGAACTCTCAATAGAGCTGATTTTTAAAATAAAAAATCCAAGAGCCCCAGGAGTGCAGAAAAAAGAGTTCACTAGGATCGGGGGCTCCAGAGAGGTCTCACCTCCTGGAAGTCTGTCCACTGTGGGAGACTGTGCTGAACTTGGAGGACAAGGAGCAGCCCTGAGGCTTTGTGAGCAGGTCCCCCCTCAAAGCTCAGCAGGGACCAGCCTGGTGCCGCAAGCAGGCGCAGAAGGCAGGACGAGGACCAGGAGGCAGAAAAGAAGGTGCAGCAGCCACAGTTCCAGCTCCTCCCAGGGGCTGTGAAGACCCGGGAGGGGCAGAGGGCGCTGACCTCAGAGGCCCAGGACACAGGACACGGGAGGCTAGGCAGAGTGGAGAAGAGAGGGGGCGACTCACGTCTCCCAGGGCATCTCTCTGTCCAGGCGCTTCCTGTTCTTTTACACTGATAGTGATGCCAAGAAAACCATAAACTGAGGGATATTTAGACATTTACGTAACAAAAGTGATGAGATAAGAAAGGAGATTATATAGAGAGATGATCTTATTCGCAAAACAGAGATGCAGACACAGACGCAGAGAAGAAATGTATGGACACCAAAGGGGTAAGGGGGTGGGATGAATTGGGAGACTGGGATTGACCTATATACACTACTATGACTAAAATAGATATCCAGTGAGAACCTACTATATAGCACAGGGAACTCTACTCAGTGCTCTGTGGTGACCTAAATGGGAAGGAAATCCAAAAAAGAGGGGATTTTATATGTATATGTATAGCTGATTCACTTTGCTGTATAGTAGAAACTGTGCTGTGCTGCGCTTAGCAGCTCAGTCGTGTCCGACTCTTTGCGACCCCATGGACTATAGTCTGCCAGGCTCTTCTGTCCATGGGGATTCTCCAGGCAAGAATACTGGAGAGGCTTGCCATGTCCTTCTCCAAGAGATCTTCCCATCCCAGGGATTGAACCCAGGTCTCCCACCATCCAGGTGGATTCTCTACCGTTTGAGCCACCAGGGAAGCCCACAAAAGAAGCAACTATACTCCAATAAAAATTAATTAAAAATAAAAGAAGGGAGATATATATTTATTTATTAGTTTTCTCTCTCTTTTTAAAAATGAACTCCAGACATCTTAAATTTAAGAATGAGTAACACAACTTTCCAACTCTCCTGGGAAAGATCACAATAGATGACCAAAATCAGGTGTTAACCTCCTTTTCCAGGGATTTCCATTGTCCTGGGAAGCTCTTCAGGCCAAAGAACCTATGGCTCCTGAAAAAGCCCTTTTAGGCCTCCAAGGCTGAGCTTCGAAAGGCCCTGAGGCCACACACCTGGAGGGTTATGCAGCCAACTGACCGGCAGAGGGCACTCCTGCATCAGGACTAGCCGACTCCTGATGGCTCCTAACACGGCAGCCCTGTCTCAGTCCCCAGGTTCCAGAGCTGGTACAGTATTGTTACCTGGACAGAACAGGTAAGCCAGATGGCTGGCGTTAAAGATTAAATAAAGATTACAGAACGACAGCCTGCAGAGAGTACAGCAAGGGGAAACGGAAGTCTTCAGAACCCAGGGACTCAGCAAGTCACAAGCACCGTCCACCCCAGCCAGGATTTGAGGAAGATGCGAATAAACTGACATCAGAGATCAGGGAGGGAACCGGGCTCAGGGTGGACCGACAAGGTGATGGAGGCAGTCCTAGAGGGGCCAGAGCAGTGCTTGCCCAGCACAGTGGGGTGGGGAGAACCGCAAAACTGACGGGAGGACAACCCATGCACGGGGGCTCTGGATTCCTCCAGTGTGTGTGTGTGTGTGTGTGTGTGTGTCTGTGCTTAGTCATGTCCGACTCTTTGCGACTCCATGGACGATAGCTCTCCAGGCTCCTCTGTCCACGGGATTCCTCCGGAGCCCGCTATAAAGGCAGAGTGCATTTGTAACATAAACAAGAGCTATGGAAACTGGTAAATATTTTGCCCTTCCGACATTAGCACGAGGGATTTCTACCCTGAATTATTTCCCCAAAGAAAAGTTTTCGAGGCTTTAGTTTTCAGTTTAAAGAAAATTCATTTAATGGGAATGTTCTTCATATTAGATTTTTATTCTTTCTCTGCTATGAGAGTAATGACATTGCAGGTGGCTGGATAATTTTTTTTATCCGTTTAAACTATATTTTCCGAAATAACTAACACTGGCTGTGTTCCCTTCATAGTGTTTTATTAACTGATTTTATGTTGCTTGGTTTTAAAATATATTTTTAAGACCGTTTCTACATCAAAGTACCACACTGTTTGAACGCCGGCTTCAAATGACTTGGATACATATTCCAGTGTGTTGGACTGAAAGGTCGGGAGCAGTGAAAAGGGGAAATGGGGTCAGAGAGAAGGAGTTGGGAAGGAGCTGAGGACCCCAAGATAAAATTCAAAAGCCTCCTGCTTTCAGGATCCTACAGACATCTGACTCATGGAACCAGAAAAACAAACTTGACATTCCTTCCAATCCCAGGATGCCAAGGAAGGAAGTAGAGACCATTTCTGCCTCCCTCTGAGAATACCTGCCACCAACAGCAAAGTGAAGTTGCTCAGTCGTGTCCGACTCTTTGAAACCCCATGGACTGTAGCCCACCAGGCTCTTCCATCCATGGGATTTTCCAGGCAAGAGTACTGGAGTGGGTTGCCATTTCCTTCTCCAGGGGATCTTCCTGACCCAGGGATTGAACCCAGGTCTCCCACATTGAGGGTAGATGCTTTACCATCTGAGCCACCAGGGCAGTGGTACATGTCATCTGTGCCCAGTAGAAGCCTAGGACCGTGCAAGTCAGGTTTTGTCAACTCTTTGGGGGAATATCCGGGAGGATCCCCTGGAGAAGAGAATGACAACCCACTCCAGTATTGCCTGGAGAACTCCATGGACAGAGGAGCCTGGTGGCTACCATCCATGGGATCACAAAGAGTCAGACATGACTGAGCAAGGAACACTTTCACTTATGGTACAGATAGTCACTTAATTTAGCAAGTTGGAATATGGCAGTAGAGAGTGGCTGGGCTTCCCTCTTGGTTTATCGACTACACTGTGAAAACAAAATGGGTTCAACTAGGATAAAACCCAACAACAAAACAGAGCCACTGGAACCATCCAAGTACTAGCCTAATGGACACACGCTTACATGGACACCCGGTCAGCTCAGAGTGTAGCTCACAGTTCCAGTGAGATCTGTGGCAAACGTAGGACACTAAGGGTTGACCTGGTGTACTGAACAGGGTCTTTTTAAATCACCGCTTGCCATCTGAGCCACAGTTCCGTCATCCATTCAATGAGATGTGTAATAATTACCCTATGGAGTCTGGGGGGAGAACCAAGTGAAACAGTCCATATCCTGGCTTACAATGTCAGGGACAGAAGCATGTAGTCATGGATATACTATTCTCGTCATTCTCCAGTTGGTTAGCTAGCTTCACATACATTCTCCTGCTGCTGCTGCTGCTGCTGCTGCTGTGACTAAATACAGTTAAATCATCAACCAGGTTCCCTTAGTGATGAAGGTCTTCCCCGGTGATGATAGAGATGTTAGGCCTTGAGTGTGGCCCACGGTGATAGAACACATCCTCCTTCTCTAGAAGCCAAACAAGCTCCCCTCTAGCACTCTCTGTGGTATCACTGCCAGAATGAAGGGCAGGACCATACCCATGCCCACAGACACACACTGCCCCAGGGACTACAATATATACGTGGGCAACTCTGGAGAGAAGTGACTGCCATCCGAGGCCAGTTCAGTTCAGTTCAGTTGCTCAGTCGTGTCCGACTCTTTGCGACCCCATGAAGTGCAGCACACCAGGCCTCCCTGTCCATCACCAACTCCCGGAGTTCACCCAAACTCTTGTGCATTGAGTCAGTGATGCCATCCAGCCATCTCATCCTCTGTCGTCCCCTTCTCCTCCTGCCCCCAATCCGAGGCCAAGGTGTTGGTAAATAAATAGAGTTTGGTAAATAAATCACCTTTCAAAATAATGACTCCTAAAGGGCTAAAGGAATTGATGACTTGATGACTCAATGACTTCCAAGCAACTAAGCTTAAAGGAAACCTAGCCGAAGGGTAACTTCATATATCAGAAAGAGCAAGCTCTAGGGAGTCAGGCAGAGCTTCAGATATTGACTCCAGCTCCCAACCCATCACCTACAAACTGCATCCGTGGGCAGGGGACCAAGTTCACTCAAGTTCTTTCATTTTCTCAAAGAGGTTTCGTGAGTATTTATAAGATGATGTAAGATAGCGAAGTGTCTTCTGTGGGACCCTAGTCCAAGGGGATGCTGTACACAAACACACACACACACACTCTCTCTCTCTAGTCCAAGGAGATACTATACACACACACACATACCCTAGTCCAAGGGGATGCTACATACACACACATACACTCCACCACACACATTGGATTAGCCAGAAAGTTCATTAGGGTTTTTTCATAACACCTTATGGAAGAACAGGAACGAACTTTTTGGCTAACCCAGTACAATTCCATGGTCTAATAAGTCTGAGAAGCAAAACCTGGCAATGGACATCAGCACATCAAAAGCTCTAAAGAATCCAGCAATAAAGAAACCGTCTAACTTGCTTAGCTAGTGTATTTTCATCCCCTCTTACTGACAATGACTGTCAATACCCTGCCTGCAAAACACATCTTGGAATGTTCAAACATAAATACAGAGTGCTTAGTACAATGCAAGGCACCTAATATATCTTAAAAATGGTGAAAAGTGAAAAAGTGTTAAGTCACTCAGTCGTGTCCAACTCTTTGTGACCCCATGGACTGTAGCCCACCAGGCTCCTCTGACCATGGAATTCTCCAGGCAAGAATACTGGAGTGGAGAGCCATTCCCTTCTCTGGGGGATCTTACCAACCCAGGGATTGAACCTGGGTGTCCTGCAGTGGAGGCAGATTCTTTACTGTCTGAGCCATCAGGGAACCCCCTAATAATGGTAGACATCACTATATAAAGTATTCTTTTCCCATGCCATTCTTTTCCCTGCATTCTACTTATGTGAATATAATCATAAAAAATACTGCTAATGGGAACTTCCCTGGTGGTCCAATGGTAAGAACTTTGCCTTCCAACGCAAGGAGTGCAAGTTTGACTCCTGTCAAGAAACTAAGACCCCCACACGTCTTGTGACCAAAAAACAGAAACAGTAATGCAACAAATTGAATAAAGACATCAAAAAATGTTTTTTAAAAAATAGTACTAGTAGTAATAATGGGTTGTTACACTCTGGTGTTTAACCACACAGCTAACCCACAATAGACTGGAATTTGAACCAAGGTGCGTCCGACTCCAAGTCTTTATGCCATGCTGCTTCCCTGTCCCTCAGGGATGCCTGGAATAGCCGAGCCCTGCTGCCAAGGTTGGAAGGGGCCAATCACGGGTCAATGCTTCCACCACTGAGCCAGTGAGAAGCAGCCCCCTTGGGGAGGCGGGGCTCCTACCTGGTGCCGGATGCCATCGTCACCGACGCACTGGGTACAGGCCTCCTCAGGGACACAGCTGCCTTCCAGCATCACTTGGTGCGGAGGGCAGAAGCAGCCTTCCAAGGGATGGTCCCCGCAGGAGCTCGAGTTGCCCTCACACTGCCGGGGGCAGCCACTCTCGCAGGGGTTGTAGACCAGGGAGGGCGGGCAGGACACAGCTGCAGAGAGAGAAGGAGATGATTCTCAGGGGCCACAGCAACCAGAGGGAAGCAGATACCACTGATTCAAGGCGGCTGGATCATCCAACAAGTTTGCTGGGATGGAAACTAGCCAGTTTCCACCAATTTTCACTCTCTCCATCTTCCATAGAAATAAGACTTTCAAGCTGGGCACATGACCACCCAGAAAAAAGACTACATTTCCCAGCATCCCTTGCAACTAAGCATAGTCACATGACTACATTCTGACCAATGAACTATTAGAGCAAGTGTAGACTCTTACGCAGCTTCTAGGAATCTTTTTTTGAAAGACAGCTGTGCCTCTGGCCCTTCTCCTTCCTTCCCTTCATCCTGCTGCTTGGAACCTGGGTGTGATGGCCAAAGCTCCATCTTACAGCACAAGAAAAGAAGCGAACCCACGCGAGGACAGAGCAGAGAACTAGAACCCACTTTGAGATCTGGAAAGAGCTGAAGCCGCCCGCCTCTGGTCTGCTGTATGACAGAATTTTACTTCTTCCTCGCTTGCAGCCAAATTTAACCCCACCTGATGATGTGAACCTGGGATCCTTAGGAAATTCTGTTGTTCTTTTTTGAATATGGGTATATATAACACTTTAAAAATTCTCTTCAACTTAAAAAAAAAAAGGAACCCACAGCTACAGAGGGATGTCCTGGGAGAGAAGCTACAAAGTGACCCACTTCTCCCACTCTGGTCCTAGCCAACCCCTTCCTCACATTTTCACGGTGCCAAGGCATGTGGTAGAGAAGATTCCAAGGATTTAGACCAACAAAGCCTTTCCTCACGCATGCGTGCTAAGTTGTTTCCATTGTGTCCGATTCTTTGCGACCCCGTGGACTGTAGCCCGCCAGGCTCCTATGTCCATAGGATTCTCCAGGTAAGAATCCTGGAGTGGGTTGCCATGCTCTCCTCCAGGGGATCTTCCCCACCCAGGGATCCAACCCGCATCTCTTGCATCTCCTGCATTGGCAGGCAGTCTCTTTACCACTAGCACCACTTGGGAAGCCCAGATGCACAACAAATTGCCAGGAGGTACAACAATTAATAAATAGAGAAGGTGCAATCAGTAACTCAGAAAGTAACATTTTTCCCTTGATCGGCAGGCAGGTTGAAAGGAGGCAGTAACAGCCAGAGGGACTCATAAAACCAGAGCCCCAACACACCTAGGGGTTTGAAAGGGACAGTGTAAAGGAACAAAGTAGGTGATGAAACAGGTAATCCCACTAGAGGACTGTAAGTGGGGAAAATATCAGAGACCCCTGTAAGTTAATGGTGACTCAGAAAGCAGGTTTGCTTAACCACAAAACCAAGCAGGCTTGCTTAGCAACAAAACCATGAGACAGAAACATGAGACATGTCCCCAAATAATAAAACAGTGGTGGCATGAGCCCCACATCCTGCCCAGTGAGCTCAGTAAGTTTATGATCCCTAGGACATGCTCTCTGCACACATAAAAAACAATCTGTGGACCCAGCTTGACCAGGTAGGGACAAGTAAACCCTGCTCAACCTGGAGGGGGAGCTGATGATAGAAGCATGACATCTACTCAAGAAGACAGGGAAGGTCTTCCCCCCACCCACCACCTCCCCTCTTCTCCTTTGATTATAAAACTGGAGCCCAGTAAGTTCTTGGGGGTGGGGCACCCCCTTGCCCACTTGCTTGTAAAACCTCACATGTGTCCTGTTCTAATAAATCACTTTGCCTCTCGGTGAATTCCTTCTGTGCTAAGACACAGAGGACTTGGTGTAGGAGCTCTTCGGCGCCAGCCCTCCCTCCCCCAACACAAATGACACCAAACCATGTCAAGTTATCTAGTCATCTAGTCCAACTATCATTTCAAGATGCAGAAGCTGAGGTCCAGAAAGACTAAGGAAATAGCTGATCACCCAGATGAGCTGGGGCTAGGATGCCCAAGTCCTCCAGCCCCAGTTAAAGCTGAGACAGCATAATAATCATAAACTCGGAGACTCCGAGATGCTTGCACACATTCATTTCCCTCAAAAAAAAAAATAATAAACATGTGCCAAGTCCAGGTAAGGAAGCTGACCGTGGGGAGGTGCCGGGAGCCGGGGAGGCATTCCACTCGTGACGAAGGTCATGAGGAAGGAGGCTCAGCATACGCAAAGGCAGGACCGAGCCTCAGGAGTCCCCCCGAATATTCTTGAGCATCTACCCCCCAAAAAACCAGAGTCTGCCTACTTTGTGCTTTGTGCTTTGTGCTTTGTGCTTTGTGCTCTCACCTCTGACTTTACTGGGGGCTGTCCCTTACCACCATCTCACTCTCTCTGTCAAAAGAGTTAACCTACAGCTCCAATTAATAAAGTTCCTGGGCAATTAGGAGTGTTTAAATCCAAACCCCTCAGATGGCTCTCTAACTCGCCTGACAAGTTTACCCGGACTCCTACAGCTATTGTTTACAGTCTCCCAGCCTCGAGAGGCACGGGAAGCTTAAGATATTCAAATAGCTTAGAGCCTCTCAGAGAGTTAGAAACTACCAGAATAAACTAGTAAAGGATTTCATTGATGAGCCAATGCTTGTTGCCAAGTTTTCACATCCCCTGAATTGTATCCTTGAATATGTATTAATTAATAGTTGGTATGTAGAAAAAATAAGTAGTGGCCTTGGTGTTAGTAACTTAGACCCTTAAGGTAATAAATTCTTTCCTTTGTTGTAAACCCATTACACATCCACCCTATAGGAATGCAATTTTATCTTCAGAAGATGGCGCCAAACCTTAAAATAATTACTCTTAGAGAAAATAAGTCTTTGTTGATAAGTCCTTGTCAAGAGTCATAAAATGTTAATAGGCCTTCTGGCCAGAAGATGATGTAAATTACCTAAACCATTTGTATACGATAAATTTGCAGGAAAGAAACCCTGGTTTTTGATAAGGGTCAAAGACTGCTGACTTTGCATCCCCTATTATCCTCTATGTGTAACTTGGAGTATATAAACCCCTGTTAAAAATAGAGCTACAGGCCTTGCTCACCAACGCTTGGTCTCCCCATGTCATTCTTCCCTTTAACTTCCAGCTGAGTCTCCATCTGGAGCGCGGAACCCGCCATGCTTACTAATTATGCCTGGGCTTCTAAGATCCGACCGGGGAGGCCTCAGTGTCTCCTCTCCTTCGGGAGAACGGAAGGACACCTGCAGCCTACGTAAGTGGTGCAAACTTCTTGTCTTGAAGTTTTATTGGTCTCCCGTGTAAACCAAGCTACTCAGCTTCTTTTCTCCACTGAATTTTCCTACTGAGCTATCCTCATTCTATTACTCTTTATATCTTTGATAAATATGTAAATAGTCGCCGACTCCGTCTCCCCTTCGAATACCCTGGATCAGCCGGGGCAGGTCCTCGGCAGGGAGGTGTCTACACTAGCAAGCCTATGGTATCTCTAATGAAGAAGCTTCTTGGTATTCGAATGGTACAATTCCACTCACACTTCTAAATCCTGCTCAGGCGTGGCTTGCTCTGGGAGCCTTTGCTACACCCTGGTGCCAGTCCAAGTTCAAGGTGACTGCTTATTCTGTACTTTGCTGGGGCCTTGATGTGTCTTATTGTTGTTCAGTCGCTAAGTTGTGTCCGACTCTTTGTGATCCCATGGACTGCAACATGCCAGGCTTCCCTGTCCTTCACTCTCTCCCGGAGTTTGCTGAAACTCATGTCCATTGAGTTGGTGATGCCATCCAATGTGTCTGATAAAGTCACATGTGCAGGAACTGCAGAAATACTGATAGAAAGGACCATGCTTTCATTTACCTAGAAACTCGTTACATAGAAATCCTGTGTTCAAATTACCTGTATGTCTACCATCTTACTTGACCCTGAATGGAATCCTAGGGAACAGGAAAGGCGGAGATTTTGATCTCCATGGCCCAGATTTTAAAAATATGAGGTTTCAGGGAGGTTGAGCAGGCTTCTCATTCGTCATTCTTCACAGCATTTGGGGGAGCCTGTGGAGACTCACCCGGAGAAGGCAATGGCACCCCACTCCGGTACTCTTGCCTGGAAAATCCCATGGATGGAGGAGCCTGGTAGACTGCAGTCCATGGGGTCACTAAGAGTCGGACACGACTGAGCGACTTCACTTTCACTTTTCACTTTCATGCATTGGAGAAGCAAATGGCAACCCACTCCAGTGTTCTTGCCTGGAGAATTCCAGGGACAGAGGAGCCTGGTAGGAGGCCGTCTATGGGGTCGCCCAGAGTCGGACATGACTGAAGCAACTTAGCAGCAATGAAGACTCACCACAGAAATCAGGAGTCCTCCAGTCGACACACACCCCCTTGGTCCGGCAGAGGTGGGCATAAGAGGCAATGGCTTCACACACTTGCTCCTGCTGGCAACTGTCCTGCTGGCACATGGCATGAAATGTGGCTGGAGCAAGGACCTTGTGGCACTCAGCAAATAGCTCAGAGAGGAGGACCTGGCAGCGGGAGCCCTGGGAGATGGGGCACGGCTCCTCGGGGCCCAGCGGGCATGTCTGCCCCGGCTGCTGCACCGTCCACTCCCGGACCAGTGTCTTCCAGTCCTCAGTGACCGTGCCATCCCTCAGCATGAAGTCATTGGCCCCGTTCTCATCACAGAACCCTAGAGAAACCAGGAGAGACATGGTTGAGAGCCCAAAGCCAGCTCCCGATGCTGGAGGCTTGGTCATTCTCCACCCCTGCCAGCATCTGAGCCCACTACCGGACCCAGAAATGGCAGTAGCCAGGGGCCCTGAGATTAGACCAAGGAGGGCGTACATCTCAGGGAAGAAGCAGACAACAGTCTTACCACAGAGACCATACGTCTTTGAGGCAAAGATCTTGGGCCTCAGCTGCAGCTGGAACTCGTTGTTTTGTGGGGTGAAGGAGAGGATGTGGCCCAGAAGGTTGAATCTGACCTCGAACATGATGGTACCATAGACTCTGACCTCCATGTCCCCACCCAGGTAAGGGACAGAGACCAGTCTCCCATTCACCATCACCTGCCCAAAGGAGAAAAGCCCCATCAGTAGTCATGGCAACGAAGGATCCTAGGATTTCACTTGTAGTCTCTTTCCACAGTTCATGACAGTCCCTACACATTCATCCCACTCAACTCCACTGTTATTCACAAACTTGGGCACTGGCCGGCAGCTCTTCTAAGATAAAGGGGCTCTACAGAGCTTGGCAGGAGAGTGGACTCTTACAAAGCTGAACAGCCAGCCAGGCATCTGGAACCCAAAAGCTCAGGGGTTAAAGGAAACCTTGAGTCCATCTGCACTCGACAGGGAAGACTGACTCCTCAAGACAGGCTGGGGAAGTTGCCATTTGCCAACTCATTGATGCCCTATCTCCAGGAGCATCTAATAGGAACACTTTAATCTTTATTTTATTTTGGTCACCAGATCTACAGAGGCTCCACAACATATCACACCAAACCTGTTAAAATACACTCACCTCCCATGATGACTATAATTTTTGCTGTAAAAAATTTGGAAAGCTTTTTATCCTTTTGAATTTTAAACATTTGGCTATGAGCTACTCATTTAATATATGACGAGCTGTGATTATTTTTTTCAGCAATCACTGTGCGTGTTCAAGAAGTCTTGCAAGAGAAGGTCTAACCCTTAAGTTGCTTTCATGTAATGAAATATTTATGATTTCCAAAAGAACTGAAGGATACAACCTCTTGTAAACAGGTAATCAAACATTTATTTTGATGAGTTTTGCAGTTTCCCTTTTGAGTTTTGGAGCCACACATTTTTCTTAGGCCCTAAATATTTTCAAAGGCTTTCATCTAGGCCCTAAATATTTTCCTTCAGAAGGTTGGCAGGCCCTAGCCTAGGAACAGGGCGCAAAATGCCTGCTGGACAAACAGCTTGGTGTCAACCCCAATCTTCTACTAGTGCAAAAAACTGGCACCCCATTGACGATGTAATGCTACTGACATCAAACCCTTTCTGGGACTTCCCTGGGGGTCCAGTGGCTAAGACTCCATGCTCCCAATGCAGAGGCCTAGGTTTGATCCCCAGTCAGGGAACTAAAATCCCACATGCCACAACTAAAGATTCCACACGCCACAACTAAGAGTTTGCCGAACTCAGATAAGGAAATATTTCCATCAGCAGATGAATGGATAAGAAAGCTGTGGTACATATACACAATGGAGTATTACTCAGCCATTAAAAAGAATACATTTGAATCAGTTCTAATGAGGTGGATGAAACTGGAGCCTATTATACAGAGTGAAGCAAGCCAGAAAGAAAAACACCAATACAGTATACTAACGCATATATATGGAATTTAGAAAGATGGTAACAATAAACCCTGTATACGAGACAGCAAAAGAGACACTGATGTATAGAACGGTCTTTTGGACTCTGTGGGAGAGGGAGAGGGTGGGATGATTTGGGAGAATGACATTGAAATATGTATAATATCATATATGAAACGAGCCGCCAGTCCAGGTTCGATGCACGATACCGGATGCTTGGGGCTGGTGCAATGGGACGACCCAGAGGGATGGTATGGGGAGGGAGGAGGGAGCAGGGTTCGGGGTGGGGAACGCATGTATGCCTGTGGCGGATTCATTTTGATATATGGCAAAACCAATACAATATTGTAAAGTTAAAAAATAAAATTAAAAAAAAAAAGAAATATTTCTTTAAAAAAAAAAAAGAAAGGAAAAAAATGGACCCTTCCTTCCGAATCTGAGCCCTGAACAACAAGAAATCACACCAAAAGGAGATGCAATAAGCCCCTTCTACAGAGATAGCACCTTGCTAATCAGGCAGAAGGTCAAGTCTCCGCACAGGAATACCAGCTAAAACCAGCTGCCACTGGGTCCACGTGGCTTCCCCAAGGGCCCTGCCACGGGACCACGGAAAGCACCTCTTACCTCCATGTTGCTGCGGAGCTCAACCGAGAGGCCGTTCTGCTTCACCTCCACAGATTTCATGCAGGCCTGCCTCGCCCCAGCGCTGCAGAATCCATTATGGAGAATCACCTCCAAGTCCTGCTCCTTGTTGTGAAACAGAACATATGAGCAGTTGCCGGTCAGCTTGAAATTCCGTCCATCAAAGGTCACGATGTGCCGAGTGGAGCTGCCTGTGCACACACCTGGGCGAGAAAGCAAAGGATGGGTATGACTTGAGCGGACTCGCACCCATGCAAAGAAGCAGCCGCATGCAGATATCCAGAGCTGAGAGTTGGGTGGGCTTTTTGAAGCCACAGAGGAAAATTTCTTCCTTTTTACAGAATAGGAAACTGATTCTGAGAGGTAGAGCACCTTAGGTAACACTTGGCCATTAAATATGTTCCTAGGAAAGATTTAGAAGGATGAGGATTCCATTAAAATGTGGCAAATTATAGAGCCATACTTCCAAAAAATGTAAACGTGCAAAGTTAATGCTCTCCCCCACAAGCATGTCTTGGCCCAGGAAACAAAGTGAGGTTCCAGGGGTGTTAGGACACGTTTAAACCACAACAAGCTAAGCAAACCATGAGCTCATGACCTCACTGGAAAGGAAGTTCCCCTAAAGGCGCACGTGTCTTTTCAGCTACCAAGTGACTAATGGTACACATGGCCATGTTGACATGATCCCTTAAGAGACCCTGAAAGAGAAATATTCCTGAAGCCAAAACAAACGGTGGGGTCTTGACACGATCTCGTCTGCCACTTGTCCATCCACACCATCAGCAAACTCTCAGGGTTTCTATTAAAACACCACTTGGGAAGACTAATCATCTTGCCACTATGTCAGATGATTCCATAAAAATCCCCCCAATGGACCACAGTCCATGAATAAAGGAAATCAGTCCTGAATATTCATTGAAAGGACTGATACTGAAGCTGAAGCTCCAACACTTTGGCCACCTGATTCGAAGAACTGACTCACTGGAAAAGACCCTGATCCTGGGAAAGATTTAAGGCAGGAGGAGAAGGGGGCGACAGATGACGAGCTGGTTGGATGGCCTCACCAACTTGATGGATGTGAGTTTGAGCAAGTTCTGGGAGTTGGTGATGGACAGGGAAGCCTGGCATGCTACAGTCCATGGGTTGCAAAGAGTCGGACATGACTGAGTGACTTAACTGAACTGATGGTCCAGAGTCATACATGATCTGAAAACTAATCTCGGACTTCAGTAAAGTTGGAAACGAGCCTTCCAGACAAACCATGACCACGTCTATGGTGGTGAAGAAATGGAAACCAAGAACTGAGAGGCAGATCCAGGGGGTTAGCAAGGACTCACTAACACCACCCTTGCTCTCCGCCAGGCCCAGGAGACCTCCATAGCAAGAACGACCCATATACCAAGGCAGCACAGACCCTGGCAAATGATACACCATTGGTCAGGGCTGATCGGCTCCCAGATGCTCTTCTACTCAAAGTTCCCCACGTTCTGGGCAGCCGGTCACGTCCAAGCAACAGTCCTGAATGCTACCACCCCATTGACATCCACGCTGTAAGTGTTCCCAGACACTCCAGCAGGGGTACCGTGAAGTCTTTTTTTAAAAGAAAATATCTATCTGGTCTTAGTTGCCACATGTAGAATCTTTCAGTTGCAGCATGTGGGATCTAGTTCTCCAATCAGGAATCGAACCCAGGGCCCCTGCATTGGGAATGTGAAGCCTAAGGCACTGGACCACCAGGGCAGTCCCTGTGGCCAAGTCTTAAGCAGTCCAGCCCCAGCTGCCACAAGAACGTAGTAAGTCCCAAGATAAAGAAATGGCATTAAGCTGGCAGGTTAGTGGGAGTGGCTTTGCCCACCTGGAACTAGCTGGTTCAGTGAAATGGTGTTAAGCTGGCAGGTTAGTGGGAGTGGCTTTGCCACCTAAATGACTTAACTTCTGTGATCCTCTCCTATCTGCTCTGCTCTCTTTGAACCAACAGGGCAACTTCTGGGCATATCTTTCTATAGACTTCTGACACTGAGAACCCCGTGAATGCCTCACACACAGAAGGCAAACAGATGGAATCAGCTAGGATGGCGGAGAGGAAAATTCAAGACGGAACACAAACAGGTACAAAATCAAATGAATGGTAATGAATAATGTGAGTACACAGCAGGGAAGGGGGAAACTAACCTAAATAACTTTGGTGAAAAATTTACTCTGTACCCAAAGTGAAAGTCGCTCAGTCATGTCTGACTCTTTGCGACCTCATGGACTACGGAATTCTCCAGGCCTGAATACTGGATTGGGTATCCTTTCCCTTCTCCAGGGGATTTTCCCAACCCAGGGATCGAACCAAGGTCTCCTACATTGCAGGCGGATTCTTTACCAGCTGAGCCACCAAGGAAGCCCAAGAATACTGGAGGGTGTAGCCTATCCCTTCTCCAGGGGATCTTTCCAACCCAGGAATCGAACTGGGGTCTCCTGCATTGCAGGCAGATCCTTTACCAGCTGAGCTACCCGGAAAGCCCTGCACGAATGTATACTCTAGTTAGTATATTTGGTTTTCATAAAGATATTGGTTAGCAGTTCTGTTTTTGTGGGGGTTTTTTTTGGCTGCGTGGCATGTGGGATTTTGATCCCCAACCAGGGATCAAACCCACATCCCCTGCATTAGAAGCATGGCATCTTAACCACTGAACCGCTAGGGAACTTCCTTGGTAGCAAATCTGAAACTACTTTGTGTGTATTTTGTATACGGTCTACAAAGGAATGAAGGCCCAGGGTTGCTTTAAAAGTGCTCAAACTTCTATATGGTAAGGAGGACACCTAAAGAGAGACAAAGAGAGAGCCTGTGTGAGGGGTTGAATGCAAAAACAAGTAAATGAAAATAACAAAACAAAGGAAACCAGAAGGATGGCAGGATGAAGCAGTGGGCAGGCAAAGAATATAGAATACACAACTGATATCAAAGGAAAACTCGGGAGAGCTGGCAAGAAAGAGCAGCTGCCTTAAACACCTGTCAGGCCAGAACACAGGGCCCTCCCATGGAAGCACCAATCGTGTAAGAACTTGAGAATCCACTTCCAGCCCCACCATCCCCAAAGGCAGGCGGTCCATGCTGGGATCAGGGAGGCTTTTCAGCTCTAACTCAAGTTCAAAGTCTTATTTATTACCCAGGAGCAGGCATCTAACCAGTATTCTTGCCTGGAGAATCCCATGGACAGAGGAGCCTGGAGGGCTACGGTCCACGGGATCACAAAGAGTCAGACACGACTGAGCGACTGAGCAAGAGGCTGAGTACTGACCTCAGAAAATCAATTCCTCCCTCTGGTTATGCATTATCTGGGGATGTGCCCTCCAAAAGGCACAGGAAGGAGATGGGGAGCCCTGGAATGGGATGGAAACATGTCCCAAGGACAGGAGAGTGAGGGAACATGGGTGGTAGGGGCAGGAGATGGCCTTCTGGTCTACCTCTTGGCACAGACAAGCAAAAGGCACCAGACCCTGAACACTGCCCAGGCTGAGGAAACAAAGGACTCACAGGGACAGGCCCAGCGGCAGCCACAGGCTTCCTCCATCCTGAGCGGGGTCTGGCCGTCGGGGCATGATGGCTGTGGCCCCTGATCGCAGTTGACCCGGTGACTCTTCAGCAAGGTCTGGCCATCTGGCAGGCAAGTCACCGTGTGGCACTGATCCAGCAAGGTCCAGACGTCCCCAGGCTGCAGAGACAGAACCACATTCGGGCAGGGAGTGGAGTGAGGCACTTCAACATCCACTAGGCAACTAACCCTCCCGCCCTCAAGAGACACAGAAACTACAACTTGGGCCTGATTGGCAAGGAGATAGGAGACAGAACGTAAGATTTACGGGTGGATCCACTCCCATCCCCAGCCAAAATTTTTCAATTTTTTATTTACTTATTTAGGCTTTTATTATTATTTATTCCATGCTAGGTCTTGCTGCTGCGTGAGCTTTCTCTAGTCGTGGTGAGCGGGGGCCACTGTCTAGTTGCCGTGCGTGGGTCTCATTGCGGTGACGTCTCCCGTGGTGGAGCACAGGCTCTGGGGTATGCGGGCTTCAGTAGCTGCGGCTCCCGGGCTCTAGAGCACAGGCTCAATAGTTATGGCCCACAGCCTTGGTTGCTGCGCGGCATATGGGATCTGCCCAGATAAGGATCGAACCTGTGTCTCCTGCCTTGGCAGACAGATTTTTTTACCACTGAGCCCCCAAGGAAGCCTCCAATTAAAAAAAAAAAAAAAAGCTATTGGACCCAGACCAAAGGAGGAAACGTTAACCAGGGGGTTGAGGACTCCAAATATACATTCCTGATCTTTCCTTCAAAGCCAACAGAAAGGAACTTACCCTCCTCTCATTCCCGTCCTCATCCACGCAAACACTGACGAACCCTGAAACAGACACAAGTCAGACCTCTGTCCCCACCCACCACCCAGAAATTGTGAGCCATTTGCTCAGCTACCTGGCTGGTCCTTGAAGCTGGATTGACTGAAAAGAACGTGAGTGAAATGAGCAGTGAGGGTTCGGGTATGGAAGATTAGAAGGCAGTCATCCTGTGGTTCTTCAGGCAAACATTGTGGGGTGCTTTATTTTTTTGGCTTTGCCTTATGGCTTGCAGGATCTTAGTTCCCTGACCAGGGGAGCGAGTCCATGCTCCCAGCAGTGGGAGCGTACAGTCCTAACCACTGGATCACCAGAGAATTCCATAAGCTTTGTGGTTGTTAGTCATTATAGTGATACAACAGTAATAACATGGCAACAACTACAATCGATATCTTCTTGTCCTCTTTTCTATGTATTGATATTAATATATCAGTGTCTAGTAAGAAGAGGGAAATGAGACAAGATCCTGAAACCTTGAAAGAGATCTTCAAAATTCCTACCAAGAGAGCTATCATCTAGCAAGACAGGGCAATAACTCCTAGTAGGTTTGGACTCACACCTAATTATATTAGGAAAATACAAAAAAACAAGTTTAAAAAATATCATGCATGTGGAAAAAAAGGAGATCAACCCAGTCAATCCTAAAGGAAATCAACCTGAATATTCATTGGAAGGACTGATGTTGAAGCTGAAGCTCCAATACTTTGACCACCTGATGCAAAGAGCTGACTCATTGGAAAAGACCTTGATGCTGGGAAAGACTGAAGTAGGAGGAAAAGGAGACGACAGAGGGTGAGACAATTGGATGGCATCACGATTCAATGGACATGAACTTGAGCAAACTCCGGGAGATAGTGAAGGACAGGGAAGTCTGATGTGCTGCAGTTCATGGGGTCGCAGAGAGTCAGACACGACTTGGTGACTGAACAGCAATGGTAAAAACAAAAAGCTTCTAACCCTAAATCAATTTAAACTATGGTACTTTGATGTTAAATTCTATGTTACTGTATTTCTTTTTTTAATCTTTTTATTTTCTTTTTTATTGAAGTATAGTTGATAGACAATACTGTGCCAGTTTCAAGTGTACCACAGAGGGACTGCTATATTTTTTAGATTACATTCCATCATAGATTATTTCAAGATCTTGAATGTAAATCTCCATGCTATATGGTAAATCTGTGTTGCTGTTCTAAAGTCTTTTACACCCATGCTGAGCATGAGTGCAGGGCCTGGAGAAGAGGTCCATGACCTGCGGATGTTAGGGTTCCCTGCCTCTGCCTTCCATTTCTCTGTCCAGAAGCCCCATCTATAGGGAGCAAGGACAGTAAGGAGGGAAGGAAGTATATACACAGAGAACTTTCTGGCAGCCCCTTGGAGGTTTGTCTTACAATCTCCCACAAGCAGAAATTTATAGATCATGGCCTATAAAGCAGTCTTAATTCAAGGCCAAATCTCACGTATGGGAACCTTCTAGTGTCGAGATGGGTTTCACTGCTTTTGCTTCTATTTTGAGGGGATAAGAGAGACATCACAAGACTCACCAGAGCATAGCCTCTGGAAGAAAGAGTTGCCAAGGGCAACCATGCTGGGGAGGTCTTCGATCCGCTGGAGCTCTGCCACGTTGGAGCTGGCCCCCGGACCTGCCAGGACCCTCAGCTGGGCTGCATCATACTGGTCCCCAATCCCGATGGGGAACACGGCCACTCCTGCGGTTACAGAGGAACGAGAAAGGGTCTGTGCCCACCTCTGGTCGAGTGGGTTCAGAGTGGTCTGGCCTGAAGCTTCACCCAGCCACTTGTACAGCCTCAATATTTTTAAGCAATTATCCTCCAATTAGAAATAAATTTTTTTAAAACTACAAAAAAAAAAGATGAGCTGTTCTCCAGGGAGATACTAAGATGCTACATCATTCCACTCAGCCAGCACTCCACGCCCACCCACCGCCCCTGGCCCACAGGACTGAACCCTGGACACTCACGGTTGGATCTGGCAGCAGTGGCGCCCGCCTCCACTGAGTCCATGGAGGAGCCTGTGACCAGGATCACCACCACCTTGGAGGCACTGGGCCTGGCACCGTGGACTTGGGACGTGATGTAGCGTGCCGCGAAGGACAGCGCCTGCCCTGGGAACAGACAGTGGACCGCACAATCAGTCCTGACTCAGGAATGGGGGTCCTGAGGCCAGCTGAGCACGCCATCTCCCGATGGAGCCTCGGATCCCTGAGACGGAATGACTCGGAGACTCGGAGAGGCTCACATACAGGTGAGGGGACGAAGAATGTCTCGGCCCTTAGTTTACAGGAAGGGAAACTAAGGCCAAGGAGCGACGGCCAGCCGGGGTCACTCGGTCACTTGTGCCAGGAGCGGGGACTGCACGCAGCCCCTACCCCCATCCCGCACCCACGTTACCGACTTGGCTGGGGCCTCCCTCGCGCTGCATGGGGTCCACAAGGCTCAGCAGGTGGGCTTTGTCCACGTGTATGTTCCAAGGCACGTCAACGTTGGTGTTGCTTCCATACTGCAGGACCGACACCTGGGTGAGCTG
>NW_011494785.1:975142-975739 GCF_000754665.1 Bison bison bison | reverse complement strand
ATTTGTGTGTGCCTGTGTGTGTATGTGTGTGTGTATGTGTGTATACCTATGTGTATGTGTGGGTAGGTGCATGTTTGTGTATGGCTGTGTGCCTGTATTATATGTGTGTGCCTGTGTATATCTGTGCATATGTGTATATGTGTGTGTGTGTGTGCTTGCCTCTGTGTGTGTGTGTGTGTGTCTTGTATATGTGTGGGTGCCTGTGTGTGTGTTTATACATGTGAGTATAAGTGTGTCTATATGCGTGTGCACCTCTGTGTGCATGTGTGTATATATGTGTGTGTGCCTATGTATATGTGAGGCAAGGTTTCCCATTAAGAGGCTCTCAACTTTAACGCCACCAGCCCAGCTGAATCACCCAGAGTCCTAAAGCATTTTTTAAAAAAAATCCACAGAGATAGAAAGATAAAGACACAATGCAGAAGATGGGTGGGACGTAGATGAGACCTGGTCCACACGGAGGGTGGGCCGGCACTGCAGCCCCAGGTGAATGGTCCACATGGAGGGTGGGCCGGCACTGCAGCCCCAGGTGAATGGCCCACATGGAGGGTGGGCCGGCACTGCAGCCCCAAGTGAATTTTGTGCAAGTCAGTCTCT
>NW_011494785.1:952939-975042 GCF_000754665.1 Bison bison bison | reverse complement strand
CTTCGGGCGCCTCACTCACCTAGGTTGGCTTTTGAGATGAACGCCTTGGCAAAACTCTTCATTTCATCAAAGTAAGAGGCTGGAGAGGTGGAGGAGCCATCCAGGAGGAGAACTACATCCAGGGGCTGGCTGCAGTCTGCAGAGACAGAAGGGAGTGGCCAAGGGCAGCGGGGGACAGGCCCCAGGCTCCTGAAGCAGACACTCACTGGACAGTGTGTGCAGGGCGCTGGACTGGGAGGAGCCACATAAGGGAGGCATGTCCCCCAGTCCTGCATGGGTGTGGCAGCTGGTGCCAGGCGGCAGGCAAGGGGGCTGCGAGACCCCAAGTGTGGAGATGTTAGGGGGATGCCAACACGCCCAAAGGCAGTTTAAACACCACAGGCAGCAGCAAGAGGCAGAGGCATCCTGTCCCTCCATTTCGGGGGCTGCAGCTCTTCTAGAATCCAGCAATAGACTGGAGCAGAAAACATGCGGATGGCAAAGGAAGCAGAGCAAAGCACCCCGGGAAGGTGGACTTGTGTGTCCGTGGGTTTCAGGCGGCACGTGAGGAGCTAGAAGGTGATTCTATTGCAAAGGCCTAAAGCTCATGTTGATGGTTGGGACCAGGGTCATGATCACCGTGAGGAAACAAACTCTGCCCCAAATGCCATTCTGAGATTGGGTGAAGCCATTACTGAGAGATCACAAGAGTTTAGATAAATCGGTAGCCCAGATAAAAACCAAGAAACAAAAGCATAGACAATGAAAGAAGCCTAGTGATTCTGGAATGGTTCCAAACACTCCAAATAAAGATACTCTAGAACTAGGGATTGGGCTTCCCCAGGGACTCCGTGGTAAAGAGTCCACCTGCCAAAGCAGGAGACACGGGTTCCATCTCTCGTCCGGGAAGATCCCACATGCATGGAGCAACTAAGCCCGTGCATCGCAGCTGTTCAGCCTGCAGTCTAGAGCAGGGGAACCACAACTACTGAAGCCCAAGCGCCCTAGAGCCCATGATCCGCAACAAGAGAACCCGCCACAATGAGAAGCCCTTGCACTACAACACAGAGTAGCCCCTGCTCACCACAACTAGAGAAAAGCCTGAGTGCAGCAACAAAGACCAGCACAGCCAGAAATAAGTAAGTAAATAAAGAAGAACTAGAAACTGATCAGTCGTTAGTATCAGTTAAGAAAGTAGTAATAATAGCAGGGGAGATAAACCATTTTTGAGTGCTTGCTATGTGCTAGGTACCGTTCTAAGCATTTTACAAGTAAGCACTATTATTATCCACATCTTACAGATGCATGCATGCTGGGTCACTCAGTTCTGTCTGACTCTTTGCAACCCTATGACTGTAGCCTGCCAGGCATCTCTGCTCAAGGGATTCTCCAGGCAAGAATACTGGAGTGGGTGGCCATGCCCCTCCTCTAGGGGATCTCCCCAACCCAGTGATGGAATCTGGGTCTGCAGAATCTTTACCATTTGAGCCACCGCAGAAGCCCATAAGAAAAGATCCTTCCCCCTCAAAAGACCACAGATGCCTCTCCCTGAAGGCAGGACATGACAGAAAACACAGAGCAGAGAGACAGATTGGAGCCTGAGAACGGCATCTCCACCAAGGCAGCCCCTAGCCCCCCACGTTCTCGCTCCAACACCAAGCCCCCACACACCTGGGGCAGGGGCGAGGGTGGGGAGGTGCGGGCCGTCTTCAGAGCAGCACCGCTGCAGCACCAGATCTGGAGCTTCTCGGGGGAGCCTCTCGAAGTCCTGGATGAAGATGGGGGTCTGGGGCCAGCTGACCCTCTCCAGCTCCTGCACATCCACGCGGGGGCCCACGCCGATGGGCACCAGCTGGATGTCTCCAGGCATCCGCTGGATCTTGTCCGAGGCCGGGCTTCCTGTCACCATGTAGACCAGGTTGGGCGCCTGCTCCCGGTCCCCCTGGCTGGCGGAGAAGCTGTGCTCCGACAGGTACTGCAGGGCCAGCCCCGTGTTTGTCTGGTTGCCACCTCGGTAGCGGACTTCACGGAGTCGCTGCAGGACCACGTCCTTGGACTGTGGCTCCCTGAAGGAGTGCTCCACAGTCACCACATATGAGTACTGCAGCACTGTGACGTGGATGCCGTCCTGGCCCACGTCCATGCGTCGGATCACCTCCTCCACAAACTCTGCGCTCCTGTTGAAGTTGGCCTCGCCCACCTCGTCCGAGCCTTCCAGGAGGAATGCCACATCCAGGACCACAGAGCTCCTCTTGGGTCCCGGCAGCGAAGGACCCAGGAGCTGCGGTGCCACAGTGACCTGTGCGGCGAGGGGATGTTGCGTCAGGGTCGGGGCAGGCACCTCGAGGGCGAGGTCGCAGAGGTAGCCGACAATATCGTCCATCCGCTGCTCCAGCTCGTGCACGCCACTTAGCACAAAGGCTTTGTTCTCAGATGCCTGCTTCTCAATGAGGCGGATCTGCTTGAGGCTGGCGTGGGGCCCGATGCCCACGGGGACCACGGAGACCTTCTTCTTCTTCAGGCCCTGGACGTAGCGGACCAAGTTCCGGGCCAGCCTGGGGGGTTCCTGGCTGGCCGTAAGCAGCAGGGCCACGCGAGAGGCCTCAGGCCGGTCAATCCTGCCGAAGATCTGGAAGAGCGTGTACTTCAAGACCTCGCTGGTGGAAGCCACCTCACTGCCCGCATACTTCACCTGCCCGGCAATGCGCCGCAGCTCAGATGGCCGTTTCCGGTCTTGCAGCGCGAGGTAGGCATGGGAGCCATCATGGTACTCCACCACGGCCACACGGATGCGTTTCTGGGAAATGTGCAGACGCTCCATCATGCCCACCACAAATGCCTTCAGCGTCTCGAAGTCAGCCTCGGACAGCTTGGAGGAGCCATCCAGCAGGAAGACCAGGTCCAGGAGTTTGCTGCAGAAGAAGTCGTGCAGGGGCGGCTCCGGGATGTCCTCCACGTATGGGGTTGTGAGGGTGACCGGGCCTTCGGTGGGGGGCGGGCCTCCTGGCTCCCTGCAGGCTTCACAAGTAAGGCTGACACCATCACAGTGACTGCAGGAGGGGAGAGACCAAAATGGTTCAGAAAAAAGCACACACACACACACATATATATACACATGCACACATATACACGCATAAATATACACATACACATATACACATACATACATACACACATGCACACACATATACACATACACACTTCCCTTGGGTTGTGAGTCCCTTAAAAACCAAAGCTCCTACCCAACCTAGGACCTAAAAATGAATCTTTCTTCTTTCTCGGCAGTCCACACAGCCATTCAAATTTGACTGATTTTCAACCTATGCCTCTAGCAACATAAATATTTAATTATAATTCAAGCCTTCTCCCAAATATCTCCAAATACAAACACTGCTGTGTAATGTTGATGCTGACCAGGACTTGTAAATGCTCTGCTGAAGATATATGTTTTTCAGTATTTATTAAACAGAGTCTAAGCTGCATAATTCCATAGCATGTTTAACATGTTGGGCTTTAAGGAAGAAAGGAAAACTGGAGTAAAATCATTTTGGAGAGATGAATAAAGATTTGAAATCCCAGCTTTATCTGGCAGAACAAAGTACTGGGGGTGGTGTTCTCGGGTCTCCAAGATGCTAGATGGGGAACAACATTAACTCATTCATTCTTTCCCACAATGGACAGATGGTTTATGCCCATCACATGCCAGGATCTGGCTATGCCCCACACCCAGCCCCAAGCCCCCACACAACTTATCACCCCACCGTGCCAAGTTTCCAGTCCCCTGGTCACTTCTCTCCCTTTCACCAGGGTCCTGGAAAGTGGCAGGGTCTGCCAGACCACAGGAGAAGCTGCCTGCGGTGGAGACCCATTCAGGCTAGAACCTTGTTCTGCAGGCACTCTCAGCCATCGTGGCCACTTGCTCTCAGCATCGCAATAGAGTGGGGAGACAGCAGTGCCCTGAGCCCCGGAGTATCCCTGTGGAGCGCCTCCCAGCAGTGTCCCCAGCCTGCTCCAGAACCGCTCTCCACACGGGCTTGCAGCTGCAGCGTGTGCCCAGGTGACTGTCCTCCCCACGCGCCTGCGGCTCAGAACCCCTACTCCTCGGCACAGCCAGGGGCAGGCAAGGTCTTAACGGAAAGTCGACTCCTACTTCCTCATACTGCACGTGGTTTAGGGCCTCCATCCTTGGCTGATAAAGCAGGAGTGACAGATTCTCGACTTTTCTGTGTTTGCTAGAAAATCCACCCGGGCAGAAAACAGTCGGGGTCTGGCCCTCACAGCCATGGCAATGGTCCCTTTCTTCCTCAGCGAGTTTAAGTTCTCGAGTTTAGGATCCCATAAGGAGTGGTGCTGAGCATACAACGTTGGAACATAAATTCTCGACTTAGGAGCAGGGCTTCAAGAAGCTCAGAGCTCAACCCCCTCCTCACCTCCCCAGGGCCAGCTGCCAGAGGCAATCAGGCAGTGGGGCAGTAGGGGGCCCCTACAATCGGTAGGGGGAGTGACCCATGCCTCCCTCCAGTTATGAGAGCCTCATCCTGGCCACCTTGGCGGTGGCCCGCGGTGTATGAGCCCTGCTACAGGGTCAGGGACTCCACCTCACTTTCCCCCAACCTGCATCCCAATGTCCAGTAAACAAGAAATCTGCTATCCATAGATGCCTGTCCCCAGACCAGATGCCACCTCCAGGGACAAGAAGAGGCCAGACTCTTCCTTCAGCAACAAGAGATAAAAACCTAAATCTCCTAAGAGGTATTTCCTGGGGAAGATATCTAGTCTGTCCTCAAAGACAGAGAGGCAAACCGAACAAGAACAAGACGTCCTTCCCCAAACGGACACTTCTGAGCAGGCCCCCAGGTTTGACAGTAAGGCTGATCATTCAGACAATCAGGGGCAGGGTAGGGGGTGCTGTGTTACCAGATCTGGCAATGCTCAGGGTCTCCAGGGTTCAGGGTCACTTTCTTCCCGGAGGCTAAGCGCCGGCCCTCCACCTGGCACACAGGGCAGTCCTCGGGGTTGACGCAGGTCTGCAAAAGCTCGTCCAGGATTTTCCCTGCGTGACAAGCCTCTCGTTAGGAGCCAAAGTGCCCACCTTGCCTGCAAGGAAGACTCTCCTGGCACCAAAGGGCCTGTCCCAGCTCTGCCTGCCTCCCCCGAGGGCCACCAAATCACTTAGGGAGCATCCTTTCACCTACAAAATTGGGAGAGGGGGTTCCTTCTCCTACCTTGCCTCTTCCAAATCCCGGGACAAAGCAGGTCTTATCACCAGGGGTCTTTTTGTTCCTCCACCAAAGAAGATACCTGATAACTCTCAACCTGTGCTACCCACTGCTGTAGCTACTAACAACCAGTGGCTGGTTACATTTGAATGTAGATTAAGTAACATCAACAAAACTGAACATTCAATTCCTTAGACACAATGAGCCACATCTGAGTTGAACTCTCCTGGCATTGCAAAAAGTTCTATCAGAAAGTGCTGCTCCAGATGATAAACCCATCAATTGACCCCCAGAAGCATCACACGGGAACTCAGCTTGGCAAAAATCTCAGCTGGCCTGGCTCTGGTGGAAGGACATAGAAACAGGACATAGGGTGATGGGGCTGGGGACAGAAGGGCCCTTGGGCGAGGCTGAGACGAAGCAGGACGGGGCGGCACTTTCCTGAGGACCAGCCCCACCCTCCACTCCATCCCCACAGGGGGCCAGGGCCTCACCGGGTGGGCAGTGTGCATGGCAGCCCTCCACGCACTGCACGGGGCAGGCCAGGGGCTCCGGGTGCTGGCACGTGACTGGACAGGCCGGAGCACAGCTGTTGTAGCGCCACTCACATTGGTACCCACTCTCCTTCAGGTTCCGCTCCTCACAATTCTGGGCTGTGCAGACCCCCAAACAGGCAGGATGGTTATTAAGGCCCCAGACAACCCCATGCAGCCCCGGACAGATGGCGGGAGACCCGTGGGGATGACAGCCCGGCCACGTCCGATGCATCTGGGCTTTGAGAGCCCCCCAACCAGGAACCCAGTGGTTCTGAATCTGTTTTCCTTATAAAAATGTTCAGTCGCTCAACACAGGGAGGAAGAGGTGACATAAGTATCTGAGCTGCTCGATCACAGTGGTGTGAAGCGTGCTTAGTGGCTGTCGTGTCCGACTCTTTGCGACCCCATGGACTGTAGCCTGCCAGGCTTCTTTGTCCATGGGATTCTCCAGGCAGGAAGACTGGAGTGGGTTGTCATTCCCTTCTCCAGGGGAGCATCCCGACCCAGGGATTAAATCCCGGTATCCTGCACTGCAGGAGGATTCTTTACCGTCAGAGCCACCAAGGAAGCGCTTGTGATGGTAAATGTGATCGAGTCTAATTACAGGCACACTGACCTCTTTCTTCTCTTCATCACCACTCCCTCTTCTTCTCCCAGAATTTCTCCAGAAGAGGCTCTCCCTGTTGCTCTATTCAATCCTGACCCTCCTCACGCACACCTGTGTCCTGACCCCTCCACCTCGGCTTTCACCCCCAAGTGGGTCTTTCTCCCCCACCAAGGCATCCACCCCCAGGGTCTCACGGTCCAGCTGTGTGAGGGGAGGGGGCATGGCCAGGATCGCGAGGGACCGTGGGACTCACGGCACAGTGTGGCTGTCCTCCAGGTCACCACCTGGCCATGCTGGGCACACTCGTGGGCGTAGGCAGCGATGGTGTCACAGAAGCAGGCGCAGTCCCCGATGGACTCGCAGGAGCAGCTGTCATAGATGCAAACATCCAGGTACGGCTCAGGGTTCACCTGCAAGGGAGGCGCGGGTGGCCATGACCCAGGGCTGCGCTTGGGGACTCTGGCCCTCGGCCAGGCGGGAATGTGCCGTTGATCAGAGTAGGGACAGCGGCTCCAGAGCAGAAGGAGAGATGTGAGGCCATAGTCTCCAGGAGGGGGTGGGTAAAAAGGCAGAAATCCTATGTTCTCATCTGGATTCCAGAAAAGGGGGGAAAAGGCAGGCTTGCCAGCCTCTCATAGATGAGATGTGCCTGAGAATTTTTCAGAAGAACATTCCTTTCAACCCATCTGTTCCAGGCACCTGATGAGCCATCATCCATCCCTATAACCCATTTCCACCCTCATGGGAGTCTGGGTGCTTTACATAAACACAACACACACACACACACACACACACACACACACTCTTTCCTGGCCTCCACTCAGCAGAGAGACCAAGAAAACCAAAAACCCATCGGGACCACCCATACTGTCCCGCTAAGATGCTATAGGCTGACGTGCTGGACCTCGGCTGGCCCAGTGCTCCTGGACTCCGACCCCAAACCTACCCTAGGGGAAGCCCACCTGCCGTCTACATTCAAGCCCTAACCACCTCCCACTTTCCACCTGCCGCACACCTGACCCCCACATACCAGCCTTGCTCGGAGGAGTTGCGGTTGGAATGAACCAGACATTAAGCAGCTCACTGTGCCCCACAGCCTTGGTTTCTTTGACCCTCTCACTGCTTCCCCACTTCCTGCTCAGGCGCCCGGGGTCTCCACCAAACCAGGGGATCCTACCTATCCTTCTGGGTGCTGAGGGACTAAAATTCACTGGCTGGACAGGAAGAGATGAAACACAGGTGTTCAGCCACTCCCACGAGGGCGACATGACGAAGCAGCAGGCCTGGGCACCTGTCTGTGACTGCCCCTACATGTGTACATACATATACAAATACACACGTACCCACAGATACACATGTGGGCATATATACATTCAGACAGAGACAGAAACCTACACTGAACCTTTTGCTGAGAAATTCCTCATCACCACGTGAGTTAAAGACATCCAAAGAAGCCATAAAATACAGGCTCAAAATCTGGCTTTAAGGGGATTTCCTTGGTAGTCCAGTAGTTGGGATTCTGCACTCCCAATGCAGGGGGCACCGGTTCAATCTCTGGTCAGGGAACTAAGATCCCACATGCCACGCAGAGCAGCCAAAAAAAAATTTTTTTTTAATCTGGCTGTAAGACCAGAAGAGTTTCTGTAAGACAAGACCTGGGAGCCCAGGGCACAGGTGGGATGTCTGGGGCCAGAGACACAGCAGGGGCAGGAGAAGGGAACCCACCATTCTGAGGTTAGAGATAAGGTAACCTGTGGGGGACAAGCCCCAAGACTGAGGCCAGAAGGGCAGCTCAGGCAGGATGCACAGAGAGCCAACCATTGCACAGAAGAAAAAGGCTTTGCCAAGCATTGCTTTCCTGATAAGACATCGATTATTCCTTTTCTTTCACAGACTGAAGCCACAAGAGGTGAGCAACTACAGATCATTTCTAAAGCTCCTGGAAGCATCCACGGTTAGAAGTGCCTGTCTCCCAGGCCCCCTGCTGCCCTCACCAGCCTGTTGCACTCTCGGAAAACATCACTGGTGAGGACCCTGCAGGAGGAATCCACCATGGTCTGCTTCATGACGTTGTCATGGCAGATGGCAGGGGCCGAGTCCAGCCGCACCTGGGGAACCAAGAGGGAGAACACAGATGGACCCAGAACAGTCAACCCGGAAGCAAACAAGAGTCCCTCTCCCCAAGCCCCGCCCCCTGCAGGCCACACAACCCACAGCGCACAGCAGAGGGGACCCAACCTACTTTCTGGGTGTCAGCGCACTGTGGGCTCACTTTCCAGGAATTCCCAAAGTCCACGGGGTTTTCCTCCACTTGGAGGCTGCTGCTGGTGAGGTCATTGTTCTGGACGCCATCGAAATTCCCACACAGGCCGCATACCTGCTCCTGGGGGACAAGTAGGGGGAGCGTGAGCTTTGCAAACCTCGGAGAAAACTGGCTGAGTCAGGAGGAGGAGAGTTCCAGGCAGCACGGGAGGCAGACTCGCCTGAGGAAGAGGAGGAGGGAAGGGGATGGGAGGGCAGCCCAGAGGGAGACCAGGGTGGTCAGCAAAGCCCCAACCCTGCCAAGGCCCTTTCCCTGCTTCTGCACTGACCCCCATGCTGTAATTGTTCAGTCACTCAGTTGTGTCCGACTCTCTGTGACCCCATGGACTGGCCTCCCTGTCCTTCACCATCTCCCTGAATTTGCTCAAACTCATGTCCATTGAGCCAGTGATGCCATCCAGCCATCTCATCCTCTGTCTCCCCCTTCTCAGAATGAACATAAATGACCCCATGTTAAGGTTAAGGAAGCCAAGATCATTCACAGAGAGAAGCAGCACACCCAGGTCCCTCGGAGGGCCAGTTAAGCAGCCAGGGCCCTGATCCCTGCAGTATAAACCGTCAGCCGCCCCAGTAAGGGTCTGAGCAGAAGAGAAGCTGGTTCAGCATTACATCAACGAGAGTGTGAGAGGTCTGAGGAAGGAGCCCTCTAGTCCCACTTGACTGTGGACAGTTGCTTGCCTTCCCTGGACAACTGCAGCCTGTCCAGAGCAAGCTGGCCAGGATCCTCTGTGTGTTAGTCACTCAGTCATGTCCAAGTCTTTGTGACCCCGTGGGCTATAGCCCACCAGGTTCCTCTGTCCATGGAATTCTCCAGGCAAGAATACTGGAGTGAGTTGCCATTTCCTTCTCCAGTGGATCTTCCCGACCCAGGGATCTAACTCAGTTCTCCTGCATTACAGGCAGATTCTTTACCATCTGAGCCACCAGGGAAGGCCAGGATTCTGCTGTATACTAAATGCTACCAGCACTGACATAATATCTTACTTCTCTCCATGTTCACCTATCAGGGGGTGCAGTATACAACAAATCCTGACCAACTAATGAATGAATAGATGAAAACCATCACATAAGAACCACTGGACAAAGACTTCTTCAGCAGTCCTGTGGTTAAGACTCTGCCTTTCAATGCAGGGGGTGCAGGTTCAATCCCTGGTCAGGGAACTAAGATTTCATAAGCCGCGATGTATGGCCAAAAAAAACTTTTTTTAAGTGGACAAAATCAGCCTGGAAAAGAAAAGGTGATGCTTTTAGAACCTTTTTGAAGTCCTGCCTTGAGACAAAGAGAGGTGATTTATTCTGTTTTGCTAGGAAACATGTAAGAAAAATGTTCTCATAGGTGGGCAAAAGGACAAAGATTTTTACGTGGCCTGACAGCCCCTGCGTATGGCCCTGCCTGGTCCCTGTCCTTACTGACCACCAATCACCTCAAGCCCCTCCTCTCTAGCCACCCTGGTCTGCTTGTTCAACACAAACACCATCTACCTCAGGGACTTGGCACCTGCTGTGCCATCTGCCTAAAGTCAGGATATTTACACGACTCCCTTCCCTCTTCCCCAAAGACTCTTCTCACACTCTCTGAGACGAGTCTCATCAGACCAACCCATCTAAAATACTTAGTGGCCCAGTGGTCTAGAATCAGCCTTGCAATGCAGAGGATGTGGGTTTGATCCCTGGTCGGGGAGCTAACATCCCACATGCCGTGGAGCAACTGAACTGAACCCGAGCACCACTAGAGAGTCCCTGCCCTGCAATGGAACATCTCCCATGACACAACTAAGATGCAACACAGCCAAATAAATAAATAATAATAAAAAAAACATAATAGGGACTTCCCTGGGGGTCCAGTGGCTAAGACTCCACGCTCCCAATGCAGGGGGCGTGGGTTTAATCCTTGGTCAGGGAACTAGATCCCACATGCTGCAACTAAAGAGTGTTTACAGGCTGCAATTAAGACTTGGAGCAGCCAAAAAATAAATAAAAATATATTTTAAAAATATATATATAATCTTTAAAATATAAAACACATAATATCCCCACTAGAATATGACCTCCATCAGACTTCCCCGATGGCTCAGAGAGTAAGGAATCTGCCCGCAGTGCAGGAGACACAGGAGATGCGGGTTCGATCCCTGGGTCAGGAAGATCCCCTGGAGGCGGGCATGGCAACCCACTTTAGTATTCTTGCCTGGAGAATCCCATGGACAGAGGAGCCTGGTGGGCTGCAGTCCATGAGGTCACAAAGAGTCAAACACAACTGAGCGATTAAGCAAGCAGGCAGGGTTGTGGTAGGCAAAACGACAGCCGGCCCCAGAGATGTCCACGTCCTAATCCCCAGAACCAGGAATATGTCACTGTACACGGCTAAGGGAACTTTGCAGGTGTGTTAGGTCAAGGATCTTGAGACAGGAAGACTGTCCTGGGTCACCTGGGTGAGCTCAGAGTGATCACGGGTGCAGGAGAAGTCAGAATGAGAAAGGCGATGAGACCGAGGGAAACGGAGAGCAGAAGATGCTGTGCTACTGGCTTTGAAGGTGGAGGATGGGACCACAGCCAAGGGATGCAGGCAGTCTCCTGAAGCTAGAAAAGGCAAGGACAGATTCTCCCCTCACTGTATCAATAGTAAGTTATTTTCCCCATACCCAGAGTACCTAGAACAGTGCTTGACACATAACAGGAGTTTAGTAAGCATTTGTTGAATAATGGAATGAGTGCATTGCTGATGCTCTCCAGAAACAGCATGGGGTCGCAAGGAGCAGCCTCACTCAGGTACGAGCTGAGAATGAGCCATCAGAATGCTGGGAACGTGGGTCCTGCCACCAGGGCAGACAGAGCATTCATCACATACATGCGTGGAGGAAACGAAGTCCCAGCAAACCGTCAAGACCTGGCCAGACATCACGAGCTTCCCCCCAAGCAGCTGATGAGCCATCTCACCACAGCCCTTGGCAGGTGCTGGCCTGGGCTCCATGGGAGGTGCACCCAAAATGTTCTGAGGTGTTATAGTCACATTGTGCATGATGGGTTTTGCTCCTTAGGTTAGGAAACCTTAAAAATACCTACTGCCAGTCAAGGGACTGTTTGCAGGGTTCAGGACCCTCCATCCTGCCCACGGGCAACTGTCTCGGGAAACAGCCAAGGTGAACTCTAATCCTTGAGTCTTATCTGTGTTGGGAGGAGGCTGAACCAGGTGACCACCCACCTTCCCCCTGAGACTGGGGGTGGGGATCCCAGATGCTGCTCAGGGAGCTGAAGATGCAAGCAGACAAAGAGGGAGGAAGTGGAGAAAGGCCACCCACCTGGTACGTCCGCTTCAGGAACACGGAGACGGCCAGGTGCCCGTCCCAGACCACAGAGAGGGCCTTGCCCAGCAGCACAGTGATGTACCGGCCAGACTCCACCACCTCAAAGTGCGTCTCATCCTTCATGGGCGTCTTCACGTTCACCTGAGCGAGAGACCAGGACAGTAAGGGATAGCATATATGTGTGTATACATGTGTATATATATAATGTATGCTTGTATATGTGTATGCTTCTGCTGCTGCTAAGTCGCTTCAGCCATGTCTGACTCTGTGCAACCCCACAGACGGCAGCCCACCAGGCTCCTCTGTCCTTGGGATTCTCCAGGCACGAACACTGGAGTGGGCTGCCATTGCCTTCTCCAATATATGTGCATATACCTGTATATGTATGTGTGTATATATAACGTATTCTTGTATATGTGTGTATATATATTTGTGTGAATAATGCATGTATGTATGTGTGTGTTCATTTATTATATAATACATATAAATGTGAGACTTAATATATATGTATGTATAAAATATTTGCATGTATAATGTATGTGTATATATGCGTGCAGACATTTGTATATATTATATATATAAATGTGAGTACATACATATACATGTGTATGTATGTGTGTATACTTTTGTACACATTATATATGTGCGTGGGATATAATATTTATGTGTATGTACATACGTGTATACATTCGTATGTATATGTGTGTATACATTTGAATATATAATATATATGGATATGTGTGTATAATATATTTATATGTGTTGCATCCATTTGTGTATATAATACATATAACTGTGGGTATGTAATATATATGTATACATGCATGTAAATGTGTGTATACGTTTGTATATATAATACAAACAGCTATGGGTATATAATATGTATGTATTTGTGTGTATGTGTGCTTATAATATATATTTGTATAATACATGTGTTTATGTGTGTATATATGTATATAATACATATAGCCATGGGTACATAATACATATGTATGTGTGTGTAGAATATGTGTGTGTGTACATGCGTATATATATAATTCATATAACTATGGTATATAATATATATGTGTGTGTGTGTACACAAGTGTGTATATTTGTGTGTGTGTAATGCATGTTTATATATGCATATGTCTATGTGTGTATTGTAATAACATGACTGTGGACATATAACATATGTGTGTGTACACACGTATTCCCATATGAAAGTCCTCCCACCCTCCACTACCCCCCAAGTCCGCCCTGGCTCTTCCTACACTGGTGCAAATACAGTTACACACCCTCCTCCACACGTGTCTGCACTTCCTTTTACTAAATCCATCACCATCTGCACCCGCCCCCCTCGTGGGACGTGGTGAGGTCTCTCCACCAGCAGCTTCATGCTCCACCCGCACGTGTCCTGAACTAATGCTGGGCACTGCTCCCCATCAGCTAATGGGGGCACTGAGGGTGGGGCACCAGCCCATACTCACCTCCCCGTCAAACAGCTCTATTTCTCCTCCTTCCACCAGGATGGTGATGCGCTTCCTGCACTTCAGGGAGGGGACGCTGCACCCCTCATTCCCCACCAGGACCCGGAAGGTGCCGGGGTTACTACCACAGTGATCCTGGGGAAAGGGGTGGATGTCAGGAGAGAAACACAATCCTTCCACCCCTGCCCAGACCAGCAGACCGTGGTCGGTGCTGCCAGGCCTTTGAAGGGAGTGTTACAGGAGGCTGCCATGACCACATGCACGTGTGTGTGCACTTGTGTGTTCATGAGCCAGACGACACTCACAAGACTGCCATCCTCAGCCATCAGCCATGAGCAAGCGCCTACAGTCAGGCAGGGAGAAGGGCTGAGGGGCAGGAGGGAGGAAGAAGGGAGACAGCGGAAGGTGGACACATCAGCCTGCTGATCCCCCACCCCGCCCCAGAGCCTGTTGGGCCAGCCTCAGCAGGGACCCACACCATCAGGCATGCGACACTTGGCAGATCCAAGCTCCAGCGGAGTCCCCTGGGTGGCTGGCCAGGACTGTAACCAAAGACCGCCAGACCCAGCAACACCAGCTGAGCTGCCACCTCTAGAAGGCACTGGTCCTCGCTGGGGTCTACACAGAAAAGCAGCAGAAAGGGACACGCTTCTGGCAAACACCTCCCGTCGTGGCTGTCGCTGTGGTGTGATGGGGAAAACCACTCAACTTAGAAAAGCTAGGTGCGGGCTTGTTTCTGCCACATCTCGGATGATGTTGAGTAGGTCACTTACCTCTCTGACTCACACACTCATACACACACACACACACACAGCACACACATACAATACACACTTGCACACATACACACACATACACATATACATAAACAGACACACATTCATATACACACAAAGACACACACATAACATATATACAATACACACTTTTGCACATACATACATGCACACATGCACACATGTACACACATATAGGCATGCATTCATATACACACAAAGACACATACACACACATGCATAACACAGAGTACACATTCATACACAGTCACACGCATGCATATACACATAAGTGCACACATACACACACAAACACACATATACAGACACATTCATATACACACATACACCCACGTGTACATACATAGATAACACATGCAATACACACTCTGCACATACATAGACACACATACACACGTACATACATACCACACATAGGACGTGCCCCTCTGTAAGATGGAATTAGCCAACCTAATGGGACTCTTAGGTTAAACGGGTTTGTCTCAGGCTAATGGGGTCGTCAGGTTAATGCGTTTGTGTTGGGTTAGTGGGATTGCCGGGTTAAACGGGTTAGGGCTGGGTTAATGGGATTGTGAAAGTTGTAAGAGGGAACATAGGTAGAAGCGCTGTGTCACCAGCTGAGATTTTTCTGAAGGGGAGGGTTCAGTCCTGAGAACACCTCCCAAAGGAGGAAGGGGAGTCAGGGAGGGGACCCAGGAAGAGCATCGAGGGGACATCAGCACTGGCTGTGGGGCAGGACTAGTAGCCCCCCGAGGGGCACAGCTCTGTGGGGGCACGACTGCCCACCTGGGCAGCTTCACTGGGCAGGCAGAGCCAGGGCAGGGGGTCTGACCAGTTCCTCTCACTGCACTGAACTGTCGTGCTTTCTGGGTGCCCAGATCTGAACCTGACTGAGGGTGGAGCCCCAGAGCTGGGTCACCCCTTCTTTTGCTACCAAGGCTGGAGGGCATACAGGTAACAAAGGTGGGCTTCCACATACGACCTGTGGGGAAGCCCCAGAGGGCACCTGGGGGTGCGTAAAACCATTTCATGGGGTGCATGCCCGTCTGCCAGCATGCCACCCACCTCTCTGAGGCCAATCTGGGGCAGGGGACAGAGGCAGGGGGCTCCTTCCCCCCACGCCAGGCAGGTGTCACGCTCCATCTCACTCGACGCCCGACTCTCTGCAGCCCTGACTCCGGGGCTGAGGCTCCTGTGGGTCTGTGGTCTTCCCTCCAGACCACACCGAGCCCCTCCTCCCCGGCTCGGGAGAGGGGAGATGAACAGACCGCAATCTGTTTAAGCTGCAGAGTCCAGCCTCCTCACTGTCGTGAATAGAGAGCCCAGCCCTCCTTGCTCACCCACATCGCTGTCAACCAGCAAGAGACACGCCCAGGAGTCCACCCACCGGGAGAGGGGGCATAGCGGCCCTGAGTCCACAGCTAGGATCCCCTGGGGCTGCTTCCCACCCTGCGGGCAGTAGGACCTGCTCTACCCCACACCCCCTCCCCACTCTGAGCTGCACTGGGTTGGAAATGAAAACGGTGAATAGAATAGAATAGGACAGGATACGACAGGATAGAATAGGATAGGAGCGCCCTACATATGAACTTTCAGGTGGCAAACTTTCAAAGCTGCAAATGTGCAACTTGTGTTCTAGCGAGGAACCATCACGTCAGGTGCGAGTGAACGGGCAGCTTGCCCTCCGTCTCCCATCGCTGCTGGCCCTTCAGCTCCACCATCTCCCCCTCTCCTCTCCCTCCTCCAGTCAGTAACTCTTCTTGCCTGGTCACTCGATGCCAGCCCCTGTATGCCAGCTGTTGGGCTGTTGTACTTTTGTACTATTTTACTTTTTTGTAAAGTACTATTGTACTTTCCAAGGTACTGCACTGTGAGATTAAAAATGTTTTCTTTATTTTTGTATTTGTTTTTTGTGTGTGTATTATTTGTGTGAAAAGTATTATAAACCTGTTACAGTATAGTACAAAATATAGCCAACTGTGTTAGTTGGGTACCTAAGCTTACTTAGGTGGACTTGTGAACAAACTGGACATACGAACAGAACTCTCAGAATAGAGTGCTCTCAGAATAGCACTCACTCGTAAGTAGGAGACATGCTGTAGAAGACAACAGAACAGAATAGATGGAATGGAACAGAATCACAGAAAGGGAAGGAAACTCCAGGGGTCATTTCCGCCATCCCCAGCGGGCTGTCCACTGCACAAGGATGCTGGCAGAGAGGGTGCCGGGGCCAAAATCCAGCCCCGACGCCACTCGCCATGGTTGGTCCCCTGACCAAGCTGTGTCTGCCAGGAGGAAAGAAGCCCTTCTCTCATTCCCTTGTGCTGGAATTGGGGTGACGGGAGCCTGCTCCACACCAAGGCCAGTCGACCAATGAGTTTCCATCCATCCCTGGAGGCGTCCAGGGAGTTGAGGCAAGTCGGCAGTCACCGGGGTCTTGAGGCCCTGCCTCTCCAGGGACTGGGAAGTCACTCCATTAGAAACCAGCCCCCAGAGCTGTTTCCCCAAGCAGCTCTAGCCTGGGACCCCCCTCCCCAGGTCTCACCTGCACCAGGACATACTGGCACTCCCCCGGGAACAGGTACTTGAGCCCATCAAAGGTGAAGTAGTGAGCCAGGCCCAGGGCAGAGCAGCTAGCATCACACACGTGGTCCGTACAGTTCCACTTCCGGTCCTGACAGACGCTGGGGACAGGAGATAGGGGGTGAGGGTGAGGCCACCGGATATAGGGGCAGGTCCGACATCAGGGCAGCCAGGATGCCACCCACCCCTAGGAGGCCTTGGGAACTGGTAGGTGGCTTCAGGGCCTGCAGATTGGACCTCGCGGGGCTCTGCAGTCATGAACCCCCATGTTTTTAGGGAACAGGGCCAAGGAGGACAGGGAAGCCACGCTACCCACTCATCACAAGGGGGAAACGACCAAAGAAGAGCTCCAGTTGTCCGAGGTGACACTATCACCACCTGCTCCGAACGTGCTGAAGCCCAGTCTCCCAAGACATTACCTGGGAAGAGCCACTGGGTCTCTATACAATGGACCCCAAGGCCAAAAGCCCCTCTGAGGCTAAGGGAACACACAGGACAGAAGAGCAGGCAAGTTCTGAGTCAGAGAAATGGTGACCAGCCATGAACTTCTGCTGGGAGAGGGTCTGTGTGGGCAGCAATGTGTATAAACCCACAGGGACTTGCCAGCTGCCCACACCCCCATCTCCCCACTCCATACCAGAACCAACATCAGGAAGTCCACTCTGGGCGTCAGCAGTGGGATGCTCAGGCCTCCAGCCCCTTCCTGCCTGGCCCCTTGGCCCATCCCTAAAGCTCTGCAGGCCCCAAAGAAAGGCGGGGTGATGAGCAGAGTCAGGGACTGGGTGAAGGACGGTCCCTTTCCAGGCAGGCACCCTCACAATATGCCTGGAGGAGGGGGACCAGGATAAAGCCACAGAAGGACCCTGGCCTGGTGCCCTGGGGCAGTTTGGTTGCACATGCAGTGATGGACACAGCCCTTATATTTCCCCTGCCCCCTCCCTGCAGGGAAACACTGCTTTCCAGAGAGCATCCATCCAGGGCGAGCCCAGGGGATGAAAAAGATTCTCCCATTTGACAGATGGAGAAACAGAGGCAGAGGGGAAAGGACAGGTGCAGTCACATTCCCAGGAGTGGGGAACAGGCAAGTGACCAAACCCCTCCCCGACCTGCCCCCAGGACCCCCAGAACCACTCCCAGCCTCACCAGCTGTTGCAATCGACCTTCACCCTGTCTCCGGGGGCATACTCTCTGCCCTGGTGGAAGCAAGGGCACCTTTCCAGGGCCACACACCTGTTCTCATGCCGGACCTGAGGGAAAGTGAAGGGAAAGTCTTGGGGCCACAGTGAGTGAACAGCCACGGCCAGAGGCAACCCGGGGAGCCCACGCCCAGACTGGGGCTGGAGACCCTGCTTGGCTCTCATCCACACTGGTCCTCCTGGCTCAGCTGGAGACGCTCTGACCCCCTCTGCCCTCACACACTGCTGCAGGCAGGAGCCCTGGGACCCAGTGGAGACTCCAGTAACACATGTCAAAAGCCCCTGACACATGCATCTCCTTAGACCAAGTAATTCTTCCGGGGGATTTCTCTAAAGGTAACAGAGTTATGGGCTAAGATTAATGTGCAATTATTTACCACTCAAAAAAAAGTGGGAGCAATTAAGTGTTCAACAATAGGAAAATGATTAAGCCCACTGAGGAATCTCCAGGTGATATTGGCCAATGGAAATATCAAAATCTTAAAAGTTTTGAGAACTACTTATTCTGTTAATTTTTAAAACAAGAGATAAAAAACTGTATATACATATAGTCTCAATTATGAAAAAAAATATATATATATACTTCAAAAACTGTCTGGAAGGGAATTTAGAAGTTGCCTCTGAGGGGTTGGGATAAGGGAGTTTGATTTTCTGTCTGTGGTTTTTAAATTTTCTTCTGATTGCTCTTCACTGAGCATTTATTATGTTCTATAATTGAAGAAACTGGACAATAGATTTAATGAAATGAAGTAATCGGTTAACAATGTACTTAATGTCCTGGAGGTAAAAGCGGAATACTGGCCACAGGTAGGGATGGACCAGAACCAGAAGCTGGGGGTTTTCAAGTCCCACGAGTCCCCTCCTGAGGGTCTGACGCACCTGCCCTCCTCCCCACCAGCCCTCCACCAGCCAAGGAGTTACCACGTGACAAGTTATACTCCTCACGGGATGCCGCCGAGGGGGCAGGGGAGAACTGAGAAGAGCCACTGGCCCCGGTGGGCTCAGGAAGAGCTGGCCAAGCCCCTCTGACTCCACATAGGGATCTGCTTCCATCCCGGCAGTCCAGGAGGCAGCCCTGGACTCCCGCTCTGCATGACCTTGAGAGAAGGACCCACAGCACTCTGGTTCCAAAGCCACCCAAGGGTGAGAAGCTTCTGGTACGGGTGCCCCAGCATCCACATGACCCCACTGCTCCACAGACAAGCCTGGGACCCCTAGGCTTTGAGCCCGGGGACAGGGCGGTCTTGGGCTGAACATAAGGCTTTCATGTCAGGGATCACAGACTGAAATTATGTGTGTGAATATGTATATATGTGCATTCATGTACATGTGTTTGTATGCATGTGCTAGTGTATATGCATGCATTTGTGTGCATGTGTATATGTGTGTCTTCCTTGTGTATGCACGTGTGCATTTGTGTGTGTGAGTGCCCGTGTGTATGTGTGGGCACATGTATGTGGCTGTGTGCCTGTGTGTGTGTGGGTATACGTGTGCATATGTGTGGGTGTATATGTGTGTTGATATAAGTGAGTGCCCATGTGTCTATATTTGTGTTGTGGCTGTGTGTATATGTGTGTGCCTATGTGTATGTGTGGGTAGGCACATGTGTGTGTATGGCTGTGTGCCTGTGTGTGCCTATATATATATGTGTGTATGCCTGTGTGTTTCTGTGTGTGCATGCATGTGTGTATATGTGTGCATGCCTGTGTGTATATGTGGGTGCATGTGTGTATATGTGTGAGTGCATGTGTGTGTTAATATACATGAGTGTACATATGTGTCTATGTGTGTGTGTGCCTGTGTGTGTATGTGTGTATGTGTGTGCATATCTATGTGTATGTGTGGGTAGGTGCATGTGTGTGTATGGGTGTGTGCCTGTGTGTATCTGTGCATGTGTGTATATATGTGTGTGTATGTGTGCATGCCTGTGTGTATATGTGAGTGCATGTGTGTGTATTAATATACACGAGTGTACATATGTGTCTATGTGTGTGTGTGCCTGTGTGTGTGTCTATATTTGTGTGTGCCTGTGTGTGTGTGTGTGTGTATATGTGTGTATACCTATGTGTATGTGTGGGTAGGTGCATGTTTGTGTATGGCTGTGTGCCTGTATTATATGTGTGTGCCTGTGTGTATCTGTGCATATGTGTATATGTGTGTGTGTGTGTGTGCTTGCCTCTGTGTGCGTATGTGTGTGTGTCTTGTATATGTGTGGGTGCCTGTGTGTGTGTTTATACGTGTGAGTATAAGTGTGTCTATATGCGTGTGCACCTCTGTGTGCATGTGTGTATATATGTGTGTGTGCCTATGTATATGTGAGGCAAGGTTTCCCATTAAGAGGCTCTCAACTTTAACGCCACCAGCCCAGCTGAATCACCCAGAGTCCTAAAGCATTTTTTAAAAAAAATCCACAGAGATAGAAAGATAAAGACACAATGCAGAAGATGGGTGGGACGTAGATGAGACCTGGTCCACATGGAGGGTGGGCCAGCACTGCAGCCCCAGGTGAATGGTCCACATGGAGGGTGGGCCGGCACTGCAGCCCCAAGTGAATTTTGTGCAAGTCAGTCTCTTGGACATTGGGACACGAGAAGGATGATACAATAAAAGTAACGATTGTCCTTTTAGGACTTCAGAAGAGAACAGGCAGAAATAGTAGTCACGTTTGTTCATCAGCTCATGACATCTTGAGCAAGAAAGGTTTGCGCTGAGAACTTGGTCCTGGGTTTCAATCGGCCCGAAGAAAAATTATGAAGTAGAAAAAATTTGGTTTTGTCACTTTTCTCTGAAAAAAACCCACCTTCACCCCTCCACACTGACCCATTCTCCAAAACCTTTTTTTTTTTTTTTGCCTTCCAACTGCGCTATGTCCTCCCTGCTAATATTTCCAGCTCAATGCATGTTTGCTACCAGGAAAGAATCTGATGAACTAACTCTCACTAAAGTGTGAATGACTTCCTATGAGGATTTATAAGAGAAGCTTTTTTAAAGTTCTTTTTTGTTAACCAAACTAACTTCATACCTATCATATTTTAGTAAATCTGATAAGGTGACAAACCATAGGAAGTATAGGAGATATCTTTGAGACAGGAGGGCTTTCTGGAACCTTTTAAGATTACATTTCATAGGATTTGCAATGCCCTCCTGTGAGGCTCTCTGTGGATGTGCCCCTGAGCCCAAGCTCTAGCTTTCAAGAAGCAGCCCCAACCAAGAAGGAAAGGGAGAGAAAAAATAAATCAGGAGGTTGCAACTGACATATACTCACAACTAAACATAAAATTGATAACGAATAAGAACCTACTGTACAGCACAGAGAACTCTACTCAATACTCTGTAATGAGCTATATGGGAAAAAGAATCTTAAAAAGAGTGGATACATGTATAACTGATTCAGTTTGCTGCACAGCAGAAACTAACACCACATTGTAAATCCAAATACACCAATAAAAATTAATTTAAAACAAAACCAAATAAAAACAGCGCCAAAGTCTTTTCAGGCTTCCCAGTGGGCCAGCGAGAAAATCAGGCCTCAAAGGACCAGGGAAATAAACACACTTCCCCTCTGCCAAGAGGTTCCCTGGTGCCAGCAGAGCTGGGTACCAGTTTGGAGGATGTGGCCACTAGACTTCAGAGGTAAGTGAGCATCTCGCAGACAGTGGTACACCTGGGGCTGGGAGACAGGAGACCAGGATTTCCACTACACAATTGTGTATCCTTGAATGGTTCTGTGTCTTTTCTGTCCTTGGTCTCCTCCAGTGTGGCAGGAAGTGTTGAAAGCTTGAGTCTAGGGCTCTGCCTGGAGACTGTGTCCAGCCCTGGCTGGAGGGCGAGAGACGGGCCCTGGACTGTGGTTTGCTGCCACCTCGTGGTGGATGCAGGTAATGGTATAATTTAAACGCAGGTGGTCCATTCAAGAATTTTTGCACAAAAAGGCTTGGGAACTTTTCTAGAGCAATCCCCTCATTTTTGTTGATCTTTCATGGGAAAAAAAAAAACAACAAAATCTGGGTTCTCACCATGCCCGGGGGGCAGAGGCAGCCGGACACACAGCCAGTGCTCATGCATTCCAGGTCATAGTTCTGGCAGGTTTTGG
>NW_011494785.1:942646-952839 GCF_000754665.1 Bison bison bison | reverse complement strand
TTGGTGCATTCAAGCCCTTCGGCCCTCGGGTTGTCAGCAGGGCACACCACCTTGACCATGGGGGGCCGGCAGGACAGGCTCCTTTTGCCTTGGAGTCAGGAAAACCACAGATCAGCGGAGGGGTGAACAGGTCTGCCATCTACCCTGTACTTCATCCCCTGCCTGCAGTCACTCCACCCTAGAGGCTCAGGCTGTATACGCCCTGGGACACGGCACTGCCTGACCTCCAGCCGGGCCCTGGGCAGCAGCTTCATCTATCATCTGACCTCTGACCTTTGCCCACACTGAAGGCACTTCTGCTGAGCTCAGCACCCCTCCGATGGCCCATGTTCCTCATCCCCTGACCCTGCCGCTGCCCACTACACTGAATCAGGACACACCGCAGAAACGTCCAGAGCCAGGATTTAGCCAGGTGCTAAAAAGGAACCTTTGCCCCAACACAATCATTCCTAAAATTAGCTTAATCACAGGAACTTTAAAGGGGGCTTTGCTCACATGTCCTCCTCTGCCCGGCCCCCAACCGTCCCAGCCCCTCCATTTAAACCTGGAACATTCCACCCCTGGACCCTCCTACCTGTCCCCAACCCCCGCTTTGTCACTCTCCACCTGATCGCCTGACATCGTATTCTGATGCACCATTTATTTTACTTCTTTGTTGACTGTTCACACCCACCCCACCCACAGGCTAAAATATCTGCTCCATGAAAGTGGGGGGGGGGGTGGCGCGATATCTGCTTTGTTCACTGATACATTTCCTGACAATTAGTATCACTGCCTGATTGAATAAATGATGGCAGCAGAAGACTGATACAGCGCCTGTCTTTCAAAAACCGTGATGCGCTGGATTGCATTTTTATCTTACATATAGAGCATTTACTACCTCGTATGGGTAAGAAAGTCAGAATTTCCAACCTCATTTTTATATGGAAACGTCTGTTAGGAAACTAAAACCCTAAGAGGTTAAATGATTTTTCCAAATCACATGAAATTCTAGGAGTTCCCTGACTTTGAAAAAAGATACCCTCCAGTGACTAGACAAGCAGACAACTCTAGGCAAGAAAGGCATGAAAGACCTAAGAGGCAGAATGTAGCCGAGAGGGGTGATGTCGTGGGGGAAAGGCTTCAGCGAGAGAGAGCGGAAGGAAGAAAGAGGCAGAGGGATGCAGTGACCTTGCGGTCCGCTATGGACTGAATGGTTGTGTCCCCCAAAATTCACGTGCTGCAATCCTAACCCCCAAAGGTTAAGAGGTTAGAAGGCAAGGGCTGGGGGAGGAGATTGGTTATGAGGGTGGGTGACCAATCATCCCTCATGAATGGGATTAGCACCCTAAGGAAACACGCCATGGGGCTCCCTCGCCCCTTCCACCACATGAGGACACAGTGAGGACCCAGAATCAGGTTCTCACCTGACCATGTGGGCACCCTGCTCTCGAATCTCCACCCTCCAAGACTGTGAGAAGTAAGGATCTGCTGTTTACAAGCCCACAGTCTGCAGTATTTTGTTACGCGGCCTGAACAGACTAAGAAAAAGTCCTAAGTTCTGACAGCTGGTGAGCCGCCCGTGTGTTTCAGATCCTGCCCCAGCTATAGGCTGAGATGCTCGACAACCAGCCAGCCATGCGGAGGGAGAGGGCAAACTCCCAGGGCCCTGGAAAAACAAACATGGTCACAGAGCTGGGTCAGAGGGAGGGTCTTGGGTAAAGTGAGAGGCAGGAAGAAGAGGTTGAAAATAGCCCATATAAGACAGCGTATTAAAAAGCAGAGACATCACTTAGCCAACATAGGTTCGTCTAGTCAAAGCTATGGTTTTTCCAGTAGTCATATATGGATGTGACAGTTGGCCCATAAAGAAGGCTGAGCACCGAAGAACTGATGCTTTTGAATTATGGTGCTGCAGAAGACTCTTGAGAGTCCCTTGGACAGCAGAGAGATCAAACTAGTCAATCCTAAAGGAAATCAGTCTTGAATATTCATTGGAAGGACTGATGCTAAAGCTGACGCTCCAAAACTTTGGCAACCTGATGCAAAGAGCCAACTCATTGGAAAAGACCCCGATGCTTGATTGAGGGGAGGAGGAGGAGGGGGTGACAGAGGACGAGATGGTTAGATAGCATGACTGATTCAGTGGACAAGAATTTGAGCAAACTTCAGGAGATGGGGGAGGACAAAGGAGCCTGGTATGGTGCGTGGGGTAGCAAAGAGCCAAAACGACTCAGCAACTGAAGAACAATTTGCCTAAAGGCATCCCACTTCCTCCTCCTAGGGGGATCCTTTCTACACAAGGTGACAATCCATCTGGAATCCCATGAGGTCCCTGCTCCATAAATGTGAATATGGTCCCACCAGCCCCAGGTCAGCCTCTTCTCTCTCCTGTGTCTCAACCCTAAACAGCACAGCATCAATTACGACCTTCACACTAAAGGCACCAGGTTCAAACTGCTCTCTCCAATCCATCTGAGAAGCTTTCTAAAGAGGTGTCCTGGTCAGCATGTCCCTTGACAGAGAGGCCATCGGAGGAGGGCGGTGTTAACCACAGCCAAAGTGGCCAACACACCCACAGCTGCTCCCTGGGTTAAGGTCCCCGTGGGCCGAAGCGAGATCTCGCTGGTCCATCCTACAGGCAATTCAGTCTTTCCTCATCACAAAATTAAACTCCTCCTGCCTCAATACTTGAGATGTCCACATGCAAAGACCTGGAGGTCACCCACCCAAACACATGCCTGAATGCAGCCAGCCCCCTCGCCCACGCCGTCTGAGCAGAGGGAGTGGGGAGCTCATGGTGAGCAGTACTCACTGCGGTGGGACAGGGGGCTGCTGAGGACTGCTTCAGGCAGCAGGCTCCCTGGGGCTCCACTCGTGGAGCAGTGCATGAAGCCATCTTCGCAGTAGCTGCAGAAACAAAGGTCACAGCCTCACTTAGAGGGACTCCCCGCCTCCCACAAGGTGCTCTGCCCACTCCAGCCGGGCTCCCATCCCATCATCCATGTGAAAGGCAGCTGCTCACCACACTACAAAACAAGAGGGCCACCAGGACCTTCTGATCGCCAAACTCAATGGCCTCTTCTCCACTTAACGAAGAGTTCAGGAGTCCCTGGGTTCCAGCCAGTTGCTGGGTGGCTTGGGAAAGCGATCATATCCCTAAGCCTCAAATTCCTACTGAAAAAGCCAGGTCTGCCTGCCTAACAGTGTTGTTGCAAGGTCTTGGAGAGAAACACCTTGAATATTACAGCCCAGTCGCTCAGTCGTGTCTGACCCTTTGTTACCCCATGGACTGTAGCCCCCCCAAGCTCCTCTGTCCATGGAATTCTCCAGACAAGAATACTGGAGTGGGTTGCCATTTCCTCCTCCAGGGGATCTTCCCAACCCAGGGATCGAACCCTGGTCTCCTACACTTTAGGCAGATTCTTTACCATCAGAGCCACCAGGGAAGCCCAGAGGGTGAGTAAAGGATTGAGTAAAATAGGGCATGGAAGAATTTTGGGGGTGATGAAAACATTCTGTATCTTGAGTGTGACAGTAGTTACCTGATGTACACACTTGTAAACACCTATAGCTCTGTATACCGAAGAGGAGAAATTTTATTGTGTGTGAGTTATATCTCAAACAAAACTTTTTCTAAAATTGTTTAAAAATCAGAACAGCAAAGAGGTCATAATCAGGGAAGCCGAGGCTGGATGCATTAGGGCTCCTGATACTATTCTCCCCACTCCAATGTCTGAAATTTTCCATCAACAGGACATTTCAGCTGGTTTTCCTTGTAGACAGTCAGCTTTGAGGCCCACTCTGTGTCCAGTTCATCTTTAGGTCACCGTCTCTAGCCTAGCACCCAGGACAGAACCGGTGCCAAGGAGGTGTTTGTAAATGTTCTGTTACAAATTTTTTCTGCGACTGTGACTGCCCTGCTGACAATGACCATGCCCAAGGGCCTGGGTGAAGGACAGCAGGAAGTAGGTGTGATCTGGATTTTTTTTTTTTTTTTCCCAAGAAAAGCATGAGGCAAGTGGGGACAGTGATGTGCTCTGGAGGCGATGCTACTATGGTCAATGTTCTTCTGGCTCAAATGCTTTGTTCTGAGAATGCTGATGGGAGGCCGAAGGGGAAGCTGGCAGGGAGCACTCTCATCTCCTGTTCTAGAAAAGGCAAACTGACACCTCATGCAGGGAGTGGGGCTCCAGGAGTGACAGCTGGCTTACTGCTCACCTCTTAGTCCCACCGCCAGCCTGAAGCTCCAGTGCCGGGCACAAGAAGGCAGACAGAAGGCCTGGGTATCCCAGCTTAGCTCCCAACTCACTGTGCAACACTGGGCGGGCACTTCCTGCCTGCCCATGGGCCTCAGTGTACCCATCCATGAAATGGAGGACTCAGAGGACCATTTCCCGGCCCTGCCATTCCCGGGGTCCCCAGTCCCGCTGCTCGACTCACCACATGGTGTGATGGTCCGAGAAGATGTCTTCGGGTTGGAAGATCTCACCGTCGTAGTAACAGGGGCACTGGACCTTGGGCACACAGGACCCTGTCTCGTCCAGGAAGAGCCCTGGCGGGCAGAAGCAGCCCTCCAGACAGACCTCGGTGCATTCCTCGTCCGGGTGGGAGAGTGAGCGGCAGGTGAGGTTGCAGGGGGTCCCACACTGCTGGTACACCTGGCCGTGTGGGCAGCTCAGCGCTGGGGGAGAGGGCGGGGCACGGACAGACACAGCGGAAACGTTACGACGAGCAGGACTGTGGTTCTAGGACCAGCAGTCCCACCCGCTGCCTCTGAGACCCCCACTTATACCTGCATGGTCATCGCCTTATCTTCCCACCGGGAGCAAAAGTGTGTTTTTATGCTCACAACTGTCTGTTCTTTTTATTTTTTATTTTTTTCTATTTTTTGGCCGCATAGGAGATCTTCGTTCCCCAACCAGCGTTGAAACCCTCTTCAGTGAAAGTGCGCAGTCTTAACCACTGGACCGCCAAGGTTCCCCACAAATGACTGTTCTAATTACGGAAGTACACGCTTTCTCCTCTGTTTAACTAGGGGGACCATGCTTTGGTCATCTTTGAACTCTCAGAGCCTGGGACAGAGTAGAAATCCTGGTAGATTTTAGGGCTGTAAATATCAACCCTGAATACTCATTGGAAGGACTGATGCTGAAGCTCCAATACTTTGGCCACCTGATGCAAAGAGCTGCCTCATTGGAAAAGACCCTGATGCTGGGAAAGATTGAGGGCACGAGGAGAAGGGGACGATAGAGGATGAGATGGTTGGATGGCATCACTGACTTGATGCACATGAGTCTGAGCAAACTCCAGGAGATGGTGAAGGACAGGGCAGCCTGGCTTGCTGCAATCCACGGGATTGCAAAGAGTTGGACACAGCTAAGTGACTGAACGACAACAATTAAAAAAAGACTTGGCAGGGACGGGTGAGGGCATTTCTCCCTTGATGATAAAAACAATGACAGCTCCCTTAACTGAGCACCTACTGGATACCCTGCTCTTCACGGGGGTTTTAAGCCTTTGGTGCCTCTCAATGAGTGAGACCTCACAATCCCACCACCAGAGGTAAGAAACCTGAAACTTAAGCTTAGTGACCCATCAGGGACCTGCCTTCCAGGAAGAGGCTGAGGCAGGATTTTTTTTTTTTTTTTTTTTTTTGCTACATTGGGTATTAGTTACAACATATGGGATCTAGTTCCCAGATCAGGGATCGAATCCAGGCTCCCTGCATTGGGAGCGCTGAGTCTTAGCCACTGGACAACCAGGGAAGTCCTTGAGGCAGGATTTGAACCCAGCTCTCTGTGACAGCCCCAAAGCTCATGCTCTTAACCATTATGCTCTAAAAGAAAACAGTCCCCTAGAAGCCAGGCTTTGGGGACGTGCCAGTCACAAAGAGCTGGGGCACTCAGAGCAGGCAGCACCCACCTCCCCATAGCCCTTGCCCTTCCTGGCCTTCTCCCACATAGAAATATAAAACAGCTAAGAGAGTGGGCGCTGAACACCAAGTTCCCGGGTTCAAGTCCCAGCTGTGCCTCTAGTCAGCAGTGTCCTTGCTGGAATATAAAAATACCATCCAGCTGGGTGGCTGTGAAGGTTAAGGGAGTTTCGAGTCACGCCTGGCAGGTGGCGATTGTCTGCCGCTTTCCTGCCTTCGTGAGAAAGGGGAAACGCAGCCCGAGCTCTGCAGGCCCCAAACCTAAGCGGCCCCGGCACTGACGGGCCCCAGCCAGGATTCAGCCCACTGAGCTCACGGTCCTCTCACAAGCTCCCCGATGATGGAATTCTTGACTGGTGGCGGGGGAGGGAGGTTGGTGTTGAGGGAGGCACTTGGCTCCTTCAAGGTGCTTTCCCATTGCGGATCAGCTGTCATCCAAGAAATAAGAAGCTCACCCTGAGGACACTCCTCCCAGGATCACAGAACCTGTTGCTCCCTGTTAGAAGCCATTTCTCCAGCAGAAACCTGCTGGCTGTGTCCCAGGGAAGCTGTAGAGGGAAAGCCTGGTCGTGAACCTCAGAAATGTCCATGACGGGGTGCCTCCCCACCTACAACTGCCCCGGGTGGGCGTGGTGTTTGAGGGAAGCTGGGAGGGGAGGGGCTCTAACCATGTTAGACACAGACTTTTTTCCAAACCAGCAGAGACTTTGGGTCATTGGATGAATATTTAGAGCAAAGGTGGGTTAAGATGGGATGTGCATGCGTGATTCGCTCAGTTGTGCCCAACTCTTTGCGACCCCATGGACCACAGCCCGCCAGGCTCCTCTGTCCGTGGGATTTCCCAGTCAAGAATACTGGAGTGGGTTGCCATTTCCTTCTGCAAGGGGATCTTTCCAATCCAGGAATCAAACCTGCATCTCTTGTGTCTCCTGCATTGGCAGGTGGATTCTTTACCGCTGTACCACCTGGGAAGCCCTAAGATGGGACTGATTGGGTTCTAAAGATGGGCGTCCCAATCCACTGAACCTATGACTGTTAGGGCACATTTCATCCAATCAGAAGGAGCTAGCCCTGAGAAGGCCTTTTCCTCTGAGAAGCCGGCTCAGCCGTGTTAAATGTCTCCTTCTTCCCCAGAGAATCCCATGGAGGGAGGAGCCTGGTAGGTTACAGTCCATGGGGTTGCAAAGAGTCGGACACGTCTGAGCGACTTCACTTTCACTTTCACTTTTTCTTCCCCAGACGTAACACCATCTGTTTAACACGCGTTGACTGTGCGTCCATGGCATGGGGCGTGGGAGGGGCTGTGCTAGTCTGGGGGATGCAGAGATGGTAAGACTTGGTCCCTGCCTGCCAGGAGCCTGGGGTCTTGTCTTTCCAAAGGAAACACAACCAATTTCCAAGGGGAAAAAAAAATCTTGTGCTTCTCGGGACTCTCCTGATAGCACCCTGTAAAGCAGCTACACAATCGGGTCTTGCTCCATGAGAGTCCCCAGTGGGTATGGCCTATTCCTGGGGACAGAGTTAGTTGTTTAGGGATTCTGCTCATTTCTCAGGAAGGGAAAATGAGGTGCAGGATGGAGGAGGAACTCAGGCATCCTGCCCCCCCTTCCTCAGGCCTCAGAGCCAGGGCCACCTGGCTGGTTTTCTCTGGTTCAGCTCATAGAGACAGATCCCTCTTGTCCTTAAAAGTCTTCAGGGACAGGTTCTGCCCTGGTGGTCCAGTGGTTACAAATCTCAATGGTCCACTGAGCCCGTGTGCCCCAACTGGAAAATCCATGCACCATGGTGAAAGATCCAGTCTGAGACAAAGAAGATCCCAAAGCAACCAAATAAATATTTTTTAAAAGACTGACATAGCCTAGATAAATAAATTTTTCTTTTAAAGTCTCCAGGGATGGGGTCTTCCCACCACCTGCACTTTCTGCCATATCACGAAGCCTTGAGAGCCAGGAAACTCTAACCAAAGGTCAGCACCTGCTGTTGTGGAGTCGGCCCATCCCCTTTTTGTTCTGTTCTGGGTGGGGGTTAAGAACAGTCACTCCTAAAAGTTTAAAGACTATTTGGGTAAGCCCTCGGCATTCTGGGGGACTGTCCTAAAGGAGGAAATCCCTTGGGCGGTTCAGTACAGGGATAATGCGTAGTGTCTAACATCAGCAGACGATCAAGGAGACAGGGACAGAGTGAAGGGACAAAGGAGGTGATACAGCAGTTAATGCCACTGGGGGACTGTGGGTCGAAAAAACATGGGAGACCCTGTAAGTTCACGGTGACTCAGAAGCAGGTTTGCTTAACCACAGAACCAAGCAGGCTTGCTTAGCAACAAAACCAGGAGACAAGTCTCCAAACAATAAAACAATGATGGCATGAAACCCACATCCTGCCCAGTGAGCTCAGTAAGTTAATGATCCCTAGGACATGCTCTCTGCACCCACGGAAACATAATCTGTGGACCCAGCTTGACCATGTAGGAACAAGAAAACTCACCTGCTCAACCTGGACGAGGAGCTGATGATGGAAGCAGGACGTCTACTCAAGAAGGACAGAGTCTTCTCCCCCTCCCCACTTTTCCTCTGATTATAAAACTGTAGCCCAGTAAGTTCTCAGGATGTGGCATTTCTCACCCACCCACGTGTACAACCTCACAAGTGTCCTATTCTAATAAATCACTTCTTGGCCTCTCGCTGAATTCTTTTCCGCCCTGAGACATAAACAACTGTGGTACTGGAGCTCTTTGGAGCTCACGAAAGAACACCAAACTGTTTTAAAAACATATTCACAAACAGACACCACTTACTCCAGATCATGTCTCCCAATTTCTAAACAGCAAACGCTGATAAGGGTTTTGGAGGGTGAAGTGAAGGGCTCGAAGCAAGTTGCCAGTGAGGTCTCAGCCTCAGTCCCCCTGGCTGCTGGCCTGTGACCCTGTGACACCCCAGGGAAGGCGGGATGGGGGCACAACTGCACACACCTAAACACTTCATCCTCTTCATCCTCACTTTGTGTCTGTTTCTCTTTTTTGTAAGGTCGCTTAAAATCAGATCGCACTTAAACTCATTTTTATAAGGTCGCTTAAACTTGGCTCATTTAATCCCAAATAATGACACTTCTAGAGCCCCTAAACCTAAACTCCTCTTCAAATATGTGTTGTTAAGTCCTTTTACTGTCTTCTGTAGTTCCTATTTTCCTGCTTCTATCAGAACCACCAACATTTATGTCTCCAAATACATCTACTTCACCCTATAAATCAGTGTCCACTAGACCATATCCTCCTTCAATGCCTTCACTTCTACATCCCTATTATTATTCCACCATCAGAAACAACTTTTCTCCATCAAGAAAGTGCCTTTTTTAAAGCCTGGTCAAGGGCGTGCGTGTACATGCTAAGTCACTTCAGTTGTGTCCAACTCTTTGCAACCCCATGGACTGTAGCCCACCAGGCTCTTCTGTCCATGGGATTCTCCAGGCACGAATACTGGAGTGGGTTTCCATGCCCTCCTTCAGGGGATATTCCCCACCCAGGGACTTCCCCACCTTCAGGAAGCCTTCCTTGGTTGCCCCTGCCTTAATCTAACTATGCTCTTGCTCAGTATGACAGGAACCTAGTCAGGGAGGCAGTTTCCATCTCTGCCTCAAACAAGAAGGTCCAGGCCCTACAGCACTGTGACTGCCTGGCCACGCAGGGCACCGGGCAAATGTTCCCAGAGCAACAGTAACAACCAACCAGGGACCAGAGTGCGGGGCACACATGAGTTCAGATGCCAGGCCTTTAACAGTGCCGGAGAGGCTCTCAGATCGTCTGGGGACAATGACTTTACTCTACTTTACACGACTTCACACAGTGCTGGAGCTGTGGGCAGGGACTGCTCCGAGGTTTACCTGAAGTTATAAGCAGAGGACAGGCTTCCTAGGTGGAGCTAGTGGTAGACTCCTCCTGCCAATGCAGGAAACGTAAGAGATGCAGGTTCGATCCCTGGGTCAAGAAGATCCCCTGCAGGAGGAATTGGCAACCCACTCCAGCATCCTTGCCTGGAAAATTCCATGGACAGAGGAGCCTGGCGAGCTATATAGTCCGTAGGATCACAAAGAGTTGGACATGACTGAGCACACATGAGGAGGAGGATCAAAGAAGAATATATCCACAGTTATCTCAGAAAGTTATTAAAATACTCCTTTTCCCAGTTACACATCTCTGAGGCCAGATATTCATGCAAAGCGCTGCAAAGAGTCAGACACAACAGAAGCAACTTAAAGAAGTGAAAGTCACTCAGTCATGTCTGAG
>NW_011494785.1:941274-942546 GCF_000754665.1 Bison bison bison | reverse complement strand
GCGACCCCATGGACTATACAGGCCATGGAATTCTCCAGACCAGGATACTGGAGTGGGTAGCCTTTCTCTTCTCCAGGGGATCTTCCCAACCCAGGGATTGAACCCAGAAGTGACTTAGCACACACACATTCAAGCAGAGGACTGGCACCTGCCTCTCTCCCATTGCTTCATCAGACCCTCCAGGTATGCAGGAACCCATGGGCATCTGGGACCCACTCGCTCCTCACCCCCACCCTACGTGTATCCCACACCAGGTAGCAGCAGCCTCAGAAATCTCTGCCAGGCAGGGACCCCAGTCCCCACTGCCCTGTCCTTCCAGGAAATGGGAGGGGTGAGGGATGGGAGAAGATGCCCTGGGCTCCTTCCCCAGTGGCAATAAAGCAAAGACAGTGCTCTGACCTGGCCCAGAGCAGAGGGCATCCCAGCGGATCCTGCTGGTTGGCCTGGAGGGGCAGCAGACGGGGAGGACACTTACCACAGAAGCTGGGCTCCCGCCATCCGACGTGCACGCCCCTCCGGGCGCAGGCCGCTGCGTAGTTGGCCACCGCGTCGCACAGGCAGTCTCTGCCGTCGGAGCAGGCGCACACGTCGTAGCGGCAGTTGCGCAGGTAGGGCAGCGGGCTCACGGCGCTGTGGCAGGCCTCGAACTTGGGGGACGTCAGGATGGCGCAGGCCTGGTCTGCGAACTTGGCTGTGGGGAAAGGAGGGGCGTGTCCCGACCGCGCACGGGCACGCGCACTCGGACCCCAAGACCAAAATCCCTAAACTCGCCCCCTCTAGGCTGAGCCAACAGCAAAAACAGCTTCTCTCTGGTCTGGGAACCATGGCGATTTTTCTTCCGCAGCCAATATTCTTTTTTGATTGGCTTCAATACACAATCAACTGCATTTCCCAGGGAGAAACTGTTCCCTGATGAGTTGGGAAAGAGGGCGCGGTTGATGTAGGCCCCAGATGCTGAGGCAGACCAATCTGCGGATGGCCACCCCCTGCATCTATCTTCCGGTAATGTAATTGCTGCTCAGACAGACTGAGAAGGTCCAGGGAAAGAAGTGTGGACTATTCTTTTCTTCCCCAGGGTGTGGCCCACAGAGGGTGCTCAGTAAAGAGACTTTGAAGAATAAATGATCCAGATAATCAAATGCTGAGGATGAAAAGAAAGACCCACCGGCTCCAACCCCCTCACCATGGGCACAGTGTTCAGGAAACTGGAACAAGGGGGATCTCAGGGGTTTGGGGGCCCCCTCCCCCGCGGTGGGCGCTCCATCCATGGAA
>NW_011494785.1:939495-941174 GCF_000754665.1 Bison bison bison | reverse complement strand
CCATGGAATGCGCTGGAACTCGGGGATCTCGGGGCTCACGTACTCAGGCGCGGGTTGAGGCTGCAGGGGTCACTGGGCTGCTCCTGCAAGTCCTCACAGTCTGCGCGCAGCTTCCAGGAGTTTCCGAAGTGCTCCACCAGGGGCTCGACCAGGCCCGCGGGCGTCAGGAAGTCGTCCCTCTGGTTGCCGTTGTAATTCCCGCACAGCCCGCACGTCCTCCCCGCGTAGACAGGGGACAGCTGCGGGGGACAGACCACGTGGAGCAGCCGCCCCAGCAGCCACAGCTTCCCTGCCCTCATGAGATGGTTTTCATCAAAAAAGGTCCCCCGGAAGAGAGGAATAAATATGAATTTAATACATCACAGCTAAGCCCTGGGCTGCAAAAGAAACTAAAAACCCGAAGTGCAGTATCTGTTAACCAGTTACCAGTAGTTCATCCTGCTCTTGCATCTTTAGAATCAAAGACCTGTCCTCTAGGAAGCAATTCAGGGATGATCCCCTCACTTAAAGACCAGACACTGAGACCCAGAGAAGGATAGCAACTCACTTGAGGTCACAGAGTTGGGCCCAGCAATGGGCGAAGCTCTGCCACCCTGGCCATCAGAGGACATGGCCGGGGAAACACAGTGCAAAGCTAGCCCCCCCTTTCTTGCACACTTATCTCTGTCACACACGTGGGAGAAGCAGGCTGAGCGTTTATGGCCCAAGTTTTCTCAGAACATACACTGAGTGACAAAAAAAAAAAAAATACTCCTTCCTAGCGTCTAGATTTTGACTCAGTCACTGGGCATCTTTGAGGAAAAAAGGCCATGAGTCCAAGAGGACCCCAGGGGTTGCGGTCATGATCCAAAGAGGTGGGCTGTGGGGGTCAGCGAGGACCCAGGGGCGCCTGCGAGGGGACCAGGAGGGGTGCAGGCCACTGGCATGTGCTCATTCTCGATGCTTCTGAGCCTGGGGTGTGCATTCAGGGATGACGTGGGGATCCATGGTACAGCTGGAGTCATCTGCCCATCTCTTTTGGGGGGGATCTTAGTTCAAACTGGAGCAGAGGCCTAGACCCACTGGTGGCCCTGACCCCTGCTCTGCAATTTGCATGAGTGCTAAGTCGCTTCAGTCGTGTCTGATTCTTTGTGACCCCATGGACTGTAGCCCGCCGGACTCCTCTGTCCATGGGATTCTTCAGGCAAGAATACTGGAGTGAGCTGCCATGCCCTCCTCCAGGGGATCTTCCCGCCCCAGGGATTGAACCCAAGTCTCCTATGTCTCCTGCAATGGCAGGAAGGTTCTTTACCACTAGAGCCATCTGGGAAGCCCCAGACTTCAATTGTGGCTTCAGGACCTCCTGTGTTCTGACACCCGGGTCATCTCTTGGAGCCCCTTCCAGCTTCCAGCTCCAACTCGACAAGACTCAGGATGAACAATCCAGTGGGGGTTTCGGACTCATACATATGTATAATGGACCCAATATCATTCAGAAAAAGGAAGCTGGAGTAACGTTTCCTTGTTTGCTTGGCAAACAGCAAGCGTTGGCATGCCAGGCACCCGCTCTTCCTTGACCTCCCACTGAACATGTCGGTCCTCCCCACCTGGCACTCCCTGGCGTTCCTCTGTGGTATCTCTCCTCCCCCTGGATGTATCGCCTCCTAACAGGAGACACAGTTTCCTTGTCGGTTCTGCTT
>NW_011494785.1:935075-939366 GCF_000754665.1 Bison bison bison | reverse complement strand
CAGTTCTGCTTATTGTCAGTTCCCCTCCACTAGAATTTAAACTAAACGAAGCCAGGATTCGGGCCTGCTTTGTGTCACTGCTGCAACCTCGGCGGTGTGCTCAGAGAGTGAATGGCTGGACAGCGTCCGGACGGATTGGTGAGTGAGCCAGGCGCTGCTCTGGACGCCAGCCCCAGCAAAGCTGGGGAGGTGCCTGTCCCCTCGCCCACATCCCAGCACCTTCTCCCTTCCCTCCTGGTTCTCAGGCCCCCAAGCCCTCAGGCTCCCCCTGTTCACCCACCAGGCTTGCCTTCTCTACCATCCCCCGCTCTCTACGACTGTCTCCTTCCGTCCCTGGGGCTGGTCTCGGAGGCTGGCTCAGCAAAGGGTTAGGAGGGTAGACGTGTCCGTGGAAGCCAGGCCTACACTGTCCAGGATCGGGGACTTGGGGAGAATGCGCCGGCTATTTGCTGTTTGGAATAAACCTCAGGGGCACTTCTGACCAAGTGAAAACTGTCAGAACCCTTTCTCCTCCGCTCTAAGGCCAAGCTGGGCCTGCCTCACAGCCGGCCCGGCCCCGCTGCCTGCACGGCAGGATTCATAGCGCATCCAGGGAGCCACTGGCAGCTTCTCTCTCACCCCACCTCATCCCACTGCCTTGGTGGGGAGCGGGGGTCCCCAGCCGCCACTCCCAGGCATCCTGACACCAGCCGCTGTCCTCCACTCCGCGGTCCCCACAAACCCGGGGTCAGCATGGGAATGCGCTCCCTCACACACACCAAAACACTAGGACATTCCCCAGGACCCGGGGTCAGCTGCCCTGTAGTCTTGACCAGTGAAGGCCTCTTCTCTTTCGTCAAACCCACCAAGCCCAGCCCCAGAGATAACCCTGCACCCCCTCCCCACAGAAGCAAGTCAGCCTTCTCTCCTCAGAGGAGACAGAAGACAGAGGAGCTTGCAGGGAAGAGGTCAGCGGCCCAAGACAAGGCGCCATGGGCCTGCGGAAGCAGGGTGGCAGGGCGCCTCCCGGATCAAGAGCACCTTCCCTGTGTGGAGGCAAGGGCCTGAGAAAGTGGGGGAGTTAACGGGGCTGCCTGCCTTGATGACCAGGGTGTGGGAGACCTGAGTTCTGCTCACTCTGTAACCAAATGACTGTGAGTCATGTCCTGCTCCAGAAATGAGGGTATCTTTATTTCCAACTGTACCTGAGGGTTTGATAAGATCTCTAAGATTTTCATGTTCTTCTTTTTTAAGTTGTTGGATGAAGGCAACTTTTATTTTTTATTTATTTCTCTATGTGCGTGCCATCACTCAATCATACCTGACTCTTGGTGACCCCATGGACTGTAGCCCGCCAGGCTCCTCTGTCCATGGGATTCTCCAGGCAAGAATACTGGAGTGGGTTGCCATTTCCTACTCGAGGGGATCTTCCCAACCCAGGGATTGAACCAATGTCCCTTGCGTCTCCCGCATTGACAGGCAGATTCTTTACTACTTACTTTCTACTACTGAAGCACCATGGAAGCCCTTTACTGATTTATTATTTATTTATTTGGCTGCTCCAGGTCTTATCTGTAGTATGTAGGATCTAGTTCCCTGACCAGGGATTGAACCTGGGCCTCCTGTATTGGGACCACAGGGTTTTAGCCACAGGACCACCAGGGAAGTCTCAAGATTTTCATGCTCTATAGTCTTAGTGGTCACAGCTTTATTTTTTTATAAAAGAAAAACAAAAAGGTGTTGATTTGGAACTCTCAGGGACTTGAAGAGAAAGAATATGACATCACAAAGATGGAGGGCACCAGGAGGTCCTCAGGGACACCCCAGATGCCCACCATGGGATCATACCACGGCCTGGGGAACACTGGCCCCCCAGAAGCCAAAGGGGACCCTCCAGGGATTTTAATATATCCAGGGCAAGGGTTCTCAAAGTGCAGTCTTGGGACCTGTGGGACGGGGTGGTCCCGGAGGCCCTTTCAAGAGGTCCATGCGGCCAAAACTATTTTCCCATGACTTTTTCCCTCTCGTTCTCTGTGAGTGTGCACTGGGGTTTTTCAGGGCTTCATGACACTGCAGAAGTCAACAGGATTCCAACTGTCTTCTGTCAAGACAGTCATTAAAGAAATTTGCAGACACATAAAACATTGGTATTCTCACTCCTTAACTTTGTTTCGGAAAACAGATTTTTTAATCTTTACATTAATATGTAGTGACTTCACTATTGGTATTTTTTAACGAATTAACAAGGGTCTCTGATTTAATTTCTAATCTGGTAAATGTCACTAGATAAGTGAAAGTGTTAATTGTTCAGTCGTGTCTGACTCTGCGACCCCATGGACTGCAGTTCACCAGGCTCCTCTATCCATGGGATTTCCCAGGCGAGAATACTGGAGTGGGTTGTCATTTCCTTCTCCAGGGGATCTTCCCAAACCAGGGATCAAACCCAGGTCTCTCACATTGCAGGCCGGTTCTTTACTTTGTGAGCCACCAGGGAAGCGATAGAATACATCAATAGATATAACCCCCAAAGAAGATCTTGGCACCTTCAGTAAAATTTCAGGGTGCAAAGGCATCTAAAGACATCAAAGTGAGAAGCACCGGCCTAGTGGTGGTGACCCTGCCCGGGAAGCTGATCGGGGTTGCAGTCCTGGGCACGTCTCCTGGCTCCCATGAGTCCTGCTTGCTTTGTTTATGAAAAAGCAGTGACAGTACTTTTCAAAGGAAAACACAGATCTGGAAGCCAGCCCTGTGAAATATACAGATCCCTATCCAAGAGTGACTCTAAGAACACAGAGAGCAGTTGGAAGTGACCCCCAGGCTGCCAAGCCCCTGGATGGGGGTGAGGGGGTTTGGATCTGGCAGCTCCCAGAACAGTCCTTCACAGGTAGTGGGCACATGACCCAGGTCTTCGCTGTGAGTCCCACAGCAGGCGCCCCAGGGAACACCCTCTGACCACAAGCTTTGTTGCAGTTAGGAGCCTTAGCAGTAAACCAGCTGCCCACCACTGCCCCCAGCCCAGCCCTGCAGGGAGCCCACCCAGGCTGGAAACCCTCAGAGGACCAGAGCCCAGCACCCAGGAACTCCGAGAGTGAACAAGGGGCATCCAGACAGCAATCACCAGCCTCTCATACACAAGAGAGGCCTGTTCCTCACTCTGGGGGCTCAGGGCAGGTGGGGGGAGAAAGGAATTCCCCTCCCGCCCCCGAGCTCTCCCATCAGAGCACAACAGGGACTTTGTGTGGCCTGGCTGCCAGGAGGGCGCCTACCTTCAGCAGCAGCCTCCCACGGCCGTCCCAGTCTATCTGCAGGTCCTCCCCGAAGTTGAGCTGCAGAGAGGCCGTCACAGTGTGCTGGATGCGGAGGTCACCTGGAACCAAGCAACGTCGGGATTCAGGCTTGGGATGCGGCCAGGGCAGAGGCCGCAGGCAGATGGGTTGTAGAGAGAGGTGGGCTTTGTCACAAAGGACTGTGGCAATGAAAGCAGTGAATTAGGGGGCAGCTGGGGGGTGGTCATGAGGCTTACAGAGGGTCTCAGAGGAAAGGTGGATCAGGGTGGGGCAGTGCAAACTGGGCTCCACGTAGAAGAAGGTGCCTCTGCATCCCTCTGGTAGCCTGCCATTTCCCATAATGCCACGAGGGGGCAGTAGAGGTCACTGCATCCTTAGCTTATGCACGTGCCCTGAGCCGGGATGGGTTTTCCACTGAACCTCTAACCCCTGGGCTGTGGCACATGCTTCCAGGCTGAGTGACCCAGTCCTCACTGCTGAGCAATGCTGTGAGCAAAGCTAAAACTGCAGTTTTCTCTGGAGACGACGTAGGAGGCATACCTCTTATCCTAGTGAACACAGCATCTCATGGGAGACACACAGCATTAAGCACACAAGGATAAGCTGTGGACCTACTCTGTGCAATATGGGGATGCTGAGCCATGGGGTGGCCAGTGGTCATAAAGAAGAGGGGAGGGGTACGGAAGCCCCTTTAAGAGTGAAGGTTAGAATCATGCTGTGTGTAATGGTACATTTTCGCCTGGCAAAGTCACTGAGCAGGGAGATTTTCTCAGAGGTCACAGGGTCATCTGGCTTTGCCCCATGATGTCTTGGGGTCTGACCCATGACCAGCCACTCCACCATCATTCAGCTCGTCCTCCTCCTCCAGGAAGCCTGCCTTTCTTGCAGCATAAATTCAGGACGCCAGCCTGTCCTCCAACAATAGCACTCCTTCACATTCTCACAAAAGAGGCAGCAGTGAGGGTGGGGGCGCTGAGGGAGAGCTGGGTGGGGGGCTCCAGGGGAGGAGGGTGCCCACCTTGCAG
>NW_011494785.1:934140-934975 GCF_000754665.1 Bison bison bison | reverse complement strand
GGCCGTCCAGGGCGACTCACCCCCATGCTTCAGCTTCAGGAGGCCGTGGTGCGGGCTGGGCAGGCGGACGGTGACGGAGCGGGTGCAGACCGCATCAGGGTCGTCGGCACACTGCCAGGAGGGGCGTGCAGAGGGGCGTCACCACCACCCCCAGCCCAGCCCCCAGCCCATGCACTCAGGAAAAGACCCCAACCAGGCAGCCTCAGTTTTGCTCACTCAGAACCACTCCCTCCTCAAAACTCTAGGCCCTGCTTGTCCTTGTTCCTTGGGCCTGTTGTCCCAAAGGGAATCAGGGACCTGGATCCTCAAGGAGCCCTGGGCGCCCTATCTGTCCTCCCCTTTGCTGGGTGGTCCAGAAGAAAGAAGTACACGTGGGGTCACCTTGGCCCTCATCCCCATGGGCACTCCCGGGCTGCCTGGCGGGCTCACCTGGACAGTCTCTATGACGACGGAGAAGGAGTGGTCCTGGCAGTCCTGGGCCAGCAGGTACTGGCAGACCCCGCTGAAGGTGAAGTGCCTGTCGTCAAAGCTCTTGAAGTGGGATTGTCCTGTGATGAGACACTCTCCTGGAAAGACATGGAAAGGGGAGAGGGGGTGTCCCAGTGGGTCCCCTGGGGGGTGTCCCAGTAGTGGGCACTTTCTGGGTTTCTCCCCACCACAGTCTAGAAAGGGGCCCCACAGGAAGACTCTACTCAGGCCCCACTCCTCTGGCCCTGGGAGGTCAAGGCCCAGTGGGTCAGTCCTGAGCCTCAGGGAGTGAAGTCACACCCAGGGAGTGAAGTCACACCCAGGGATTCACACCCAGGGGGCTGGGCTGTGGGGGGTGGTGACGCAT
>NW_011494785.1:885492-934005 GCF_000754665.1 Bison bison bison | reverse complement strand
GGTGGGGCTGGGTCAGAAGCCAGGGTTAGTTCCAGCTCTGGGTTCTGGGTTCACTGCGGCTCCCAGCCCTCCCCACTGCCTCCCTGGGTTCTGCTCTGCTGGGGTCAGAAGCCTTTCTCTGCACTGTTATCACGGGGGCTCCCCCCCACCAGGAGAGTCCCTGAGGGCAAGAGGGCAGAAAGCCAGCCCAGAGCAATGATGGGGCGAGCAGTCCAGGGGCCAGCATGTTGTCCTCACCCCCTGCCCAGCCAAGGGGCAGCTCTCAGGCCTCCTCATGGGCAAACCCCTGCTGGGACTTCAGGGCAAATGGGGGCCCAGGACGCCATCTGCCCACTATCTCACCACCGCCCAAGCCAGCTCCCCAGCCAGGCTGACACAGCTGGGAGTGGCAGCGAGGACTCCCCAGCATCACCCTGCAGCCCCAGCCCTCGACTTGCCCTGGATCCAACCACTACTCTGTCCTCCCCAGGCCCCGGAGCAGCCCATGGTACAGACCCACCACACCCTGGAGCACAGCCCATCTGTGAGGGGGAGGGGGCTCCGCCATCATCTCCAGTGATGCCTGCTGGCCCCGCCCCACTCAGGGCATCCCCATCCTGGGGCCCACAATGGCCCCACTGAAGCCCAGGCAGCGTCCGGAGTCCTTCCCAGCCCCCCTCTCTGCGTCCCCTCTCCACCTTCTCCTCTACAGAGAAATAACCAGAGACACTTGCCATGGCTATTCCACAAAGTGGGAGCCCTCCTTCCCGGCCCTGTCACCCCCAGCCTGCAAACAGCAAAGACTCGTCCTCCATGGCACGGATCTGCTCTGCACCCCAAGTTCCCCCTAAGTGGGCCCTACAGCCAGTTCCATCTCCAGGGGCTGATGCTGGGCCCGTCACACAGTCAGGAGCCCCCAAAGGCCTAAGGCGGGCGTGGGGGGGGGAGGGTGCCAGCTGCCCACCTGTCAAAGACCAGGCTTATCAGCCCCTGACTACCACCTCATGCCTATATCTGCACTGAAAGGCACAGCGGGCATGGGGCGGGACCCCAACTTGGGGTCCAGGCGTGGCCCTGCCCTTGGAAGTCAGGGGGAGGGCAAGTAGCCCCCAAACCTCCATTAAAACCCTTAATCAGAGACTTGCCTGGTGGTCCAGTGGCTAAAACTCCAATCTCCCAGTGCAGGGGGCCCAGGTTCCATTCCTGGTCAGGGAACTAGATCCCGCATGCCACAACTAAGACCCAGCACAGCCAAATAAATCAATTTTTTTTTAATAAAATAAAATAAACAACAGAGTTGGGAGGGCTTCCAGACTGGTGAGCTTATCTACACTCAGGAGGTGGTGACCCCCGTTCCATGGGGAAAGAAGCTCCTGGGCTCAGGACCCTTCCAGAGCTTGCCCTGTGTACCTCTTCATCTAGCGTTTGTATCCTTCATATTTTTCTTTGTAATAAACTGGTAATAGTAAGTGTAGTGTTTGCCCAAGTTCTGTGAGGCATTCTAGCAGTTACCATGGCTGGCATCAGAAGTGGGGGCGCTTGGTTGCAGACCTTCACCTCCGGGTTCTGCACTAACCCCGGGTAGTCAGGCTCAGAAATGCAGTGAAGTGTAGGGCACCGAGGTGGCGTCCAGTAAGTCAGAGAATGGGCTGTTGTGGGGAAAACACGGACGCATGATGTCAGAGCGGCGAGCAAAAACAAGTCATGACTTCCCAATGCACTGCCCCTCAAGAAGGGCACGAACAAGGGGTCAGTCTTTGTGGAAATCAGAGCATAACGGGCAATGATTAGGGGCAAGGGTGGGCAAGGGTCACCCCGGCTGATTGCAGCCAAGCTGGAATTCCAAATCCACAGGTGTCACGAAAAAGCCTTTTTTAAAAAGATACTTGTTTATTTGCTTCATCGAGTCTTAGCTGCGATGCGTGGCCTCAGTTGCTCCGCAGCATGTGGGATCTTACTTCCTCGACCAGAGATCAAACACACATCCCCTACATTGCAAGGCAGATTCCTAACCACTGGACCATCAGGGAAGTCCTGAAAAAGCCTTTTTGAAAGGGATTTTTCAGATGCTGTCATCTTTCTACAAAGTGACACAGCCCTGTGTATCACAGGTCTTGACCCCGTCACAGGGAAATGGGTGGGAATGCTTCCCCCAGCCTCTCTGTGTTTTCTCAAGAGCACTCTAATCTGAGTAAGAAGTTGCACTTGCCTTATCTCTGACAATGCCCGGGAAAAGAAGGGTCAATGAGAGAATCCGCAAGCATTCAAAAGCAAAACCTTGGGGCCTGAATCTACTCCGATCTGATTTCCTGCTCTGACCTCCCCTGATGGACATCCTTAAGTTTCCCGGGAATCAGAAGTCTGAATATTGTATTTAGCTTATCTCCTTGGTACAACTGAGGGATGGGGCTGCCTCACAGGAAACCCAGGAACACAGCCGTGCTGGACAGCCATGAGCCCGGGGGCTGGAGGAGGAGCCAAAAGGATGGGCTACACAGTGACGCTTACCCAAGCCCTGCCCACAGGTTCCAGAGAAGACCAAGTTCTGCCAAGAGCACGCCCAAAACATTCCCAGCCACTTGGTCAGCAAAAGGCAGCTGGACATGCCTCTGGCCACCACTTGACGCAGCCGGTGGGCAATAAAGGTTTGGGTCGTCTCCTGCAACTTCCAATTAGCTTGGTTTCATGGGGATCCTGGACACGTGTGTGTGTGTGTGTGTGTGTGTGTGTGTTAGTCACTCAGTCATGTCTGATTCTTTGCAACCCCGTGGACTGTAGCCCACCAGGCTCTTCTGTCCATGGAATTCTCCAGGCAAGAATACTGGAGTAGGTTGCCATTCCCTTCTCCAGGAGATCTTCCCAATCCAGGGATTGAACACAGGTCTCCTGAACTGCAGGCAAATTCATACTGTCTGAGCTACTGGGGAAGTCAACCCACACAACAAGTATGAAACAGAGGTCAGGCAGTTGTGAGTCTGAGTCTGTGAGTTGTGAGTTTGTCTCTATATTATAGAAGCTGTGTGACTCTGAGTGAGTTACTTGACCTCTCTGAACCTGTTTCCTCTTTTGTAAAATGAGAATAAATTGCACCTGCCTCATAACGAATAGAAAATGTCATGTAACTGACCGAAAGGGGAGACACATCAGGAGAAGAGCCAGGGTCATGGAGGGGGACAGCTGGAGGGGAGGAGGCAGAGGGAGATCTGAGCAGACAAAATTTGCCGTAGATGGAGTTGGGGCTAAACAGAGGAGAAAGTAAAAGGCAGAGATTATATTCAAACTTTTCCTAAATGGATTTTCCAGGGTGGAGACAGTGTAGGAGAAATCATTGGGTGACCTGGTTTCTCTAGCTCTTGCGGTGCTGTGCTCAGTTGCTCAAACATGTCCGACTCTTTGCAACCCCATGGACTGTAGCCCACCAGGCTCCTCTGTCCATAGGATTCTCCAGCCAAGAATACTGGAGTGGGTTGCCATTTCCTCCCCCAAGGGATCTTGCCAACCCAGAGGTCAAACCCAAGTCTCCTGTGGCTCCTGCATTGCAGGCAGATTCTTTACCTGCCTCAGATTCTTTTACTGAGACACCTGTGAAGCCCTTGGATCCTGCCAAGGTCTTTGGCTCAGGCATTCTGGAAAATTCCAGAAATTTCTCACGTCAACTTTAAAGAACCATCAAGCCCTTCTTCCTCTTAATTTTCCAAGGAATCTGCGTCATCTTTGTTTAGTCATCCATGACCTTGCAAGTTTCACAGCTCACGCAACTGTAATCCTCTGAGCAAACAGGTGACAGGAAATAGGGTGAAAGCTTTGCCCAGCTGCAGTCTCTCGCTTCACTGCCAGGGGCCTCCCTTGGCTGGCCGGAAAGAAACAGTTTAGCACAGCTGGTGCTGCAGCTGTGAACAGGGGTTGCATCCAGCCTGCATGGGCAGGTGAGGAGAGGCTGCCTGGCTATGTGGTCCTCCCCGTCTGGTAAGGGAGGCTGCACCTCTCCACCAGGAGGAGGGCAGTGGGTGTGAGGGGAAGCTCCCTACCTGGACAGTCCTCATTGCTGCAGACCCACTGGCTGTTTCGGCAGATGCTGGTGGAGAGAGAAGCACAGGTTATGGGTGGGTCTGCAGAGGCAGGCATCCATGAACGGATTTGGAGAGGGCACCGCCACCCCACAGCCCCCAAGGAGGGGTATGGGACCAGAAAGTCACCCAAATCAGAGGGGGCTTCAGGAGGTGAAGGTGCACCCAGGGGGCTTCAGCCGCAGAGGAATCATGGAGACAATGCCGAGGCAAGGGAGCAAACCCTGACAGACAGACAGAAGAGGGAGAGCAAGCGAGTCCACCCAGGCACGAAGCAGTTGAATTGCTACCCTCTCAACACACACACACACACACGCACACGCACACGCACATACACAAACACACACATACATACACACATGCACACACATACATGCGCACACACAAACACATGTGCACACACATGCACACCCATATACACACAATACACACACATATACATATAAACACACATATACAAAATGCACACACATACACACACATATTGCTGGTGGAAGACAGAAACGGTGGACTCTGACGGGGTAACGCCCTGACCCATGCTGGGCAGCCCTGGAGACTCCTGGAAGACAGCCCAGGAGGGAAAGGCAGCCAGGGACAAGGTCTTGAGGTGTTCCCCTCCCCTGTGTGTGGGGGCGGGGACACCCAGAGGGGCTTCTGGAAGAAATGGCTTGAGAGAAGCAAAGGCAACAGGGAGAAAGAGTCGCTTATTAAAGCATGGCTGGCAGTGCAGCTAGAGACGCTGTTTGCCCGTGAAGCGGCCTTCGCTCCAACCCCCCTCCTCCAGGCAGATCTGTATATAACCCTTGCTTCTCATCGTCAACCTCCACGGCCTTTCCCAAAACACCCCCAACCCAGGCCTGGTCCTGCTCCACCTGCCGGTGCCCCGAATGCCTCTGCTGGCCCAGCGGCCCCTCCCCAGCCCCTGGCAGCTCCCCAAACCTGCACTGGTCAGCCCCAGTTACCAGGTGTTGCAGTCTCGTGAGAGGGAGGCTCCTGGAGGGTATGGCTTTCCAGCATGCACACAGGGACACTCAGTACTTTCCACACAGCGGCCTTCATCCAGGAGCTGTCCCTCTGCGTCAAGGGCATCAAGACAAAGACTCAGCCTTGTCACCATCATGACTCATCTCCCAACCACAGAAGCCCCGGGGTGGTCATCTGCTCAGGGCTTCTTGCAGAAAGCTCAAAGGACTCATTCTATGATGCTGATCTTTCAGTTTGCAAAGTGGGGGGGGGGGCTATTTATCTCCATTCTAGTGATGAAGCAATGGGGGAAAGAGTTTTGTTCAAGGCCTTCCAGAAAGGAAGCCATGAGTCTAGGCTGAAGGCTTCTCCCAGAAAGCTCAAAGAATTTCTTTTCTATCTTGCACAGAAGTGGGGGAAGATTGTTTGTCTCCATGTTCGTCTCAAAGACATGGAGGCAAATGTTTCATTCAAAGTCTTCCAGTAGGCAAGTCCCGAGTGGAAACACATAGGACTCACTCTCAGTAATTAACCAGGACTTTTCACCAAAGCTCACAAGGTCTCTCCTGGAAGAGACTCTTTTTCAGCTGAGCTCACATGGCCAACCCAGGAGAGAGTTTAGACTGTCCTTCTCCCAGACCACTCCCTGACTCTTAACTGAGAAAACACTGCAGCTCAGATAGAGCCATGAGCCACCCTCTCCCCCAAACAAAGTCACTGCTGGAGCCCAGATCACCCTACTTCCCAGGCACACATGCGCTTTCGTGGATATGGAAAACATAAATTAAAAATAAATGCCAACTTAATTCTGGCCACTCTGTACAAAGACTTTTAAAAAAGTAAATAAAGGGCCTCTGAATTCAGCGATGGGGAATAAACACAAGCAGCCTTCATCTGGCTTCTCCGAGCCAAGGGCATTGGCGAGGTCTCAGGTTTGTAAATAAAGTGGGACATCTGTTACCAGGGCAGCTGCAGCCATCCACACACTGCTCCAGACACACTTCGGTGATACTCAGGCTCCGGCAGGTCCTGTGGCATGGGGACACACACTCCTTGTACTCCATGCCCGCGGGGCAGTCTGGTCCTGAAACGGAAAACCCGGGAGTCTCTCTGGAGCCAGTCCCCTCCAGGAAGCATCTCACAGGCCAAGAGGTGCTCAGAGCCCTTGAGGCCCCCTTGTCTGGCCCCTCTGTCTTCAGTGCCCCATGGGCCATCTTCACTTTAGTGGCACCGCAGTGGTCAGTGTCACCTCCCAGGCGATCCGCTGACCACTCCTGCCCTGAAGGGGCATCTTCCACCTTGTGGGGCCTGGTTAAGACTCAGCAGGGTCACCTGGCACCCCCTCAGACACCTGATTGCCACAAACAACTGGCCACTCGTTTGCTTCTCTGCTTTGTCCTTTTCTCCTAAACCGCTCTCCGGGGGCTGCCAAATGCCTCCAGGCTGAAAATGCAAGGCCCCCAAGGCCACACAAGCCAGAAATGGTGTCTTCCATCTATCCCTCTTCTGAGGGCTCCTCTTCCTCAAGAACTTGGGCTCGGGATTTCCCTGGAGTCCAGTGAGGGCTTCGCCTTCCAGTGCAGGGGGTGTAGGTTTGATCCCTGGTCAGGGAGCTAAGATCTCACATGGCCAAAATAAAATAAAATAAAACAGAAGGAATATTGTAACAAATTCAATAAAGATTTTAAAAATGGTCCACATCAAAAAATTTTTTTGAAAAAAGAAAGAGATTGGGTTCAATCAGACACCCCACCCAGAAATGGGCGCACAGCATCTTCCAGGCTAGGGGATGGTCATTCCTATCTATGCCCACTGAGTGGCAGGACAGCCCTCCGAGCTCATCACCTAAGCCGCTGTTCCCACTGGACCCAGCCCTTCATGGATAAGGACGGCTCTCCTTTGTCTCTCTATTGGCCGCTGACTGATGCTCAGGCGGAAGAACCAGAAGGACCTAGCATCCCAAACCGCCTCTCCTCCAAGATACCTCGGTCATCTGCCCCCTCCTACCTCAAAGACCTGTCTTTTAGACAGCCACTCCCCCTTCCAGAGGCCAACTCAGCTGTCAATAACCACCCTTCTCACACCCCCACAGCAAAGATGAAAAGCTCTAACTTAGAAGCTGGAAACACATACGGAAAGGCGCGCGCGCGCGCGTGTGTGTGTGTGTGTGTGTGTGTGTGTGTGTGTAAACATTCGGGCTGCCTGCCCTGCACCATCAGCCAGTGTGATCTACGGGAAGCCTGCGGGGGCAGGGCGGGGGAAGGAGGAGGAGGTTGCCTGTAAGTGACCGCAGCAGCTCCTAGTTCTTCATGATAATTTGGGAGTGGGAACTATCACGATAACTAGGGACCCGGTGAGATTAGACGACTGGGTGCGGGGGAGGGATGGAGAGTACCAGCCAGAGGAGAGAAGGGAGGCAATGACAGTCAGGGGCTTGAGAAAAGCCTGCCAGGATGCCGAGATCACCGCCCTGCTCCAGGTCAGTTTCAGACTTGAACGGATGAGACCCCGGCAGAGCTGGGGAACAGCTTTTGAGTCCACGAGGAAGCGGGGAGGCCGGGCGTGACAACAGAGGCAGGAGATATGGGGACTTTGCCAGGGGGACCTTTCAAACCTCCTTTCGCCCTTAAGGAGAGGACTCGCTCTGTGAGCCGGGAACAGGGGGCAGGAGCCGAGCGGGAACCGGGGCCTCGGTCAGCACCCTCTACTTGGGGTGGGACACCCAGGACGGGCCCCGCCCACCCCGGCTGGAGGTGGGGTCCCGCGCAGACTTACGGCAGGAGCTGTGGTCCGCCCAGCCGTACAGCAGCCTCCCCCGCTTGGCGCCGGCGCGGGGGTACTCCAGGAGCACAGGGCAGGGGCACCGCAGCCCCTGGGCGCATGCGCACAGCATCCGCTCACACAGGGCCACAAAAGGCTCGGGGTCCACCAGGGCGTGGCAGCGGGCGAACACGGAGGCCGTCTTCAGAAGCTGGCACTTCTCCCACAGGCCCTGCGAGAAGGAGAGGCCACCTAGGAAGGCTGCCACCCACACGGCCGGGTGTCCCCTGACCTCGGGGCTTGGAGACCCGCCACGCCCGGAAATCCAAGACTGCTCTCTCACACCCAGGAGGTGCTTGTCCACGCCTATCAGACGAAACCGTCCAGCAGTTGGTGAAACTCTGTCGGACCCCTGTTTGGTGGGGCGCCCCCAGGCCAGGGCAGCCTTGTGAACTGAGCCCTGGAAATGCAGATGCCGGGGGCCTGGCCTGCAGGGGCAGACAGTGTCCTCTGAAGGGCAAGGGTAAAGAGATTCTGTGAGTGAAAGGAGCAGAACTTGAAGTTCTTGTGGAAATCCACCGGAGGCTGTGAGGATCCCAGTGAGGAAGGCCAGGCATCTGACCCGCACCCACCTGGTCACCTCCCCTCCCTGAGCTTGGTTCCTCCATCAGAGATGAGGTTTACAAAACAGACCCTCCAGGCTTCATCCCCAGAGACTTAAACTCCACGTGTCAGGGACGAAACTGAGCAAACATTTCCAAGATGGTTCCTGGGATGGACCAGACTGGACCAGTTCCCATCAGCAAAAACATGCCAGGACTCTACAGAGTGTCCCAGGGGTGCTGCCAGTTTAGGGATTTTCCTAAGTTTTATCACTTTGTTGACAACCTAAACCCCATAACACAAGCAGGTTTGGAACTGTTCTCACTAATGACTCCTGGACACGTTAGTATAAACACCCCTCCCTGTAAGTTGTATTTGTGAGCATCTTCACATTCTGCATTTTGGTAATTTTTCTCAATAACATGCGTGCCAAGTCTCTTCAGTCATGTCTAACTCTGTGTGACCCTATGGACTACAGCCTGCCAGGCTCCACTGTCCATGGGATTCTCCAGGGAAGAATACTAGAGTGGGTTGCCATTTCCTCCTCCAGGGGATTTTCCCGACCCAGGGATCAAACCCACGTCTTTTAGGTCTACCTGCATTGGCAAGCAGATTCTTCACCACTAGTGCCATATCAGAGATGTTAAATCGTGAGAAAAAAAAATGCGTTGGTAATTTTTAAACTCATGTTTTTGTTTTTCACAATTTAACGTTTCTGAAATCAGAGCACATCTTAAAATCAATATCGCACTTTGTCTTCAATTTGACATGAGGCAGTATTGTTGCTATAACTGATGCCCACAGGGTACACGATTTCCTTCCTGTACAGGCATGTTCTCAGACTGAAGGGAAGCCAGCTGTTGATGGAAGGACTTCAGCTAAAATGAAGGAAGTACAAGAAGAGCGAGCTGAGTCCTGGAGGGTCAGTCAGAGCAAATCTGCATTCATAAAGGGGATGGTGAAAAAGAGCAAACAAGTGACCAGTTTTCAGGAGAGAGAACTCCAGTCTGCTCTAAGTGTACAAGGTCAATCAGGACAAGGCTGGTTCTGATCAAGGAGCTAGCCCCGTGGTCTCTGCTCCGTATCACCGGGGAGAGCCTCCTGGGGGAAGCCCCACGGTCATGTGGTGGTCCCGGGGAAATGTGTATCCTGTCCACAGTGCCCTGCCCTTGCCTGGCTTGCATGGTTTGCCATCAGAAACAGGGCCCTGATCGCCACAGGCCCCTGGGAGGACCCAGGGAGCTCCAAGGCCAGCTGGCACAAGCAGTTGGGCGTAACTGGTTCCCTCTGCGTCTGAGAAAAGCAGCAGTCACATGGACTGCTAAATGGCAAAGCTGCAGCAAGCAGGCTTGTGCAAGGACGATTAGCAGCTCTGCAAACTGAGAGCTGTGGCTGAGAACAGCCTCCCTCCCTCCATGAGCCTGCGCTCCTGAGGTCTCCGCCGCACCCTCACACGGCAGAGAAAAAGCAGCGGCTTAAGTCCAGCTTTGCCGCAGTCTGGGGTGGGGATGGGGACAAAGCTCATTCTTCCATGGAAAATGGCATCCTGGAGTAAAACAAGACTCCAGCTGCAGACACCGCCTCACAGGTGGACACGTGGAGCAAGTGACTGATGAACAAAGATGGCCGCCTTGGGCTGTGTTGCTGAGGTGATGACACGCGCCTTTCCTTTACCCCCTGAGCGCTTCAGATGGGGGAAACTGAGGTTTCTGAAGACAACACCAGCAAGAGCCCTGCCCTGGATCTGGTATGACATCACAGCCCCGGGCCCAGCTCTGCCTCTTCCCTGTGCTGGCTGTGTGACCCTAGCTGCTTACCTAACCCCACCTCCTCTGTGGAGGCAATAATAACAGTGCCTATTTGAAAAGATTATGTCAAACTATGACTGCACCAAACTATGACTTGGACCGTGAAAAGACATAAGTCAGAGCTATGTTTTTTCCAGTAGTCATATACGGATGTGAGAGTTGGACCATACAGAAGGCTGAGCGCTGAGGAACTGATGCTTTCGAATTGTGGTGTCGAAGAAGACTCTTGAGAGTCCCTTGGACAGCAAGGAGATCAAACTAGTCAATCCTAAAGGAAATCAATCCTGAATATTCATTGGAAGGACTGACACTAAAGCTGAAGCTCCAATACTTTGGCCACCTGATAACTCATAAGAGCTGACTCATTAGAAAAGACCCTGATGCTGGGAAAGATTGAGGGCATGAGGAGAAGGGGGCGACAGAGGATGAGATGGTTGGATGGTATCATGGACTCAATGGACAAACTCCAGGAGATAGTGGAGGACAGGGGAGTCTGACGTGCTGCAGTCCATGGGATCACAAAGAGTCAGATGTGACTTAGCGACTGAACAACAATCCGAAAGGACGAAAGTGAAGACTGGATGGAATAATGCACGCCAGAGGTAAGAAATGGTGACCCCATTTCACCATCATCATTGTCACTGACATTGATATCCTGGCCACCAGAGAGAGCCCTTCCACTGTCCGTACTGCCATCAGGCATCTCTTCAGACTAGTGAACAGGTCGCCAGCAGGACAGAAGGGTATCTTTGTCCCTTTTCCCATCTCCATCTACCTGGGCTGTACAGGGGTGAATGGTTGCCAAGGCAACACTCAATTCACTAGTATCTTGGGGGTTCCCTGGTCAACAGAGGGCTGCTGTTATTGATCTTTTCTTTGGGACAGTCACAGTCCTCCAGAACAAGGTGGGTGTCTTTCCAGTTGGGGTGGCTGGGGGAGGACCCTACTTTTCTTTCTAGTAGACAGGTCTAAGAATCTCCATCATCACTGGCACCTGAGACTCCAGGAAGGAGGCTGAGGCTTGTGCCTGATTCTTTCCATCCTGTCCACTGCCTGGCCCATCAGAAACGCCACTCAGGATCTTCCCTAGTGGTCCAGGGGTTAAGACTTTACCTTCCAAGGCAGGGGGTGCAGATTCCATCCCTGGTTGCGGAACTAAGTTCCTCTAAGCCTCACAGCCAAAACACCAAAACATAAAACAAGCAGTCAGTTCAGTTCAGTCACTCAGTCGTGTCCGACTCTTTGCCACCCCATGAACTGCAGTACACCAGGCCTCCCTGTCCATCACCAACTCCCAGAGTCCACCCAAACCCGTGTCCACTGAGTCAGTGATGCCATCCAACCATCTCATCCTCTGCCATCACCTTCTCCTCCTGCCCTCAATCTTTCCCAGCATCAGGGTCTTTTCAAATGAGTCAGCTCTTCGCATCAGGTGGCCAAAGTATTGGAGTTTCAGCTTCAGCATCAGTCCTTCCAATGAACACCCAGGACTGATCTCCTTTAGGATGGACTGGTTGGATCTCCTTGCTGTCCAAGGAACTCTCAAGAGTCTTCTCCAACACCACAGTTCAAAAGCACCAATTCTTCGGCGCTCAGCTTTCTTTATAGTCCAACTCTCACATCCATACGTGACCACTGGAAAAACCATAGCCTTGACTAGACTGACCTTTGTTGACAAAGTAATGTCTCTGCTTTTGACTATGCTGTCTAGGTTGGTCATAACTTTCCTTCCAAGGAGTAAGCATCTTTTAATGTCAATATTGTGACAAATTCAATAAAGACATTTTTTTTTAACGTGCTATGCTTTAGTCGCTCAGTCATGTCTGACTCTTTGCGACCCCATGGACTGCAGCCTGCCAGGCTCCTCTGTCCACAGGGATGCGCCAGGCAAGAACACTGGAGTGGGTTGCCATGCCCTCCTCCAGGCGATCTTCCCCAACCAGGGATCAAACCCAGGTCTCCTGCATTGCAAGCGGATCCTTTACTGTATGAGCCACCAGAGAAGCTCTTTAAAAAAAGGTTCACATAAAATTTTTTTAAAATGTGGAGGAGGTTACTGGTCTCTTACAGGGCAGTTGAGGGCACCCTTGGGGTAGGCGCAGGAGCTTAGGCACTTGCCTACCTCTTGCTACACACACAATTTGGAACCAGAGGAAAAAAAAAAACCAAAGGCAACTCCATGGGGTTTTCTAGTGCTGACTTCCATTGCCTGGGCTGTAGGACAGTGGCTTCGAGCAGTCCCTGCACCACATGACCAGCTCCCAGGCACAGGGACCAGGCCCCTCGACGGACACAGAACCAGTCAGAGGAAGGGAGAAACCCAGGAGTCCAGGCCTCCCCTCCCCCTTTCAGAACCCAGGGTGGGGGAGTAGGGTCCAGTGTGGCTCATCTCCAGCTGGCCCACCTTCATCCCTGCTGGAAGGAAAAGTGGGAACCGTACTCCAGCACATTTCCTGGGAGGTCCCTGGAGGTAGTAAATGGTTTTCAGAAAGCCTTAGCAAGAAGGGTGGGTTCTGATCATTTGCCTGCAAGAGGGAGTGGATTTCTGCAGACACGGCCACCTCTCTTAGAACAGTTACTGAGGCCTCGACCATCTGCATCCAAAACCTGCCTAGGCTTTCTTTCTCAGAGAAAAGGAACAAGCTGTCCTCTGGTCAGCCCTGGCCTGAGCTTGGTCATGAGAGTGACCACAGTGTGAAGGTCAGGGAGGATTTCCAGATGCCTGCCAGCCTTTAAAGCCCAACTGGCCTTACCCCACAACGGTAGCACAGTGGCACACCTGGCCTGCCATCTGCTCCTTCCAGGATCCCCGATCCATCACCTACATCCTGATTCGTCCCAGGGCACACAGCCTGATTCGTCCCAGCGCACTCCATCCACTGTAGGGTTTGGTGAGCAGGCCTGGGTTTTCATGCCTATTACCACATGCCCTCATGGAACCCAAGTTATCTGTGATATAGGTATGCTTTGCCTGTCTCCTTGTCCATGGGAGCTGGACATAGTCATGAGCGGCAGTGTTGGGTGGGTCAGGAGGACACAAGTTCCTGAGTAGCTGAGCACCCCTGCCAGGCCAGGCCAGGCCCCAGGCAGGATACTTCCATGGATACAAGTCCAAGATGGAACTATTGTGTCCTCTGAGAGCCATGGAGAGACAGGGACCAGTAGGAGGTGACCATATTGTCACTCAGCAAGCATTTAGCTGTGTGGTCAATAGAAAAGGCAAGTCTAGGTCCCATCCCCACTTGGAGGGCCAAGTGTCAGCATGTGAGGGAGGCAGGGAGGCCTGGCCTTCCATGGCCTGAGCCCAGCCTCCTTCTCTCTCACCCTTCCCCCTCCCCATGTCCTGCATTACTGATAGTTTCCTGAACACATCCCAATGTCTCCTTCAATTTCTTGCACATCTACTATGTCCAGGCGCTGTGCCAGGCAAGACCCACAATAGAAAGCGGGTTCAATGTTCCCATAGGCTCCTGGGTGCATCTACTCTGGTCTCCATTTCCGGGGCCATCTCCCCATTTCCCAGCAGGCTTTTCAAAGACAGGAGCTGTATTCCCAAGTCATGAAAGTGTTCCCAAGGCATGAAAGTGAAGTGTTAGTCAATCAGTCGTGTCTGACTCTTGTCGACCCCGTAGACTGTAGCACGCCAGGCTCCACCGTCCATGGGATTCACCAGGCAAAAATACTGGAGTGGGTAGCCATTCCTTTCTCCAGGGGATCTTCCTGACCCAGGGATCGAACCCAGGTCTCCCACACTGCAGACCAATTCTTTATCATCTGAGCCACCAGGGAAGCCCAAGACATGCATACCAGGCTGTACAAAAGAGCTAAATCAACAGTCACGACAAGGGCAATGAGAGAGTCATATCCTCCAGTTCTCAGGGAGTTTTCAATCTACCTGCACCAGGTATTTCCATGGGGAAGGTTTATATAATGGCCTGAAGACCTGGTCTCAGTGTAAGTGTGTCTTCCCAAGGGTGTGGCCAGTCACAGCAAGAAGGAAGCTGCCGCTGAGACGCCAGGGAAGGAGGTACAGTCTGAACCAGGCTCTGGACGCTACACAGGACTTAGGTTTCAAGCCACACCAGACAAGGCCAACGGCCAAATTCAGGCAGCAGGAGACAGAGTAATTACGGTCAAGCCAAACCCTGCGTTGCTAACAAACACCCCAGGAAAGGCACAGCTGCCCCTGGGACGCTACTCTGATAGGTCAGTGCCTGGGCTTCTCCTAGCAGCTAATTCTGATCCTTGTCATGGTCCCAACCTTGTGGACTCTCCTTGAATCAGTTTCTGTTTTCTCCCAAGCTGGTCCTCCAGACCCTCTCTTTGTTACTCCCTGAGTAAAGCACTAGGAGGTGTCTTTCTCTGATTCATTCCAGGGCACTCCATCCACCGTAGGATTTGGTGAGCAGGCCTGGGTTCCCAAGCCTGTTGCCACGTGTTCTCATGGAACCCAAGCCATCTGTGACATAGGTGTGTCTCCATATGTCTCCTTGTCCTAGGGAGTGGATACAGTTATGCCCAGCAGTGTTGGGTGGGCCAGGGTGACGCAAGGAGTGGGCAGCTTCCTCTGACTGCTCATCACTCACCCAAGGCCGCTGACCTATAGAGCCCAGAGCTGATGGACCTGCAGAGTCTCCACCCTTCTACGGCTTTAAAGACAGACAGACCACACCCCTCTCCCCTCCATTTTGATCTGTGCTCTCTGTAACCCAACAAATAAAGTTGTTTCAGAGACCCGCAGGTCACCCACTCCCACACAGAGGCCTGAAGACCCCTTCAAAGAACACAAACCTCGAGACTTCCCTGGTGGGCCAGAGACAAAGACTCCATGCTCCCAATGCAGGGGCCCAAGTTTGATCCCTGGTCAGGGAACTAGATCCCCCATGCTGCAACTGAGATCCAGGACAGCCAAGTAAAAAACAAGTAAATAATTTTTAAATAAAGTTAAAAAAATTTTTTTTAAAGAACCCAAACCTCAGAGGCTAAATACAGCCTTTCTGATTTAGAAACTGAGGCAGGAGAAAATGAAGAATTCAATAGGTCAGCAGTTCTCAAAGTGTGGTCCAGGGACCCCCAACAAATTCCCAAGAACCTTGCAGGAATCCTCAAGATCAAAACTAGTTTCGTAATAACACTAAGATGTCATCTGACCTTTATGCTCTCATTCTTTTGTAAAGCACAGTGGAATTTTCCAGAGACTACATGATGTGTGGGCTCACAACAGGCCGGCTACAGACGCAAATGTAAGAACCAGCTGCTTTCTCTCAAGCCAGACAGTGAGGAAGTTTGTAGAACTGTGAGACAACACCATCCTCCTCCCAACGTTTTTTTTTTGGTTTGGAATTTATAGTCCTTTTTATTAAAAGATAGTATTCGTGTTAAATTGGAGAAGGAAATGGCAAGCCACTCCAGTATCCTTGCCTGGGAAATCCCATGGACAGAGGAGCCTGGCAGGCTACAGTCCATGGGGTCACAAAGAGTCAGACATGACTTAGCAACTAAGCAAACACACATTCATGCTAAATATCATGTCTTAGTTTTAAATAAATGTATATGTTTACAATTTTTCTTTTTGATATCTAATAGGGTAAATATTCGGAGACGGTAATGGCAACCCACTCCAGTACTCTTGCCTGGAAAATCCCATGGACAGAGGAGCCTGGAAGGCTGCAGTCCCTGGGGTCATGAAGAGTCAGACACAACTGAGCAACTTCACTTTCACTTTTCACTTTCATGCATTGGAGAAGGAAATGGCAACCCACTCCAGTGTTCTTGCCTGGAGAATCCCAGGGACGGGAGAGCCTGGTGGGCTGCCGCCTATGGGGTCGCACAGAGTCAGACACGACTGAAGCAACTTAGCAGCAGCAGCAGCAGGGTAAATATTGACAGGCATAAGCCATATAAACACACACTCTGGGACTTCCCTAGTGGTCCAGCGGCTAAGACTCTGTGCTCCCAATGCAGGGGGCCTGGGTTCAATCCCTGGTTATGGAACTAGATACTGTGTGCCACAACCAAGAGTTTAAATTCTGCAACTAAAGGCCCCACACGCTGAAATGAAGATCGAAGATCCCACATTCCGCAACTAAAACCCAGCGCACCCAAATAAAAAAACGTATATTATTTTTTAAAAAGCAGACTCTTTGGGGTCCTCAATTATTTTTAAGAGTGTAAAGCAGTCCTCAGTCAATTTAGTTTGCCAACAGCTATACTGGTGAAGGAGTCACTGAGCTGAACTCAAACCCTGATTTCACGCCATAGGCCAGGCACCTGCCACTTAGCCACAGTTCACCTGGTTTTCCACGACCCCAATGCCCCCCACTCCCCGCCTTGTTTCCTATCAGTCAGATCAGAAAACAATGTAGCCCAGTGGATATAGCACAGATTTTAGAAAGACCAACCCCATCGCTCACAAAATGTGTGACTTCAGGAAGATCATCTCCGCTCTTGGTACCTTTATTTCCTCACCCTTAAAAGAGGGAGATTGTGGAAGAGATGGAAAGTTGTCCGGATATATTCCTCCCGTCTTTCTTAGTCAGAAAACTGCTGGGCACATAGCCACTGAGAACAAAGATTTGATTTTTCAGCCTCCCTTGCAGCTGGGAGTGGTCATAAGACTAAGCTTTGCTCCCCTCGCTAACCCCAACATAAGCAGGAAAGTTGTGTGTGACTCCCAAGAAGCAGCCTCCAAAGGAAGGGGTGTTTCTTTCAACCCTTCTCTTTCTATGACTGGAATGTGGTCTTGATGTCTGATGCTTCAGCTGCCATTTTGGGCCATGAGGCTGAGGACAACAGGGAAACGAGACCGAAGGACCCTTCACCCAACACCATGGCATCAGTACTGGACATCCCACTCCGAACTCCTTCTCAGTGAGAGAGAAATACACTGCTCTACCATGGAAGCTGTTTCTACTTTAGCTATCCTGGCACAGCAGGACCTAGTCCTAAATGAGATAGCAATGCCTGCCTTCAACTTTCCTGCAAAATAAACCTAAATGACATAACACAGGGAGTGCAATCGACTGCTTGTAACTGTTGTCATTGCCTGCTGTCAGTATTAGCCCAAACAGCTCAAAGATGGCTTCTCCTCAGCTCTCTGCTAAACCATTCTGTCAGGGAGACCAAAGAGGGTCAGATAATTCACTTCCAGCATCTCCCTGGCTCCGATGCCCAGCATTAGCTACTTCTGTCTTCCTGCATCTCTCGTCTGTGGTGCCAGAGGCTGGCGAGAGCGCGCCAGCCCCAGTCCATCAAGCCATGACCTCACCCTGCCTGGGTGGGTGGGCAGACCCAATTGGAGTCCAACTTAATCACATTTTCAGTTCGTTAAAAAGCACCAGGCCTACTCCCTGGAGATGCCAAGCCAGTTGGAGGGAGAGGGAGAGAAAAGTTCATCTCCCCAAGGGCAGACGCGGGGGGGGCAGGGCGGGTGCGGATCAAGGAGATAAAAAACAGGAGTGAGAGATCTGGAGCTTAGCTCGTGTGTTGGTTCTGAAATAGTTGACAAGGGAGCAGGGGTGGGGGCATTCCTAGGTCTGGCATGAACAAAGAGGAGACTAACAGATAAAGTGCAAGATTGTTCAGCCGAGCCCTGAAGTGGGTGTTCAGCGGCTGCCCCCTGGGGAGGTCTGGAGGCGCCTAGACCTGAAGTGGTCCAAAGCCATGGGTTCAGGAATTCACCCCCAGGGAAGGGCCCAGTTTCTTATTGCTCAGCCTGCAAGGATGAGTGGGGGAGGGTTGCTGATTCTATTTATAACTTCTGCCTGGCTTGGGATTCCCTCCCACATTCCAAGATCTGGCTCAAAAGACCCCATGAAACTGGCTGATAGATTTCCACTAAACGGATGCTTTCTGTGAAGCTGGAGATTCCTCTCTCTGAGATAGTCAGAATACAGCCTTCATGAGAAGGAGGATAAGTGGATATGTCCCTGGAGTCCCCAGTGCCAAGGGAGATGGCTACAGAACCCTCCAAAGGACCCATCCCACCCACTGTGCTCCTGGGCAGCATCTGAGAAGGGGTCAGGGCAGGACCAGCTGGCCGGGAGGACAAAAGCCTGGCATCAGCCCCGGGTTCCCAGTTTGGGATCTGTCCAAGCTCTGGGTCTGGAACAGCTCCACCCACCCTGCTTCCAGTCAGAAAGGGTCATCAGCTCTGTGATAAGAACTGTTGCACCACATGCCCCTTAACTAACTCCGGATGGCATTCACATGGTCCTCTTTCATGGTTGTTCACTGTCTCTTATGTGTCTTGTCCCTGAGTGAGATTGCAAATACAACCTCAATAAAAAACATCTCAGTAAATACGTGCCATCAGGCATCTGCAGCTTCCTATCCTTGCCAGGAGGGAAGAAGGGAAAGAAAGCCACTTGGGGAAAGTCTTAGGAATGTGTGTGTGTGTGTCTATGTGTATATACATGTGTGTGTGCATGTGTGTGTGTTCGTGTGTGTGTGTGTGTGCATATGTGTATGTATAGGTGTGTATTGTGTGTATGTATGTGCCTATGTGTAAACTAAACTTTAGTTTTCCACTAAACTAAAGCATCCGTTTAGTGGAAATGTATCAGCCAGTTTCATGGGATCTTTTGAGCCAGATCTTGGAATGTGGGAGGAAATGTGCTGGGTTAGGGATGCATTTGCATCTGCTTAATTTAAGGGAAGCTTCCTTGGTGTGGCTCAGCAGTAAAGAATCCATCTGCAATGCAGAAGACCCAGGAGACTCAGGTTCAATCCCTGGGTGGGGAAGATCCCCTGGAGAAGGAAATGACAACCCACTCCAGTATTCTTGCCTGGGAAATTCCATGGACAGAAGAGCCTGGCGGGCACAGTTCATGGGGTTGCAGAGAGTCAGACACGACTGAGCAAGTGAACACACACACACAATTTAAGGGAAAACTTGAAACCCAGTGGCAGCCCCTGAACTCTGCCATGAAGCTAGACCTCCAAAGGCAGAATGGCCAGGGTCACTCACTGTCCCACCACCACCACCAGCCCACGGGCTCCCTGCCCCTCCTGCCTCCCTGTACTCAGATGGGTAAGGGGATTTGCTGGAAAGGGAAAGGGTGCTTATTTCCTCAGTGGTCAGTATCGGGCAGAGCTTTGCTGGTCTTCAGAGGGGAGACCGAGCTGAAGAACAGGGGTGCAACTACGTGAGGACACAGCAAAGCTCTAGAAACCACGGGTTCTTGGATTTTGACAAAGTCCCCAAAATAAATCCTCACTCCTTAACCTCTGGATGACTTGAGAGAGCAGTTCTCATACCACAGAAAGGGGAATGTGTGTGTGTGTGTGTGTGTGTGTGTGTGCATATGTGTATGTATGTATGTATGTATGTGTGTGTATGCATATGTGTACATATATGTGTGTATGTGTATTTATAGGCGTGTATTGTGTGTGTGTGTGTGCCTATGTGTATATGTGTGTCTTTGTGTATATTGCGTATGTGCATGTATACATGTATTCGTGTGTATGTGTATATGTGTGTGTACTGTATGTGTGTATGCTGCTGCTGCTGCTAAGTCACTTCAGTCATGTCTGACTCTGTGCGACCCCCATAGACGGCAGCCCACCAGGCTCCCCCCATCCCTGGGATTCTCCAGGCAAGAACACTGGAGTGGGTTGCCATTTCCTTCTCCAATGCATGAAAGTGAAAAGTGAAATTGAAGTCGCTCAGTCGTGTCTGACTCTTAGCGACCCCATGGACTGTGGCCCACCAGGGTCCTCCGTCCATGGGATTTTCCAGGCAAGAGTACCGGAGTGGGGTGCCATTGCCTTCTCTATGCATGTGTATATACAGGTGTGTATGCGTATTGTGTGTGTATATGAGTGCATGTGTGTATATGTGTGTATAAATAGGCGTGTATATGTGTGCATACTTGTGTTCAAAACCCAACTGAGATCTACTCATCACTGGGACTCAGTGGGTGGGCCCCCTCTGCAGAGCCAGGTCAGGTCCCTGATAACTAACTCCTCCAGGGTTCCTGGATTACAAGGATCCCTTCTTGAGATATACTGACCTTCCCTGAACCAGACTGTCCGGGCACAGTTCCTCTCTCTAAGAATCAAAACTATTCTACCAAACAAACAAACATAACAAAATTCATTCCAATCTCCAAGAAAAGTCTATTCTAGGCCATGAATGCAGGAGGCCAGGAGAGGCAGCAAAGATGCCAGGAGTGGACGTGGCCAGTAAGCCCTCAGCTCTGCCAGGGCACTGAGTCCCTCCCAGACCAGGTCACCTCCCTCCAGGCCTGTGAGCTTCCTCCCAGGGCAGCTGTGGGCAGAAATAAGAGAAAGACCTGGGTACGCACTTTGCAAATAAAAGGCGTGGGCAATATTTCATGAGGATGTGAAGAGTGAATTGCATTGTTCCCAACAGAATGGGTATTTTGTGTGCCTCTTTGTGCCATGCAGGAAACTTTTATGGTCATTCAAATTAAACATGTGTGTTTACAAATGTTAGCTCCAGCGCAGACAGGTGACTTCTTAGGGGAAGAGGCTTTACAGGTGAACGGTGGGCTCTTCAGAGGAGGAGGCAAGGGGGAGAAGATGTGCAGACACGAACAGCAACAGAACAAAAGAAATAAGGATTGTGTTCAGTCACACACACACAAAATGCTAAAATCGGAACCAGTGGAAAACAGGCAATCTGGGACTGTTAGGTGACTGGTAGGAGCACCACTGAACGTGAAGTCCTGAGTAAGATTTGGAGAAAGCAGACTGCAGGGATCTTGCTTCCCCAGTATTCAGCGCCACTGAGGGGGCTTCCCTCGTGGCTCAAGACAGTAAAGAATCTGCCTGCAATGCAGGAGACCCAAATTTGATCCCTGGGTCAGGAAGATCCCCTGGAGAAAAGAATGTCAACCCATTCCGGTATTCTTGCCTGGGGAATTCCACAGACAGATGAGTCTGGCAGGCTACAGCTCATGGGGTCACAACCAGTCGGACATGACTAAGCGACTAATGCTCCTTAAATTTCTTAAAACAGCACTTTCCCAGCAGGTGATGGTAAAGTGTCTCAAGAAAAGGGTGTCTTTTTCTAATTAGAAAGAACATCGCATAGACCAGCTGCATCCCCTACCCAGCCTCCCGGAGCCCTGGGCTTCACACTGCAGACAGGACTCCAGGATAAAAACTAAGATCCCTGTATAAGGTTCAACCCACGCTGACATTTCCTAGGCTGTCAGAATTTTTTTTTTTTTAAGTGACCTAAGGATCTTTCTAAAACGTTCACCGTGCAATGGAGTTACCTGCAAATGAATACCAATTATTTGAGTATCTATAGTTTGGCACTTTTTATTACTAGGTCTGCACCCTAAGCCCCAGACACCAGCAGCCCTGCCCTCGGAGAAGCTAAATAGTACTGCAAATCTTTGTGCAATCAAACAAGCCATTATGCGTCCCAGTAGAGAGGCTCCGGTTTTGTTGGCATAACAAGGAAACATTCATTCCCCCGGGTATAAGTAATATGACCTGGCTCTCAACGAGCTGACTCCTTGCTGCCACCTCGGAAAGACAGAGAGCCCCTGGCGGCTGGGTCAGCACCGTCTCTCCCACCGAACACTTGGCCACTGAATATGGCTCTTGGAGCCACAGTGGCAGACTCTGGTAAAGGGATTTACCAGCCCCGACTTCTGACTGAACCCAAGGACCCAGCGAGACCCAACAGGCTGTGGACAATTCGAGATTGCAGTTATCACCTGCTGGGATGTGTTTTCCAGCCAATGAGGGCGCCCCGCTCGTGGACAATCACAGCCTGATTGGATGATGAAGCCCCGCCCCCTCTTCTCAGGTAAACAGCCTGAAACTGGAGTTCAGGAGGATCTTGTGCCTTGGGAGGTGTGTGTTCGGGGGCCTTGGCCCAGCTCTGAGAACTTAGTAACCAGTTTCTTAAACTGGTCCCAGGACACTGGTTAGTAAGAACCTTAATGCACCCAGGAGACAAAGTGAGTAGCGAATGTACAGTTGGAGCCCCCAAAGGCCCAGGGGAGACAAACAGGGCCTCTGTGGATTCTCTGCCCCCACCTCCCCACCTCCCCACCTCTGTCTCCAGGAGACAGAGTGCCAGGCTCCCTCCTCCACTCGGGCCTCTGTATCAGGTTTCCCCATTTGGAAATCCGCTCTCCACCTCCCACTTCTTAGGTGTAAACGAGAGTATTCCTTTGTACCCCGAGGGTGGGAGCATTTATCTTGAGCTTACTCTATGATGCCTGTGTTTTGCAAACTAAAGTGAGACAAAGCCCATGCCCTGGGTGTCAGAGGTGCCCATGAACTGCCCACCTAACTCACTAATTAACCCCCCCCCACTCCCGACCCCCTTATCCCCTGTCACATACCTCAATCCTACCCCTGCCTAGACAACACCGGAAAGGGCGGAAGACAGCTAACCACAACCATCGGTGGAAGTGTAAGTTTGGAAACAAAAGGAAGAGATGGTAAAACCCCTTCTCCTCTGCTCCTCGCTGCTCAGGGCTTCTGGAGTCCCCTCAGCCCCAAATTCCCCTGGGTTACAAGCAGCCCCAGAAGAAAAGCTGGCTTCTGCCTGTTCCCCACCCTCCGTGTCCGGGTGCCTCTGCGCCTCACTCTCCTTCTAACCCCACGCTGTGCTCAACTCCCCCAGAAAGAATGGGGTTATAGCTGGGGGGAGAGGAGGAGAGAAAAAAGGAAGTTTGGGCTTAACACTTCAAGTGTTGTGTGTGTTTGGCCTGCTTCCTCCACTCCTGCTCTCAAAGTGTGGCCACCCCAGGGGCAAATGCAGACTCAAAAATAATAATAACAATAACAGCTCAGCCAATTGAGCCCCACTGCGCTAAGCACTCCACACGTATCCTTTTATAAGGATATGTGGAGCAGGCACTGGTCTGTTGTTTCTTTTACATATGTGGAAACTGAGGCTTGGAGAAGGCAAGTGTCCTGCCCAGAGTTACCAATCTGGTAAACGGTCCGGGGATAGGAAAGCTGGAAGGGCTACAAGGGCAAGTGTCTGCTTTTTCAAAGTTTTCCTGAAAAGAAGAGGGAACTACCCTCTTTCCCAAGACAATACCCTCTCCTCCCGGGGTTTGGAACTCAGTCCGTCTCTGTAAGCTGCCAGTGTTGTGCTGTGTGCTAGGTGACAGAGATGTTGAGGGACTAGCTGGGAAAACCTCGCACCACTGAAACATTGGAAACCCAAGGAAAAGAGGCGTTAGGAATGGACTTGTTGATACATCAGAGATTGTGGTTATAGTGTAGGCAGCTGAAATGAACATGACCCAGAGCATTTTCCTGCGCCTGACATACTCCTTGGTTCGGAAGATAAACTGTTGCTTGAAAGTGGAAAGACTGAGTAATAATGAAGCTTTCTCATGCTAAGGAAAGGGTGTGTGTGTGTGCGTGGTGTGGTGTGTTTTATTTAACTTCTGGAATAAGAGTAGGCTAGAATTTCTCCACTTATGTGCAGATTTGTTCTACAAATGAAGAATCCTCAGTTATGATTGTGGGGTGGCCCATTCCCTGGATAAATGACCCCACCTAATTTGCATCCATCCATCCACTGAATATTTACTGAGTGAAAGTGTTAGTCACTTCAGTTGTGTCCAACTCTTTGTGACCTCATGGACTGTAGCCCTCCAAGTTCCTCTGTCCATAGGGATTTCCCAGACAAGAACACTGGAGTGGGTTGCCATGCCCTCCTCCAGGGGATCTTCCCGACCCAGGGATCAAACCCAGGTCTCCTGCATTGGAGGCATCTGAGTCACCAGGGAAGCTCTATTATCAACTCTCTCTTTAGCTCAACCCAGAGAAACACACAGTCAAAGAGTTTTAGAGCTGAAGGCAGCAAGATTCATGGAGCCAGACTCCTGAAGGAAAACAAGTCTGGAGTCATCACTTGGGTGGCCTGAGGTGGTACAGCCAGAACAGCAGAGGAGGGGGCAGGGCAGGGTGTGGACTCTGACTCTGCAGTGCTCCCTGATGACTCAAGGCAGCTCCTTAATCTCACCCCCCTCCACCCAGCTCTGGTTTCCTCATCGCTCTGCACAACCACACAGTCCCAGAGGAGGGGCTTACTTGGCCTGTCAAGTCCCATCATGGCAGTGGTTCTGGGGATAAGCAGAGGTCACCCTCTCCCTGCATGATGGTAGGTTGGAACATCGTGCGTGCTCCCTGGATGGGAGGCAGGGAGGTGATGCTGTCAGGTAGCCAAGCTCTACAGGGGATGTTGGGTGCAATGCAGACGCCCTTCGGAGCAGGACTCACCCACCAGAAGCTGAGCATGTTGGCTGCTGGGGGCTCACAGCCGAGTCACTCTGCAGGCACCGCCCTCAGTCTAGGGGAGCCGTCCTTCCTCCTTGTCCAGAGGCAGCCTCCATCCAGTGACCGACTGGTCAGTGTGGGCCCCTCGCCCCATGGGGCCACCCAGCTTTCAGAACTCCTTGAAGGGCCGGCTGAGGCCTTGATTGGAACTACACAGCGTTCAGCTTCTCCCCCTGCACAGCCCTGCCTCTCTCACACCCCGAGAGCCACTCCCTGCTCACAAACCTCCACTTTCTGGGAACCTGACTTACAAGGATCTCATTCCCCAGACAGCGGCGGAGTCTCTGAGCGCAGCCTGTTCAGGGCACTGCATGTTGACAAGAGCCCAGCCGCAACCCCGGACCCATGCTGCTCCGTCCTCCCTCAGCCCTGGCAGCCTGACCCCTGAGAAGAGGAGGTCCTCCACTGAGGGAGGTCTTTCCTACCTAAAGCATCCCAACACCCACCACACAGAAGCACAGAGACCATCTTGTCTCCACCTACAGAAGGCGGAGGCAAGGTGCGTCCTGCAGATCACTCCCACCTGGACCCCTTCTCCCCAAATGGGATCATAAAGGGTAGCCCTGAAGCGGAAGGAGCTGCTAAGAACTGGGGGAGGGATGGGCGGAGTCACCAATGGAGCTGAGACTTGGACGGAAGCATGTGGACAAGGAAGCCACATGACCACAGAGGGAGCAAGTGAAGGGATGGGGCCACAAGCCAAGGAGCCCCACACCCAAAGAGCTGGAAGAGACAAGGGGGGCTCTCCCCTAGACCTCCGGAGGGACCCAGCTCTGCAGACACCTTGAAACCAAATTCAGCCTTCTGCCTTCTGGTACTGTAAGAATGTATATCCGTAGCTGTAAGTCAGTGAGTTTGAGACAGTCTGCCACTCCAGCCTCAGGAAACTCTGACAACATCCAAGCTGGTGGCTGGTAGCAGGCCCTGCCCCTCCCCTCCCGGCAGTGTCTCCTCTCCCCCCAGTTTCTCCCCTCCCCCACCCAAATATAAAGTAACTCCCTCCCTGCTGATTGCTAGTGAGACTTCAGGTCCTTGCCCTCTATTTGTGCTTTATAACAACCACTTATCGGGCCCTTAAAAAGGTATGGTTTTCTAGACTTCCTTGGTGGCACAATGAATAAGAATCCACCTGCCAATGCAGGGGATGCGGGTTCGATTCCTGGTCGGAGCAACTCAGCCTGTGAGCTGCAGCTACTGACGCCTGCACACCCTAGAGCCCATGCTCTGAAACAAGAGGAGCCATCACATTGAATAGGTCATGTAACACAACCAGAAAAAGCCCATGCAGAGCAACAAAGACCCAGAGCACCCAAAAATAAATATTTTTTAAAAATGGTTTTCCACAGCAGAATTTCAGACAGGTAGCAGGTGACAATGGGGATATTTGGGGCTGAGGGGGCATTGGAATGTAAAACAGGAAAGTATAGTAACTCGCTGTACCGACTCATTGGACCAGGCCCATCTCTAGAGTTCCAGGCCCAGGACAGTATTATTAACAAGATTAGGGTCAGCCCAACTCGAACCACAGTTGGTTTTCCAGAGGAAAGGGGCTCATGGGACACAGAGCAGCCAGAGGGACCCTCCAAGGTGGACCCCGTCCTCCTCAGGATGGAGGGCCTGGGATGGGACCTCATTCTGTCTCTTGACTCCTAAAGCCCCGCACCACCCAGATCACGCCCAGCCTAGGTGACCCACCTTCTGCAGCTCGGAGGAGACGTTGCAGGAGCTGCTGGGATGGGACACCCGTGGGCACCGCTGCTCCTCACTGCTCAGGGCCCAGGAGTTTGCAAAGTCGTATGGGTCTGAGGTCAGGGTTCCTGTAGAGAAAGTTTCAGGAGGATGGAGCCATGGTCATGAGACCTGGGACTGCTGGGTGAAAACTCCAGATCTGTAGGCACCTGAATCAACTTTGTTTAGATTTGAACACAGCCCTGTGCAGCAGGGGTTTTGATGTTATTTAGTCACTCAGTCTGGAGAAGGCAATGGCACCCCACTCCAGTATTCTTGCCTGGAAAATCCCATGGATGGAGGAGCCTGGTAGGCTGAAGTCCATGGGGTCGCTAAGAGTCGGACACGACTGAGTGACTTCACTTTCATTTTTCACTTTCATGCATTGGAGAAGGAAATGGCAACACACTCCAGTGTTCTTGCCTGGAGAATCCCAGGGACGGGGGAGCCTGGTGGGTTGCCGTCTATGGGGTCGCACAGAGTCGGACACGACTGAATCGACTTAGCAGCAGCAGCAGCAGCAGTTACTCAGTCATGTCCGACTCTTTGTGACCCCATGGACCGTAGCCCACTAGGCTCCTCTGTGCTTGGGAATTTTCCAGGCAAGAATACTGGAGTGGGTTGCCATTTCCTCCTTCAGGGGATCTTCCCGAGCCAGGGATCAAACCCATGTCTCTTGCATTGGCTGGCAGGTTCTTTGCCACCAGGATTCTTTTCTGAGCCACCAGGGAAGCCCACATAAATGTTTATGTAATTGAAATTTTCAGAAGAAAAATGAGGATTAGCAGTGGTTTTCACATAGTCCATATCATTATACTTCCTATTTCTCATGAACATACACACACACACACACACATACATGCACACATACACACATGCACACGTACACATAAACCGGCAGAGGACCACCTTTTATAGATTTCATGTGCGAAGTTCCATCAGAGTGGCACAGGAGGACCTGTTCAGATCATCCGGCATTTATCAAACGTCTACCACGTGGGGAATTCAAAGTTGAACCAAGTCAGGTCTGAGTATTGACTTGAGGACAGATCTAGGCCTTGAGGTGGAATGCTAAGAGATAAAGTTCATGAGATAAACTGAGGTGAGGACTCAGGGAAGGTGGAGCACCAGGGGAGGAGTCCCAGTGTAGGTTGGTGAGCAGGGTAACACAACCACAGCCTCGGGGAACGCTGTCCCAGAAAATCTTACCTTCTTGAGTCCTGAAGTCATCTTCGGCGAAGATGTTAAAGTCACCGCACAGCCCACAGGTCTTGTTGAAGTGTCTGTCCGACAGCAGGATTTGGAAGTTCCCGCTGCCGTCGATCCTGGCCACAAAGCCATACGACTCGCTGGACAGCTTGTGGTGCCCGGCCTCGGTCTCCAGGTATAGCCCTCTGGTGGCATAGGGCATGGAGACGCTGGGGAGACAGGAGGAGCTCAGGAAGGAGCCGTTTTCTGGGAGTCCCTCAACCCATCAACCTGACCGTGTTCTGCAGGGTTCAGACTGCCATGCAGAGGCTGGGAGCCTGGTCTCGGAGTCAGGATTCCCCACTCTCACCCACCCTTCTCACCTCCTCTGGGCACAGGTATTGTCTCTCTCTGGGCCCCACTCCTTTGAAAAAACGAGGGAGAGCACAAAGGGGGATTCTCAGGGCCTCTTCTAATTTGAACTTTCTGGGCTCCGACTTACTGCTGGCCCCCCTGCAGCACGGTACCGTTGACAAACACATGGATGTCGAAAAATTCCCCTAGGTACACCGAGAGACCCATTCTTCTACCACCTTGGAAGTCCCCTGAAAAAGAAAAGAATCATTTAAACTGGGTAGCAATTATTACCCCAAAAAAGTGAACGCATTTATTTATAACCATCATCTCTGTAATCTTATCTCAGTGGGAAACTCCCCCCAAAGAATTAACAAATGGGCAACAGAAATCTCCCTCAAAATCTCATATGCTCACTCATCTTTCCATACATCTAGGAATATTTATTGAGTGCCTTCTGTATACAAGGGCTTCTAATAGTCTATTCCTTTAAAGGAAACTGTAAAATCCTGACTCCTTCCTTCCAGGAGTTTACAATCAAAGTATAAAGACAAAATTAAGCATGAGTCAAATACATTGTAAAGCAGTGAATCAAAGCCACCATGTGAATTATTGGTGACATGAACCCTGGGATGTGTTATTTAAAATGGTCTCTTAAAAAGGGAACCCTCCTACACTGTTGGTGGGATTGTAAACTGGTGCAACTGCTATGGAAAATAGTATGACAATTACTCAAAAAACTCAAAATAGAGTTTCCATACGATCCAGCGATGCCACCCGTAGGCGTATATCCAGATAAAACTGTAGTTCAAAAAGATACATGCGCCCCTATGTTCTCAACAGCACTGTTCACAATAACCAAAACATGGAAGCAACCAAATGCCCACCAACAGAGGAATGGACAAGGAAGAGGATACACACACACAACAGAACACTACTCAGCCATGAAAACGAATACAATGCCATCTGCCTCAACATGGCTGGACCTAGAGAGTATCATACTAAGGGAAATAAGTCAGGAAGAGAAAGACAAACACCATATGATCTCACTTATACGGGGAATCTAAACTATGACGCAAATGAACACACCTACGAAACAGAATCAAGGACACAGAGAACAGACAGGTGATTGGCAAGGGGAAGGGGAGGGGGAGGTTGGATCGGAAGTTTGGGATTCCCAGGATGAATAAGCAACAAGGTCCTACTGTATAGAATGGGGAACTATATTCAATATCCTATGATTAACATAAAGGAAAAGAATATGAAAAAGAATGTGTGTGTGTGTGTATATATATGCATGTATAACTGAGTCACTTTGTTGTACAGCAGTAATAAACACAACATGGTAATTCAAAAAACATGAAAGTATTAGTCACTCAATCTTGTCCAACTCATTTGCGACCGCATGGACTGTAGCCCACCAGGCTCCTCTGTCCATGGCATTCTCCAGGCAAGAATACTGGAGTGGGTTGCCATTCCCTTCTCCAGGGGGTCTTCTTACCCCAGGGATCGAACCTGGGTCTCCTGCTTTGCAGGCAGATTCTTTACTGTCTGAGAAAATAAATTTTTAAAAAGTTTTTGCCCAGAAAGTGGAGTAAAAATACCAATGACTTCATGATCCAGTGTGCGCGCACACACATTTCCCACGACACCCCTACCCTTACCAGAGCCGTGAACTCTGGTAATTTCTGATGTCTTCTATTCTTTTCTGTTTAAATTTTTTTAATGCTGGCGACAACGATAATATTCATTTTATGACCCATAGTTTTTGACTCAGTTTGCAAAACGTTGACCTAGACTGACTCCATTTTACAGATGGAGAGACTGAGGCCCAAGTGTACAGCAGGTTTTCTCCACCTCAGCGCTGTTGACACTGGGGGCCAGATACTTCTTTGCTGTGGGGGCCACTCTGCATGTAGGTCATTAGCAGCATCCTTGGCTTCTGCCCGTCAGATGCCACTAGCATCCACCCCCAGTTGTGACAACACCAAATGCCTCCAGACTCCATGTCCTCTAGGGGGAAAATCACCCAAGTTGAGAAGTACTAGTTTACACCACTAACCACCCGGGCTTTCTGACTCCAAGTCCAAACCTCCCTTTGTCACACAAACTTCTTAATGGAGCATCAGGGCTGTGAACTGCTAATGCAGGGGAGAACTCTCCATCAGCCCTCTTCTTTATTTGCTTCCTACTCTCCCGGCAGAACTCGGGAAGGACCCTGATGATGGGCAGCCATTAGAAAGACAAGCCATTAGAAACTGCCAGCGAGCCCAGTGCTGGGGAACACTCCCATGCCCTGCAGACCAGCAGGTCTGCACTTCCTGTGCTTGCAAGAGGGAGGGCAAGGTGTCCATCTCAGGGGCGAGCCAGAGAAGCTCCCACTATACCCCGTCTCCTTTCTGGCCTCTTGAACTCAGGGACTGAGGATCTAAGTGAGGGAGCAAGACCTTCCCTGGGTGAGTGAGGAGCACTCCAGGAAGCCGAGTTCAACCCAAGTGCTGTCTCTGCCTTCCTAGTGTGGGACTCACTGATCTGCGTCTCTAACAAACACTCCGTCCTCCACCCTGCGACTCTGATGCAGGTGGACATCAGCCTAAAGCTGCACAGCAGTGATTGATCTGACCTGGCCATGACGCCCTGAGGTAGAGACAAGAGTCTCAGGCTGGAAGCTCACTCAGAACCGTGCAGATTGTCCATGGCTCTTGGGGCTGCTATGGGAGCCAGATCCCAGTGTGGGGGCCACCAGGACTCCCGAGATCTCTCCCAGGTCCCCGTGCTGGCCAGCTAGGAGCCTTGACATGAGTCCCTGGATGGAGCCTGCTGGCCGGGAGCCAGCACCAGGTCAAAGAGCCTCCCCTTTGCACCAGGTGGCCCTGCGTGCTCAGACACAAACACTTTACCCAGGATGTGGACAAGGTCCGCAGGAGAGGAACGGGAATTCGTGATTTGGAAGTGAGGAAACAGGATGTCATCGGAGAACAATGGAGCACAGGCGTGGGGGAGGGCCCAGCGGTGCCTGCAGGACTGAAGGGCAGCATCCAGGGCTGCCAGGTCCCTTCCCCTGACCCGGCACCCCCTCTTCCCCGGAGCAATCATGCCAGCCCACCCTACCTGGTCCAGTTCCTCAGGTTACCCGTGTCCTGCCAGCACCCTACCCTCACCATCCAAAACAGACAAAGTAGCCGCCCATTTTCTCCAATGTAATATAATAGCAGCACAATTTGGGGTGAGAATTAAACCAGTCGTCATTGAAATGTGATTGATTCATAGCCTGACTTAGGCCAATTACCTGCCAGAAAACTGACACTCGACAAGAGCAAGTTGATATAAGAAAAGAAGAACACAGAGAGGGTATCCCACGGCGATGCTCTGAATTAGAGAGGCCTAACTCAGCCCGTCCATTCCTCCTGGCCCCTGAAACCCAAAGAAGGATGGCCAGAGAGGCCAGACTTCTGACACCACCTGCATAGATGTATGGAGGGGAGGTCAGCGTTACCTTGACCTTGAGAGACAAGCCCCCAAGCGCTCACAGTGCACTTACGACAACATGGGTGGAACTGAAGGGCGCTGTACTAAGTGAAATACGGCAGATAGAGAAAGACAAATGCTGTACCACCTCACACATGGACACTTTAAAATAAAACAAGTGCACCATGATTTTCAAGGTGGAGAAATCCACTGAGATAAACACTGGGACCACTTGAGGAGGAAGGACCTGGGCCTTCAGCTTCCCAGGGAAGGCGACAGGGTGTTTTTTCTCCACTGCTGCCTCTGAAGCAAGGTAGGTGCCCAGAGTTCAGCGTCCAGGATGACCTCCTCAATTCGTCATGCCCTAGGGACGCCTCCAGTCCTTCTCACCAGCTGCCTGGTGACCATGGCCAAGGTCACCGTGCCTCCTGCCTCTCTCCCTTCCAGGACCATCTTGGCTAAGAACTGATTTCCTCCTGGCCCTCCCTGCAGAGACTCTGCGCTAGCCCCTCATTGCCTGCTGAAATGAGAAACAAACCCCGTCATCAGACAGCAAGTTCCAGCCCCATCAGCTCCCCTCACCACCCCGTCTTGCACCCCCCTCTTCCCCAGGCCTGTGCTTCTCAAAGTTGGGTCCCAAACCCCCAGGAGCATCTGGGAACTTGCTAGGGTTGATTGAATATCTCAAGCCACACTCTGGATCCAGTGGCATAGACACCCTGGGCCAAGGCTGGGGACCCCCGATAACGTGTTTTAACCAGCCTCCAGGTGAGCCTGATGGGGACCACAACTCCCACCACATTGATCCCCCCACTGGGCTGCATGGCACCAAACTTACCCCTTTAAGACTCTCCCCTGTGCTCCTGCTGTCCCCACTACACGGGACACCTTCCCTGTCCTGTCTGCCCGAGCAAATCCCCTCCCCAAGGCCTTGCATGCCTTGCTGTTCGTGAAAACTGCTCATGTATACAATAAAGAACCATGCTTTGTGCACCACCCCACCTTTGGTGTTGACAGAGACCCCAGGGAGCTAAAGAAACAAAGATGAGTGTGATGCAGTCCTTGTGCTTGAGGGATTCATGGAGCAGTAGGGAAAACGGCATTCCAGTGAAGTTCAGACCACTGAAGCCATACTGGGATAGGTTTTCGAGCAGAGGCAGGGTCCAAGGGGGCAGCCAGAGAAGCAGGAGAACCCAAGGGACATCTCTGCCCTTCCACTGCAGGGGGCAAGGGTTCGATCCCTGGCTGGGGAACTAGAATCCGTGTTGTTGTTTTTCAGTCGCTAAGTCGTGTCTGATTCTTTGTGAGCCCATGGACTACCACACGCCAGGCTTCCCTGTCCTTCACTGTCTCCTAGAGCTTGCTTAAACTCACATCCATTGAGTCGGTGATGCCATCCAACCATCTCATCCTCTATCAGCCTTTTTGTCTCCTTCCCTCAATCTTTCTCAGGATCAGGGTCTTTTCGAAAGAGTTGGCTCTTGGCATCTAGTGGTCAACGTATTGGTGCTTCAGCTTCAGCATCAGTCCTTCCAATGAATATTCAGGGTTGATTTCCTTTAGGATTGACTTGTTTGATCTCCTTGCAGTCCAAGGGACTCTCAAGAGTCTTCTCCAGCACCAAAGTTCAAAAACATAAGTTCTTTGGTGCTCAGCCATCTTTAGGTCCAACTCTCACATCCATACATGACTACTGGAAAAGTCATAGCTTTCACTAAATGGACCTTGGTCGGCAAAGTGATGTCTCTGCTTTGTAATATACTGTCTAGGTTTGCCATAGCTTTCCTTTCAAGGAGCATCTTTTAATTTCATGGGTGCAGTCATCCTTCCCCAGAGGATCTTCCCAACCCAGGGATCAAACCTAGTCTCCTGAATGGCAGGCAGATTCTTTACTATCTGAGCTGCCAGGGAAGCTGACATGCAGTGTAGTACAGCCAAAAATTAATTAATGAATTAATTATATTTTAAATGAAGCAGGAGAGCCCAGAGCTAGGTCCAGCTGTCAGTTCACTCAGCAGCCAAGCCAAGCCTCGCCCAATGCTGGAACACAGAGGTGTTGCAGCCATCGTCCCAACTGATGGAGTTAACACCACAAGAGCCCTGAGCCTGCATCTCATGTGAGGTCTGGGTGTTGACCAAGATGCTCTCCTTGACCAAGTCTCCTTGACCACACCTGAGTCAGGGTTTTCTGAGCCCTCTGCTTGGTTAGGTCTCCTCTTAGACTCTATCCTTGGCCTACTTGGTCAAGTTTTAGTGAGAATCCTGTAGGTTAGTTTAGCAAGAATCCAATTATATTCCTCATAACCCACTCGGCACATTGCATCACCCTGTCCTGCCATCAGCAAGAACCCTGTCAAGTTGGTTTAGCCAGACTCCCCGAGACCCCTGACGTTTCCTCTTGGTAATTTCCTGTCCTGGGACTTCCCTGTTGGTCCAGTGGTTAAGAATCCACTTTCCAATGGAGGGAACATGGGTTCAACCCCTGATCAGGGAACTAAGATCCCACGTGCCATGGAGCAACTAAGCCTGAGTGCCATAACTAGAGAGAAATCTGCACACCACAACAAAGACCCCGCATGCCATAACTAATACCCAACGCAGCTGAATAAATAAGTAATGTAAATAAATATTTTTAAAAATTTCTATCTAGCCACCCACACCTGGCTCCTTGTCTATAAATCCCCACTCATCCTTGTTATATTCTTTCCTCTACTGCAAAACCCCCATTGCAGTGCCCGCCCCCCTCCCTGTGTAAAGTCTTCCTCACTGTGTTTATAACAATTGCCACAAAAATTTTTCTGTGACAGTGTGGGTAAGTCTATTGCCATCTCCCTCTCCACCTGCCCCACCCCACCACAGCTAAGTACTCTGCCTTTGCTGGGTTTCGCATGATCCCTCTTACATACCACACACATCTCGTGAACTGTTAGAGTGTGAAGCTCACCAAACTGCAATATTCCATCGCTGCCTCCAGCCCCACTCCCAGCCCTGGACAGTGCCCTCTCTCCTTAATACAGGAGCAAGGTCCTTCTTCCTGACAAGCCCAGGATCAAAATCCTGCTCTCACTATCTTACCTGTCAGCCCTTGGGAGGATCATTGACCTCCTTGGGCTTCAACTCTTCATGCGGGAAACCGGGGTAACTGCCTGCCCCCCACATCTCAGAGCTGCCTCGGGGGAGCAGAGATAACACGGGCATGGTACCAGCCCTTTGCCAGGAACACAGGAGATGTTCCACATCAGCTGATACTCTGACCTCCAGCAGAAACAGGTAACCTTCCTTCCCTTTTCTACATGCTTGGGCTGTTACAAACCACTTTCTGGGTCATTTCTCTTGATGCTTCAGGGCTTCCTGAGCATTGCCTGGACCCAGAGCAATGGACTCAAACACTGGAGAAGCACGAAGACTCTCTCCATCCACGAGGCTTCCACAGGAAGAGACCCAGGAAGAAGTCAAGGGAATCCCTAAGTCGTGGAGAGGCCATTCCCCACCATGATCTTGGCTCGGCACAGTCGTAAGAATGAGAAACCTCAACAACACCCAACCCGACACCCTCACCTGCTAAGGCTGAGCTAGGCTGCCCCCACTCCTGCCCACCCCCTCGCTCTGAAGCCCTCCCATTAGGGCAAGGACTCACCTACGATTGAGAAGGAGTGTGTCTTGCAATCCCCTGCCAGGAGGTAACTGCAGTCTCCCGCGAAGCTGTACATGCTCTCATCAAAGGTGTTGATGAAGTCAGCTCCGAAGAGGCTGCACCGGGCCATCGATGACTTGCCAAGAGCCCCTTCTCCACAAAGGGCCCCTGGAGGGAAAGCCCACACGTGAGTACAGCAGGTACCACCAGCTCAAACCACTTCAGCCCAGGAGAAATAAGGCTGCAGCCATCAGAAATCAGGCTACGGGGAAGGACTTTCCATCTTAAACAACACTAGAACTGTTGCTTTCGGCCCCCAAGAATGACTCAGGACTCCCCAATAATGGAAGAACTGCTTTTCAGGAAATTGATTCGTTTTAATGACAGATGATTTGAAATGCATACTGCATGCTCCTTAGAGAAAATATGAAAAATATTATTGAAGAATAATAAAGGAAGTTAAAATCATCTGCAACCAGCATTCAGCAGTAACTAGAGTTGACATTTTAGTGTTTGCCGTTTATTTCTATCTTACTGTGTATAAACAATTACAGTTTTTTTGCAAATATGTCAGCAAACTGACTGAGCAAAGGACTTATAACCTGTTTATTTCCCAATATATTATGAAGAATTTACCATGCCATACTTCCAAAACATGATTTTTGGTGGGCTGTATTGTACCTTGCATTGAAATGAATTTGGTATAGGTTCTAACATTTTGCAGTTTTCTGATGTGTAAATAGATTGTAATGAGTGTCCTTTAATCTACTGGTATATCTTGAACATATTAAATTCTAAATAGATCAATAGAGCAGTGTGCCTGACCCATAGAACCTATGAAATGTTAGCCCCTGCGAGATCATACGCTGACACTTGCCAACTTCACCTCACAGTGTACATGCGTATGTGTATGTGCTGGCAGGTAGGAAATCACAGCAGTCAGTCTCCAAGTTTTCTGCATCCTCTGGCCCAGGACCCTCCTGCTAGGGTTAGGGTTACAGTTAACAGGAAGATGCAGAGGGATGACAAACGTACATCTGCCCCTGAGGGCAGCGGGTTGAGTGCTGCTGACCTAGTTATCTAAGTGGAGACGAGGGTGAGACCAGGATCAGAAAAGGGTCCCTTTTGCCATTCATAGACTCAGCATCTCAGTGAGGGAGGAAAGGCAGTGTCTACAGTGGAGGAGAGCTGGCCTGAGACCCAGGAGAACTGACCTCTGATCTTGGTTCTATGTGACTTTAGAGCAGTTGTTTTTCCTCTCTGACCCTCGGCTTCTTCATCGCTACTATGGGATGTACAGCTACACAAATAAATGAGCCCCACCAGCCACTCAAAAACTAATAATCTACCCAAGTCTTAGGTTCCTTTTCCCCATCCTCCATCCCCGTCCTAAAGGACTGTCCTGTGTAGCCCTGGTGCTTCTTAATTCCCCAATCAGAGAAGACACTTGCAGGCACCAACTCCTTGAGAAACACACATCAGGAGCGGTGGGCTCTGCAGAAGAGAAATTAACCAGGGACCCTGTGACTCCACAGCCCCAGCAGGAGCCGAACGTAGGGCTGGGCACACAGGTGTGCTCTAGACACACCTGCTGGCCCCTGGCAGGGGGTGGTTCCCAATGGCCCGAGGCAGAATTGAAGAGTGGCAGCACGTGGGACCTACCTGGCAAAGTGAGGGCCACAGCAAGCAGCAGCCTCGCGAGCCTGGTGGGAAACATCTGTGGAGAAGTGGGAGAGGTGAGCAGCTGCTGGTCTGTGCTACTGGCCACACGTGTTGTGGGGAGAATTTTTTAAGCAAGAGAAAAGAATGACCCTCATTTCCCCCTTAAACATAGACTGTGCTCAGTCACTCAGTCGTGTCCAACTCTTTGGGACCCCGTGGACTGTAGCCTGCCAGCTTCCTCTGTCCATGGAATTCTCCAGGCAAGAATATTGGAGTGGATAGCCATTTCCTCCTCCAGGGGATCTTCCCCACCCAGGGATCGAACTGGCATCTCCTGCACTGAAGGTGGATTCTTTACAGCTGAGCCACTGGGAAAGACCTAAACATGGACTGCTGGTCCCCAAAAAAGCAGGTCAGGCTCAAGAGTAATAATCACTGGGTCAGAACGCCAGGCACCCTTCCCCAAACAGGGATCCCTGTGGCACACTGAGAGGAAAGCTCTGCCTTGCCCTCCCTTGCCCCCCGCCAGCCTGACCCCCATCATTCCCTGATCCTTCAGCAGCTCAGAGCAGGAAGCAGCTCATTCCCTCCTTCTCCTCATCCTTCCACACTTGACAGCAAACTGGAGAAGAGGAACTGTCTCACACTTCCATTCCTACCACAGGCACCAGGCTTCGAGAACCTTCAGGAACCAGACTTGCTGGGCAGTCACTCACAAAGTGAGCCTCCCAGGTGATGCTAGTAGTAATGAACCCACCAGTGCAGGAGACATAAGAGACACGGTTCGATCCCTGGGTTGGAAAGATCCCCTAGAGGAGGGCATGGCAACTTACTCCAGTATTCTTGCCTGGAGAATCCTCACAGACAGAGGAGCCTGGCAGGCTATAGTCCATGGGGCTGCAAAGAGTTGGATATGACTGAAGCGACTTAGCACACACATAGGCACCCACAAGGTACATGAACTCCCTCTCTCATCCCTACCCCAGCACCTAGCACAATGCCCAGCACCCAGGAGGCGTTCAGGAAAAATCTGCTGAGTTGATCTGGTAAGTGGACAGGAGTCCAGCAGCCCTGGGTGGCTGGTAAGGTTCCCAGAGGTGTGACTCCCCCTCTTCAAGAAAGGGACCACTGACCTTGACTGGCTGAGCATACCCTGAGTCCCTCAGGGCTACAGCCATAGCTGTCTCCTCTGGAAAAGCAGCTAAATTAAGTTCAGGGTCTCTCATTTGGCCTTCCCTAATGGCTCAGATGGTAAAGAGTCCGCCTGCAATGTGGGAGACCCCCGTTGGATCCCTGGATCAGGAATCCAGGGATTCCTGGATCCTCCCCTGGAGAAGAAAATGGCAACCTACTCTGGTATTCTTGCCTGGACAATCCTGTGGACAGAGGAGCCTGGTGGGCTACAGTCCATGCGGTCACAAAGAGTTGAACACAACTGAGCAACTTAACACTTTTCTGTCATCTGGCATTCACTGGCAGGGGGAAGCGGTTGCGGGGGTGGGGTGGTCCTTTCCCACCCACTGTCCCATCTGACCAAACAAGGGAAAGGTAAACCCCATTCATATATAATTCTTCTGGGGAAGGAACACTCTGATGTCCAATATGTCCAAGCCTTGGTCTCAGCCATACACACAGGTACATCAGGCTGCTTCCGGAAGGTACCCAGAGGTGAGAGTAGGGCTTGTCTCTTCCTGTCTGGTCAAGCACTACAAGCAGTAAAGCCCTGGCAGGAACAGAAGCAGTCACAGAACCCCCAGAGGCAGGTGGAGAAGACGGCATTAGGAGGGTCCTTGGCTGTGAATCACCCCGGCACACTAGTCCCCGGAAGGAGAACCCCAGGTCCCCAGGGCGGGCGGTGGGGGGTCTGTCCTGCATCTCATTCCACAGTGAGCCAACCCCCCTCCCAAAGCCCGTACCTTCCCTGTGGAAGGGGGTGCAGGTGTCTCCAAGGAAACTCTGCCTCCACAGTGCTGCCGCCAGCCCTAGGCCATGCTCTCCAGGAACTTCTGCGGCTTTGGACAGTCTTGCTGGTGAGTGATCCCCAGGCCGCGGACACCCTGTGACCGAAGGGTGATAAAGCCCAAATCGTGACGTCTGCGGTCAGCCCGCCTGCCCCCCTCTTTTCCCACCACAGTAGCTGTGAGCAGCCACAACAGGAGACAGGCCTCCTCCTAATGACCCAGAGGAAACAATGGACGGAAATGGTACTAGAAACACCTCCGAGGCGATAAGGCTTTGAACAGTTTGGTGGGAGGCCTCTTAGCCTCTGCCCCAGTGAGCCTCCTGGCCCTCCAGGGCCCCCGCATAGGCCCTGATCCTTCCATAGGCAGCGCCCCACAAACCGGTGGACCAGGGAGGCTGGCTGTCCCAGACAGGCTGGCCCAGGCTGGGGAGGAACCCAGGCCAGAGCAACAGAGCTTCTGGATCCGATCTCCAGGGCCAGACTCCAGGGTAGGTTGGAGAAACACCTCCACCTGAGCCAGCTGAGCAACTGTGTTTAGAGGAAGGAGAGAGCTGAAGCTTCCTGCCCCGCAAGGTGTGAGAGATCGGGTCCCAGCCCCCACGAGGGCCACCAGGCTGGGTCCCGGACAGAGAATGGTTGCTTTACAGGTAAGGGGCCTGGTCACTGGTCCTGGCCTTTCTGAGATGATGGCTGGATGGTTGGAGGCTGTCTTCTTCCCAAAGATGCTTCCAAACCCACCTGGTGCCCTGACTCCTCCCTGACCTTACACACACACATCACATACACAACATATGCACCACACACACATAGCACATGTCTACACACACATTACATATATACATACACATATGGAGTCCCTTGGACTGCAAGGAGATCCAACCAGTCCATCCTAAAGGAGATCAGTCCTGGGTGTTCATTGGAAGGACTGATGTTGAAGCTGAAACTCCAATACTTTGGCCACCTGATGCAAAGGGCTAACTCATTTGAAAAAACCCTGATGCTGAGAAAGACTGAGGGCAGGAGGAGAAAGGGACTACAGAAGATGAGATGGTTGGATGGCATCACCGACTGAATGAGTTTGGGTAAACTCCAGGAGTGGGTGATGGACAGGGAGGCCTGGCATGCTGCGGTCCATGGGGTCGCAAAGAGTTGCACACAGCTGAGTGACTGAACTGAACTGAACAGTACATATATATACCCACACATATACATACAACACATTCACACACATACACACCACACACATACACATAACACACACATACTACATATATCACACACACACACATGCACCACACATACTCCACATACATACACACACACACCACATACATCCCACATACAGACACACACCAATTCTTCTTCCCAAACTCCAATTCCCCCGAGCCTAGTTTTCAATCACCTGCTAAATTAATTCTTGCTTGAAGAGGTAGCCAATAAAACAGAGGAGCACGGGGCCTCTCATGCTGGGACCCCAGGCTCTGCAACAGGTAGCCTAAGAGGCATCTCAGTAAGGAAGCCCATCCACTGCTTCTCAGGCCACGGTACCTACTCTAAGAGTCTGGGAAGCCATCTGTCTGCAACCTCCTCCTCCCCACCTGCACACCTCACACTCCACCACCCCCTTTACTGCCCAGGAGAGGAAGATGAAGGCTCCCAAGGAAGAAATGGTAGAAGAGGCAGAATTAGCACAATCCAGCAGAAAAGGCACTCAAGGACTTCCATTTCCAACTTGTTTTTAGCTAGATGACCTGAAAATCCATTCCCTACAAAACATCTTGAAATGTTGTGTCAAATACCATAAATGTTCTTTAAATGCACAGCCAAACTGGAAGGAAGATGATGACTACCTCCAAGGATCAAAGAGGAAGAGGGACTCAAGTCCACAGGAAGCAGCTCAAGTCCACAAGGCTGGTGAGCCCGGGCACCTCAAGGCCGAGCCTTATGAGAACAGGAAATGAGGCTTCGGGTCTGGCTCAGGCAGAAAGTTGGAACAAGACCCATGCACTCGGCTGAAACCCTGGAAGGGAACTACCTTCCTAAGGGTACATAGGAAAAAAGAAATCCAGCCACCAACATAAAGATAAGGAATTCATCTGTCTCCATCTGTGTTGGTTGGTGGTGGGAAAATTAAGTCTCTTTAGAATTTGTAGCCATGGGCCCACAGTCCTGCAGATTTCAAGACTGACATGATGACATGGTCCAGGAACTCCAGAACTGAGAAACTGACACATGTGAGTCTTGGTGGAAACAAACACAAATGTATCTGAAAAGATAAACCTTCTTCTCAGGTCACACATAATACTCACAGATAAAGCTCTCTAGAGGATGAATTCAAAATCACAAATTTTACAACACTTGGGAACATAGTCCATCATGGACAAGAAGAAGCCCTAACAATCAAAAGCAGGATTAGATCCCCAAGAACTTCAGATAATTAAATGATCAGAGAGAGAGGGAAAAATAAGAGTGTTTCAAAGCATCATAAAGAGCAGGAACTGAAAACAGATAAATAGACACCATGAGAAAAAAGCAGGAAGATTTGATAAAGGACTTTTAGAAATGCAAATAGTCAATTAATTTAAAAAATTCAAATACAAACACCAGACATTTTGGAAGACAAAATGACTGAAAGATAAAGTTGAAGAAATTGTTCAAAGAGATAAGGAGTCAAAAAATGATAGGAGAAGATCCAAAGAGAAGTGCTGAGGGACTTCTCTGGTGGTTCAGTGGCTAAGATTCCCTGCTTCCACTGCAGGGAGCAAAGGTTCAATCCCTGGTCAGGGAACTAGATTCCACATGCTGCAACTTAAGATCCCACATACTGCAACTAAGATTGGCACAGCCAAATAAATGAATAAAGTTTTAAGTGCTGAGAAAATATCCTTCAGTGTAGATTCCCAAGGGCAGTGCCTTAACTTGAATGCCACCCCACCCCACCCCATCCCAAAGCAGGCCCTGAGAATTTTAGTGCAGGTAATGTATTTGGGAGAACAGAAAACACTGGCAGGCAAGTGGGAACAGGAGGAGTGGAGGGAAGCCAATAATAGATGTTTATTAAGCCAGTTACCATGTGGGCAACTGAGCTTAATCCCTTGAGGAAAGTCTAGGACAAAGGGTAAGACACATACTTCAGAACTATCCCTTTCTTGGGTCAAGAAAATGGGGATATTTCTAAAATACCCCACACTGGTCCTTAATTGTCGAGGGTTGCTCCTGGGCACATTACCTCCCCGATATTCCGTCTCCAGGGCATAGAGGTACAGACCCTGGAGTCTAGAAGAAGCACATGAAGGTTAAGTTCGGGGGGATATGGGAGAAGTTTAACTAGGCTGTTAAATTATCATTTGGAAGTTGGCAGAAAGTAAAGACTTCTTTTTCCAGAAAAATGGTAGCATGTTTGTTATTAACAGTCCTTTCTGAAAGAACTACTAAAAAAGGTACCTCAGGAAGAAGAAAATTAAACCCACAAAGAAAATACCAGACCAAAAGATAAATTGAAAAATATAGGATTTCCCTGGTGGCTCAATGAGTAAGAATCCACCTGCCAATGCAGGGAACATGGGTTTGATCCCTGGTCCAGGAAGATCCCACAAGCCACAGAGCAGCTAAGCCTGTGCCACAACTAAGCCACACCTACTGAAGCCCCTGCGCCTAGAGACCCTGCTCTGAAACAAGAGAAGCCACCGCAACAAGAGGTCCAAATGCCACAGCTAGAGAAAGCCTGCATGCAGCAACTAAGACCCATCACAGCCAAAAACAAATAAATAAGTAAAATTTCATAAAACAAAATTGGTAAATATGGGAGTAATAGGAGCAGGCAGCGATTGCATAAAACAATAAGAATAATAACAATAAACTGGAGAGTTCAAAAGTAAGACAGAATCAAAACATCAGATGGTAATAGCACCTAAGTTGGAGAGTGGGTAATGGGAGTGAAAGTGTAGAAAAGTCCTTGTATTGCTCAGAAGCAAGAGGTGATAACTGTGGACTTTGTGGAGGCTAAAATGCAGCCAAATTTTAAGAGAGGATGCTAAATGAACAGAATTAAATGTACATTTTCCAAACCAACATGGGAGAGGGGAACTAGAAATAAAGACAACTAGACTGACCCAGGAGAAAAAATAGAAACAGCAGGACAGATACCATAAAATAAGACAGAAAAAATCCAGACATTGCTCATCAACAGTTAAATGAAACAGATGATCAGACTGGATGACACATATCTAGCAATGTTCAAGAGCTAAGCCTGAAACATAAAGACACAAAGACTGCAAGAAAAAAGGAAAATTCAAATAGTAACCAAGAGAAAGCTGATGATACTACTATCAGACAAAACAGACCTGAAGAAAAAAGCCTGGAGAAGGAAATGGCAACCCACTCCAGTACCCTTGCCTGGAAAATCTCATGGATGGACGAGCATGGTAGGCTACAGTCCATGGGGTCGCAAAGAGTCGGACGTGACTGAGCGAAAAAAAAAAGATAAAAGTCATTATTAGAAACAAAGAGGATACAAAGATGACACAAAGATGGATGTACCAAGAAGCTATAATTATGTGCACTTCATAATATTTGCTCAAAATGTACAAAAAAAATTATTGAATTATGAGGCAAAGCAGAAAAAGCTTTGGGTAAAAATCAACAACATCCTCTTAGGAAAACAAACATGCAAAACATCTTTGTAACCCACAGAAAAAATGTAATATCCTTATCCTAAGTAATAGAGCAAACCTCACAATTACGATAAAATATGAGCCACTTTATCTTTAAAAATCAGAACAAGCCAAAAATGCCCAATAACATCTCTGCTAGCCAACATTGGATCAGGTGTCCAGGTTGGTGCAGAAAAAGAGAAAGAAAAGGAAATATAAGGCATATGGCTTCAAAAAGAAAAAACAAAATAGTTATTATTTAAAGATATGACTTTGTACATAGAAAACATTCCACAGAATTCTACATAAGAGAATTTTATCAGAGTTCAAAAGTTTACTAAAACAAAGTACGAATGTGAAAGTTGAACCATAAAGAAGGTTGAGCACCAAAGAACTGATGTTTTGAACTGTGGTGCTGGGGAAGACTTTGAGAGTCCCTTGAACTGCAAGGAGATCAAACCAGCCAATTGTCAAGGAAATCAGTCCTAAATAATCATTGGAAGGACTGATGCTGAAGCTGAAGCTCCAATACTTTGGGCACCTGATGCAAAGAGCTGACTCATTGGGAAAGACCTTGATGCTGAGAAAGATTGAAGGCAGGAGGAAAGGGGGACAACTGAGGATGAGATGGTTGGATGGCATCACCAGCTCAATGGATATGAGTTTGAGTACAGCCTGGGAGATGGTGAAGGACAGGGAAGCCTGGCATGCTGCAGTCCATGGGGTTACAAAGAGTCAGACGTGACTCAGTGACTGAACAACAACAAAAAATCTTTAAAACCTATAATGTTTCTATATAACTATAAAATGTAATCTTTAAAGTGCCCCTATTAGTAAAACAACAAATACTGTAAGGCTTTTAAGAATAAATATGGTAAAATCTGCACAAACTATTATGTAGAAAATTATAAATTTTGTTGCAAGACATAGCAGAAAATCCAACAGGAGGATGCACTGTGTTCATACTTACTTAAATCACAGTATTGTAAAGATACCAATTATCTTCAAGTTAGTATATAAATTAAACACAATTCCAGTTAAAATGTAACAGAGTTTTTCAAGAAATTAGACAAGCTGACACAAAATCCTTATGGAGAGCATAAGATTAAGAACAGTTGAGACAATTTGGAATTTTAGATTGTCAATAAGAAATTAATAATGGCTATTATCAAAAAGATAGAAAATAGTAAGTACTGATGAGGCAGTGGAGAAAAGAGATCTTGTGCACTATTAGTAGGACTATAAACTGGTACAGCCACACGGGAAACAGTATGGAAATTCCTTTAAAAAATTAAAATAGAACTACCCTATGAGCCAGTCATCCCAATTCCCTATATATATCTGAAAGAAATGAAATAACTATTTCAGAGAAATACCCGCAGACTCAGGTTCATTACAGCATCATTGACAATATCCACAATATGGAAACAACCAATGTATCCATGGATAGATGAATGAATATACAAAATGTGGTATTTATACAATGGAATATTATTCAGCCATAAAAAGAAGGCAATCTTGCCATTTGCAACAACATGAATGAAACTTGTGGGCATTATTGCTAACAAATCAGAGAAAGACAGATACCAAATGATCTCACTTATATGTGAAATCACGATGGTGTGATTACTCACCTAGAGCCGGACATCCTGGAATGTGAAGTCAAGTGGGCCTTAGAAAGTATCACTACGAACAAAGCTAGTGGAGGGAATGGAATTCCAGTTGAGCTATTTCAAATCCTGAAAGATGATGTTCTGAAAGTGCTGCAGTCAATATGTCAGCAAATTTGGAAAACTCAGTAGTGGCCACAGGACTGGAAAAGGTCAGTTTTTATTACAATCCCAAAGAAAGGCAATACCAAAGAATGCTCAAACTCCTGCACAATAGCACTCATCTCACATGCTAGTAAAGTAATGCTCAAAATTCTCCAAGCCAGGCTTCAGCAATACATGAACCGTGAACTTCCAGATGTTCAAGCTGGTCTTAGAAAAGGCAGAGGAACCAGAGATCAAATTGCCAACATTCGCTGGATCATCGAAAAAGAGTTCCAGAAAAGAGAGTTCCAGAAAAACATCTGTTTCTGCTTTATTGACTATGCCAAAGCCTTTGACTGTATGGATCACAACAAACTGTGGAAAATTCTGAAAGAGATGGGAGTATCAGACCACCTGACCTGCCTCTTGAGAAACCTATATGCAGGTCAGGAAGCAACAGTTAGAACTGGACATGGAACAACAGACTGGTTACAAATAGGAAAAGGAGTATGTCAAAGCTGTATATCGTCACCCTGCTTATTTAACTTATATGCAGAGTACATCACGAGAAACGCTGGGCTGGAGGAAACACATCTGGAATCAAGATTGCCAGGAAAAATATCAATAACCTCAGATATGCGGATGACACCACCCTTATGGCAGAAAGTGAAGAGGAACTAAAGAGCCTCTTGATGAAAGTGAAAGAGGAGAGTGAAAAAGTTGGCTTAAAGCTCAACATTCAGAAAACTAAGTTCATGGCATCATGTCCCATCTCTTCATGGCAAATAGATGGGGAAACAGTGGCTGACTTTATTTTGGGGAGCTCCAAAATTACTGCAGATGATGACTGCAGCCATGAAATTAAAAGACACTCCTTGGAAGGAAAGTTATGACCAACCTAAACAGTATATAAAAAAGTAGAGACATTACTTTGTCAATAAAGGTCTGTCTAGTCAAGGCTATGGTTTTTCCAGTGGTCAAGTATGGATCTGAGAGTTGGACTGTGAAGAAAGCTGAGCGCCGAAGAATTGATGCTTTTGAACCGTGGTGTTGGAGAAGACCCTTGAGAGTCCCTTGGACTGCAAGGAGATCCAACCAGTCCATCCTAAAGGAGATCAGTCCTGGGTGTTCATTGGAAGGACTGATGTTGAAGCTGAAACTCCAATATTTTGGCTACCTAAAGCGAAGAGCTGACTCATTTGAAAAGACCCTGATACTGGGAAAGATTCAAAGTAGGAGGAGAAGGGGATGACAGAGGATGAGACGGTTAGATGGCATCACCGACTCAATGGACATGAGTTTGGGTGGACTCCGGGAGTTGGTGATAGACAGGGAAGCCTGGCGTGCTGCGGTTCACGGAGCCACAAAGAGTCAGACACGACTGAGGGACTGAACTGACTGATGTGTGAAATCTAAAACACAAACAACAAAACAAGAAACTAAGCTCATAGAAACTGAGAAGAGATTGGAGGTTGTCAGAGGCAGAGGGTAGGACATAGGCAAAATGGGTGAAGGGAGTCAAAAAGCACAAACTTCCAGCTATAAAATACGTAAATCATGAGATGTATTGTACAACACGGTGGCTATAGTTCAGCTCTGTTCAGTCACTCAGTCGAGTCTAACTTCTCTAACTCAATGCAACTATGAGCCATGCCGTGTAGGGCCACCCAAGACGGGCGGATCATAGTGGAGAATTCTGACAAAATGTGGTCCACTGGAGGAGAGAATGGCAAGCCACTTCAGTATTCTTGCCTTGAGAACCCCATGAACAGTATGAAAAGGCAAAAAGATAGGACACTGAAAGACTTTAGTTAATAATACCATATTGTGTATTTGAAAGTTGTTAAGAGACTGGATCTTAAAAGTTCTCATCACAAGATAAAAAGTTGTGGTGATAGATGTTAACATGTTAACAAGACAGAGGTGATCATTTCACGATATATGCAAATGTCAAATCGTATATTGTACACCTGAAACCAATATAATGTTATGTGGCAATTATATCTTTTGGGGCAGGGCACACACTGTGAAGCATGGTGGGCTCTTAGTTTGCTTTTCAAGGACTGAACCCAGGCTTCGGCAGTGAGAGCACTGAGCCCTAACTTTACTGTATTGCCAGGGAATTCCCTTTCTTTCTACTTTTTAAATTTTGTTAATATCTTAATTTTTAAAAAATGTGAGGTACAGACAAACTATCCAGTAGCATCAGATAAGAGATAGAAAAGCAATTCACAAAAAAGGAAAACGCCCCTTTGGCCAGTACACACATGAAAAATCACTCAACCCCACTGGTCACCAGGGAAATCCAAAATAAAGCCACACAGTTATCTTCCCATCAGCTTGGCCAGGATGAGGAGCTATTGGAACTATTTGCTCTTGCTCGAACAAGTGGTATATCACTTTGGAGGAAAATATGGAAACAGCTATTAAAGATGTTCCTCCCATGGCCCAGCACATGCACCCTTAGGCATATCCGCTGGAGAAACTTTCACCTACATCCACAAAGCAACGTGCACAGCGTGTTCATGGCCACAGTGAATGTAGTTCACAAGTGTGTAAACACCTAAATACACTTCAACAGCATGAATAAATAAATGGTAGTACATTTGTACAAAACAACAGTCAAAAATAATCAAGGCTACATCTACCAACAAGAATAAATCCCCAAAATAACGCTGAGCAGAAAATAAAAGCAAGTGTTGGAGCATTTCTGCAGCTCAATAGCATTTCTGTGAAGCGAAATAAAGACCATGGAAAATAAAACAGGAAAGTGTTAGTCAGTCGGTCATATCTGACTCTTTGCAATCTCATGGACTGTAGCCCACCAGGCTCCTCTGTCCATGGGATTCTCCAGGCATGAATGCTGGAGTGTGTCATCATTCCCTTCTCCAGGGGATCATTCCCATCCAGGGATCAAACCCAGGTCTCTTGCACTGCAGGCAGATTCTTTACCATCTGAGCCACCAGGGAAGCCCCAAAGCAATATATTATTGCCTATAAATATATTTAATTGCAGGAAAAGTCAACATGCATGGTGGAACACCACTAAATTCATGGTAGTGACCACCTTTAGGGAGGAAGACAGAAGATGGGATCCAGAGAGTAGTACATGATGGGCTATACCTCTCTGTGTATGTTTTATTTGCTTAATGATTTTGAAAATATGAGACAAGTATGAAAACACATTAAGATGGCTGGAACATCCTGAGATATGGATACAACCTAAATTTCCATCAACGTATGAATGGATAAGGAAGATGTGGTACATATATATAATGGAATACTACTCAGCCATCAGATCAGATCAGTCGCTTAGTCGTGTCCAACTCTTTGTGACCCCATGAATCGCAGCACACCAGGCCTCCCTGTCCATCACCAACTCCCGGAGTTCACTGAGATTCACGTCCATCGAGTCAGTGATGCCATCCAGCCATCTCATCCTCTGTCGTCCCCTTCTCCTCTTGCCCCCAATCCCTCCCAGCAACAGAGTCTTTTCCAATGAGTCAACTCTTCGTATGAGGTAGCCAAAGTACTGGAGTTTCAGCTTTAGCATCATTCCTTCCAAAGAAATCCCAGGGCTGATCTCCTTCAGAATGGACTGGTTGGATCTCCTTGCAGTCCAAGGGACTTTCAAGAGTCTT